>NC_057947.1:3859684-4539684 GCF_018555375.3 Anguilla rostrata
TCTCTTTTTTGCTGCTAACGCAGAGTTCATTGAAGACCAAAGAGGAATGACCCGCCTGCCTTTAGACCATGTGTCCCTGTCACAATATGGCGGTTGGCCAGTTGGAGCTTTTTTTTTTTTTAGCCTTTCATTGGCTGAACTCGCTCTGCAGCTCTTCCTGTCCGAGGGGCACAGCAGCCCGCTGCTGGGCGCGAGTGAGGTGGGTCCCGTGAGCTTGGGGAACGGCGGGGGGTGGGGTGGTGCGTAGTGCGGCTCGCTCCTGGGTCTGACCAGGCCTGCCAGCGCGACACTCCTGCCTCACAGGGCGATCCTGGAGCAGCAGTGCTTCAGTCTGCAGGGCAGCACGCTCCGGTTGAGCTGGTAGAACTCCACCAGCTGGATCAAGTCACAGAAGCGCGTGTGGCCATCGTCCAGGCTGAAGAACAGCTCTCCCTCATCCTCCACCTGCCACACAAATGTTTATGTATAAGCACATATACGCGCACACACATATGTGCGTGAGCACGAACACATACGTGTACACGCATACACATTGAAGCACTCACACACATCCAGATACATGAACAGGTGTAAGGCAGTTTACAGAAGTGTGCTCCTTGTCAGACCTCCAAAAGAACACAGGCTGTTTATGGCCCTGACGGAGTCAGCAAGTGTGACAGAGAGACAGTGCTCAGTTTCAAAACATCCAATCGGATCAGCATTATGTAAAATGGAGGTTCTCTATAATACAGTGTAATCATGTTTTGTATTGTTGGACAGCCAATGGCATGGGGAACAAGTTGGTATCTCAGCTACAAGGTTAACCCAGTGAATATGCTTATAGAGATATTGCAGGCAGGATTAATTGTTGTACTGTTTTGGCATGATTCTGCCTTTATTTGATGACTTGGGGTTTTTTCTTGTATATAAGGAGAGAAGTGCAATGGTTCGGGAAGTCTTGTCAACATGGTCTCCTGTGCATCATTTACGCGTATAGCCATAGCACCGTAGTATATTGTCATTATTACTGAACACGCTGAACAATACACTTCATTCATTTTAACCTAGCATTCCTCTTTGACTCTTACCACTGCCCACCTAGCAATTTTAAGGTCCTAACATACACATAGAACTTAGGATATTTGCATCCTGTAGTCACTCACCTATACACTAGTGTTGTAGCAGGATACACAACTGTATTTGTGCAGTCTACATAAGCCATGTCCATGTCTACCAAGTTAGATAGCGATCTGTATAGAGAAACACTACTGGTGGACAGCAGTCTCCTCTGTCAATGTATAACCGTTATCACAGAGAAAAGGTTAAAAAAATATTTTGGAGTCAGATAATCAGGATAACATTAGATGAACCCCGTTCCAGTAGCCCTGGGTAAGACTACACGCGTTCCTTCGCCACTGAGATAATTCCACTGTTTGGTTTGCGGAGGTTTCTTGCAGTTAGTGACCTCGGCATGACAAGTTTTGGTCCCCCCCCCCCCCCACACACACGTGCATGCACACATACACGCATAAACACACATGCACACAGACATACATGCACTCACTGAAAAACGAACAGGTACAGAAGCACAGGCATAGGGAAAGAATCAACTCTACTGTAACACACTCAACAGTACAGTGTGGAATACACAGAGCTACTGCATGTCCCAGAGGCAGCTCATCGTACTCACAGGTAAGATCCGAAAATGTTTGATTCTCTGGGCATGGCACAGTGACAGGACAAATGTCTTGGGGTCGCTTTGACTGTCTCTCAGAAGGAAAACCCTAAAAACAGCAGAAAAACATTTGGACAGTTATTATGTACAAGAGAGACCTGGGTCAAAAATATGCGTTGAATACACTTTAACTCTATAGGTGCTGGTAAAACCTGATAACACTCCAGCATACCTGAGAATTTTCAGTGAATATTTCATTAACCAAAGGGTTAATTGCGTGAATTTTTTTTTTCTGGTGACTCAATAGGCCTTGTAGAATCTAATGTTAGAAGTACAGCTTAGGCACAATGCAGTTAGTAAAGACAACATGCTGTAGCTGTTCATCATTCAGAGTTTTCCAAAAGGACTTATTTTCAAAGACTTATCAAATTATTGAGACAATTAAAGAAAATATAAAGCCCCCGCTGAAAATTCCAGCAAAGACCAGCCGATTTTAAGATGGCTAAAGATGGTTTAAGCTGCGAGTTCATTGCTTCTAGCTGGCCAAAGCTGGTCTGTGGCTGGTCAAA
Source organism: Anguilla rostrata (assembly GCF_018555375.3). Classification (NCBI taxonomy): domain Eukaryota; kingdom Metazoa; phylum Chordata; class Actinopteri; order Anguilliformes; family Anguillidae; genus Anguilla; species Anguilla rostrata. The sequence goes on from NC_057947.1 coordinate 3,861,908, forward strand.
GCTGGTTAGTCTCTAGCGGGACATAGCTGTACAAGGCAGGTTAAGCTAGTAGAGTACACTGCTGGTCAAGTGCTGGACTAGCTGACTATATAGACTGGTCAGCTGGTGAAGAGCTAAAAGTGTCAAAAACAGAGCTTAAATCGGCTTCACCAGCCTAGTCTGGTTCAAGCTGGCATTTTCAGAAGGGGAAATGTAAATATGGAACTGAATGCCCTGCTTACCCGTCAATAAGACCTTGTTCTGTCACCATCCGCTGGGCCTCGTCCCGTGACAGTCTGCCGTGGAACCAGGGCTGAGTTGTGTGTATTGCTGTCAGAGAGACCAACATAGAGAACCCTCAAATTAAGGACATTACAATACATATATTCAGTTCCTTTAGGCCACAATTAAAAGGTAATTACGCCCTAGATCACATTTTTTTAGCTAAACTTGTTTGTATGCCTACTCTAGAATGAAACATTTTAATCTCTGCTGTTTCAACTTTTCAGAAATACTGTAATGCCATTTTATCAGAAAAAAACTGATAAAGATAGAAAACGTCTTGGTGCTGCCGTCTCTTTCTGCATTCCACTCTGGCCCTATCCCAATCATGATTTCAGTTTGATTTTAGCTTCATGAACCTGGCACAGCTACGTTCTACAAATTCATTTTCATATAGAATACTTTATGCAAATGAGATGGACACACCTACTCCAACCACTCCAAGACACATTTTTTTTCAAAATGGTGCAGTAGGAGGAGCCAGGCTGAAACACTGAGTGTAATTACTCTTAAAATGTACATAAAGGCATCAATCAGGTAACCTCATCCAGACAAAGGTTCAAGGGTTCAATGGCAGCTCCTCGTGAAGGAACAGGACATGTAACCTGTAAACTATAATCCCAGTTCCCAAACTATTTGGTCATTCCTAGTGCCGCGACCATGAAAAGCCAGGACAGAGAGCGACGGCTTTGTTCCACTGACCTAAGTTAGACACGGAGCTGTGTGAAGAGGAGGGACTTCCGTGGGAACTCAGGCGGTGGCAGCTTTTCCTCTGAAGGAGAAACGAGTCAGAGGTTCCCTATTTTCACAGCGAAAGGCACAGACCGTCTGCGGAACTCAATTCTCACTCGTCTCATGACTAGAATCTACGGCACCTGCAGCGCAGTCATGAAAGAGGTTCCTTCAAGCGGAATGAATGACCTATGGGTGCTGCGGAGGTTGAGTTACATCACGGCTCACAATTTGCTCGTGCATGAGGAGAAAAATCTCAAACTAAGGAGGGTGACTCAACATCACGCAAGTAGCATCAACAAGTTAACCAATTATCACACAACAGGCAGTTTTAACTGCAGTTTACACAAAATAAGTGTTAACTGTTACGTATATTTTTATTTAAAAAAACAGACAGGTTCATTGATGATTGGCTTATGTAAATGACAGAGGGGGTCTAAGTGAAAATATGAAGTCTAATTCCAGCGGGGTCTCAGCCCTGTTGACCTCACTTTGACACTCGTGGCTCGCTTCCAGTTTTGGAAAAGGGGGGTTACGTGGCTCACGGGGGTAGCCCCTGGGATAGGACCCCACGCTGCTGAACTGGCTCATGCCTCGTTTGGGAGCGCTGTCATGTAGCGGAGCGGAGACGACTGGGGGGGGGGGTCATGCGGAGACCGGCCTTACCCTCCAGGACAGCCCCTCTTCCACAGCCACGGACAGCACCTCCGTGGGGTTCTCAATCACCCGGCCCCTGTGCCCAGAGAAGTCCATGGCGACGAGGGAGCTCTCCGAGATGCTCCTCTGGAAAACAGGGCGGGCAGTTCCTGAGACAAAACCTGCGAGGAGCTTTTATTCTACTTCTCTCGTTTTTAGAAAAGGACAGTGATTTGTTGAAACGGAAAGAAAGAATGGAACTGTTCTCGGATGTTTACGCCTTGAACCGCTCATGACGTCATGTCATCCACCTGTCAGCTGGCTCTAATCACCTATACATTACACCTCCTCCCTGGTTAGTGCCTCCACACCAGCTGCGCCTCTGTTGTCTGCAAACCTCTGCTTTAAAAAACCTGCTCTGGACCACTCTGCTGTTCATAACTAACATCCAGACATCCAGCGTGGAACTGCAGCTGCCAGCTTCCCCTGACTCCTGCCCCCTGTGGGTGAGACCAGCTGCCTGCCTTCTGTTACTGTCTGTATACAGGTGTGTACGGGCTTATTATAGCATCGACATCAGGGCTGGATTGGACCACCTGTTAATTTAATACATCAAAGTGCTCTGTCAATGTAAAAATGTCAGACACTATCCATCTAACAATCTATCAATCAATCTGTCTGTCTGTCTATCTATCTGTCTGTTTGTCTGTCTATCTATTTATTTATCTGTCTGTTTGTCTATATATCTATCTATCTATCTTTCCATTCTAAAGAGTTTGTATTTTTTAGCAAATCACGTTACCATGTTCCTTGCCTGAGGGTATAAAGCTGTGCCCTGCCATGCCTTTATCCAGCGGTTCTCAGTGACCGCTGGGCTGTAATCCAGTACTGCCCCTTTCCCTGTTCCCTCAGGCAGTCTGCCTCGCTGCTCCACATACACCTCCAGGCCCAGCCCTGCAGGGTATCTCTGGGTGTTCGGCTAACAGCAAACCAGAGGTCACGAGCTGCAGAGTCCAGAGGCATCTAATCAGCAGACTATATTCAGAAGGCCGTGCCTTTCGTTATCTGCTTGTCCAGTTAAAATAGACCATCTGTTTATTCATTCAGGCTTATTTTACCCACCGGTGAGAATGAAACTATTCTAGGATATTAGCTAGCGGTATCAGCTAGCGGTGTCCTTCCGCAAGGAACACGGTGAAATGAGCTTTCGTAAACATTTGCTAGCAAAACTGAAGCGAGAAGCAAAGCGTCCTACCATTGGAGAGGCTCTCTGCTTCTGATTAGGCTGGATGAAGTTCTGGTACAGCTGCATCCCGTACTGCAGATTTACAGCACACAGACATAGTGAGTGTGTGTGTGTATTTGTGGGTACACATGTATGTGTGTGAGTGTCATGTGAGTGTGTGTGTATTTGTGGGTACACATGTATGTGTGTGAGGGCATGTGAGTGTGTGTGTATTTGTGGGTACACATGTATGTGTGTGAGGGCATGTGAGTGTGTGTGTATTTGTGGGTACACATGTATATGTGTGAGGGCATGTGAGTGTGTGTGTATTTGTGGGTACACATGTATGTGTGTGAGGGCATGTGAGTGTGTGTGTATTTGTGGGTACACATGTATGTGTGTGAGGGCATGTGAATGTGTGTGTATTTGTGAGTACACATGTATGTGTGTGAGTGTCATGTGAGTGTGTGTGTATTTGTGGGTACACATGTATGTGTGTGAGGGCATGTGAGTGTGTGTGTATTTGTGGGTACACATGTATGTGTGTGAGGGCATGTGAATGTGTGTGTATTTGTGGGTACACATGTATGTGTGTGAGGGCATGTGAGTGTGTGTGTATTTGTGGGTACACATGTATGTGTGTGAGGGCATGTGAGTGTGTGTGTATTTGTGAGTACACATGTATGTGTGTGAGGGTCATGTGAGTGTGTGTGTATTTGTGGGTACTCGTGTATGTGTGTGAGGGCATGTGAGTGTGTGTGAGGGCATGTGAGTGTGTGTGTATTTGTGGGTACACATGTATGTGTGTGAGTGTCATGTGAATGTGTGTGTATTTGTGGGTACTCATGTATGTGTGTGAGGGCATGTGAGTGTGTGTGTATTTGTGGGTACTCATGTATGTGTGTGAGGGCATGTGAGTGTGTGTGTATTTGTGGGTACTCATGTATGTGTGTGAGGGTCATGTGAGTGTGTGTGTATTTGTGGGTACTCATGTATGTGTGTGAGGGCATGTGAGTGTGTGTGTATTTGTGAGTACACATGTATGTGTGTGAGGGCATGTGAATGTGTGTGTATTTGTGAGTACACATGTATGTGTGTGAGTGTCATGTGAGTGTGTGTGTATTTGTGGGTACACATGTATGTGTGTGAGGGTCATGTGAGTGTGTGTGTATTTGTGGGTACACATGTATGTGTGTGAGGGTCATGTGAGTGTGTGTGTATTTGTGGGTACACATGTATATGTGTGAGGGCATGTGAGTGTGTGTGTATTTGTGGGTACTCATGTATGTGTGTGAGGGCATGTGAGTGTGTGTGTATTTGTGGGTACACATGTACGTGTGTGAGGATCATGTGAGTGTGTGTGTATTTGTGGGTACACATGTATGTGTGTGAGGGTCATGTGAGTGTGTGTGTATTTGTGGGTACACATGTATGTGTGTGAGGGTCATGTGAGTGTGTGTGTATTTGTGGGTACACATGTATGTGTGTGAGGGTCATGTGAGTGTGTGTGTATTTGTGGGTACACATGTATGTGTGTGAGGGTCATGTGAGTGTGTGTGTATTTGTGGGTACACATGTACGTGTGTGAGGGCATGTGAGTGTGTGTGTATTTGTGGGTACACATGTATGTGTGTGAGGGTCATGTGAGTGTGTGTGTATTTGTGGGTACACATGTATGTGTGTGAGGGTCATGTGAGTGTGTGTGTATTTGTGGGTACTCATGTATGTGTGTGAGGGCATGTGAGTGTGTGTGTATTTGTGGGTACACATGTATGTGTGTGAGGGTCATGTGAGTGTGTGTGTATTTGTGGGTACTCATGTATGTGTGTGAGAGCATGTGAGTGTGCGTGCATTTGTGGGTTACCTTAAAGAGCCGCATGGCGGTCACCCAGCTGGTCCGGATGTGCTCCTCATCTGCGCACAGTAGCTTCAGGTCCCTGGGGGAGCTTGATTTGCTGGGCTGTTGAAAGCCACAACACAAAGTCTAAGCATTTAGGATATCTTCCTGTCTGAGAAACAACAGTGTTTTTTTTTTTGTTTTTTTTAAAGCTTTTCCTATAATAGCTGTCTGCTCCAAAAGCACACTGAGAAATAGGTTATAGGCAAAAAAAACAAAGCCCTGTCCTTTAAACTGTTCTGTACACACTATAAATACTGAGCACAGTCTCCTGTTCAGTCTTTGTTTTGCTTTTGACTATCTATCGCTTCCTGTCTCTATGGGCCTTTTCAGCCCTAAGTTTAACTGATGTTACAAAGTGCATTGCAGGTAAAGGACCAGACAGACCAGAGTTTTTACAACCCGCACTAAATTTTAAGTAGGTTTATTTCCCCTAATTTGACTGTCGCACTGTTTCTGTTTCACTAGGTATATTATCTCATATTTTCCCAGTGCTATCAAGTTCATAGCAGTGTGCCAGTCATTCTTTATGACCCACCCTAAACATCCCAATTTAGATAACATAAACATGCGAGATGTACGGCGCAGTCCACAGGGCAACAGGCTCTTGGCCGTGTGTGATTTCCTGTGGGTTCAATTGTCAATTACGGTCCCTTCTCTAACTGATACCCTGTCTGCTGTCTACCTGTCTGAATAAAGCAACAATCCAAAAGAAGGGCAGACTGTCCCACTCTAAAAAAATATATAAAGATAATGTAAGTAAGTTTAAATCCACCGTACAGTTCACAAGATCATTGAAAACAGAATCATTAAACATCCTGAAATTACTCTGCATATTTAACACCATAGCTTTACTGTTATAGTAATTTTTACAACCACGTTTGGAGTTGAACTTGAAGCCTGTAAAAATGGTACTCTGCAAGACTAATAAGATAATTTCCTGAATTTTAGTGACACCTTGGTAAACATGATTGAAAAATAAATTGAACATATTAAATTTTAATTAAACACAAAGAATGAAAAGTAAAATACCTTAATGCAAAACCCATAGTCTGTTGGTGCTCCATACATCTTTCTGGCTGATAGTAAAGTGTAGACGTCACTGTCACTGAATTCAGCCACAAACTGTAGATGTCTTGGTTCCTTGATTAAATGAAAAAAGAAGCACATTTACAAATGTAAAACTGTAGTAACGTTTTCACTAGTTTGTATACATGAAATGAAAGAAAGCTATACAGTATATGATTTTTTGGGAGAATATTTAGTTTGTTCTGAATAGTTCGTTTGATTTGAACATAACTTCGCCCAGTCGATTGATTAGTTTGTTAGAGGGCTGCTTGCAAGAGCTAATGCCGGAATAGAAATGTTATCTAGCTAAGAAAAATATTCATGCATCTCCACACTTGTGATAACCTTTTAGGCAGATAACCTTGACTTATTGCAGCTATCAGTAAAAAACCTATAACATTATAAGTAACACACACCGAGACCTACGCTTGTTGCGTTGTTTGGTTTAACCAGTGGCACGAGCCTACCCCAGTGTAGTTATCGTCACACCATCAATTTGTTTTAGCCTTTTTTAGGTTGTGTTGAAAACTAATGTGGTAGTTAACAGAGTGGTGTACATGTTTTCATTAAGTGTACTGAGTGATTCAAATAGATTTGTAAAAACTGAAAATTTTTTACTCTCCCTAAAATTATGTGAAAAAAGGAGCTGTTTGTTCACTTACCAATTTATTATTCAGATTGTTGGCAGTGAAAATTAATACATATGCCTACAACAAATCTGCATGCTGAGGTGTTAGATAGCATTGGTTTCAATATTGCTGCTGTTGATGTTTTGAATGGTATTACGATGCTTTATTATGGCCCGATAGTTGGCGGTGTTGTCATTTTATTATACCTTTCCTGTGTTTTTGTGTACTTTTTAATGGTTTTTACAGTTTTATGTACAAACCTTCCTGTAACAGGAGATAAAGTTGAACATGAATGAATTTTCCTGCTAGCGTACTCCCGAACATTTCTGAAAATAACTTCCTGGTCCTGTTGAGAGACATTGCTGTCTAGTACCAGTGAAGTTGGCTCCAGTATAGGTCTTTCAGCCACTCATTTCAATGCAAGTCAATGATATCAATACGGTAAAAACACAGTCAAAGATGTTTATTCCCACAAGAACATATAGTCGCAAAAAGGTGTCTTTATGTAATGTTTGTGCATGTGTCGATTTGTTATTTTGTCATCTGGACTATACTTTAATATTTTGTTGACCAATCAGAGACAGTTTGTGTCACCGCATATTACTTGGGAGGGCAATATCTCACACGCTAGTAATGGCCCAAGAATATCAATCAGACTGCCCAGACTTCATGGCTATAAGGGTCTACCCTTGTCCCTAATGTGCAGTGTCTGGCTTCAATTTGTACAACATAACGGCACAAAAACTGCACTTCTGTGGCTTCAAAAACGCTTTTCACAAGCCCAAGGAAAGTCGGCGGGGTGGGTGATATCACGGTCATGTTGTCCATGTTTGTTCTAAAGTCTACGATCGAAAATTTTCTGGGGAAGTGACATAATGCAACGCAATGTTGGCTACGTTTGTGAGCTAGTGAATATAATTTTCAACTCCTGGACTGATTCAATTTGCCAAATGAGCTGAACTCCCCATCCCTTGTGGTCCCTAAATTGGCCTGAACACCGCCCTGACTGGCTCACAGCTCCCCGAAGCTCCCTGAACAAAGTTCCTAATAGCGACATGATGACAAGATATTTCACTAACTTATCAATGTGTAAGCATCAGGCATGCATGTAATCACGATACAAAAACAGGTGTTTTTCATATTTGCACTGTAGGCATTGCAAATAATATTTAAGTTGATTGAGTATTGATTGTGCTGGAGCACATCAGATTTGTCTTTTGTTTGTTTCATTCAATTTGTTCGTCTACAGAAAGTTCAAAAGGAATGACTCATACAAAATTTGTACAAAAACCCGAAATGTACAAATTCACGTAGGTACAACTTGTGCGAGATGTACTGAATACACTGAAAGACTCAATGGTACGAAAACTGAAAGCGGAATGACTCGCTAAGTGTATCTGTACTAATGCCTGCTGTGAACAGATAAAGTAACAGGGATGTTTATAATGATATTGTCAATGTTGATGATAATTACAATTTTTAAACACTCCTATTAGGACATATTCCCCTCATTTGGTAAACATAAATAAATTAGCATATGGGCCATTACTCTACAAAACCCAACCAAAGCAGCCTGTAGCAGGCAATTATTTTTGCTTTAAGTAAACCACGTTTTCCTTAAAGTAATAATCTCGAAGATTTTCATTAAAATAAATGTCTGTTAAGTCACTATCTATCGCCAAATTAGGTAACACAATGGTGATTGAGCCTATTATTATATTAATTTATATTATTATTATAATAATAATTTATGATTAAAGAACTGGGTGTCTGTGGCGACATTCCTGGGAAAAAATCACAAGCGGCGCATAGTTAGTGACGCGCTTTCCATCACCCATCAGTGGTTGGTCCGCCAGAGAGGGTAGGCGGAGCTAACGCAACAGGCTCCCTCTTCAACTCACTTGTGTGTGAGGGGCGTACTGTTTTTTCCGGTGTCTGCTAGCGTTACAATAACAGAGAAAGGGTGGGGTTTTTGCGTAACATGAGAGGTCATATGATTTGTTGATGTAGATTTCGTATTACATTTGATGACAATGTAACGTTACTAAATGACATAGTTATTTGCACAGCTAACGATAACTTTCGACATGCAAAGACACATTAGTTTAGACAACGTGGCACAGTATACATCTCTCTATCAGGTAATGTTGCGTTAGCTAGCTAGCTACTGTAATTAACACAACTAATGTCAGGTAACAATTAGAAAAACGCTAGTTAACGCTACGACCGTACGACCTCGCATCGTCTCTCGATGCTACTTGTTGCAACATTGCAATGTTGCTAATAAGGCCAGTTCAGATCAATGATTCGCAATGGACTGGATGCAACTTGCAAATTCCAAGCGTCTGATTGCAACGTTCTAAACTGCACTTGGCGATTTGACAAGGTGGGTCTTTTGAGACCCCAGGACAGGCAGCGGCTCTGCTACTAACCAGTTCACACCGCTGCAATTTTCTCTGCAACATTCTAAAACCGTTTCGTCTCGTTGCGAATCATTGATCTGAACTGGCCTTAACGGTACGTTATTTACATTGCCATCAAGTTCATCAATATATTATAATGATCGTAATAAAGCCGGGGTATAGGTGGAGCAAAGCCGGGTCTGATTTATGTGTAAAGATGTCAAGCCGGAGAAAACTAAATAAAAGAATATGGCAGTATGGATCAGCGTTATTTTATTACACTTCCTCATATGTTCCTTCAGCCTTGATGAAATCTCCTTTGTTTTTGTTTTATTCTTCTTGTTCTGATTGATGATTTAACATCCAGCTCAGCTTTATTCTCGAACAGTTTAGCTAACAAAACCAGAAACACCAAGGGTAACATTTTGCAAGGCAGGTGTTTCAAAAATATCACACAAGAATCATTCACGAAATAGACTGTTTATTGTGCACGAGACACATAATTGCACGAGCCACAGCGAATCCTGCAAATTCTTCTCTGCAGTGTAAAGATGTTCATACCGGGCAAAAGGTGGATAAAGAACATTTGACGAAATTGATCATCACTAATTCTACCCCAGGTCTGCTACAGCATTTTAACCCGGCTCGGCAGTGTAAAGACAGCTCAAGTTAGACAACGAATGAGTATGTACATAACGTTACTTTTATAACAACCATTTTTATTCAGTAAAGTGCCAACTGACTGACGTCACACAGGCGACACTGGTTGGATCCGGTTGGATCTATGGGAAGTGAGGTCCAAAAACACACCTGCAATTACCGCTTCTCGCCATTGGTACCGCCAAAGAGAACGAAACAGAAATCTTCGAGATTGTTTACTTTAACTATAGAATACAAACAATGTTCATCACCAGCTACAAAGACAACTGTGTCAGTGTAAGGAGTGGCCTAAAGCATTTCCCTCATACTTTTTGAAAAACAAAATGGTGGGAGTGTTATTTCACTTTTGCTAAATACTCGAGTAGCATTTTATGTCATGCTGTCAAATACTGAGCGATTCGAAAAAGACCTAGCCACCATTTTAAAGCATGAACTTGATTTGAATAGCTAACATTGAGGTTTTCTGTTTCATTATGCCAGTACTGGTCACAAATGTAATTTATTGAGTGAAGTATGGAATGTAAAAAGATCTTGTCTGTTTTGAGATTACACTACAATAAAGGCGATTTCAGCTTTATGTCAGACGGTGAGAGAAAAGAAAGAATGGAAGACAGGCAGTAGAATCAGACAAGGGAGACTGATTAGTAATTCCACAACTTGTGTTAACAAGAGAAATGCATTTCTATTACAGTACATCAAAATCACCGCACTTTCACCGCACTGATATCTAATTCAGACTGTGCCAGTGCGTGTGAATTCATATTAAATGGTATAGTATGCATTGTACATGTAATGTATTAAACCGTTGTCAAGTAGTTCAATATAATTTCAAGTTATTTGCTAACTAGTTAGCTATCACTAGTTAGCAGTCACACAATGTTTTCATTTTATGCATCAAATGTTCTCTCTGCTGAGGATGAATATTGTATGCATAATCATTACAGAATGAATTCATGCATATATGTTTATGTGTTTGTGTCAGGGCTGGGTTTGTGGGAGAGGTTCGGGGCAATCGGAGGACCACGCCTACTGGTTAAGTAGGCGCACGCACCTGGAGTGCATCAATAATTAATCCAGGTATTTAAAGTGTGATTTCCTCCCAGTAGGGGCCTGTGACTGGAAAAACACAACCCGAGAGAGAGGAGACAGGTCCAGCGCGAAAAGGACTGAAAAGTTGTTTTGTAGATTTCGTCCCGAAACCCGGGAGGGAGCGGTCTTGGCGTAAGCCGAATTAGCCTTCAGCTGAATTTTTGGGTTGGGGGTGTGTGGAATTCGGTCCACCGGAGAGGCGGATTGGTCTTGGTTCTGCAGGCTGCTGGAGAGAGCACATGCACCTGGGCTGCGTTGGCTAATCAGCCCAGGTGCTTAAAGGTGTGCTGCTCTCCACGGTTTGGGGCCGAGACCAGGAGCTCACACAGAGAGGGAGTTTCTTTACTTGAGTTGCGTTTAATTTCAGTTTTGTTTCTTTTAACAAGACTGAGAAAAGCGATCCACTGCTGATAAGCGGGAGGAGCTGGCCAGCTACAAGCGGGGAACTGAGAAGTTTCCGCTCGGTTTTGCTTTCTTTTGTCTGCGTTATTTTACTCTGTTGTTTTAGTTTATTGTTTTTACCTGGAACCCGTGAGGGGGAAGGGTGAAGATGGCATTTATTTTATTTCATGTTTGTGTGGGTGCACACGCTCTCTCTCTCTCGCTCACTCGCTCAGCCGCATCTCCCTCCCAGGGGTGTTACGCTGGCGTGTGACAGTGTTGTTTCTTATGTATTTCTATGAAAGATCTATATATATCTATAATGGAAAACTGACAAAAATATTTAAAACTCATCTAAGTTTCAGTTTAATGCTGATTCGTATTGATCAATTGAATTGATAAATCAATTGATAAATACAATTTATCGATATGATAAATCACATTTATCCCAGTTTCCATCCCTTCATACAGATACAAGGCAAATACGGATTTCAGATGTCATGTTATCTTACATTTCCTGTGAGAGGCCTGTGAGGGCACATGACAGAGGCGCAGAGTGACACACCAAAGGGCTCCAGGTTTCTTATAGGAAACATCTGCACACTAATACATTTATATAACCAAGCAATATTCTCAATTTCCACTCTACGACTTGTGCAATGGATTGGTGTAACCGAACAATGGCGGATGGGTGATCATGCACCACAGGCACTTTTACCGTATTTCTCGAAAATAAATGCGCACGCTAGACTAGGTCTCATTTCCCCACACCATGTGTAATGGGCTGGTCCCCAGTGTCGATACTGCTGATTGACAGCCTGAGTATGACAGGACACACACAAGCACTACTGCATCTGCAGAAACCGAAACGTTCTGATCTGACTCGCCCAATCTCTTGAGTTACACACTCTTAAGTCGGCCCGAACAACAGCCCGCTTGTTACCGAAAACGGAGAAGGGCACACTGGTGCGCGGCGAGGCGCGGGTGCGTAAGCCTTTCCTGTCTCGAGTGCTCTGGGTCCTGACCGGCATGCCGGTTCACCTGTACGAAATCCTGCCCAACCCGCTCCACAGGAGGGCCTTCAGAACCCACACACAGTTAAATCACTCAGTTCCGAAACATATTCTTTATTTACGTCTGGACAAATTTTTTTTTAGCTCTGTTTTTTTTTTTGTTGTACTACAATTATACAATTTCTTTTTTTGTTCTCACATCATTTCTTGAAACTTGTTCAGGCAAAACAAGAACATGCTATCTCCTGAAAACAGGCCCTTCCGTCCTTTTTGGCTCAGTATTACGATGTCATTGACTGACCTTTGACTCCCCCTTGTTTGAAACGTAGAGTCCAGACCTCCGCAAAACGAAGTAGGACTTCTTCCAGAATTTCTTCCCCTGCTCTTTAGCATGGAGGTACCCATGAATTTCTGGACACGTGCTTGAGTGCAGAAACGTCTGCCGGAAAAGAAGACGGTGGGTAATAATTATACTCAGACATTCAGGAACTTTATTTTTATCCACTTGGTATCACAATTAATATTTATTTAATTATAGCAAAACACCCATGTACTACCTAGATAAAAACTGAAACAGGCATACTGTAGCTTGTAGCTTGACAGTGTAGTTGTCCCTCAAAAGTGAACAGAAGTAAATACCTGAAGAAGTTGCGAGTGGTTCATCGTTTCACTGGTTTCACTTGATAACGACACCATGTGCTCGGGGAAAAAGTCCTGATGAAATAAAGAGAAAAAATAAATTAAGATTTCACCCCGAACCCCTCCCACCCCCCGCGCTACTCTTCCACCCCACATTGATACAGTTTGAATGCAGGTTCGCAGCCTCTCTGATGGAATTACATTCATGTGACTGAAAAGAGATGCTATATATGTGCCATTTGTATACATGCAGTGCATTTCATGTGCAGATTCACAATCTTCCATCGCACCCTTATTGGTGCGATATGCTGCACATTGTGTTATCTGTTATTTCATAATAAGAATTCAGTTACTCTGCAATCTGGTCTGGGCAGAATGCTTTTAGACTAGTAGTGAAAGAGCCTCCCACGCAAGATGCCTGGAACACGGTGTAAATTAGCTGATAAAGAAAGAGAAAGTTGGCTAGAGTATGGCAATAAGAATTCACAGGTTTAAATGCATAGCTCTAAATACCACTGCACACAGTGCCCTCCATAATGTTTGGGATAAAGATATATTTTTTATTGATTTGGCTCTGTACTCCAAGATTGTAGATTTGTAATCAAACAGTTCACAAACATATGTGGTGAAAGTGCACATGCTGGCGTTTGTCAACACGTGGACCAGAGGTGTGACATTGAAAGTCAAGAATGGCATTATGAGGCTGAGAAATTTTTTAAAAAGCAGTCAGTGACATAGGCCAAACTTTGTCTTTGTCCCCAAAGATTATGGAGTGCACTGTATATGCATAAATGCTATTGATGTAGTACTGCCTGTGTGATGTCTTAATACATCAACCTTTCTCTGAAACTTAAGATAGAGCTATGCAAAAAAACATGTGTAAAACCCGATGCAGAATGCTGATAACAGTGTGAGGGGGTGGTGTTTGTGAAGCAACAGACTGCATGCTTTGTATTACTTCTGATTTGTACTCTGGCCAGGAATAGAGAATGTTGCCAAATAGGGAATGTGGCACAGACGTGCAAAGCTGTCAATCCCAAACCCACGAATACTAAAGCTGAATTACAAATATCGGAATGTGAACGTAAGCCATAGAACTCACTCTGGATTTGGGCATTTATGTTTTTAGGAATTGGAAGAGAGCAATATGGCGGAAGGAGACGCAGTGATGCCTCGATCACACCGTTCAGAAACCCAGAGAAGCTTGGTGTTTTAGCAGTGGAATTTCACGGAGTGATGGTTTCTACATTGTCACCTTAAGACTTCTTTGTGTGTCCCTGGCTCGACACAGCATGCCAATATGCATTTCTTTTGTGTGTGTAAATATTTAAAAAGTAATAAAACTTATGCAAAAATTAAACGCACCAAAAAAGATAATATTTATCAAAATGTATTGTATGTTCAGGCACTCACCAAGGGTTTCCTGAAGAATTCATACTTGGCGTAGTTCTTCCTGAAATACAGCCTGTTTTCAGTGTTCATGCCCCAGCCTGACTGCACCTCCATGACTGATTCATGGTCCTCTATGGTTCTTTCTGGGGGCGAACATTCAGAAATAAGAAAAATGAATCAATCAATGGCAAATCTATAAACTCGTATAATGCTTTTTTGTTCTACCACCACAAAAACGATGACTAGGCCAAATTAATCTTGTGTGGCGTGATACAAGCTGAATCTGAAAGATGATGTCACATAAGAAGACAGTATCATCTGAAACCAACGCAGCCTTTCAGAACATGCTTTTGAAGGACCTTTCAGAAATCCTTGCGAGCGCTCATCGTGAAGCTTACCCCCAGAAGGTCCCCGTTGCTGATACTGTGTATTTTTATCGATAATATGTTTTAAGTCACTTTATCGCGCTCGCTTTTTAAACTTTTGGCTCTCAACTTCAGCGTCGGCTATAAAGCTGCCCCCGCAGGTTTTCGATAACGTATGCTCAGTAAGCTCATTTTCCCACTCAACTCATTTGGTTCGTTTTTGATAGCAAAATAATCATAATTCAATTTGTGCAACATACTTAGTACAAATCATGTTTATTTTTCAGTCAGTTTTTTTTTTTTTCTATCACACAGATATGGATATGGATATAGATTTATTATTATGTATTTCCATTGATGTCATATTTTTGTGCCCTTGCTGGCAAAGGTACATGTCTGGATTAATTAATGACAACACTATTCTGGCGTCCATATTCTGTAGCACACAGGGTTATGGAAAGAGAAGCTGAACTTTGTGCTTGTCTAAACTGGATTTATGGCAGAAAGTTAAGAGGACACTGAGGCTGTATTTTGCCTTTGAGATGAAAAATATATGAATAAAGTGAAATGAAACTAAATTTGGAAATGTCGTGATTGCATTATGCTTTTATTTCTTTATAATTGTTTTTTTTTTCACAAAGTTTGACATTTTGTAGACGGATTCATCGTATAGCCTCAAAACTTTCAAAAATGATGAAGTTGACTGTGGTGAAATATTTGTGTGGCTGGGTTACTTTTACAGCCTATATCTAACAAAAAAGTCACGAAGCAAATAACAAAGCTTGAATAAATTGATAAAAATCTAAATTTTTTATTGCAAATTAGTAAACAAAGAATAGAGAAGAAATATAATGATTGTAGCAGCCTGACATAATATTATGTCGTATCTGCCAGTATAAGATTTGGTAGATTGAGTGGGAAGCTATTTTTATTACTCATTAGCTTTAACAAAATCAAGATAAATGAATGTTTGATTTGGTCCGAAAATACTTTTCTCCCTATTGTAGTGTCATTTGCAATCTTTGAATGCATGTGTTATTCCCACAGGCAAGTGTGCTACTGTCAGTCTCACCAGTATAAGGGGAGCGAGGTGGACTTTGACATAGCCGTCTTTCACATCATTGCTGTGCACCTTCCTCATCGCACATATGCCTAGTGGTGTGACACAGCTGAGCACGTCTGTTGAGTGAAATAATTACACTTCCTGTTTTGGAAATGATTACCATCAGTTCCTTTTGGCATTGTTGTGTCTGCAAATTAAATGCTCTCGGTTAAGTCACTTTACATTCCTGCATCATTGTTATGGCAGGCTGAAGTTTTTATTTTTATTTTTATTTTTTTATTGAGTTGTAGAAAGAAAAGAGTCCTCTTCTAAAATTAACTTCCAGGGCACTTAGGTGCCAATGGTAGTTAGTGCAAACACCTGGTAGTCCTTTACAAACTGAATATTTTTGCCTTTGGTTTGCAATATTGCAGTATTGGTCGGGGTGTGCAATAGTGCTGCATGCATCAACAGGTCAACAGGTGGAATAGTGGGTGTATCAATGGAAAACATGTGACGCTGGGCTAATTTTGTCAGATAATTTCTTTAGCATTTTTAACCCACCCAGACCACCTTTAAGCTTAAATGTAGATGCTCTATGCTGTTGTTGTTACTAATGCTACTATCAAAATTGCTAATATTGTGACTAGCAACTATTGCCCCTATTTTCACAGTCAAGGCCCAGTGGTCAAACTCTAGCAATAACTGGTTGGTAGTGGAGAATTATGGTAGTGGAGAATTAAGGTGTGTCAGTTCTGGTAATTATCTGACCAGATACGGTAGTGCACCTGCAACACAGTTGTATGAATTAAGAGGAATAAATTGCCCACAGGTGTGGTGAAAGTTTGGTTTCACTTTGGTCAATTTCCAGACCTTGAAAAAGCCTCAGGCAAATGATGTTGTCAGGATAGCCTACGTAGTTACTGTACTAGAGGAGGAAGACCTGGCCCACTGTAGTTATTAAATTTATTTTTATTTTATTATAATTTGTAATGGGCATACGAGAACTTGTTTAATGATCATGCTACTTTTCTTTTTTTACCAGACTATTTTATATTTGACACAATAAGGTGAGCATTAAACAGTAAAGAATACCTTTCAATTGATAAGAAATTTAAATACCATAAAAATAGACACAGGAGTTTGCCTGACCACTATTGCAAAATAATATAATTTGGAAAAATAATGTGTGAAAGTGAATTGGTTATATTTGTAGGAATGCACTTTAAAAAGCCATACTTATATTTTTAATAATTGTAATCACTTTTATTTTTGCAGAACCAATGCCGAGTTTGTTAGCAGCACCCATCTAGCACTGTTACATCTGCTTAAAATGTCTTATTGACCATATGCTTATAAACAGTTAAAAACAGATGAGGAATCATGCTTGCAGGTCTTCAACTATAATTTGGAGACAAATATGTTGAGTTGCACTTTCATATATTTATTTAACAATGCATTAGGCAATTTGATGTGTAGAGAGACAGTAATTTTTATTACTTTTAATTAATTCATTCATTCATTCATTTGTTTATTTATTTGTTTATTTTATTTATATTTTATTGTTTGCACTGACAGGCTGGTTTTACAGGGGCAATCTTACCAAATACACATCGAAATCACATTCGGGTTGCAATGTTTTACATTAATACTGCAGTCCTGTGACCGTCTATTATTCTTTTTATACTTACTCTGTTTGTCACTCCTGAACCTTCATTTGTTTCTCTTTTAATAATCACACTTTTTTTTCTGTTTCCGAATACAAAAATCTTGACACTGTCTTTCCGTTTCCTATATTGCATTGCTACACCTCGTATTTAATTTGCTCACACGCTTGTCAATCACTCCTGTATGAGAATGACATTAATTTAAAGGTAAAGTATCAGATCTTACCTATGCCCAGGTGTGAGTGCTGCTCAAACAGTGTCCAGCTGTGGTCATCAATGCAGTGGTTCTTTAAAATGAACAGCTGGCAGATGTCCTGGGCTGTGATGTCACTGGGCACTTCTATCGCTCGACTGCTGTTGTCCTCATTGTATACTTTTATAACCTACAAATTAAACAAGCACAGTAGCAATTATAATACATAGTGTAGTATAAATTGTATTTTAAATGTACAGTTCCCATCTCTGTACCAATGTATGCCCTTTCATTATGAGCAGTATCATAGATACCAGATTTGTACATGCATGCATGTATAATGCATCAAACAGGTGGCCCATAAAGGCAGTCCCCTGAAGCGAATGCATTAATGTTTTCTTGCCTTTTTAATTATTTGTAGACAACAACCTCTTTCTATAGACCTTCAAGCCACAAACTGAACAGTTTCAAGTGCCTGTAATAACCTAGCATCACACTGCCAACCAGCCAGTCAGAAAAGCAACTTTCAAGACTGCAGAATCTACGGAACGTATTCCATAATACAATATACTGTAAACTCTTTTATCTGAGCGTGCATTTAACAACTAAGTTTCTAAAGTTCAATAGGTGACAGAGATAAAGATAAAACAAAGTGTAAAAACTGTGTATAACAATATTTCAAGGATTTATCAGCACAGAGAAGAAACACACTCAAGAAAAAACAGGATACATGCACACTGTTTCTGTGCTACTTACCCATGTGTTTGGAGCAGAGCAGACCTGTGCGTTAGCGCTCGCGCCGTAGCTGATATAGGGCTGGGCACACAGCATTGCTAAGGTGGCTTTCCGCGCGTAGCATAGACACATGCCTCAGATAAGCAGCACAGCTGGGCTACAGCACCAACAGCCTGCCCTCCCCCTGACTGCAGCCCTGCTCGAATGGGCTAATTAAACAGAGCACCCTCTTAGCGGAGCCTCTGACTTCACAGACGCGTGTCACCGGGGCTCCGTCCAATCACACGCGCCTTCTCGCAAGCAGAAGAGCTAGGGGTGAGAAGGCTGCTCCCCAGACCATGAGAAAAAAGGGGGGGGGGAGTCACAAGGCCAGCCGCACCTCCCTTCTCCCAAAGCTATCGACGGCTATGGCTCTCAACATAAAGCCCTGCATGACTCCCCAGGCAATTACTGAGGTTCAAGTCAAACAGAGTGCTAGCTTGGGCAGCTCTCTAGGGCCGAGGATGATGGGCTGGGGGATGGGGGGGATGGGGGGTAAAGGGGGGGGGTAAAGGGGGAGGGAAGGAGAAACAGTAAAGATCAAGTGGCTCCCACACGCTTTGTGCTCTGATCTGGGGCTAAGGCGGATCAACTGGGCAGGATGAGCCAGCCCACTTTTTTTTCCTTCTTCTTCTCTTTTTTTCTTGAAGTGAAAGGAGGTCACAGCTTTCCAGCAGGGCCAGGGTTTACACCCTTCAGGAGCGCGCAGCGAATGGGAACCCCTGGTTATGACATCATCCCTAAATGAGGTAAATGATCTGCTATTTAATCAGCTGCTGTGGAGATTTACAAGACAAAAAAAAAGCCTTAAGGATCTCCCATTGGTGGCAGCTAACAAAAGGGTCTGGTTCACTGATGCCCTTTTCACAAGACGTTTCCCCGTGTGAACTCTCAATACCTGCCGCAAAGACAAGGGCAACAATGCTATCCTGAATTTAGCCCCAACGGTCACAAGTCCAAACGCACAAAAACGGGTGTTCTCTTTTAGGAAAATAGATTAGCTAAAGCGAGATGCAGGAAGCACATCTGTGCAATATTTTCTATCTGAGTGAGAACTGCTTGCTTCCTGAGAACCTGCCCAACCGAATCTAAAAGGGAAATGATTCACAGTAATAAGGAAGACAGCAGTGTTTTCCCACATGGTCTGCTTATAGCACTTCTCTCCAGCCAGCTCGGATCTACATTCTTCTACATTCAATAAAATAAAATAAAAAATTATACATAGACTAAAATGACTGGGACATATACAGCTCTCCATTAGTATTGCCTTTAGAGAATCTTTGCTTGTTCATATTTATTCTTATTATTTATTCTTATGCTTCCTGCACAAAGTGTGCATTATTGAGCTGATATCCTCCTATCGTCCTTCATGTGCCTATGTTCAGTTATTGTTATTATTGATGTATTTTGTGCTTTTATCTTCTAGCCTACCTCTCTGTCCCTTAAGTGGCTTTTGTCGCTTGCCAGGCCGCCATTGTAGATAAGAATTTGTTCTTAATGACTTGCCTGGTGAAATAAAGGTGAAATTAAAAAAATAAATAAATAAAAATCGTTTGCATTTGTTGAATGATAAATTAACATATAAATTGCAAAGATATTATAAACACTAGCTGCATAGCAAGCGTTCATTTGTTTAGCTTGTGTGTATACACAAGCAAGAGACAATCAAATCGAAAATGTGTTTTTCATTTTCATTGTTTCACTGTTTCATTGTTTTCTTGTGTTTCTTTAAAAATGATAAAAGAATCGCCATCTTTGAGCCATTAAGTGGAGGTTTATTGGTCCAGCAGCTAATAGAGTATCCCCATCAACTGAAATAACCTCTCTGTTCCTTTGAATATTTCCATTTCAGAGCATCATCTGCTGCACTGAGCACATGCATAATTCTGGATTAATTTCTGTGTGCATCCCACTCCTAATGAGCTCAAACAAATATTTGATGAGGTCCTTAAAAATAGATTCAACATTGGACCATGCACAAAAGCCTTGTCCTTGATTAATGTCCTTTGCTGAACTGCACATAAGACTTGGTGGTAGATTTCCTACCTTTCAAGGAATATCTTTGGGCAAATAAATAGTCCCCGCAAAGTACAATGTTATAAAATTATGTATTTTTATAATATAAACCTGTTTTATATTGTGTGCATTTTTGTGAAATATTTGTGTCTATTTGACAGACACATGAATAATGGCACTGATTGTTGTTAATGTTGACAATGTTCTGTAGAATTTTGAAAGTATTGTAATAAATATTGTAGCATTTTCTCTGTTGCAACATTTACATGGTCTGCAGTTTTTTACATGGTTACACACCCCTGTAAACAGCATATCTTACTTATACATACATACATACATACACTGAAATAAACCACAAACAGACTGACTGATGACAACTGACCATAATTACACATGTCAAACACAAATACTGTACCAATTAAATAGCAACCCTGAAAAAGTCTAACCCACTGTTATTACAACCAAAGGGTTTTTTAAAATCTCTTTTTTTTTAAAACTGAATATTAAAAAACGCATTCCTTGGGTCCTAAAAAAAAGCTGTGACAACCAAAACATCACTAATTTTGTGAATTCAAAGCATGAAGATAGAAGTTATGTGCTGATTTATCGTTCATTACTCCATTCCCAAAGATGTCACTCTTGGAGCAGAGGACTACAGAAACGATTTACTTACACAACACGAAACATGCAGTCAGACCACAGTGAAGCATTAGGACCTGATAAAAGTAGCACACACCGTGTGACAAACAGGAATGATAAAGTCATTATGATAACAGCCATGACAAACTAGGAAGAAAAATGTTAGTTGTTGCTTTGCTGCCAATTGAACAGAAAGTACAGTTCAAACTAGGAAAAGAAAATGGACAGCAACCGACATGCTGAAAAAACATATAGCTCCCACCATATATGGAGTTTCAGGCATACGCTGTTCTTTACATCCCTTTATCTCAAGGCCAGCGCTGTGGCGATAAGTTTACTGGCTGCCCGGGTTCCCTTTTGCCTTGAACCCACACCTTGAGTTTTCACAGCTGTAGTTCGGTCTGTGTTTGCGTGTTACTGAGATGACCCCGGCTTCCCACACGTAAACAGCACGGATTCACAGCTGTCTGCGCAACAGCCGTGTGTTCGGACAGGCACCGATTCATTCAGAGAGGCAGCCATCTTGTGAGGCTCTTTTTCCCACGGCGCGCAGGACTGCCTGTCGCCGTGGACTACGTGCGGCAAATTGTGGTCACTCACTCACTCACTCGTGGACGACCTGAGAGGGACGTTTGGTGGGACGCACAGCAGATATTTCTGTCTTAAGTTGTGGAAAAATAGAATAATAGAAAGTGATGCGGTGGTCCAGTACAACGGGGAGATTAAGCATGCACTCCCTCCTTTCTACTTGCGTCATTTGAATAATAAATATTGTACCAGAACCTACAAAATTCCTTTAAAGGAGTAAAAATGAGTACATGTGGCAGTTAGGCTAAAAGGTTGTTAAAAAAAAGTGCAAGGAGGGCAAAGATGAACTTGTTTTAACATTTAAAACTTTAACAGCTTTAGGGATTCATGAGCATTTAGCACCGGTTGGTTTTAACAGGAGTACCATACATAGGTAGCCAGAAGCTAACAGGTTCAATTCTGGCCATAGCAGAGGAGCTGGGCTGCCTAGTGCAGTTAAGTTGATACTTTAAAAAAAAGAAACATAGCTAATAATTCTTTAAGAATCGAATGTGTTTCAGATGTACTAAAACCTTAATCATCATTCTTATTTTTTATAAAGTGCCTTATAACCTCAACGCAACTGATTTAGAGGATCTCAGACACTTTGAGACATTTCTTTGATGACATCTTTAAATACTTTCATCTTTGAAAATGGCTTAGTCAATAGTTGTCCTACTTTGGCCTTCAAACTGTCAGTGTGTGAATGAACCTACAGTATCAGTTGGTGTATGGTTCAGATAACAATAATCTGGTATTGGTGTCCTGTTGTGAGATCCGGTTGTACTGTATCCCTTATAAGATGTTAAGGAATGAAAAAGAGTTCAAATCTGCTGACATAACGATGCTTGAGGAGTGACTGTGCAGCTGCTTTACTGTTAAACAGCTATGGGGCAAGAATGAAGATGTCCATTGAGTTAGAAATTGACTATCCATTGTGCCTGAGAAGTACCACCCAACTGGTTTCTTCAAGCAGGCCTTTCATGCATGCATACATGCATGTAACGGCTGTGGAGTTAGCTGCCTACAAGTGACGTAGCACTGGGACTGAGCACTTAACCCATGCTCAGATATACCACAAAGGAGAAAGGCATATTCGTCGAGGCTGAACCTTAATGTAAAAGTTCCTCAGTTATGCTCCACAATTAGAGCACAACATAGAGAGAAGGCACTTGAAAGACATGCCATTATTTCTGTCATGCGTGGTTAGTGAAATCTTTAACAAATAGGTTAAAATCTCATCTCCCCTCCAATTAAAATATATACAATGGCACAAGAAGAACTGGCGAACCTGAACTAAACATTGCAAATCCTCATGAATAGGTCCTCCTACAATGCGCACAGCAACTGGCTAGTTTTCCTCTTCTCTGAAACCACAGTATCAACTATTTTTTTAGGTCTAAGTCTAGAAAACATACTTTCATATTCACGAAAGCTTCCGGATTTAAACATATTTTCCAACCCATGCATCACACTGTGAAGTACAGATAACCATATTGGAGACTTGATCTCAGATACCCTGTGTAGCACAGCATAACACCTGTATATGTAGCTTGCATAGCTTACTCAAGTATTAAACTCTGAAAATCTTCTGTTGAAACTGCAGTCATATGAATGTTAAAATGAGATACAGCACAGTCAATATTTTGCGATTTCACCAGATAACACACTGTCCTCTATTGCCTGTTTTCTTAGGCAGTAGTTGGTTTCCATTTCCAGGGATTGATGGCATGTTCAGGTAAGCATCTGGCTTTTATTAGCCAAGGACATCGCATTCATACTATGGTACCATGCCACATACTCAGAAAAGCTAAAGTGATAGATTATGCAATAGGCACTTAAAAATCAGTTTGGAATTTAAAAAGCAGTCTTTCAGGCAGACAGAGTGTCTTCCTCACACATTTAACAGGATAATCAGACTATGAGTGTCCATTGCTGGTTTTCTCCTCAGAATGTCTTCACAAAACAAATCAACAAAAACAGACTGAATCTTTTCAAAAACTGTAAAGTAAATGACATTTTAACACAAACTGTTGCTGAGCCATTTCAAGATTAAAAACGGCAAGCCATGTTTTTTTCCGGTTTTGCAGGTGCTCTTGTATATACATTTCTGGAAAAACTGTGAACACAGAAGACACAGAACATTATTCCTTACCCGCGTCTGAAGAACGAGGGGAGTAATCGCCGGCAAGGTGACTCTTCTTGCCTGGAAGTTCATGCTGTTCGCTTCAGTGTGTGAGCCAAGCCTGAAGAGCATTCAAAGAAGCACAGCGGGTCATTAATGCCGATAATAACGGGAGGTTCTCTCCGTCTAACTGCTGTAACGATGTGAGTGAAGTCGAAAGAATTCGCTTTATGAAACGTACTGAGATACACGACATGTCAAATGCACCTATGAAATGCTGCATGAAGGAAGTGTGAGACCAAGACACGGCAAGGTCTTCGCCACTGATAACAAACTCCGCCTTTGTCCTTGGAATATGAAAATGTGTGGGGTTTTTTTCATACAGTGTCATATCAGTTTCTAATAAAAGCCCTAGACAAAAGTACACATTCTAAAAAGTACAGTCAGAATCAGGAACCTTGAGGCAGTGGATCTTTATTCACAAGACACAAGCATGTATGCAAAATCATTATGCAAGAACATGAATTACAGCATGCTCAATATGCTATAAAAACATAAAATAGATTTTCTAAAAGCCAATAATATCAATATTTAATACATTCTGGGGTATTTTTGACACCTAGGCTGGGTTTTGAAAAAAACATCTTTATCCCCTCTTCCCCTTGTGACCCAGAAGGGCCTAATTAGCTGCCCTGGCAAGAATGTTGAAATTGTTTACTAAACTAAACTAAGAGAAAGGTGTTCTGTCCTTGCTTGTCAACATGAGTGAAGGATAAAAAATGTATCCTTTAGGTAACACAGGACAAATTTTCACATTGAACGGACGATGGAAAAGGAATAAGGGACAGATCATTCTGTAAATGTCACATTACAAAAGTAATGCGTGTGACTTTTTGAAACAAGTTGGCTTCTTTTCTTTTGAACAATTCATATTTTATCTTCTTAAAGTCTTCACCTGAGGGAATCCCTTAAGAACATATTTTCAGTTAACGCACAAAGATCGCTGTCACACGCTCGACCATGAAACAGGCCAGTACACCCCCACCCCCTTCCAGTATTCCGTCTGTCTAGCCATGGCAGCAGTATTTTTACCATTGAGCCACACAACCAGACAATGGGGCACATCCCATGCCATTCTTAGGCCAGAACTGCAAGAGCATACAGGATGTAAAAACTGAAGTGCGTTCACAAGTTCGTTTTAAGGCCAAATCCTAAATATAATGTACATTGGGCGACAGTACTGAACCTCGTCTCACACTGAAGTGCATGGCAACATTGTATTCTCCGACCAAATTCTTCTCAGGTGTTATCAGAGGAGTTTCTGGGGACGAATCCCCAGACTTTATTTTTCCACAAGCCGCTTCTCTAGTGAGAGCAGACAGGCGGGCTGGCGCGGTTATCGTAGCGCCGCAGAGCTGTGCTTTAATTAAGGAAGCCGGGTTGATAACGGAGTCTCCGCCGCGGCCCATAACAAAGCGGGCCCCAGACGAGCCGGCCTTGACCGCAGGTTGAATCCAAACGGGGCGGCTCCTGTGGGCCGGCTCGGCCTGGGATTCTGGGAACCCCCGGCGTCCCAGGATCGCACGGACAGAGGCGCAGCTATCCCCCTGCGGTAATGGCATGAAAGTGTTTCCTCAAAACTGATAGCAAAACATTAACTGCGTGGGAGATGGGTTTGTGTGCGATCGATCAGTGACTACATTTCTTTGCATTATCTATGAGAGGGAACATCGTTTCCAGAAAAAAATAAAGGCTCCAGACTCATTATTTGTGCTGAATGCCAACATTTTCATCGTCGTTTGCCAATGTAAGTTCTTTCCTGGAGTGGAAACTTAAAGTAAAATAGGCGGTACGCAAATACACTGGCTTTGTCAACCCTGGTCTTCGATGGCCACAGGTATGGTGACCTTTGTTTTTACTCAACACTTAATGGACCAACTAAAGTACCTGATACACTTAACTCACCTCACCTGGGCCTAAATCAGTTGTTCATATTACGGCAGAAAAAGAATATAAAATATACGTATATTTAGGTTTTAAGCACTATTATGACAATATTATCAGCTATTGTCAGGAGGCAGTATGTTGCAGTTGTTCAAGAACTCTTGATTATGTAACTGTAAAATGTAAAACATTAAAAATGGAATGGATAGGATCCTTATATACTGCAGTTCAGTGAAGGCAATGTACTGCCTCTCCTGGGCCAAGAAATTAAAAGATGCCCTTGGGCATGTCAACCAATGAGTGCCAGTTACTTCCCAACTGTTAACACCCCTGTATTCCACCAAAGTGACTGACAAAATGTTCCTGTTGTTCTTCACAAAGGCAATACCTCTTCATGGGATTGGCCTAATTTATTAATGATAAATACATTTCTTTCTGCGCTGGAAATTGTTTCTGTTGGTAAGGACCTACATCACATTACATTACATGACATTACATTACATTACAATGCATACAGTACAATGCATAAGTTTTGGATAGTGACACAGTCTTTATTGTTCTGGCTCTGTACTTCAGCCCATTAGTTTGGAAATGAAACAATGAATCTGAGGTTAAACTGCAGACGGCCTGCTTTAATGTGGGGTATTCACATCCATATCGGGTGATCCACGTCGGAATTACAGCCCTGTTTATGCACAGAGCCTCCCATTTTAGGGGAGCAAAAGTAATTTGTCAGATTAATCCTGTGCGGTGGCCACTCTGATTCTGTAACTCCCTCGGGTACTGACACTATTCTATTTTGCATTAAACACCATCAAATCTTCACTTAACCTGACTTAGAGTATTTATGCCCCTCAAGCAGTGCTGATGAAAGACAGTCACGATGAGCAATTCCAAATGGAATTATTTTTATTTAACCATCATTTAACTAGGCAATTCACTTAAAAACCTATTCTTATTTATGAGGGCAGCCTGTGAAAGAAATGGTAGGGGGTGGGGGTGGGGGATGGGGTGATGGACCGATATAGAAGCAGAACAAAACAGTATCTAACAACACAAAAGTGGTAAAGCTGGTAAAGGCAACAGATCAAGCAGCACAGCAGAAAAGTATAATTGTGAAAAAGATAACGGTTATTTTAAAAAATTGTTAAAAAGCAAGTAAATTTTTACTCGCTTTGTTCAAACCTTTGTTAAAGTATAGTAAGTTCAGTGTCTATCTAGACAGATAAATTATGCCTACAAGACTAATTTCCAAATTGACAACTTCCCTGTGCAAAAAACAGCTTGGAAATATAGTGAACGTAAGATAGAGAGGTAGTATCACAGCACACAATTTGCCTGCAAAATTTAGACTTGCCTTGAGAAAGAGTATTGAAAGTAGTGGTCAGAAACCATTGTGTGACTGAACACTGTTAGAGCTGAAAAGGAACAGCGGGAGTACAAGTGGAAGGCCACTGAGGTTAAATCTCAAACGTACACCAATGTTCTAATGTTCTGTTCCACCAGCCAATCAGGTAATGAGCTATTTCTTTTTTGTGTCCTACTACTCATTTATATGCAATAATATATGCAAATTTGGAATAGAAAATGATATATAGTATAAGCTATTTTAATGTCATTTTGAGACCAACCTCAACAGCTCTCTTAATCCACAGTTTGATAACCACTGGTCTGAAAGGTACTAATCTCATTCAGTTTAATTTACTCCTGAATCAGTAAATATATTACAACCATTGTCTGTCTCAATTTAGCCTGAGAACTGGAAATCAGTGGTTTTTTGTAAGTAAACTGGAAAAGACTTGGCTTTTTAAAATTGTGATTTTATTTTTGGTTTGTTTTCCATAGTGAGTATTCCTCGTCCAATACAGAAATAGAAAAAGACAAAAAATAAGGACACAGAGCCACAAGTGAGATAACATTTTGACTAATAATATCCATATTCGTTACCTTGAAACTTTTGTGCTGCGCAGTGTGTTTTTGCCAAATCAGTAGGAGTCTAGGAGAATGTCCTTGGACAACCTCATGCTAAAAAAAATGGATAATAAAGTGTCCATTTTTAAACCAGGGAGGTAGACTAGGTGGTTTCTTATAACTGTATTTACAGCTTCACATTATTGTAAATATTAATACGTGTAATCTCCATAACTTTTAAGTGACTTTCATATTATTGAAGCAGAATGTGTTTATCAGGGCATGCCAGGAAGGAAATATTTATCAAGACGACGTTGGATTTTGGACACACAAGAAATCAGAGTAAAAGTGAGCCTAATGTATCTAAATGTAAATGCACCTGCTTCAGTTTTACATGCTTCCATGAGGGGCTGTGTGCATTAGCATTTTCTTTATTAACACGTTCAGCACATTGTCAGAAGCTCATGAGTCAGAGCGTCTCCATGCAGGAGGAGCTGGTTGTGATTCTGAGGCTTTGTGATGCTAATCCACCATGACACTGCAAATGCTTCATTGTGGGGTGGGGGTGGTGTGGGGTGAGGGGGGGGGGGGGGCAGAACAAAATGCTTTCTCAAGGCTGAAGCAGTCCTGAAAGCTCCCCCGTAAAACCAAGCCAGCTATGTTTACAGACTTGGATCCCACAACATTTCGTAGTCAGCATCCTATTTGCCCTCTGTAAATTAGCACAGCTGAAACGATACCGGAGAACAAGGCAACAACTGGTCAAACACCCCCTCGAAATGAGTGGTCATGGCAACCAGCTTAGATTTCCTCGTACCATTCAAAAGGATTTTAAACTTAAATTTTTACAATACTTCAAAACATTGTTCCCCTTCTTGCATTTAATTAATCCAAACATAACCCTTGTTGCACATATTTGTCTGTATTGTTTAGATGGCAGCTCCATGGTTCTTAGCAGATAACAGTGTCTGATCAGCTGATGTCAAAACAGAGTCATTACAACTTTTTCTGCAAACTTTCTCTTGTATATTACAGCCACTCTAGCCTTTGCTATGGGGATTGATGGTGGAGAAATATGTTTTAATAATTAATTTAATTATTATAAAACAG
Organism: Anguilla rostrata; assembly: GCF_018555375.3. Classification (NCBI taxonomy): domain Eukaryota; kingdom Metazoa; phylum Chordata; class Actinopteri; order Anguilliformes; family Anguillidae; genus Anguilla; species Anguilla rostrata. Next base: position 3,890,285 of record NC_057947.1, read on the forward strand.
TACTGTCTGTAAAGACAACCTTTGTAGAACTGTCTTGATGACTTCCTTGAAACTAGCAAAGTTAAAGTAAAAAAATTTAATTGAGATTTTGTGTGTTTGTGTATGCGCATGCAAAATAAAAAGATAAGAAAATGTATTATTATTGTTGTTGTTGTTGTTGTTGTTGTTGTTGTTAGTTAGTTTGAGTTTGAGATCATTTCTAAAGCAGAATTCAGTTATTAGAAAATTGAACATTCCTAAGATGAAGTCAGATATTTTAACAAAGTTGAACCAACAGCTCACTCACAGCCAGTCTCACTGGCAACCTGTGGTGAAGCGTGCTGCCATCCGCTCAATAGGGGGGCAGGGAAGTGATGTCATGGCTTTTTCAAGTGCTGCTGAAATGGAGCTTGACCCCTGACTCAGTGATTGGGACAAACCAACAGCTGGCCAGAGCTGACACGTTCATTTTCTGGGTGGAGATCTGGTGACTCACATTGTTTTTATACTCATCAAACGGTTCAGTGACACCTCATGCCCTGTGGATGGGGGCATTGTAATCCTGGAAGAGACCACTCCCATCAGGATAGAAATGTTTCATCATAGGATAAAGCTGATCACTCAGAATCACTTTGTATTGGTTTGTAGTGACCCTTCTCTCTAAGTGGAGCCATACCATGCCAGGAAGATGCCCCCCACAGCTCAACAGAACCACCGGACCATCTCACTGTAGGGGTCAAGCATTCAGGCCTGTACCATTCTCTTGGTGTACGTCACAAATGCTTCCACGTACATGTCGAGAATATGGTTAAGGGTGACTCATCTGACCATATCACTTTTCTACACATCTCTGTAGACCAGTGCCTATGGTTTTTTTCACCAGTGAACTCTCAAATTTCTTTGTAATGAGGGGTTTATGCACTGCAACCCTACCATAATATCCCTCTCTATGTAGTTGCTGACAGACTGTTCTTGTTGACACAGTCTGATCATGCCCTGCATTGACATTCTCAGTCACCTGAGGAAGAATTGCTCTTCTGTTTTTCCTAACATATTGCACTAATGCACAAGCATCACGATCATTGAATGTATGCTTTCGACCACAATTTCTGACCCCATTTGCTGATATCTTTCCTATAGATTTAAATGCAGATGTCACTTTAGTCACTGTTCCTATTGAAACACCTTTGTGACTGAAGCTCCTGCCATCAGTTCTTCAATGATGAAGCCTTTTTAAAAGTTACTTAGATCTTTTTCTCCTGCCATCTTGATACAAAATCAAGGTCAATATTTTTGTACATGCCACAGAGCATGATAGGATGTTTTGTTTGATCACAATATTATAATTATGCCTGTGTTCATAGTTATTACTGTATATTAAGAAGCGCGATTGTTGTTATTATTATTGCTACTATAATTTAAGTAGAATTGTGATAGGAGACCATGTGTGATGGGTTCAGCAGTGAGGAAGATAGCTATTACAGCAGGGCGAAGAGTCCAGACCTAGGACAGAACCAAGCTCCAGAGACCCATGGACACCTGCTCCAACCAGGCCATCAGTACCGATACGGAACCTGGGCTAGTCAGAACCCCAAGCATTCAGCTGTACACCTCTGCTGATTGGTCTCACTCCACCAGTTATTATTATTATTATTATTATTATTATTATTATTATTATTATTAGAATTCCCAGACTGTAAATTATTGTAATACTACTAATGATAATAATGTAATTAGTAGTAGTACTGGAAGCAGCAGCAGATGTAAAAAAATATAAATATTACTGTCAATATGAAAAAAAGGTTCCTAACCGACATGTAATTGCACGTCTGAAGTGAAACATGCGCCATACCTTTTCTCTCTGCGCAGAGTCCTTTTGCTCAGAGCGCGTGCCGGCAGCGAGCTAGAGCTCGTGCGTGCGGAGTTCGACGAGTCCGTCGCATCGCCGTTCCCCCGCTGACTGACGGCCGCCATTTCCGCCGGTCTCCCCGGCGGCGCGTACGTCTTCTTCCAGGCCCTCCCTCGCAGCGCGCGAGCGGAGCTCGGCTACATCTCAGGCACCGCCGTAACCTTCCGCCCAAACCAAACACGCGAGCCTCCCTGTCACCACGGGCTCGTCTGTTACCCACGAGGGCCCTCGCGGCCACAAAACACGATCTGCCACAGTAAAGCTATTTCTGAAGCGAAGATTCGGAAAGAATCCCGACTTCGCGCGCGGCGCCCTGTTCGGCTCCCAGAACCCGCATTCCTAGAGCGGTTTTCGCGTTCTACATTCCTCTCCCGGAATTATTGCTTTTTTTTTTTGTTTTTTGATCCAGGCGTACCCAATACAAAGCTCTTTCGCACAAAAGCGTCTTTGTTGTTATGCCACTTAGTTCTGTAATGAGGGCTGGAGACCAACAAGGCTGTTTACCAACTGCTTCTGTGTCGCAGACTTTGCACTGAGCTCCTGGTCACTCAAATGCACCGCTGTGCTCAGGGCATAGAGGGAGGTGCAGGATACCTCCATGAGTGAAGTTCTTTTAGGGGGCATCGCCTCCAATGAGATGAAATAGTGAGATTTTGGAGGTTGTTGGGGGTCAGGAACAGTTGGGACAACCAACTGTCAACGATAGGGAAGTGGGGGGGGTGTTACAAACAACCTAGGGGTAGCGGGCAGACAACTCAATTTATTCAGAAATGATTAACGTACTATCTAAGATGCTGCACAAAAGTCCACTCAGTCAATCTGTTTGAGGGAGGGAGGAGTTTCCCATAAACCCTGTTGACCCCATTTGGATCTTCCAGGGACACTAAACTGTTCTAGGCTGACATGCATACGTGTATATGTATATGTAACACATACAGGCCAGAATTAAAAGAAGACATTTCTCAACAGGGCAGTTGTACTTATTTTTAACAAAGTTACTATTGGAATCCTCAATAGTAATTGTAAGCCAATCCTGTTGCAGAGATGTCCTCCATCCAATGGATAGAATGCAGCAGTCTCCACACATCAGGAAGATTTCAGGTTCCTGACTGACCTATTAAAGTCACAGTTAAAGGGGAACTTTATACATATTCAGGACGCCAAGCAACAGAACTGCTGTGACCGTATTATATTTTCGGCAGGGTCAAGGAGGTGGGGGGTATGGAGCCTATCCCATTGTGCATTGGGTGAGAGGCAGGAATACACCCTGGAAATGCCACCAATCCATCGCAGGGCAGACACACCATTCACTCTCCATTCACTCACACACTCATACATATGGGCAATTTAGAGTCTCCAATTAGCCTACCTGCATGTCTTTGGACTGTGGGAGGAAACCGGGGTACCCGGAGGAAACACACGCAGAAATGGGATATGTTCAGCCCCACATTGGGCACCAATATTTAATATTTTAATATTTATTTAAAATGATTAAATATATTCACTTTCAGTAAATTCAATGTTATTGAATTCGGACCAAAACAACTAAACTCACTCATGAATTCTAAATATCAATTTTATAGTGAAAGCTTCAAAAAAGGTTTAAATCATCAATTTATCTTATTTAGTCTCAATTTATTAATTTCACAATTAGAAAATTCAAATCTACACAATTCACTCAGAATATTCAAACAAAACATTAAATCTTTTTTTCCATTAATACAAATATAAAAATGTCAGCAAACATAGTGAATATGGAACTTTGATCCAATGATATCAAATAATCATAAACACATTCAATTTATGTCAGTTATTTCCGAACAGGCCAACAATCTGAGAAGAAGAAGAAGAAGAAGAAGAACTGCACTGAAACTGAGCTATATGTCAACAGGTGGCTGCTTGTGGCTCCTCACAGTAGATTTCCGCTTGTGGCCAGAGGGTATAGTTTCTGCTAATGTGATGGAGTTGGATCTGCCGTTTGCTCCAGGACTCAGTGGCTGCGAGCTAAAGCCTGCCCTGCTACAGTGCTGCTCTCTTGGCTGGTGTGCAGCCATCTTGGGGTGTACTACACGCGCAGTGTAGCCGCTGGGGTCAGAATGGATTCGGAAGTGCTTAGAACCCGTGAGAGAGGGTGGGGTCTGGGCAGCAGAGGCGCGTCTGAGGATGCCGTGGGAATTTCTGGGAGTGTCATACATGGATTCTGGTCCCTGATTGGTGGAGAAAGCGCTGATTATGCATGACTTCATCTCCACGTAATGGGACTGGCTGTCATCACGTGATGCGTTCGCTGCTCTCACTGGTCCGTCAAGCGACAACGACCTCAGCGCCCTGCTCTGTCTCGCCAGCCGAGACATTGTGTCCTCATAGTCAGGAGGGGGCTTCATGCTTAGGGTGCTTCGACCCGTGGAGGGGGTCGCAGGTGACCGGAACGATTCCTGATTTTGACTGGACGCGAGACTGAGAGAAGAGGGTCGTGTTGGCGCCTGGCTGTCCGCGCGCGCAGTCTCTCCCTCCTCCCGTAGTGGGGAAGGTAGAGCAGACGCACCAAGCCTGGCGTGATGATTCACGTAGTCACAGGGTACTTCTTTCTCCGACAGGCTCCTCCATATCTGAACGTGAGTGGGAAGTAAAGGCAATACGTACAGCATTATCAGATAGTTGAACATAATGTAGCTTTGCTGATGCAACGAAACAAAGAGGGGCCATCATCAAAACCAGAGCTAGTCTACTGCAGGTCGCTGTGTCTGCGGGTATGTGCACCTCCCACGCACTACACCACCAGATTTCACTGATTATTTTACCTGCCTGTTTTAGGAAGCAAGCTCAATGCTGAAATCAGGTGGTGTAGTGCACTGAAGTCTGCAGCACCTGGAGTTGAGTAGGCCTGATCTAAATAATATTACTGTCACGGTTTCTGTGCAGGTAGATCATTTTTCTGTGCCTGCACCGGCTCAGTGGTTAGCATTCCGATTAGCCACTCGGCTAATCGTTATTTTGGTGTGTGGGGACGATTAGTTCGAGCTTGCAGATTAGCCACTCGGCTAATCGTTATTTTTGGTTCCTGTGGGAGGATTGTTCCTGCTTGAACATTCCATGCATTCCTGCAGGGTTACCTCTGATCTGTTTCACCTGTGGGTTGCTCACACCTGTGGCTGGGTATTTAAAGCGTCAGTAGGCAGTGGAACGGTGCTTGAGTGTAACGTGTTTTGCTCTAGCCAGTTCCCTGTCGTATTTCTGAGGAAGGTGTAAGGATTTTAAGAACAAAGAAATTTAAAAGAATTCTGACTTCAGTTTGTTTTTTTTGGAGAAAGGTATTAGGACGGTATATGTCCAGATTCTGAGGCTGGTGGTTTTAAGGGGTTATTGTGTCGCCGTTGGGGCACAAACCTTTCTGCCTCTTACTAACCAATTTCCCCCCTGGTTTTAGTTGGCCTCAGAACTTCTTCTGTTTGTTTTTTGAAAAGACATTTTCTTTCTCTCTGCTTCGGGTCGAAGTCGTTTTTCCTTTTCTTTTCCCTGTTCGTTTATTTTCTTTAGATACTCCTTCTTCCTCAGTTACCCGTTTAGGGGTTTATTCATTTTTTGGGATACGTCCCTTAGGAGTATAGCACCCCCTTCTTATTTCGTCTCTCACGAGACTCAGTGGTTACTGGAGTGCCCCTTTGGTAACTTATAGATCCCCTGTTTGGTCGCGTCTGGTCTTCACACTTCCCCTCTCTCACAATTACAACCAGGGAACCTCATTTGGAGCGTCAGAATCAATTACAGAACAGTGAGATAAAATAAATAAATGAATATACATATTAGATATTATATGGACTATAACAGCCACACTAACACATTCATTTTAACATTTTAATATTTAATATACAATAAATATTACATCAAACTATTATATTTTACATGTACCTTGTCAATTTTTCTGCACACAATGAAGACCACTGTGAAAGTACCAATGCTGAAAAGACTGAGCAGAACAAGCAGAGCCAGTATAGACACCTCGTATGCGGAGACCTCACTGGAAAGTGCATTTTCTGTTTGGCTTTGCACTGGAACCTGGAGTAACAGACAAAACAAATTTACTCAGGGAGGATGGTGCAACCACCACTGATCATTACAAAGCAATCGTCAACATTATTACAATGTTCTTCAATGACATAACAGCCCAAGGGGGGATGGGGGGGGGGGGAAGGAATGGAAACTAGATTGTATTTTTGAATCATAAATAAAAAGTTGATCACAAAAAAAAAAAAATAGCCCAAGAACCTCTAGCCAAATTATAAGCCTCAAACCCGATTGACCCTGATTGCTGAAATAACAAGCCAACAACACCCTACCGCAGCATTTCCCACAGGACAGCTGCCAGTGTAAGTGCAGAATGAGGGGGTAGGGGGGATGGGTTGGGGTGGGTGAGCAACACGAGGGTAAACGACAGCTTCTAGTTTCTATAGCCAATTAAAACAGACGTATGTGAGCTTTTCCATGTGTTAAATGACGTTAAGCTTGTCTCTTGCACTTCTGCAACAAACAGCACTGGAGTAATGTCTTCTTTCTTTCAGTATGGATTTGCATAAAGTATGTTTGTAAAATAAAGGGATAATTACATTTTGATGTTTGTAATGATCAGAACAAGCTAGCCATCTAACTTTAGTGCCATATTATTGGTTATTAGAGGTGTAAAATTCCATAAAGGTTCACTGTAAAAAAAAAAACAGTATGAATGAATTTGAACTCCAGCCCCAATACAGGCCGGTGCGATTTAAGGGGTTTATGCTCTAGCTGAGCATAACAGTACACTACAAAAACTGAAAAATTGAGCCATTGTTGTCAATCATTGTTAACAGCTGGCAGAAGTGCTGCTACGCTACTGTTTGTAAACTTCCAGGTTGGCAGTGTACCCAGTCGAACTCGACGTCACAGAGTTAAAAATAGACCCATTACCTGGCCCGATCACGGCACACTTTTGGGCCCTGTTGGGTTCCGGTCCATATGCAGACGTCTACTATGACATACTACCTAGTAGTTTAAAATGCGAAACTTATGCTAATATCCTGTAGTGCTTATTCGTCGCTAATATGACAGAGAAAGAGAGTGTAAAATATCTTGGCTCATAGGTCCCTTATAACACTCTGATTGATTTATAGTGTATAAAAAATAACAGTCAAACAGACAACTTCACTGTAACAATAAATTTTAATTAACATTTGAATATTACTGAATTAACCACACTGGAGGTGTCAGGTGCTTTCTATGTCATCAGCTGTCACATGACCAATACGTTTTATATTTTACACTCCAGTTATTCCCCTTTGTGTTCAGCCCATTAAACCAGTAAAACAGGAAAACAGATATGGATAGAAACTGTTCTTTACCAATGTCCCCACAAAGCCTTGGAAATACAAGCTTGGAAAATGAGTCAAATGTACCATCAATCTCAGCATGTCTTCAAAGAAATTTAGACAAAATTCAGGACAGATGTACGACATTAGATCTGAGGTCTTCCTGAAAATATGAATGTTGGGTGACGGATTCCTTCAGACAGATAAGAATGAAATTAAAATACACAACCGCACAGCAGAAATTATTTAGTAGCAGGTAGAAGTAGGAAAAAAACAGCTGAGAGTTATTTTTAGAAAGTGACACATGTATAAGCATACCTGTATGTAGACGCAGATGAGAGAAGCAAATATGCCTTTCAGCATCCTGCCACCTTGGTGTCTGCAGGCTTGGTTGTGTGAAACATGCCTCTAATGTTTAATAGAGAAGTATCTTTATAATTGTACAGAAAGAGGATGTAAAATAGGAAAAACAATCAGTTAGTTCCACCTCGGCAGAAGACAAACTGACACATCTAACGAACCTGCTTTAATCCATTTATATCTGAGCACTGTGGAACAAAAACATATTTAACTAAACACTATTTTTATATTTTTCAAAAGGGAGAAAAGAAATCATTTTCCATTTCAGAAAAAAAAAATCAATTTCTGGAGTTCACAGGTACCAAAATAACAATCACAATAACAATAAAAATAAATATGAACTTGTAACCAACATTTTCAGTTTTGACCCAGATCAACCAGACATACCCAAGACTTTGTAACTGGCTCTTGTAACTGTAACTGGTTTTATTTTTTAGTTTTACTGAAAATAATTTGTTCTTTCTTACAAGTTATGTACTTGAACTAAAAATTGATCCTGGCCGCATGCTGGATAAAAGTCATGTTCTTATAAGAGCAGGACTGAGCCAATTAGACAAATTTAGAAATAATTCCTGTATAGGTAATTAAAAACTTGGAAACCAATAAAATATCAAAACCGATAGCTATTCTCTTATTTGGTTCGGCACAGATACAGAACATACACAGTCACTTGTGCTTTATGGGATACAATTCAGTGGGGATGCTTTGTGTTTTAAAAAAAGTATACATGTTATTCTTTTGGGTATTACACTGCGTACGTACATGATTTCTGTTCTTTCAAATATCATGCTGTAACACTTCAATGTCTGCCTGCAAAGGTGCAGTCACCCTAAGTAGTGTCCTTTTTCCATAGCTGATTTCTCTGAATTCCTGTCCATCATTCACACCAACTATAAAAAGCATCATCTTGGATGATGTCAATCTACGCAGATAACTAGAGTTTGAAAGAGGCCCAAACATTTCAGCCTGACCTGACAAGTGCCCGCATTCTTTACAGGCCGAGCCTGACCAGACCTCGCATGTAGCAGAATTTTAAAAGCCGACCCGATTTGAACCCGACTTTAAGAAGTGTGTCAGTACAGCAGACACACACTGATTTGGGATATCATCGATATTCTGTTTGGAAAAGCTGCGATTGACGTCTAGGTCGGATGTGGTGGATGGTGCATGGCAGCAGGCTTGTGCACTATATCGTCATAAGGTTGATTGATGTTTCTTTTTATGGCTACTGTATTTAAGCAGGGTATTACCAAAATTTACAAACCTGCTTATTATATATGTGACTTCGGGCTTGTTTTTTTTTCTGAAGTCACTTGAAAAAAATATGAAGTTGCTTTTGTTTGGAAATGTAACAAGCGACCTGTTTGTTCACAATAATGGTTATTGTTGACAGATATTAGCTGTTCGCTATTAGTTATTTGATCTGTTTGGCGTATTGTCAAAATTATGTTTTCCTCATTTTCTGGCTCATGGCAAACACAGACACCGTATTGTACTTTTTGCAATATTAAATTCTGTGGAAAAACCTCCTCGACAATTTGACCAAATTGCACAAAACTTGATATAGAGCATCTACTGTCGAAGTGCTTTAGAAGTTATATAAATAAAGTTTCTATGTTAAAAACATGGTTGCAATAAGCCAATAAATTTTGATGTGCATGGGTCATTCCCATGCCTGTACAGTCAGGATTCAGTCTGGACCAAGGGGGTCGGGCACGTCACTGAATTAAGTATTTGTTCTATGGCACCCAGGAACACGTTTCCTCTTGCGTTCGTAAAACTTGGCCGAAGACTTCCTGTTGTGAGTCAGGGGATAATGTGTATACCTGTGATCACATGATTGAACATCCTGAATGAGCTTCCAGTTGCTGAATCCAGCAGGCGCTTTCACCAAGGAAAATGTCTCTGATTGATATGGATGATCGTATTGTGTGTAAAAGAAAATCTGTAACACTGGTCCCAACATGTGAGGATTATAATGTCTAAGTTTATTGAAACTGAATGACTAACCTTTTTGAGTGCAGTTTGCAGATTAGAACCAATATGCAATATATCTAGATTAGTGGAAAAGTGAATTTAATTACTAAAATAATGTTGTTCCTTTGCTTGTTATATTGCCTGTGTCTGTAGTGGGAATTGACACACGCATTCCCCCTCAGCCAATGAATTAGACCCTTCATTTTTACATTTTTACACTGTTACACAGTTATACTCAAAATTAAATAATTCCTGACATGCAGACTAGCTCCATCACAGGAGCTAAGCATTGTGGGCAAGGCTGCATTAATGTCCACCAAACCTATTAAAGCCCTGCATTGAATGCATTGTCGGTAAATTAAAGATGCATGTAACAATTATGAAAATGTTAACTTTTTTTCAGTGAACAACTTAGCCTAATATTATTGTACATTAAATATTTTGATTGATAGGGGTAAGAAGCATATGAAACAACATAATTTACAAAAACAAGGCACGTGCACCTCAGTATGACACACCTCTCATTCATATTATTACTGCAAGGCACAGATTTATTGGCACTGATGCAAATACATAGATAGATCCAATACATGCTCCATTTCAGTGAGATCCCAATGAGTGAAGCTGCAAAAAAGCTTCTCCGTACATTTCCACCATGTATTGACCAGCAGATGGCGATGTTGCATGTCTTTTGAGTGCTTCAAACAGTGACACTTTTTTTGGAGCAACTGCATCAAATTTTTTACACCTCACCAGGTATTTTTCAGTTTCAGCCACAGCAGGAGGCCTACTGGTAAATTTACGTGCATGTAGTAAAAACAAATCAAGGAAGTATTGCATCATTGCGGTGTTCCATGAATCTGAAAGCGAGCATGCTAACCCACCCAGGGAGTGCTACTGGGTCCATGAAAGAGCTGTAGTATCCACACCCTGGAATTTATGGGTGTTCTTGCATTTTGTTTTGGTTGTACCTGTTGTCTTTTGTCTTTGTTCTGCGAATATTGTGCATGTGATCTGGGGTTTGCACATGTCCAGTTCATTCATCTTGGTGAAGGAAATTCCCCGAGGCACGGGCCTTTATTTTTCTCCATCCACCGACATCCTAACGGTCCCACTTAGCAACATTTCGGAATCAGGAGGCTGAGTGGGTGGGGCGAAGCTCTAGGACCTCTTTATGGCTGCGAACACAGCCTTACAGAAGGGGGATGGCTCTGAGGGCTCGTATGGATTGGGTGTGGCCAAGCTGGTAAGCTGCTTCAGGCTCGGTTCCTCTGACTGCTCCAGCCCATTGGTGATGTGTTTGGCCTCGTCATCGCCTGGACCGATTATTCCCTTGGACTTTACCTCATCCTCCCGCTGCCTCTCTGAAGCTTCCTGCCCTGCCTGAGAGGGAAGAGGAGGAGGGGGAGGGGCATAGGAAGGAGGAGGTGGGAAGAAACTCTCCTCCTTGGCTCCAATTGGCTCTTCTTTCCCTGCCGTCCCTGACTCCTCCCCCTGACCACAGTGAGAAATAACACGTGCGTTGTTCTTCGTCACTGCTGAGGTTACATATTCTATACAGGTTTGCTGTGGCAAGTTGTGAAAGTCTGGTTTTGGCTTTATTGCTGGAGGAACTTTCTTTTCTTTAGTTTCCTGGTCTGGTCCTGTCTCGAAGGCCCTATCGTAAGATGAGGAGGGCTGGCAGTTCTCTTCTTCTGCTTCAGGAACTCCAGCAGGAGCTGGTAGAGTGGGAGCCATGAGGCCACAGTGAGCATTTTCATTGGTTACAGTCATATTACTCAGCTCCTCCCCCTGGGTCATAAAGCATTCTGGCTGACCCGCTGAGACCTGAGGCTCATCAGAATCATGGTTGGCAGGCTTGGGAGAGCCTACAGCTTCATTCTCCTTCAGAGCCACAGCTGGATCCTCAACAAGGGTCAACTCCACCTCAAAGTACTTCAGCTTCTCCAAGGACTTTGAAGGCACAATGGTGTAAGTGGTCAACCCAGGCCTGGGTACGTACTGCCTGGCCAGCTCAGTGGGGGGCTCCATTTTGAGCTCTGCATCCGCGACAAAAGAGGGAGCGGATTTTCCTCCATTGTGGCACTGGTGTGCAGGTGATTCCTTGGGTAATGCAGCCGGTCTCTCTCTAAGGTGGTGTTCCTCTTTGGACATGACCATTTCATTCCTGCAGCCTGCTGAGACAGATGAGAAGGGTCAGGACCCAGAATGGGTATGGCCAACTATATTGACTGGATTACACTAGAGAGGAGATGGTGCTTTCTCCACCTCCTACTTTCTATGATTCTACCCCATAGATGCCTTTGGTATTCACCTGATATAAAGACTGCCTCCCTGCTTTCTGGGTCTCAGGCTAAGGCTATATTTTAAACCAACACGCTATAATATTAAGTTTTGAATCAACTAATATGAATCCACTCATATTAGTACATTTGTCATTTAGACTTGTTCCGAAAGACATTTTTTCATGACTTGGTTACTCATTCAACAGAATTGTGGAAAATGTTTTTTTACTGTATGCCAATGGGGACAAATGAACGATGAACTGTTGCAGATTTTGTATTGCCCACCTCTATTTTCCAAATCAGAAGTATGGGTTTCTTTAAATTCCAGTGTTTCCTGAGTGCACTCATTACTGTCCGGGTCCAGTTCTGGTCTGGAAAACAAATTAGCAAGCAAAGCCATGCTTTTTTAAATAATTTGAGAAATACTTTTCAAGCATAAAAACACAGATACACTGTAATCTTGGAATTAACTATTAACTGGCATATATTGTTTGAAGCATGTTTACAGTACGATGTATCTGAGGACAGACTACTCAACTGATCTTCCCCCATGCCCTGTTTCAGTGAAGTGTCCTGCGTCTCTGTGTCCACTGGTGGCGAGGTGAGCTCTGCCTTCCCAGAATCCTTTGGGACATCAGTAGATACGCTGAGACTGTCGCCATTTTCTTTGGAAACACACACAGCACTGAAATCTGGGTCTGCAGTGGCCACCGTCTCTTCCAGCTCACCGATCTCCTCCAGGTTACTCAGGGCCGTCACTGTACCACAAAGCAACAATAATGAAGGGAAAAATATGTACACGTGTGTGTGTGTGTGTGTGTGTGCATGTGCGTGCATGTGTGTGTGCGCGTGTGTATGTGTGTGCGTGCACGTCTGTGTGTGCGTGTGTGTGTGTGCGCGCGCGCATGTGCGCCTGTGTGCGTGCTTGCGTGTAAATCATAAATTATTCATATCGTTTCAGGAATGCCTATTTATCTGTACAATGTAACTGAACAAAAAAGCCTACTGTTATTGTTATTATATAAATCAATCATCCAATCAAATCTGTTAAAACTCAATTTTTGAATGGAATTTGCACAAAGAGCTACTTCTAAAATAGCAAATTAAAAATAACAATCTTGTGCTACAAGGTCTCACATGTGGTGCAGTTTTTGTCAAACATCATGATAATATCAGATAATATAAGTGTAAATAAAGATAAACTCAACACTAGGTTTACAACTGAAGCACTATTTTTGGCTAATGTCCTTGACTGAGGTCACTGAGGTCAACTGAGGTCCCCAACAGTTCTGAATCATGAAATCAGAACTCAGAGCCCAGGGTGAGACCATTCACACAAAATGCAGGCAGGGGGGAATCCCATATTTTTGTAAGGACAATTTTTTATTTTAAAAAGGAAGGAACTGGATTGTCTTAAGATTAATAATGGCTTAGAAAAACATTCCAATAAATTTAAGATACATCTGACGCAAAATACTACCAGTTAGATTCTAAAATATACTTGAAGCCGAAAGAAACAGACAGCCAAAACATATTGCAACAGACATAATCATTTAAAAAACAAGAAGCAGCAATCTTATTAATATTAATAGGATTAATATAATTCAGTAGTGTGTAACAAATGCATACACAGATATGAAGGAATGGTGTCTGGAAAGTCTCTTCCATAAGTTTTAAAAAGCTCACAGAAATGCATTAACCACTTAAAACAACATGAGCTTTAAACTATATATGCATAGAATACTTACTAATATAATATCAGTATTTGCCATTGTGAGATTATTGTTCCATTCATTGGTTTCTACAGACAATTTCCAAAGAAAAGGTACAGAATGTTCTAGGGTTAGGCACAAACAAACTCGAAAAAATAACAGCCCTGACATTCACAAAATGCTTACTGGGAATGCACTATTCCCCAGAAAGAGGTTAATCCAGAATTCATCTCTCAATCTTGCTTTCTTTTGTAAGAAGGAGGCCCACACACCGTGCAGCACCAGCCCCTCACATTGTGAGTTCACCAAACAAAGACAATCCAGTTACAGCACTGTCAGTGGTTCTGTCAATTTCCAAAGGTGTTAGGGATTACACAAAAAACCAAACAATATAGAAAATTACAAGCAATGACAAGATGACAAAATGTAAAACACAGGAACAAAAAAGTTTCAAAGCAGAAAACAAACAAAAACCTGGAGGTCCTCTACAGGTGGTTCATGGGAACCACTCTGAGGCTAGATTAATATTATATTTGATACGAAGGTCTGCCTTCACAGTATGCAAATTTGCTCAGCTTGCCCTTCTGGGTTAACATATTCTGATCCTTACGCTATGCAAATATAGTGAGCTCCATAATTTTTGGGACAAAGACATATTTTTCCAGATTTGGCTCTGTACTCCACAATTTCAAATTTGCATGTGGGTAAAGAGCAGATTCTCAGCTTTTATTAAAGGCTATATTTATACATTTTGTTTTCACCATGTAGAAATTACAGCCATTTTTATACATAGTCTTCCCAATTCAAGGATTGTGTTCATGTAAAAAAAAAAGTTTGAATCATTAAAAGAATTCTGACAGTTGTGGCCTATGTGAAATGTTGCAAGTTAATTTATAGTCAGTTATATCAATTTGAAGCCAATACCGCGAATTTAACAAAAAAAGCCATGCATGGAAAGAGCTACAGTAGATTTAACAAAAGAAGACCAGATAACCAGACAAACAATGATTAAAAGAATGGAGGAAACAAAAGAAATTGCATAAAAGGATGGAAGAGGCCACCACAAAGAGAAGAGATGATTGGAGAGGTCAGATCAACAGCACGGACTGGGCCAACAGGACAGGAAGCAGGAAGTTGACAGCACTTCAGATACTTAAGCACCCTCCTCTTGCGACTCTGAGTCTGCAGATTGGAAAAGAGCCACGGCTTCGAAATGCCCTTCGTGAACATGCTATACACACAAACAAACACCCACCCAATAAGATACAGGACCTAATAAACATATTTACGCTACTGTGGATGTGAAATACTGGGACCATTTTACTGGCATCATCATTAGAATTGCTTTGCCAGTTACAGTAGTAGCGTCATGTTCAATGTGCATTGCAGAGCAGTCACATTTTTCACTCAGTAGTGCGACTTTTCCTTCTGGCACCAAACAAAGTTCTGCATTTGCAGACGGCTCATGCTCGTAATACACTGGGTTCCCACATAGCCATTCTGACGACAGTTTGGTTTGTGCACCCCAGAGCTGTAGTGTCACCAAGGAACACTCTCAAAAAAAGGGTTCCAAAAGGCTCCTCTGTTTCTCCGTAGAGGAACCCTGTCAAGTTCATGGGTTCTTTGTCAGGCAAAACGGATCATCTGGGAGGTTTCACCCTTTTCACACCTACCGTTAAGGGTTACATAAAGAACTAAAAAGGGTTCTTGTATGGAAAAATGCCAAAGAACCCTTTTTTCCTCAGAGTTAAGTGTGGAGTTCAGACAGTGGAACAGTTCTCTTTCTCAACAGCAACTCCTCTGGGCACATGAGCGCCTGCAGTGTCTGACAATCCATCATTAAGTACACTGATGTGTCTGACACACTGACTGTCGCTCAGCTGGTGGCCAAAGCAGAGAGGTTGAGCTTGCTGTCAATCTGCCAGATTAATGGAGGAGACTGCGGCAATGAGACTGACTTACAGACACAACTGAGCATACCGCACTAGAAGAGTAGAACTCGTAGCAGTAGCTGTAGCATTGTACAGTAACTTCAGGCCCGACAATAACCAATAATCTTTTACCTCTAATAAAGCCTTTCCTCTAAGGACCACCACCTGTTTGTAGAAAAACAAACAATGAAACGTATAATGCACTTCCACGTGACCTTAACTGTGGGAGATGAGACAAACCTTTAATGCTCTTATCCTGTGTGGTTTCCTCTGGCGTACTTATGCAGGGGAGCATGGGGGGAGGGGGAGCCTTCCTCTTCGATCCTTTCAGAGATCTGTGATCGATCCCAGATTCCTCCGAAACATCGCAGACAAAACAACTTTACAGATCTTACAGTGAATGGCCCCAGATGCCACTGAACAAACATCTGGGAGCTCGTTCATGCTGTAGCTCCACTAAAGTGGCATGTATTTCAGCTTTCAACATCAACAGCGATTACCAAATACAGCTCAGCACTTAATAGCCTTTCATGATATATGAACAAGATTCTCCTCAGCCATTATTTTTTATATATTTTGAGGAGTATTTTGGTCTGAAAAAAAAAGTTCTCAATGCGTATTTGAAATGTAATTACTTTTTGTAACCAGATACCTTCAACCAGGGAGACTTGCCTTGGTCTTCTAAACACACACACACACACATATATATGACATGCCCAATTCTAGAGGCACCTTGGCTGATTCACTGACCTGGTCCTTAATAGGTTTGTCATGGGGTTGAGAATCCGTCTGTTGATCGCTGAGGTTGGAGAGGAAGCTCTGAGACACCATCATGGGGGGCAGGGGAGCCCGTCTCTTCTTCGACGTGACGGACAGGCCGTCGTTCGAGCTGCGCGTGGAGGCGTGGCCATTCAGAGACGCCAGGCTGCCAGGTCTGTCTTTGGCCAAGACTGGAGAAGCCGGAGCACTCGCACTACAAACCTTAAAGGACCAACCATTACAACCGTCAAAAGGACACCATATCTCCATCTGCTGAGAAACACACTCATCCTCCTGTGTGCTTGAACTATAAAACCATGAAGTGTAAGTAAACCACAGGAAAGCACAGCACAGACCTGGTCTGGCTTCTTCTTTCTTCTTCTAAAAATGCTGAACAATCCCTTGTTTTCTTTCTCCTTCAGCACTTTCTCTTTACTTGACAGACTTTTATCTTCTAGAATAATAAAAAAATAGAAGAAGGATTTCTTTAGAAAAAAGAGGTTTGTTCTAATTAAATAAACATCATATTTGGAGTCAAGTTGCTGATACTGGAGACAGGTGAATGTAACTAGCATATTACCTTCAAGTCTTGGTGAGGCCGGCAATTCGTCTGAGTTAACACCTGTTAAAGACAGACCACAAGATGTCACAACATGCATGCAATATACAGAATGTATTGATTGTAATATACTGCATATGTTTTGATCAGAGTAATAAGTCCAATTCAGTTAATTCACATAATTCTGGACACATAATTCTGTGTGCGCGCACACACACACAAAGACATTTTGTTGTTTTTGTATTGCTATAATTTCATGGACAACTGCAGAAGGCATATTTCGAGGAGATTAACCTCATACCGTTTGAGTCCACAGCATAGACCTCTCTCAAGCCAAAGTCATTGAGGGACTTCGCTAAGTCCAGCGGTTCTTCTGAGCAGGGATTCCTCCGTAAAACTGTGGTACTTTGGTCAAGTTCACACTTCGCACAAATTGCAGCCATTAGCTCCCCAACAGGCACCTGGGGACTGACCCTCAGAACAGTCTTGTGCGTCTTTTTGTAGTTTATAACAAGGCGAACAGTAGCCTGCGGAATAAAACAAACATGAAGTTTGGATTGCACGATCATTCAAATTGGACCACATCACCACAAAATCTACTTTAAAATATAAATAGTATAGCAAGTGGCATATCAGGCCTTCCAAATATGGAATATACTGCGATGTTCTGGAAAAAATATTTATCAAGATCAGAAATGATACTGAAACATCCAGGGTCCATTCTCTGGTCCTGGACATCAGTGCCAATTTTATTTATGTATAACTGAACAATGAATTAGTATGGTCAGATTGTAACAAGGCCCAGAATAAGTTTACTAATAAGCGTACCAGAAGGCAAGTTTACTGTATAATGCAGACCATTCGCCCTAGTCAAAGCTCTGGATTACCTCTGGCATTGAAGGGCTTCGCTTGTTGTTGTCGTCAACCATTCCCTTGGGTTTGATTAGGATTTTCTTTATCTCAAGAGTTTCAATCACAGCGTTCGGCTTGAGCTTGATGTGGTTCCCATCGGTGGATATTAGCTCAATGGTGTGGTTGGATGGGTTCAGGTGGTATTTTGCACACAGTATGACCAACAGGTCCATCACTGGCTTACTACACCCCAAATGAAGAGAAGATTAGTCCTACTAATATGTCAGAGATCCAATATAACAGAACAGTTCAAAGCTGTGAACTTATAAGATATTTGAAGCTGTTCTAACATTGTCCAGGCAAAAGCGAATAATAGCCTCTATATCAGTGGTTCTCAAACTCGGTCCTGGGGTACCACTGTGTATGTTGGTTTTCGGTCCAACCACAATTGCATTCCCAGAATTTTAACAAGCTGTTAAACCTGATTCTTCTAATCAACCACTACAGTCTTTGTAAAGCACCTTGATTAGTAGAAGAATTAGTCAAAGGTGTGTTACTGCTTGGTTGAAACAAAAGCCGACACCCACACTGGCTCTTTCTGGATAAGATTGGGGACTCCTGCAATTTGACAAATTAACAGCTTGTTAAAATTCCAGGATTGCAATTATGGTTGGAACAAATCGAGCATACATAGTGGTCCCCCAGGACCAATTTTGAGAACCACTGCTCTATATGCACTAAGCCCTGTTCCTCTTTTCTCAGTCTCAGACAATGACTGGTCACATGACCATCAGAGCCCGCCTCACCTCCCGTGAATAGTGGCTGTTTTCTCAATTCCACCAGGCAAGACCACGCCCAGTGTCAGGTCCTTCTCACCCAGGTTCTCCTCCTGACTCATGTCCGTGTCTGGGGATTTTTTGGCCATCTCAGTGTGAGTCATGTCTTATCCAAACTTCTCACTGCAGGGTGGGAGGAGGTGGGGATTTTAGGAATTTTTTGAAAGAGCAGAGAAGCAAAAGATTTGCAATTAACAGTCCTGCTGCGCCACTTCGAACATATAGTACAGTACCTTCATTATCAAAACAGAGTCAGGAATGATTGGTGTACCGTAATATGTAGGCTATTATGGATAGACCATTGCATGTGTGCAATAAAAAAAGATGAATATGCTGTTGCATATACATCTTGTGTAAGTGTGCAACACCATGAGAAACAGAAATGGATGTTGTATTTTGCTGTAAAATATCACTGGTGATTGGATGATATGAGAAGATGTAAATCTCCTAAAAACTTATGAAGCACGGGATGTGATGTCAACTGATTTGTATCAGTGATTTGAAAATTGGAGTTGACACTAGAAAAGTAAGAAACGCAAGTTTTAGGGTGTTAAAAATTGTTTAAGTTCATTTTATTTTAACATACATTTAAGGTCCTTGGATATTGTTCATACATTGTTATTTATTGTTAGTCCCATCATTATGAACTTTTTCAAATAATTTATGAAGTACATAATCAAAATCACCAAATATTGCTACATGCAGTGCAGGGTAGGAAATCAGATCTGTTCAGGCCATACAAGCCTGGAAGACTGTGAAGGTGGGAATACTGTGACTATCCCAGACCCACCTCTACAGGAGATGAGGAACCTCACTGCCATCACACTGCATCTGTGATTAGTTCAAGAACCCTGTGACATACTGTAGACAGAATAATTATCTACGGACCATCTGGCAGCTAAGAAACTCTGGAGATCCTCTGATTTTTTATTTATTTATTTTTTGCATCTTACTGAGCAGGAACTAGGAGCTGAAATAATTAGAAGATAAAAATGTTCACAGTGAAAGTTTTGTCCTTACCAACTACTTTCTGATTCACCAATTGGCTCTAAAACTGAAGGTATTGTTGGCAACTTGAATACACTACAAGTTTTCATTGGAGTAAATTCACATTTAGAATAAATTTTAATTGAATAGCTGGTTTTTATGGGGTAATAACTGATATACTACAACTACAGCACACCTAATGTGAAGACAGTATCTAAGTCAACCAACATCAATGATATAAATAGCACAAAAATTCAATATGCCGAAAGTTGTCCAACTAGAAGCTGTGCTTCACGGTTGGATAAAAAATAAAAAAGTAATTTCTCACGTTGATCTGTATTTTTGAGTAATGGAAGGCTAAAGTTTGACACTATATATATAACACAAACATAAATATACAGTATACTGGAATGTAATGTTTGTAGTTTCACTACTCAAATTACCATAGCTGTAAAGTTGCGTTACTTAGTTTGTACAATGGTAATCAACAGTGAGATACAAACAGAGGAATTTGGCACATACACTGTACAGTTCTACAGCAGCAAGGAATACCTTAGAGGGGTTGAAAGTCCTCGAATGTCAAGAGGCCACAGGCAAGACACATGCCACAATCCACACAAAAGTGTAAAGTCCAATTTTCACTGGTATACTTTCACCCATTAAATTAAGCAATACATTGTGTCTATATCTGTGAGAAATGTACACAGGACAACTCTTTAAATTTGACTGTACTTCTGAAACGCTGCAGCATAAAAATATAATGAGAAAAAAAAAGCAAGAATGTAATTCAACGGCCCTCATCGAAGCTTCGCATCCATGTATTTAGCAAGTGAATACTCTCAAGACAAATAACTGTCTCGTCTACAGTCCACACATTACAGCAAGATTTTTTAAGGTAATGAAAGGCTTAGGGAACTTAAATGTAGACAGGTGTTTAGTGAGGATGTACAGCAAAAAGCAGAGAAGTTATGAGCCTTTCCATCAGCTTTTCCTCGGTATGCACGTATTCACGTACAGTATAACACAGGTGACACGGAAAAAACTGTGACGCCCTACGTCTACCCTGATTATATGTCCTGGATTTTTAAAAAACTGACTCCTCTTTCAGACATGTTCTTCGTAGTCATACGAAATGATTTTACATGTAGCCTACTTGTCAATAGTGTACAGACTTGGAAGGAAAAGATTTTTGACCATTACCAAAAAATAAATGATTAAAATGTCGTCACAGCAGATATCATACGGGCAGCCGTGCACATCCCAGGTTGCACCAATTTCAATACTGAAATACTGAAGCTAATAGAATATTTTAACAACTAGCAACTACAATCTGGCTCCATATTCGAATTGGTCCAAGAATTAAAGCAATAAAATGTTGATTGAAATAAACGAAAAAACATGGGTATTTTTATTTCAAATGTATATTAAGTGTGACTGCGATATTACAACTTCGTGTTTGTGTTATATATATATATTTGTATGAATTCCAAAAACAAAACAGAATCATGCAGCAGCTTGTAGAAAAATCTAGGAACTGAAACCAAAATTGAATCCAAGCGCAACAAACTCCCATTCGAAAAAGCTGTTAAAAATACATTAATTTCGTTTATGCCAGTTTCGCTTTTATTAATGTAAAACGGAAAATATTTGCGCTAGGTCAAAACAACTTTCGGGCAGATACCTATGGATTCGTGCCACCGGACACATTTACAGGCCAATAAATGTTTCTGAGAGTTTTCGGCGCTGTCACCAACCTGAAGCAAATTGTAGCCTTCAGTGAGCCTTCATTTACCTTCAGTGAGGCATGAACAGGACATTCCTCAAGTTAGTAGGTTAAAAAAAAACATATAAGCGCAACTGTGTAATTATTATTTCTGATCGAATAGCCTACAACGACTGCATGTAATTCGGACTTCAATAAGAAATATAAAAGTGCGTCAGCCAACTTAAAAGGGTTTTGATGTTGCAAACTATTATGTATTAATATGTAGGCTATGCAGTACACACACGCGCGCGCACACACGCGCACACCTACTGTACATGCACGTTGTTGTACTGTAGGTCTCCTTTGAAATTCAAGATTAAATGTATTCTTTGACTTCCGAAGCAACATTCCACGTACCAATACACATTTTTTTAAAGGGCAATCAAGTTCATGAAGTACAACATTTTATCATTTTATCTTAGGTAAGGTGACCATATTGATACAGACTATAAGACCTAATGATCAGAGCGCTGCACTGTACACGAAAAGCGAAAGAAACACAAGCACAACCATTAATAAAATAATTTACTCACTTCAAAAGGAGATCACCCAACTGAAAGCTTTGCTATTATTGTCTTCACAAGTTGTACTAACGCGGAGTACCCCTTTGGTCCTTAGGGAGAAGGTGTGCGCACGCAAATGGTATGCAAAGCGTCCTGATCTTACAACACCCAGCGTATTTTAAGATCTGAGTTAAACAGCGCATACCACCAAAAACAGCTGCACCGCTGGAGTTACGCCTTTTCACAGCAACGTGCGCGTGGTCACTGGAGTGACACTTGGTTTTAAAAAGACAGTACGCGGAATTTTTCATTTACTGGTCACCTACAGAAATAGAACTGCACTACTGCATGCTTTTTTCTTTTCAATTATGGATATTTTCTCAAATATCTACGTAAATACTGAATGAAGATGCGTAGCCTATTTGACAGAAAGCGAAACCAAATCATCATTATTAATAATCTTATCCAATTACATTGCTTACAAACTGAAAGATTTTTTTTAATGTTTGTTTGTCGTGGTGCAAACTGTCTACGTACAGAAGTATCGGCCCAAATGAAAATGTAGATTATTTTATGCATGGAAAAAAAAAAGTTGAAATGATTTCAAATGCAAGCTTGAAGAGTGCGCTGCCACACGTGTTGCCAGTACCATAGTCACAGAGGACTACATCCATTTAAATCCAGCATGTTTCAGAATGAGGATTTCAACAACAGATGGCCTACCAGTTGGACTACACCATTTGCTTGAATCCTTACCTCTCCTGGACCCTGAACTGTGGTTCCTCCCTTTAAATACTTGCAATTTCTCTGGGTTCCAGGAACTTGATTGGCCTTGTTTTGTGGAGAGATTAGCTATTTGCTCCACCCAGCCCTGTGGCTTCAGTAAATCTGCGTCCGGCATTACATCCCTCTGACGTGGCCATTCCTGGGAGAAAGCTCTTTAGTTCTGTGTTGCTGGAGCTCCACAGCCAATTGTGAGCAGACAGGTAATCAGCTTTGTAACCAGCCTGGGCCTCCTGCACTCTAGCCAATTAAATGCAGTGCAGACAGTGGCAGCTTTTCTGCAACATGTCTCAAGCTATACTCATACAGTGTGTGGCTGCCGCTATACAGTATTTGTGGATACATATGCAGTGTCGTGAAAAAGTATTTGCCCCCTTACTGATTTCCTCTATTATTGCATTATTTGTCACACTGTATGGTTTCAGATCTTTAGACACAATGTAATACTAGACAAAAGCAAACTCAGTAAACACAAAACACATTTGATAAATTATTATTTCATTTATTTAATGAAAAAACGTATCAAACACCCATATCACCCATGTGAAAAAGTAATTGCCCCATTAGTTACTCAATTAATCATTTAACTAAATGTAATTGATAATTAGATTCAGCTGATTGAACACAGCCAGGCTTGATTGCAGCCAGCCCTGTTGAATCTAAACCTTACTCATATTGAATCTTAACATCAGAGTGAAAAGGTCACCACAAAGTTTCTACAACCACACTATGCCACGATCAAAGGAAATTCCAGAACAGAAAAAGTTCTCATATTGTTGAAATATATCAACAATATGAGAACATCATACCAACAGCCAAATAGGGTGGTAGTGTGATGGTGTGGGGATGCTTTGCTGGCTTGGGGCCTGGATAACTTGTCAACTTTGAAGGAACCATGAATTGCTCTGTATTTTATGTACCAGAGAACTTTTATCTACAAAATAAACAGTTCTCTTTATATGAATGTTATTATTATTTTATGTGAAAAATACTGGACAAAGAAATACATGTTCAAGTTGATTATAAAATTTCCAACAGTAAGATACATTAGACTTCTCAATTTTGTAGATATGAAGTAATACATATAGGAAGGTACAATGATTATTATTTGTTTAACTCAAATGCTAACTATTTCTTAATTTTATGTTGTTGCTAAATGTATTAGATATTACATTTATTTTGCCAAAAAGAGACATTGTTGTAAAATATTGCATTTATTGCTAAACTCATTGTCATTCACAGTATAAACGAGTTTATAAATTCAGTGTTTCCATAATTTGTGCTAGTATTGTACCTATGTGTGTGTATGTGTGTGTGTGTATACCTACAAACTAAAATATTGACTTAGTGACAAACTAGACAGAAATTACCATTCTACAACAGACACACGCCCATCAATATCACACAAAGGAAGGTCTTCATAAACTCAAGTATTGCCAATGAAACGTTTATTCATTGTCATCTTGTAATCTTATCATATGATCAATGTTGTATAATTTCTGGTGACTATGAACTCAAATAGATTATCAGCAGTTGCCCAGCCTTTCCGGTACATCTGTCAAAAAAATATTTTGAGATGGTTTCTATGGTTGCAATGCTTGATTGTGACTATATTGTTTTGAAATCAGAAATCCACTGAGGTCATCAGACAACAAAACCGTGCGACTGTATTTCAATACTGGTCCTATAACTTATGTTACTGGAGCAATATAATTTATAGCGGTGCCAAGACAACTGTAAAGTGGCATTGTAGAAAAAGAGGTTTTCTTTTAATTTGGCAATTTTATTCAATTGCAAGATGATGCTGCAGTAAAACGATAGTATAATTTTTGCGCTATTATTCTGTTTTTATTAGCAGCGTATTTTAATTTATCAAGCTGTGTCCATTAATAATCTACAGTAAAAAATGTTTTTTTTACTGCTTCTACTGCTTTGGATATGTTCAATAGGCCCTTTCCATGGGCATCCTGTTTTAAGATTTTTGTATGGTTAATCCACCATGTGATACAACAGCCTTCCAAAAACTGATGGTCGTATGCCATAAATAAATAAATAAATAAATATGGAGGGGATACTATCACATCTAATTTTCCACATCTAATAAGAGGAAGCAGTGAGGAAATTCTGTCCACATCAGGTTTGAATTTCAGCATATGAAATCTAATGTTAGTTTAGATAGAAAAGGATGTTTAATGCCTACTTGATATGTTTAAGAGCTCCTCATATGCTCTTTCAGTGATTATGCAAAGACTTGGTAACAACAAACCAGGAAGAAAAAAACAGCGAAAGAAATACCAGTAAAAAATTTTATGCTTGACCTCAATATGATTTCTGATTTTGTCTTATTATTCACAAATGTGCGTACAGAATGTGAATGTGTATTTACAGAAAAATAAAAGCACGAGAATTGTGCGTGATCATTTTTCCATTCCCAAGAAACGAAGAAGTCTTTTATGTCTCAAGGTGCTCGGAGGGTATAGAAATACTCAATGACACACTTACACACACAACCGAGAGGCCTTCTGCCTAGAACCTGGAAAGAGCTACAAATAAAACTCTCCCCAGTGCCAATGGCCAATGAAAAAGCTTTTCATTATGGGACCACCAACATTTGGCCTGTAGTTCCTAATTTTTTTTTTTCTCCCTCTCTTTCACAAGTGTCGGTTTTGTACTCTTCCATCTAATACAGTCAAAACATTCCTGCAGTTTTCCACACATTGAGCACATGAGATGTACATCTCTTTTTTTTTTTGTCAATACAATCAGCGAATGAAAAGCTTTCCATTGAGCCACAGGGAGCACGCTAACAGGAGTATGTAATGTAATTATGTTTGCATATGTATGGCCAGAGTGTGCCCTGCCCCCGATAATACTGCATTGTGGTTCCCAGACTGCAGCTGCCCAGCTGTCTGTTTACGGCTGCCGGAACCTCCATTACTGTGCCTCAGTGAGATAGCGCTGCCCCGCCTTGAGGGCAGCTAGCCAGCTGTGAGCTGGAAGCACCCATCACCAGTGTGTGTGCACCAGTGTGTGTACAGCAGTGTGTGTGTGCACCAGTCTGTGTGGCAGTGTGTGTGCAGCAGTGTGTGTGCACCAGTGTGTGTACAGCAGTGTAAATGCACCAGTGTGTGTACAGCAATGTGTGTGCAGCAGTGTGTGTACAGCAGTGTGTGTGCACCAGTGTGTGTAGCAGTCACAGTGTGTTACAGCAGTGTGTGTGCACAGTGTGTGTACAGCATGTGGTGCACCAGTGTGTGTACAGCAGTGTGTGCACCAGTGTGTGATGACGAGTGGCAAGTGTGTGTGTACACGCAGTGGTAGACATGCGTACCAGCAGTTTGTGTGTTTGCAAAGTAAAGTAAGTGATTGTAAAGTGTGTACCAGTGTGGTGTACAGCGAATGTAGTATGTAAGCATTGCACCAGTGTGTGTACAGCATTGTGTGTGTCAACACAGTGTGTGTGCACCAGTGTTAGCATGGTGTGCACCAGTGTGTGTACAGCATTGTGTGTGCACCAGTGTGTGTACAGCAGTGTGTGTGCACCAGTGTGTGTACAGCAGTGTGTGTGCACCAGTGTGTGTACAGCAGTGTGTGTGCACCAGTGTGTGTACAGCATTGTGTGTGCACCAGTGTGTGTACAGCAGTGTGTGTGCACCAGTGTGTGTACAGCATTGTGTGTGCACCAGTGTGTGTACAGCAGTGTGTGTGCACCAGTGTGTGTACAGCAGTGTGTGTGCACCAGTGTGTGTACAGCAGTGTGTGTGTGCACCAGTGTGTGTACAGCAGTTTTGCCCCCCCTGCCCAGAGCAGCGTCACATGATCCTACACACGTGAAAATTTGAATGTGCACACATACACACACACCCGCCAATATAATGGGTGATTATTGAGTGACACATACCACAGACCACGGGTTATCTGAAACAAAAGAACAGCTGCAGATTTTTTTTAAAATCCTATTTAAAAAATTCTCTTTTTATAGAAAAGAGAACCTGTTCTGTTGCTCTGGGTATGCCCTTATTTATATACTTTTAGTTTCAGACCGAGAAACAAGATTTTGGACTGAAATAAAGAATATCGCGTGATGCACTGTGGCTTTTCCTTCATTGACATTTTAAAATATTTTATTCTTTTTCCAGAAGAAAAGCATTATAGCCTTTGACTCAGACATGCCATTATGTAATACTGTTGTCAATATTTTTTTGGCTTTGCAATACATTTTCTTTCTTCTGAAAAACTGAAGTAAAAAATGAAATAAACAACTGCTAAGCAATTCAGTGAAATATTTAGATAAGGCGGCTGTACAGAGACAGATTGCGTTATAACATATTGATTATTCTGCAATAGTTTGAGATGTTTCTGTCAATAGTTATTTACAGAAACAAAGTAATGGAAACAAAAGCAAGTGAGATTTACTAAAATACAGAATTTGGACGTAAACATTATGAAAATTCACAACATCAGTATTTATGTTGTTCACTCCCTCAGTGCCACAAAAAATGTTAGCCAGGGCTCGTATTATGAAAATATTTATTTATAAAGTTAAATATTGATTTACAGACATTTTTTATTTCCTACCTTTCTACTTAGAAATCTCATAAAATGAGGCTGTGAGCCTGACATACCTGTCAGCATGAGGTAGAGCAGCTGAACTGGGTTACCTCAACATCCATGACCATCCAAAAACAATTAAATCAGTGTAACTTATCTGAGCTGTATGAGACGGAAAAATATATAATATACCGCCATCTCCTTTAGCTTTATTGCCTTTTAGCTTGAGTAGTCTCTTCTGGACAGCCTGCAAGGATAGATGTATTTGAGACAAATACACCATAGTTTCATGACCCCTCTGCAGTGACCATATTATTACAGCAGAGGGAGCCATCTTCAGAGTTACTGCACACTGTCAAGCTGATTTTTATTGCATAGTATTGATTTTATTGCACTTGATACAGGTGGGGAGAAAAATATGTACCATGCATGTGTGCGCCAAGTTACAATGTAATACTGCTAAACATTATGGCATTTATATGGCAGTGCTAAAAGCTATAATAGACGGTTCCCGGGAACAGTTCTGCTGGGTGGATATTCCCAGACTGGCCTGGAGCAGGAGGCATCGGGCTGAGACACCCTCCAGTTGGCCTCTTCATCCTGCTGTTGCTTATGCTGTTTCAGATTGGCAAGCGTTGCTTTTGCGAACCAGAGGATGAGAAAAAAGACGACACTTTTAGTTTGAAATTACCACAGTTTTTTGTTTCTATGCTGTTGATCTTTGTTTAGTACCACAATTTAAAAAAATGTAATATTCACCATTCACCACAAGTTTCAGAGCCCTTGATGGCTGGGCACCACTGTAAGCGCCAACATGGGCAGGCTATCATAACTGCAGCAACAGCTTAAAGCAACAGCTTAAAGCAACCTGTAGGACTTGGAAGTCCTGCACGACCTCAGCAAGAATCTGGTAGGAGAAGATGCTGCTTCATGAGTTCTGCTAGCGATGGCTTCTGCTTGGATCGGTGAGCTGGCTGCAGTCACAAAACACAAAGGTCATTCTCCACAGCGGAAATCGAGCTGCACAGCCGTATGCACTACAAGATGATAAGCCTTTGGGATACTCAATATTGTGCCTTACACGACAAGGGCTAAGGCACTGGTGAAAACCAAATTCAACAGACCTGGGTCAAATACATATTTTTTGTGGATTCAAATACTTTTCTACGCTTTACTGATCTTGTCTGGTGTATTGGAACCAATGAGATACTCTCAAAAAGTGCAAACCCTGCCTTCTGGTCATTCTGGCAGGCTCAGTTACACCAGGCAAGATCAACAGAGCACAGAAAAGTATTTCAATCCAAAGCAAATACATATTTGACCCAGGTCAGCAACGGAATGACCACTTGCTTCCCTGGTGGCCTGCAGGAAGCATGGAACGCCTGGAAAGAAGAAATGAAACACTCACCCCTGGTTTACTTTCCCGGCTGCAACACGAGCTATGAGGCGGACCTCCCAAACACCATCAGAGATGTACACATATTGTGTGATTCACCCGAAAGCACTTATGGGTGAGAGGCATATCTGCACACAGAGAACCCCCCCAGGGGCACGTCCCGGGAGCATTTCTGATCGCTAGATCCAGAGTAGCCCCTAAGTGCGGCAATCACCTGACCACTGGCCAGCTGCTAAACCTGACATAGAAGTCTGCGATGATTGACATGAGGTGAGAAAGCCTACTCTTCTGTGGTCTGGCCATCACACCGGAAGACCCCCCCCCCCCCCCCCCCCCCCCCCCATTACCAGATCCCAACCAGCTTAGCCATTTCAGAGAAATGGACTACACTATGCCCTTGTGGGGTGGCTGATCCACAAAGCGGTCATTCAGCAAAAGACCACCTTAGGTGAGCACAAGCGGAATGTTTTCCAGAGGATCTCAAGCACTTGGCAGTAAACAGAGCAGTACCTCAGCTTCAGAGTATGATTTCATCACAAAGCTCATTTGTGTGGGTGGTAGACTTTGTCATAGTGACCAGTAAGAGCCTGACACTACAAACCCCATCATCCTTGACCCAGCTCACAGAGAAAGCTGATCAGTCAGGACACCGACAATCATCCACAGCATCCCAACGCAGAACGGCTGTTTGCAAAATTTTCTGAAGGTATTGGATTCTCTGGGAACGGGAGACCATTAAGCAACCAATGTTCTGCCTTTCTTAATAGACACTGCATATATTGTCTTTGCTGTTGAGATTCTAAAGCCTCACTTGCTTACTTATTTCTCAAATGCATCTAATGCCTTCTGGAGTTGACATGTTCTACACTCCTGTCCTTCTTCCATTTTGCCTCATCATCTGCATATAACCCTTCCCCCAGGCCCAGTTTTGCATCTCTAAAATATAATTCATTCATATATGGAGCAACACTGGATACTACACTTCCCTGGGGTGTGCCATTTTCAATAGAAGCAGTATCTGAGAACACTGACCTGACCCTTACTCGAATTATTCTGTCTGCCAGAATTCCTAAATCAAATTAAATATTAGTTTTCATAGTCTCGTATTCCTCGTGTCTGAGGCTTCTGAGCAAGCTTTCCCTCCACAACATATCATATTTCTTCTCTATGTCCTAGAATACAGCTACACGTACCTGTTTACTCACAGATGCCCTCCTTATCTCATAATCTAGTGCTATTACATTATCCATGGAAGATTTCCCTTCCTAAAACTACTCTGATAATTCTTGAGTGGTCCCCCTTTTTTCACATAAACGTGCTAGCCTATCAGTAATAATCGTTTCTAAAACATAGCTAAATGGAATTATTTTGAAAAAATAGAGACTGGACAGGGTTAGAGGTAACTTCATTGATCGATGGAGTGGAGTTCTATTATTGTAGAAGCATTGAATCAAACTACATGTAAAGAAAGCCTTGTAGAAAAGGATTATGATGATGCTAGAGGGTTCTGAATACAAAGGTCCAAACTTTTGACAGTTGCGATATCTAAACAGTGGTCAAACAAATGCTTCCTCTGTGAAACTCAAATATATACAAGACTTACTCTTTGTGGCAAAATACGTATCTTCTGCTAAATGCAGCACAGCTGGTAAACTGTTGCTTTGCTATGCCTTCAGATAAAAAATTTGGAATACGTTTTATAGCCTGTAAATATTCCCAAATTAAGTCTTGTAATGCAGAACATTCAGTTGCTGACTAAATTATCTTTGTGTGGAGCTACGCTGTTTCCCGTGGTAACCACCAGGTAACACTAGTTTTGTCATGGTCCTGTGTTCCTGTCTGTGTTTCCCCTGTTGGGCCGCCAGATGGCGGCACTTCTGTTTTGTGTCCTGCTCCCCTCCTGTTAATTGTATGATTGTTTCATTGTCTCGTTATCCCATCATTGTTCCCACCTGTGTCTTATCCCCTCCTTCTGGTTTGATTGTTTTTTGAGTTCACCTGTGTCTTGTTACCCCTGTCTATTTAAGTTCTCTGTTCCCTTGACTCGGGTGCTGGTTCCTTGTGTTTGTTTCCGACGTTGCAAACCGTTTGTACCTGCTTGTATTTTGTGCCTGACTGTGTGTTTGTCTCCTGACGTACATGTACCTGCCTGCTTGTGTTTGTTCCCAACTTGCGTATGTTTTAGACCCTTTGTACCTGCCTGTGTTTGTGACCTGTTTGTGTTTGTTTCCGATGTTGCAAACCGTTTGTACCTGCTTGTATTTTGTGCCTGACTGAGTGTTTGTTACCTGACGTACATGTACCTGCCTGCTTGTGTTTGTTCCCAACTTGCGTATGTTTTAGACCCTTTGTACCTGCCTGTGTTTGTGACCTGTTTGTGTTTGTTCCACTTACTTGTACTCTGTCCTGCCTGTGTTTTTGAGTTCCTGTTGTTTCATTAGATATTGTTTGTGTTTGTTCCCGACATCTGTTTGTTTCACCATATCTACCTGCCTGTGTTTTGTTTGACCTTTCCTTGTGCTCTGCCTTCCCGTGTTCTGCCCTGTCCGTGTTCTGCCCTGCCCGTGTTTGTGAGTTCGACTTGTTTTCTGTTTTATTTCGATATTTTTTGAGTTTGTTTTGGCCTTCGTGCCCTTGTCTGTTCCCTGGTTGTTTGCCCTTTTTGTTAGTAAAATCTTTGTTAATTTTCCCTTTTGAGTTCGTGTTTTTTTTTCCCTCTGCGTTTGGGTCCCCTCTACCCGTACCGTGACAGAAGGAACCAGCCAGTGTGGGACCCAGCAGAGTTTTTTTTTTATTTTTTATTTTTTATTTATTGATTTTTTTTTAATTTTTATTGTTTAACATGCCATCGGGGTGGTGGGAGCTTGAGCCTCCCAGTGCCCGGGGCGGGCGGTCGCGGAGGCGCCGTGGTCGGGCTGCCTCCCGGTCGGCCGGACCTCCAGCTGATCAGCAGGCGGATCCTGACCCTTTTGAGGGGTCTCGGCTTGCCATTTTTCCGGGGTCCAGCCCGCGGGGGTCCCGCCGGTCCCGTCCGGCTGCCCAGCCGGGTTCCCTACAGCTGTGGTCTGTGTTCCTGTCGCCTGCTCCACCATCCGCCATAGCTCTGCCGAGTCAGGCTGGCCCCCAGTGCGGATCACGGCCTGCTCTGCCCCGAGTGCCGGAGGGACCTTCACGGCCTGCCCTGCCCCGAGGGCCGGAGGGGCCTTCACGGCCTGCTCTGCCCCGAGAGCGAGGACCTTCACGCCTCTCTGCCCCAGTCCGGAGGGGTACGCTTCAACGGCCCTTGCTCTGCCCGCCGAGCGCACGGTAGTGGACCCTTCACGGCCTGCTCTGCCATCCCGAGTAGCCGGAAGTCGGACGCCTTCACGGCCTGCTCTGCCCCAAGTCCCGGACGGCGGCCTGCTTCAATCAGCGTGCCTGCTCTGCTCAAGTCCACCCCAGGAGCGGTCCTTCACCGGGGGCCTGCTCTGCCTGCAAGCTCCCAGATCGGCCTCGACCGGATGCTCCGTGCCTCGAGTCCCGGAGAGCGCCTCAGCGCCTGCCTCAAAGCCCGGAGCGGCCCCAGGCCGCCTCCAGTCCCCGGAGAGGCCCCCTGCCGCCTCAGCCCCGGAGCGGCCTCCCACGAGCCTGCCTCCCAGCCCGGAGGGCCCTCAGGCCGCCTGCCCAGCCCGGAGAGGGCCCCCAGAGCCGCCTCAGCCCCGGAGAGGCCCCAGAGCCTCAGCCCCGAGGCCCCCGCCGAGCCCGGGCCCCAATCGCGCCTGCCCGGAGCCCCGTGCCGCCGGGTCCCAGATCCGCCTCGCCCGGGCGGGTCGCGGAGGCCCGAGCCGCTCACCCGAGAGGGCTCCTGAGTGCCTCCGAGCCCCGGGAGGCCTCCGAGCCGCCTCCAGCCCCGGAGAGGCCCCCAGAGCCGCCTCCAGCCCCGGAGAGGCCCCCAGAGCCGCCTCCAGCCCCGGAGAGGCCCCCAGAGCAGCCTCCAGCCCCGGAGGCCCCGCCTGCTCTGACCCTTCCGTGGAGGCTGCCTGCTACACCCAAGTTTCGGGCTTTACTTGTGCCTCGAGCCCCGGGGGGGCCTCCGGAGCCGCCTCAAGCCCCAGGGGGGCCTCCGCAGCCGCCTCGAGTCCCGGGGGGGCCTCCGGAGCCGTCCAGATCCCCGGAGAGGACAACGGTCCCATCTGTTGTCCCGCAGGGGCCGCCGCAGACTGCTCTGGCCGCCCCGCAGGCTAAGCCACCTGCCTTGCCCCCTGGCGTTCGTGCTCCCCCTGGCGTTCGTGCTCCCCCTGGCGTTCGTGCTCCCCCTGGCGTTCGTGCTCCCCCTGGCGTTCGTGCTCCCCCTGGCGTTCGTGCTCCCCCTGGCGTTCTTACTCCCCTAGCGTTTGTGCTTCCCCTAGTGTTCTCACGCCCCCCAGTGTCCGTTCTTCCCCTAGTGTTCTCGCTCCCCCTAGTGTTCTCACGCCCCCCAGTGTCCGTTCTTCCCCTAGTGTTCTCGCTCCCCCTAGTGTTCACACCTTGCCCCCTGGCGTTCGTGCTTCCCCTGGCGCTCGCGCTCCCCCTGGTGTTCACGCTCCCCCTGGTGTTCACGCTCCCCCTAGCGTTTGTGCTTCCCCTAGTGTTCTCACGCCCCCCAGTGTCCGTTCTTTCCCTAGTGTTCTCGCTCCCCCTAGTGTCCACACCTTGCCCCCTGGCGTTCGTGCTTCCCCTGGCGTTCGTGCTTCCCCTAGTGTTCTCGCTCCCCCTAGTGTTCGCCCTTCCCCCAGTGATCGTCTCTCCCCCGGTGTCGTCGCTTCCCCCAGTGGTCGCCCCTCCCCCGGTGTCGTCGCTTCCCCCAGTGGTCGCCTCTTCCCCGGAGTCTGTCCTCCCCCCAGTGGTCGTCCCTCCCCCGGTCTCGTCGCTCCCCCCAGTGGTCGTCTCTCCCCCGGTGTCGGTCCTTCCCCCAGTGATCGTCTCTTCCCCGGAGTCCGTCCTCCCCCCAGTGGTCGTCCCTCCCCCGGTCTCGTCGCTCCCCCTGGTGTCCATTCTCCCTTTGGTGTTCGTCCTCCCAACCGTGTGTCCGTGTGTTCCCCGGCCCCCCTGTCTAATTGTCTGCCCGCCTGTTTGTCTGTTGGTCTACCCGTATGTGTGTCAGCCAGTTTGTTGGCCTGTTTGTCTGCCCCCCAAGCCGTCAGCCCATCGGCCAACGTGTTTGCCCGCCTGTCTGCCTGTCTGTCAGTGTGCCAGTCCGCGTGTGTTTTGTCTTGTTTGCCTGTGTGTCAGTCCCTATGTCAGTTGTTGGGCTCCCCCCTCGCCTTCCCTGTCTGCCTGTCCCTTTGTGTGTCTGTCGGTGTCGCTGTGTGCCTCCCCGCCTGCTTGTCCCTGTGTCTGTCCTTGTAGGTCTCCCGATTGTGCCAGTATCTGGCAGTCTGTTTCCCCCTCAGTCTTGTCCAACCCAGTCCAGTGTTGTCGTGCCCCGTCTCAGTCCTGTCCTGTATGTCTGCCTTGCCCCTGTCCAAGTCCCCCCTGGTTTCCTGAGTCCCCCCTGGTTTCCTGAGTCCCCGTGTCGCCCGAGTGCGGGCCCTGAATTTCCCCGTGTCGCCCGGAGTGCGGGCCCTGAATTTCCCCGTGTCGCCCGGAGTGCGGGCCCTGAATTTCCCCGTGTCGCCCGATGTGCGGGCCCTGAGTCTCCCCCGTGTCGCCCGATGTGCGGGCCCTGAGTCTCCCCCGTGTCGCCCGATGTGCGGGCCCTGAGTCTCCCCCGTGTCGCCCGATGTGCGGGCCCTGAGTCTCCCCCGTGTCGCCCGATGTGCGGGCCCTGAGTTTCCCCGTGTCGCCCGATGTGCGGGCCCTGAGTTTCCCCGAGTCCTGCCCAGCCCTGAGTCTCCCCGTGTCGCCCGAGTCCTGCCCAGCCCTGAGTCTCCCCGTGTCGCCCGGGTCCTGCCCAGCCCTGAGTCTCCCCGTGTTGCCCGGGTCCTGCCCAGTCCCGAGTCCTGTTCCCCCGTCCGAGTCCTGTTTCCCCCGTCCGAGTCCTGTTCCCCCGTCCGAGTCCAGTCCCGAGTCCTGTTCCCTCGTCCGAGTCCAGTCCCGAGTCCTGCGTCCAGCCCCGAGTTCCCCTCCAGCCCCGAGTCTTGTTCTTGTCTTGTTCCTGTCCTGTCCAGTCCAGCCCTGAGTCTTGTCCTGTCCAGTCCAGTCCTGTTCCTGCCCCAGTTCTGTGCCCAGTCCCTGTTCCTGTCTGAGTCCTGTCTCTAGCCCCCACCCTCTGTTGACTCCCTCCCCGGGTCGGCCTCCTGGGACGTCAGGAGCCGTCCCTTGGGGGGGGGGTACTGTCATGGTCCTGTGTTCCTGTCTGTGTTTCCCCTGTTGGGCCGCCAGATGGCGGCACTTCTGTTTTGTGTCCTGCTCCCCTCCTGTTAATTGTATGATTGTTTCATTGTCTCGTTATCCCATCATTGTTCCCACCTGTGTCTTATCCCCTCCTTCTGGTTTGATTGTTTTTTGAGTTCACCTGTGTCTTGTTACCCCTGTCTATTTAAGTTCTCTGTTCCCTTGACTCGGGTGCTGGTTCCTTGTGTTTGTTTCCGATGTTGCAAACCGTTTGTACCTGCTTGTATTTTGTGCCTGACTGAGTGTTTGTTACCTGACGTACATGTACCTGCCTGCTTGTGTTTGTTCCCAACTTGCGTATGTTTTAGACCCTTTGTACCTGCCTGTGTTTGTGACCTGTTTGTGTTTGTTTCCGATGTTGCAAACCGTTTGTACCTGCTTGTATTTTGTGCCTGACTGAGTGTTTGTTACCTGACGTACATGTACCTGCCTGCTTGTGTTTGTTCCCAACTTGCGTATGTTTTAGACCCTTTGTACCTGCCTGTGTTTGTGACCTGTTTGTGTTTGTTCCACTTACTTGTACTCTGTCCTGCCTGTGTTTTTGAGTTCCTGTTGTTTCATTAGATATTGTTTGTGTTTGTTCCCGACATCTGTTTGTTTCAACATATCTACCTGCCTGTGTTTTGTTTGACCGTTCCTTGTGCTCTGCCTTCCCGTGTTCTGCCCTGTCCGTGTTCTGCCCTGCCCGTGTTTGTGAGTTCGACTTGTTTTCTGTTTTATTTCGATATTTTTTGAGTTTGTTTTGGCCTTCGTGCCCTTGTCTGTTCCCTGGTTGTTTGCCCTTTTTGTTAGTAAAATCTTTGTTAATTTTCCCTTTTGAGTTCGTGTTTTTTTTTTCCCTCTGCGTTTGGGTCCCCTCTACCCGTACCGTGACAAGTTTACTGTCAGCGTCATCAGCGTGCTTGGGTAGGAAGCCATGGGAATGAGACAACGCAGGGCTTTTTGTATGAACAATACACCATCGAGGAGTTTATAATATATTTAAAGTAGTCAGAGATCCTCTGGATCTGGGTATGTAGTGTCCAGTACAATTTTGCATCAATACTGCAAAAATAAGGGTGTTTTTTTTGTTGTTGTTGTTGTTGTTGTTTAGGATTAAATGTATTTGGACAGTACATAATGCGATGTTGGAACTTCCCTGTATTGGTTATGTATTGACACTAGATGGCATCCCTTCTCTGTTTGCTGTTTTCTTTGGGTAGGTGAGAAACTTTGGCCATCATTTTCCAATCATTGTGCGTGTGGTATTTGTCTATTACGTTTTTTGATGCGAAAAAACAGTATTTTTTAAGAAACGGAAAGGGGCTAAATTGATTATTTGTTTCAGTATTGTTACAATTATTTTCTGCACACTCGTTCTTTCCATTTTTGTAAACTGATTTCATTTAGGTTTTAATAGTGAATATATTTTGACACACAACTTAATATTAGGGCACTGCTGTTTGTGAATATTGCTTTAAGTAAACTTTTCATCCGTCACGTTTAACTGTCAGTCACGTGCATTTCACTATATTATAATGGATGACGTTAACAACTTTGTACGATATCGACACTGCAGCCCATCATGCAGACGCTGATCAGGATCAGCCTCGAGGTAGAAAGTGGACTTCAGAGCAAACGAAGTATATACGTCCTTAAAAGTACTTGCCAATAGAAACGTGTACCACAGAAGTAATTCACCTTCCGCAACATCTTTGTCAGCAGCTTATTTTCTACTCGCGGTACATTTTTTACCACAGAGTTTTTCTTGGACAGCTCACATGAAAGGGTATGGAGCTCTCGGAAAAGCTGGCGTCATTCCTACCAAGTAATGAGTGGCCGGAAGCGCTGCTCGGAGTGTTAAAAGCGTAGACTGGCAGCAATGGAGTAGTACTCTCGTATGAATGATCATATGCACCACACCCTGGAACATACTATTAACATTCTGTGGAAAGTTATCCTTGGTTATTATATCCAAAGTTTTGACGCAATCATCAGAAAACAAAGGATCGAACCAGCGTCCAAAACATACCCACGTTCCTTGTATGATAATGGTGAGTACAGAGATGCTTGGGCGGGTGGGGAATGCATGAAGGTTATGAAAAATATTTTACAATTAGAGATGCGCTGTTTCTTCTAAAATTACTGGTGAATCTCGAAATTGTGATAAAACTTGTGATTCAGAGGTTATTTTGAGGTTATGAGGTTATTACGAATGATTCCCTTCTCGAGGTCGGTTTCCTTGCGTAGTAGGTTGCGAATGCTTTTACATACACAACCCAAGCCAAAAATGAAAACAAGTTTAATGACATTTTTATTGATTGTTGTACTGTATACAGTTCTGTAATTTTGAAAATTAGTATATTGTTTTGCCTGCAAATCCAGTTTCTAATCGTGAGGTGCGCACTGTAGGATCATGCCGTTAAAGTGTTATTTTAAATTATTTTATTTAAAAAACGACATACAGCTTTATTGGTCGTTTTTTAAATGGAAGTAACTACACATATATCCAACTGTCATTTTCTTTCTTTTTATGTGATATGTGTATAGGTCAGTGCTAGGGGTGCTCTTTTTTATTCTGAAACGGGAGCACATACTACCACTGTCAAATGGAAAACTTGCCTACTGTAGCTTTTATCAAATTGACTTAGATCCGGTTAAAATTGGTTCCTGTATAATTTCTCAAAATTTTCACTCGGAGTTTCACTCAACAGTTGCCAAGGCTGCACATAAGCATAGATCAAATCACGATTCAGGTTTGATAAGAGAGTTGAATCATTTCAAATGTTTTGGCACCGTGTCCCTAGTTTTCTCTTTGTGGTACTAGTATTGGTTGTCATAATAGGAGTCGGGGAAACTATCCCGCTTGTCAATTCGCATACATTGGACATTACAACCTTTTTTAGGAAAATAACGTCGACACTTGAAAGTATGCGAATGTTTGCCCTCCTCTGTAGATAGGAAGGCTGCATGGATATTTTTTCACAGTTAAATGGAAAACGATGGGGATCTTTTGATCCTGTCAGACTCATTGAGCAGGGTGGAGTTGTTTTCTGTCAATAAGAGTGGCGAGCCGTCTCTTTTGAATGGGTCTCTTTCCTGCATATCGAAAGCTGCAGTGCCCCCTTGCCAGTTTTAAATCTGCGAAGGACAAGGAAAAGATTGTGATTTCACATGCTGAGTGGTTTTCATACCGAGAAGTTTCCAGCTATAGGTCATATGTAGACGCATAGCCTATTCAGTAGGTAATCGGCCATTTCCATCGCACTTATGTAGGATGCCCTTCCAGGTAGGATACGTAAAATTAAAAATGTAATTACGATTGTAATCTTTTTGATATTTTAGTGTTTGCATGGTTTTGTAATACTAGATATACTGTATGTTTAACCTGTTGAGACTGGCGTTTATTTAATAATTTCATTCATAATCCTACAGTTTATAATTCTTGATTTGCATCTCAAAGGGGCGAATTTGACCCAAGTTTAGATTTTTGCAGTGCTGATTTATAGTAGCCTACTATTAAAGGTTACTGTAAATTGTCAAATAAACATTGTTTTTTAAAGTAATTCCCAGTCTTTAATTGATGGATGATGGCCAATAAATGACATAACCAGATACGTTTGACCGCCGGCCATAATCCAATATTACAATAATCATAATGTAATTATGATTTGTTTGTCTGGCCTATCCAAACAATAAAATGATTACCAGAAGTCGAATAGGCTTAATTTATTTTTGTATGTATTTTTCAGGATTGTGGTTACGACCCATTATGCTGAGGGGAATCTGATTAGCACTGTGCGCATCCCTGCGGACTTCACTGTGATCGAGTGATTGCTCCCCGTTATTGCCTTCCTCTCTTTTATGAGCATTTTTTAAGAGGTAATGGGAAAGAACCAGTCCCTACTCATTCACCCAGCAGACTGCTGGGAGGGCCTGGAACTTTCTAGCACATGTAGTTCATCTTATATGACTGTACCATAATATACCAACATAAAGAATCCTAATATATATATATATATATATATATATATACAGTGAGCTCCATAATGTTTGAGACAAAGGAGTATTTTTTCTTGATTTGGCTCTGTTCACCACAATTGCAGATTTGTAATCAAACAATTCACATATGGTTAAAGTGCACATTCTCAGCTTTTATTTATTTTCAGGGCACCACAATGTTTGAGACATATTAATGTTATGCAAATTAAATTAGCCATGTTTGGTACTTTGTAACATTTTCTTTACATGCAAAGACCGCTTGAAGTCTGTGACCTATGGACATCACCAGGTGCTGAGTATCTTCTCTGGTGATGCTCCAGGCCTGTATTGCAGCTATCTTCGGCTCCTGCTTGTTTTGGGGGCTGGTTGCCTTCAGATTTCTCTTCAGCATGTGGAACACATGCTCAATAGGCCTCAGAAGTCTGACGTGACACAGAGCAAAACCTTTATCCATATGTGGATTTCCGCATCAAAGGGTAATTTCTCAATAGGCAGGTGAAGCGGAAGTTTCAGAAATGATACTTCCTGTATACTCCTCCCTATTGAACAGAGGGGTGAAAGCTAAATATAAGCAAACTACTTAGCATTTCAGTCTGGGTTCAAAGTATGTGTTTCAGGGGTTAAATGTGTGTCTATGTACTGAGGGACTTTCAATTATTAAAATGCAGCGTCTTGTGTTTTTAGATTGCTCAGATAGTCTAAAACTCTGTCTCCATAATGCTTCCCTTTTCATATCAACAAAATTTCCACAATTGGTCAGTTCTCATGCCACCGGCAGGGGTGTCAGTAGTGATCTGTCATCCCAACCCACAAAATTTAAAAACCAATTTAACTGCAATTTGAAAATGGCACTCACGATTCACAGAAACTCTGTGGTCGGTAGCCTATCAAGGACAACCTGCACCCGAAGTCAAGCGCGATGAGAGAAACCCCCGTGTGCAAGATTGTTTTGGTACGTCCCAAGAGGCTGGTCTGCTGATAAAGTCATCATTGTTGTTGTATTTGGTACACAAATAACCGTTTGCTCATAATGCAACATTTGCTGATGATGTGGAGCCTTGTAATTTTGTGGTTGCAAAACAATTCAATGCTTCATTTGCTTATATTAAATTGTCACTGTTGCCGTCTATGATGTACTGCGCTGGCGCAGCAGTGTGTGGGAGTGTACTGGAAATGCCGGTCAACAGGACTTCCGCTTCACCTCTCTCTGGGGTGTCACATCACCGTCCGTGTCACAGTCTGATTCGAACTGGCGTTTGAATCTTTTAAAAAGGTCTTCGTACGCACACATTTTTTCTCTTAAATAGCACTGGATCCACTGAATTCCGATATCGCTTTCCAACCGAAATAATTATTTTGCTGACAAACGTCCAATTGTCATAAATTATTTTGAAGAAATTAGGTAAATGAGGTGGTTTGCATCTTGCAGTGTAACCTGTGGAGTTATGTTTGTGAAGTCTTCTGTGGGCAGTAGTCACTGACACATCCATGTCTGCCTCCTGAAGAGTGTTTCTGATCTGTTGGACAGCTGTTTGGGGGTTTTTCTTGATTATGGTGTGAATTCTTCGTTCATCAACTGTAGAGGTCTTCCTTGTCTTACCAGGGTTTTTGTGATTTTGTGTTCTCACCATCTGATTTGGTAAGCCAGTCTCTGACAGTTTTTCCTTAGATCTCAGCCTCATAATGGCTTCCTTGACTTTCATTGGCAATGCTGGTCCTTATGTTCACAGATGCCAATAACAGACTCCAAAGGCAATGAAAAGCCTAGAATCAAGAGTATATACTGAAAACACTCTTATACCTGCACTAACTGAATACACCTGACTAATCAGAAACACCTGTGAAGCCATTTATTCCTAAACATTATGGAGTCTGAAAGGTGTCTGGAGGACTATGTTTAAAACGCACTGTAATTTCTACGTGGTGAAACCAAACTGTATAAATGTGCCCTTAAATGTGCAGATTGTCAACTTTAATTTCATGCTATACATTCATATTGGGTGATCCCTGCAGGAATTAGAGCCAGTTTGTACATAATATCTCCATTTTAGGGGAGCAAAATTAATTCACGTGGCTACTCAACCTTTTCTTGGCCACCCTTGTGTCTTTGAATCATGAGTTCATGCACATGAAAGTTAAGAAAAGGTCTGAAGTTGTTTCTACGAGTGTAATTTGCTTTTTGAATCTAGTGCTGTTGCCTCTCAATATGAGGACCAAATAGCCCAAGTGTCCATGCCAGTAATGCAGGCCATTGTGAGGCTGAAAAATAAAATAAAAAATTGATCAGACAGCCAAAACAAATGGGTGTGTCAAAATCAACCGTTTGATAAATTGTTAGGCACTAAGAACACGATGGTGAGTTCAGCGATAGCAAATGTGCACCCAGAACCGCCCAGTGCACACGCCTGTGCGTGCACCGCTGCAGCCTGCAGAGAAAGAGCGACTCCTACTGGAGAAAAGAAGATAAATTACTACCACATCTCAGCAACAATAACTAGGAGCACATAACAACCTGGTAGACCGTAGAAGGCCCTTTTAGTGGATGGCTGAAGAATACTTTTTGTTGTGAAGAAAAACCCCTTTTAAACTGTCGAACCGATCAAGAACACTCTCCAGGATGTAGGCATAGATGTGTGTAGTGCTACCATAAAGAGAAGACTACACCAGAATAACCTCAAACGGTTCACAAAGCACCAGTAAGCCTCAAGAACAGAACGGCCAGATTAGAGTTTGCTTAAAAGTACATTGTAAAAAACTACATTTTTGACACAATGTCTTATGGATAGATTAGATGAGTATTAACCTGTAGTTAAGTGATGGAAAGAAGAAAATGTGAAGAAAGAAAGGAGCTGCTCATGATCCAAAGGCCCCCCCCCCATCTGTGAAACACGGTGGAGGTAGTGGCTGACTTGTCTTCATTGATGATGTGACTGTGCGGATGGGAACAGGATATCCAAATATTCCATCCAAATTCTTCAAAACTCATAGGTTGGTGTTTCACCTTGCTGCAGGACAGTGACCCCAAACATACTGCTCAAGCAAAGGAGTTTTTAAGGAACAAGAGTTGGAATGTTCTTTACTGGCTTTACTGGATGTTCTTTCAGTCAGTCACTCGTCCTGAATCCAGCTCAACGTATGTTTCACTTGCTAAAGACAAGAATGAAGGCACAACACTACAGGAACTGAAGATGGCTGCAGTACAGGCCTGGCAGAGCATCACCAGGGAAGATGCCCAGGGTCCGGTGATGTCTGTGGGTCACAGGCCTCAGGCACTCATCAAATGCAGAATATTTGCAACCAATGACTAAATATGATGATTATATTGTATAATTTATTTCAGGTTATATTCATTTGTCCAATTACATTTACTCTCCTAAAATGGAGGGACTACAGTATGTAAAAAAGGCTGTAATTTCTACATGGATCTTGAAATCCCAGCATCTTACAAACGCATTTTACCCTTTATAATGGCCTTCGTAACAAGGCTATTGAGGACCGTGATGCATGTAATTATTTATCATTTTTTCTGAAACATAGTGTATGAGCATAATGAAAAGCAATATTTGGTCTCTTTTGCAAAGCATTTGATACAGCATACGTTTCTGTATGGGAGTGGAGGCCCATAGGTTGATGGTTTCTATATCTTAGGTTCGACATAAGGGTTCACGATCCCATGTGTATGGGAAAAGAGCATGTTTATCAAAATCTGTGGTGAAATATAATTGAGAACCTATGGGACTGTGTTAGCGTCATGTGATCTTCTGCAGGCGGTTGCCTTTCATAAATATTTGATCAGTTTTAAATGGTATTTAAAGTAATTGGCTCCCTCATAATTTCCAAGCAGAACAGAGGGTTCCCTTTATGTGTACCCATTAGAAGTGCTGACAGACATTTGTGTTATTTCCAGCGCTGATTTTGAGCCTGATTCTTGTGTTCTGACCTTCTGGGTGCCTTTCAGATTTTTTGCTCTCAGGATTGTGTCATCTACAGTTCTGCATTATGGTCAGAGTCCAAGTGTACTCTTTAAAAGTACACCATATGATAATGTCCAGACTTGGAGAGATCTCCACTGTACTGTCCATCTTCACCGTGGAAAGAAGCATTGTTTTGGCATTGAGCTGTCCCAAGATATGGACCAGTTGGCACAGGGGGCAATTTTAAGGAAAAGATCTGTGGCGGTGACAAGCCTGGGTGTTGAAGACATTGCTTTATTTTGCTGTCAATCTCTGTGGTGCAAAGTGCCCAAAGTCAGATACAATTTCACAAGCATTTCAGTCCTTTCAATCCTCAACTGACTGCTGTTAATGTGGGTCTCAAGGGCTCCCCCTGCTGGTAATGTACATCAACCCAGAATCTCGGGCAAGCACCATGTGAGACGTTTAGAGTGGTCATGAAAGAATTTATGGAAGGACTCACAGCCTTCGGAGAGGCTGTGAATGCTTTGAAAGGTTTCTTGCAGCCTGAAATGGACTCGACATTTCGAAGGCCCGCCGCTGTCTTCAAAACACTGCGTCATTGTTTCATTCCTTCGACTCCTGAACGGTTTCACGTTAGATGTTCTGAGAAGTTGTGCAGATCTGAATAGGCTGCACCATTGTGTTAGACTTCTGGCTCATTTGTTGACTCATACTGATAGCAGAAGAAGAGGTGAAGAATGTTTTCTCTAAAATAGAAGGAGAAAAACTAATGAGTTAATGTGTGTCCTTTCCAAGCTTTTACCTGTCATATATGTGGTTGCCTGCTTTCAAGCAAACCAAAATTAAAGGATACATATTTAAATCAAACCACTGTTTAAATCATATTTAAATCAAACCACCCCCAAAAAGTTATTTAAAACTTTTACTATCTCCATCTGTGAATAGTTAATTTTTGCTAGCAGGTATTTATTTATTATTTAGTTAAAATTGAACAGCTTGTTTCCCCAGTTGAACATGAATTACCATGTACCAAGTGTCTCCCCTCATTGTGAAAAAGAGTCAACACACTTTTTTTATTGGTGGACTTGATGTCCAATCAAATGGCTTCACCCTGTTGATTGTGTGCAAATTTTGAAGTTCTGTGATTG
Source organism: Anguilla rostrata (assembly GCF_018555375.3). Lineage (NCBI taxonomy): Eukaryota > Metazoa > Chordata > Actinopteri > Anguilliformes > Anguillidae > Anguilla > Anguilla rostrata. The sequence continues at coordinate 3,934,168 of NC_057947.1, forward strand.
AAAGGATTAGCTTTTCCCTCAGATAATGAACATGAAGCAGTAATAATTCGAGATACTTTTGTAGGAAATGTGCAATTCCGTTTGGAAAATGGTACAGAAACCTTTCATCAGATTTATGGATTTGATGGAAAACGAGACAGTGAGGGTTTTATATTTCACCAGGAAACGGAAGAGAGAAAAAAAAAAACAAGACAAACTGGGTGGAAACTAAATTGTTGACAACCCTATTGATGTGTTTATTCAGTGGAAGCCAAGAATTCCCTCTGGGTAATGCCTAGAAATGCACTCAAGCACTGGGTAGCTGTTTGCCATTGGATGTTCTGAAGCTCTACATTGGTTATGGCCTCTCAGTAGTTTTTTGTTTTGTGTGCATGTGCATGCATGTGTGTGCGTGCGTGTGTGTGTGCGTGTGCATGCGTGTGTGTGCATGTGTGTGCGTGTGTGAGTGTGCCAGTTACAGCATACTGTATGCAAAACTTCCTGTTTATTTGTGGATGTTCCAGCATTTTCCACCTTGTAATATCGATGGCTTTCAATGTCGATCAGATTATGTATTTCCATTGTAGCCTCTTTTTTGAGAATTTGTGCAGACTCAGGAACTTGAACATCATTTCAGTTTTAAGAAAACATGGCATACTTCTCATCTATACTGCTTTTACAGAAACACAAATGACTTATGTTTAGGGGCGACATAGCTCAGGAGGTAAGACCGATTGTCTGGCAGTCGGAGGGTTGCCGGTTCAAACCCCGCCCTGGGCATGTCGAAGTGTCCTTGAGCAAGACACCTAACCCCTAACCCCTAACTGCTCTGGCGAATGAGAGGCATCAATTGTAAAGCGCTTTGGATAAAAGCGCTATATAAATGCAGTCCATTTACCATGTTTCAAAGAGAATCCAACAATGGATTATGGTTGCATATGTAACAATGACTAGCAATCTTGGAGCAATCCAGTCTAGGAAAGACAGTGACAACAGTTACAGCCTGTTGACATTTCTGTGTTGACTGATGTATTTCGAGGAAATCGTGTTAAAAGATGTAGATTATTTATCTCTTCTAACATTCGGCTGTTGTTGTTTCTCCTGCGGCGTTGTGACGGCAAAAAAGCAATTACATATAAGGCTTTTTTTGAGTTGGTGTTTGCATGTTAGTGCACCCTGAAGAAGGCAACGATGCAGCCATTTTGATGATGCCATTACAAAGTGGTAAAAAAAAAGGATGCAACTTTTATGAGTTCAAATGTTGATAGATTCACTTAATAGGTATAAGGGGTATGACATGCCCACACACACACACACACACATACACACTCATAGTTAATATGGGAAAGCCATTAGTTCATTACAAGCCATAACTGACACTAGTTACCTTTGTATTCGCTGTAGCTGCTAGCTAGCTAACATTTCTTGTGCTGTCAAGCTGCTCTCTCCCAGATACAGTATTTAAGCCTCATTTGACCTTGTGCTCTGTTTCCTAACCTGTCTCTCCCTCTCCTTGCTTTCATCTGCAGCCCTTTCCCGCGCAGGAGGCTAACGGTTCCGTGTGAAGGTGCAGGATGAGAAGATGGCGCACTTAGTCATACCGCCGGGGCCGGAGTGCATCCGCCCATTCACCCGCGAGTCTCTCAAGGCCATCGAGGAGCGGATCGCCTGCGAGAAGGCCAAGAGGCCCAAGGGCAAGAAGCGGAGCGAGGACGCCGACGAGGACGCACATGACGCCTCCACGCCCAACTGCAACCTGGAGGCGGGGAAGTCCCTGCCGTTCATCTACGGGGACATGCCTCCGGGCATGGTCTCCACCCCGCTGGAGGAGCTGGACCCTTTCTACGGCAATCAGAAAGTGAGTGAGTCATCTTGGTCCGTGCCAAGAGCTCTACCTTCAGGGTTTCTGCTTTTTCGAAAGTGTGCCATGGTCTTTTGCAGCGCACTCCTTGCTGTTGCCTTGCCCCACTGTGATACCCTGAGTGTTTATTTATTCAGCACTTCAGCCTTCCTAAGTGCTGTTTGTGTTGTAATAGCGGTAGGTTTATAGCTACAGTAAACAGAGGACAATAAAGAACTGGCAAGCACCCTTTTTAAAGACCCTGTGGAATCACATTTGAAGTGTTCATTATGGCACAAGATAAAGATGTGCACTTTTTTTTTTTTCAAATGAATACGAAAGGAAAATGGCAGAATTTCCTTTGAACGTGAGGTATGAGAGCTGAACGCCTAGCGCAGCGTCCGTTCTGTAATGGATATTGAGTTCACTTCTGATTGACAGACCATTGAACATGAGCACCTCAATTGGAAAATGGACATTTCCATGTTGGTTCACACGTATGTCCTTTGGAGACCATGTTGCATGTACGAAACAAGGTGTTGAACAGGGCCAATTAAAAATCTTCCTGTAGTAGGCAGTAAAAGAGCTTTACTACCTCCAGGATAAAAAAAAAATGAAGAGTTTCACCTGTATGACTTCATATGTTTATGGCATAGCAGGAACCGTTCACGTAAATGGTTGTAAAACTATAACAAAAATATTCACCCGGGCTCTTCAGAGAAACTACCCAAAGTAGACACTGGAGCACTCATACAAAACAAAGCATGTTAGTTTTGACTTAGCGTCCTCTGCAGAGTCAACAGGTTGTAAAGCTATGTTGTCGCTTTCTATCGAAATGCATTCTATATCAGGTGACAGAAAATGGAGGTCCATCTGACTGGGCCGTGCTTTGTAAATCTTCCTTAGTTTTTCATTATTCTATTTCAGCAGCCCCCTTAACATCTGTGGAAAATGTCTGAGGAGTTATATTTGTATGCACCTCTCAGGATTTCGAGTTCAGTGCGCTGGAGCAGGTTTGCACAGTTACGGTTTCCAGGGTTCCAGGACTCCTCCCGCCCGTGGAGTCGTTGGCTCTCTCTCTCTGGCTCTGGGGCTTCCGTTTCACTCACCAATCTGTTATTCACCCCCCTCTCCCTCCTATCTCCCTCTTCCAGACCTTCATAGTGCTGAACCGAGGGAAGACCATCTTCCGCTTTAACGCCACGTCTGCCTTCTTCATCCTTAGCCCCTTCAATCTTCTCAGGAAAATATCAATTAAGATTTTGGTGCATTCATATCCTTTTGCGGTAAAAAAAACAAAAAAAACAAAGTGTGATGAGTGTTATTATGTTGTGAGAGTGCTGAGTCAACTTCCTCAGTCTTTGTGTCAACAAAAACGGTTGTACAATTGTGATTAATGTGTATTCGTGTGGTACTGCTGACTGATCAGCGAGGTCTTGACCTCTGATTCTCGTGCTGCGTGTTTTGAGTCAGAAGCGCTTACATATGGCTCTGATCTGCTTGGTTTCCTTGACGATTCCCGCAACATTGTTCAACGTTTTAATTATGTGCACCATCTTGACCAATTGTGCGTTTATGACCTGGAGTGATCTTCCACCCTGGGGAAAAAATGTAGAGTAAGTCGCCATCTGTATTCATGTTGTTTGTTTACAGTGGATTCTGGCATGGTTCATTTGTAGTTTAAAGTCCTGCACAATTTTTTTTGTTACAAAATGACTTCCATTTTCTATGACTTGTTTTAAACAGGTACACATTCACTGGAATTTACACTTTTGAATCGGTCATAAAAATGCTTGCAAGGGGCTTCTGCATAGGGAAATTTACCTTCCTACGGGACCCCTGGAACTGGTTGGATTTTAGTGTCATTGTCATGGCGTAAGTATAGTCTTTTACTCATCACCTTTCATTAATACGAGTAATGACAATGCTGATGATGATTACACTGATAGTTATGCAAATGCTATATTTATCAGTGGTATCCCTCCTACATTGTGGGCGCCAGTGTATTGTAGTGGGTAAGGAACTGGTCTTGTAACCTAAAGGTCACAGGTTCGATTCCCGGGTAGGACGCTGCCGTTGTACCCTTGAGCAAGGTACTTAACCTGCATTGCTTCAGTATATATCCAGCTGTATAAATGGATGCAATGTAAATGCTGTGTAAAAGTTGTAAGTTGCTCTGGATAAGAGCGTCTGCTAATTGCCTGTAATGTAATGTACATTACTGCTGCTGAACAGTATACATAGAGTTGCTCTGCTGCAGCTGCTACAACTGCCACTACTACTACTTATACTACTATTAATACTTGTGCAAGTAAAGGTATAGTTACAATTTGGAGGGCGGCAGCTCTAAATTCATTCTGTGTTTACTATTATCCATAATTCACAGCATTCATTTGGCGGGTCATGAACTGGAGAACACTGTTAACACTGGCACTCTCATTTCATTCAATCATCTTTCAATGTGTGGAGAAATGGATTAAAATATGCTTTATTTTGCAGAAAAAAAGTTATTTTATTTTCAGGTTAATGTCCACTTCCTGGTGAGCAAAAGCTGGAATCCAAACATCTAGAGGGGTGGAAATCTAGGTTAAGAAATGGTTTGACATAAACAGGACTACATTAACCCCACTGTAGCACCGGTTTTACTCGGATATAGCCTGGCTCTGTCTTTTTCAGTTAGAAAACTTTCATTTTACAACCGCATGTAGCCGGGTTTTCATCTTAGGGCCACAATGTCATTTCACTGACTTTTCTCCATAAAAATGTTCACTGGAGTTCTTGCGCTCATCTCAGTTTCCGAATATTTTTCTAATATTTAATGATTATGCGCATGAACACTTACTGCAGTGAGCCAGAACACACAGAAAGCCGAAAGCACAGAACAGATGCGAAACGAAGCTGCAGCAGGTCCGTGCGCTGGTTCGTGCTACATTCGGCTGCTTGCGGTGCAAACCATCTCCTGCACTGGTATTGCTTCAGGTGCTCATTGCTGACAGACAGCGCTTGCAGTGTAGACGAGCTTTTATATAGAGGTATACTGCAGGGCTTGGTTGCGTGTGTGCGCGTCTGTGGGCGTCTGTGGGTTTGGCGTGTGTGCGTACGTGCATGCGTTCGTGTGCGCGTGTGTGCATGCGTGCACGGGTGTGCGTTTCCTGAGCGTGCAGACATGTTGTAACTGTGCATTTAACCCTGCAGGTATGTAACAGAGTTTGTAGACCTAGGCAATGTGTCAGCTCTTCGCACTTTCAGAGTACTGAGAGCTTTGAAAACTATTTCAGTAATCCCAGGTAAGGAGTTGCCCACGTTTAGCCGTCAGCCAGTCCGTGTGTGACGTTGTCCTTCACGAGTTGCACTTTGGTGTTCTGTCATGGCCTCTGTGTATGTGTGACCTCCCCATTGCAGATATGTGACAACGTTTGTGGACCTGGGCAATGTCTCGGCACTGAGAACGTTCAGGGTTCTCCGAGCCTTGAAAGCTATATCTGTCATCCCAGGTGAGGGCCAGGCTAAAGGCTAACCGCTAAGGGCTAAAGGCTGGTTTTCACTCGCGTCCAAGTCGAGGGCCACTCCCGCTCGCGCACTTGGCCTGATTTTCCGCAAGGCAGCCTGCGGCGGCTGGAATCGCGGACCGTTTCGCCGAGGCGGAGCGGACTCCACGCTTTCAGACGTCGTTTAGTTTTTTTTATTGTTTATTTATTTGACTTTTAGAGCAGCTTTTGGAATCTGAGGAGATTTCTTTGCATGAGACATTGCAAATCCCTGCCTGTGTGGTTGTGCTTGTGATCTCCTTCTCCCGTTGCTGCCTCCGTCACTCCGCTCGTGTTGACTGTCGATGGTCTGTCGTGCCTAAATGTGACCTCTCTGGAAAATGTGCATGCTACACGTATGGGAATTGAGTCACAGCCACCGAAAGCTGAAATTTCACTGTTTGCGTGAAATTTCAGTTTTTGAAAAACTTTTTTTTTTACAATTAATAAAACATTTAATCAGTCAACGAACATAAAGGCTCCTCATTTGACTAAATGAAATATTTTCTTCTCTGGGAATTAAACAAGTGGCTGTGACACTTTCTTATTTAGACGCAGAAGTACCCAAAAAAAACCCAGTGGACCCTATTATGAGGATGCAAATACGGTTGGACGGCACTAATGCAGATCCCAAGCATGAGTGTCCAAAGCGACTTTCGTATATCAACAACGGGAATGCGTGCTCTGCGAAGCCCTGTGTGGCAGGGCTTACCTCTATAGGCAAATTAACGTGAGAAGGCAGCCAATCGGCATGCTTTAAACAGTCCCGTTAAATTGGCCATTGCCCATTGCCTATCATGCAACCCTGGGTTTGTTGGGGCAGCTGACACACTCTCTTTCCTTCTCTACTCTGAAGAATAACTGTCTGTTATTGAATCTTTATTGATTTATTTTTATTTTTTCCTAACGAATTGCTAATAACAGGTAAAGGCTGTTCGGGCTTACGTTTTGTTGCTTATGCAGTTTAGTTTCCTTGCGTGTGGAATATCTCGCAAAAAAAAAAGAAAACTGAAAGCGATCTTCACATTTGCATTTTCATTTTCTTGTTGTGGCGCTTCAACCCTGCCACAACCCCAGGGAGAGGAAGCACCCCTTGCTCACCCTGAAACAAAAAACCAAGAGAGGGAAAGAGAGAGAGCAAGAGAGAGAGTGAGAAGAGAGGAGAGACAGACAGAGAGAGAGAGAGGGAAAAGATATTTGAAAAAGGATCTTTGAGGACACTGGATTTAAACTGAATCGGAAAGAAATTAAGGTGGACTGGAGACATTTAAAATATTCTGTATTTGTTTATGTATCTATAAACAAGTGACTGACTGGATGATCCACATGTTATGGCTCATAAATTATCTTCTCTTAATAAAATGTGTATGTTCATTGATCTTTTACCTGTCACCATGATCCCTTAATACAATCCAATGGAAAAACTGTTGTCTGAAGAGATTCTCTTTCACAATTAAACGCTAGCGTTTTAAAGTATTGCACATTCACAATGTATTTTCATAGGCACACAGATCTAGTCTTGTCTCTTGTTCGTTGTCAAAGAGCATCTCCTCTTATATTTTCACTGAAACGTTATATAGATTCTTTTCATTATGCACACACAGCAAGATGTTTATCAAAATAAAATTCTGGTATTTCTTGCAGGCCTGAAGACCATTGTTGGCGCCCTGATTCAGTCAGTGAAGAAGCTTGCAGATGTAATGATCCTCACTGTTTTCTGTCTAAGTGTTTTTGCACTAATAGGATTGCAACTGTTTATGGGTCATTTAAGACACAAGTGTGTAAAGGAAGCACCTGTAAATATGTCTTACGATGAGAAGCTAATCTTCTACAACAATACCGGTAAGCAGCTCTTTTTGTCGAGGACATTTGAAGGTTGTTTATGACTTTTTATGATTTCAAGCTCTCTGAGTTGTATAGTCCTCTAATGTGGAAGGACAGAAACATGAGTGAAAGGAGTATTAGCCTTGATTTCAGCCGATCATGTGATGTCAGAAGAGCCCGAAACGGCAAGTTCAGCATTAATGATATTCTCAGACGAGCTTTTCTGCCTCTTGCCCAAGTGGAGCAGTACTTGTATCGTCAGTAAAATGCCATTTTATAGAGGAGAGGCTGAACATGAGTCCACAGAGGAATGGGTGTCTCCAGACCTGGGTCAAATACGTATTTGTTTTGGATTCAAATACTTTTCTGTGCTCTGTTGATCTTACCTGGTGTAACCGAGCCTGCCAATATGACCAGAAGGAAGGGTGTGCACTTTTTGAGAGTATTTCATTGGTTCCAATACACCAGACAAGATCAGTAAAGCGTAGAAAAGTATTTGAATCCAAAACATATTTGACCCCGGTCTGGGTGTCTCACAAATGATGGAAAGGCTCAGGCGACTCTTACTGTGTGTCTGGTGCATTTAAGTACCTCGGTAGCAAGACCATAGGAGAGGTGTTAGAAAAGAGTATGAGGAAAATACTCCCAAGTGTTCTTGTTGTGTCTGTTAAGCAAATAATTCTCATATTCAATATATGCCACATTAAATACTATATATGTATATACTGTATGTACCTACTGTTCTTTTTATTTTCTTTTTAAATGTTTTGCAAAACTTGGTTGTTTTTGGCCTTGTTTTGTCATCTAACGTTGAGTGTTTTATTGATTCAGATATATGCATGAATGAAATACTTGAGCCTTGTCTTTAAATATTTGCTGTCCTCGGTTGATTGTCTGGCCCATTTTTTCTTTTCTTGTCCAGCCCATTTTTATGTGCTACCAAATGCTAAAGATCCTCTTCTGTGCGGAAAAGGCAGCGATGCTGGGTAAGCCTAAAAGCAAACTGTCACTTTCATGCACGGTGAAATTGCTTCCATAATGTGCACAATAAAAAATAGTTCAAAAGCACATGAATGGATGTAGTTCCGATTGAGTTCCTGGTTATGATGAAGTAGGTTGTGCCTTTGATGTGTTGTAGGACGTGCCCGGAGAACTACGAATGCCGCAAAGTGGGCGTCAACCCCAACTACGGATACACAAGTTTCGATAACTTCGGCTGGGCCTTCCTGTCTCTGTTCAGGCTGATGACGCAAGATTACTGGGAGAATCTCTATCAGCTGGTCTGTCTGTGCTGCTTTAGGCTGATGTTTGTTTTGTGTTGCCACTGGAGATGTTCACTTATACAAGGTCCACCATTTCTGTAGAGCAGAAGAAACAGCTATTAACTGGAATTGCTTTGTCTTCTGTGGATTTCATATCTTTGTGTTTGTGTTTTCTTTACCTTACACTTTGTTGTAGCGTAACTTCAACTTTGGTTAGCTACCTAGTATACCATTTCATATATTTTCTCAATTGTCCAACACAGATTTTCAACAGCAGCCATCCACCGTACTTAATATTACAAAATGATTTATTACAAATAAAATGTTTACAGATACTGTCCGTCAGCTCTCTGAATAAACCTGTTTTGGATTAAGGCTGCATTTGAAAAAATACATTTATAATCAAGGAAGCACTGTAAGTCCACATTGACACAACTTAGTGATATAGCAGAAACACTTCAGTGTGAATAGAATAGTGCTTAGTTTAGATCAATTGCACCGCCTCTCACTGGACTGTATTAACATCACAACCGTTCCATTTACAGCTTTATAAACCATTTAATCTGTAGTTAATGTAAGCAATAAAATGTGTTTCCAACAGTTGATTTAAACACCTTAAATAGAAAAATGGAAATATTTAAGAAGATTTTGTAGATCAAGGTGCTTGTTGCTCCCCAATTCTGTCAGTAACTGGATGAATGGATGTAGTTCCGATTGAGTTCCTGGTTATGATGAAGCAGGTTGTGCCAACAGAGTTGGGTGTAGTTTGAGCGTAGTTCCATAAACCAGCATTACGCTATCTTCTTACAGACACTCCGAGCTTCTGGGAAATCCTACATGATTTTCTTTGTTCTGGTGATCTTCCTGGGCTCCTTCTACCTGGTAAACCTGATCCTAGCCGTGGTGGCCATGGCCTACGATGAACAGAACCTGGCTACCATGATGGAGGCCGAGTTGAAAGAGCAGGAGTTCCAGGCCATGATGGACCAGCTGAAGAAACAGCAAGAAGATGCACAGGTACTCATCTTGGGATTTTCAAAAAAAACATTTTTTTTTAAATCTGCACGCCCTGTTACTGATTCATGCATTTCTGTACAATTTCATTTGAGGATTGAATATAAAATGTGGTATATTTGAGAAATGGCCGTGCCCTGTCTGTGCAGGGGATGGTGTGGGTTGTGCAAGTAAAAAGGATATCGTGTTGTCATGTCGGAGGACCGAGAGCATTCCTGAAGGGGAAAGAGTAAACATACTGTATGTACTGCCGATAATCACCCAAAAGCCACTTTTACATGACAAGCACCAAACGCTGCATTTAACAGAGGTGACTACACATGAGAAGACCGGTGTGCTGCCAGCTGTTCAAATGACATCATCCATCCAGAAAAACCATTGGTTCAGAAAACTGTAACAAGCGGCAAAAGTAGTAGGTTGTTTGAGGTATAAGGCTAAATTGTGAACTTGCTTTGCGAAACTGAAAATACTGGGTTTATCCCAAAATGTTCTTCCATGTCTACACCTGCCTGCCTCATATAAAGCAGTGATGTGATTTGATGAGCTACGAAAGGTAAAGCTTCAAACAAGGTCAACAATCAAATGATCGCAACTTGGCATTATTCTGAGTTGTGCGCTACGCCAGGCTTAGCATTGCTGCCAAGTCGGGCATTAACACTCCTCCTCCAAGGGAATTGAATGGTTTGACAGCTCGTCATGTGAGAGTGGCTTAAGACTGAAACCTCAGCAGAAGTAAGGAGAGACAAGCCCCTTCCATCCAAGTACTTAGTAGTGGAAAAAGTTGTGCTTTTCTGAATAAGCAGCTTTTTGCGCAGTCCTCCATCTTCACAAAATACGTCCTTGTCTGGTTTTGTTCTGTAGTGTAAACGGTGCTCTTTCTATTTGTTCTGTTTTGCGCGCGGGGCGTGCGTTTGAACGCGGGTCACCCTGTTAACTGCGCTCGCGTGCTGATTGGCTGGCAGAACTCGCTGTTGGCCCCGCCGGCGGTCGAGTGTCGGCAGTACGGCGGGAAAGCGGGCTTCCCCGAATCGTCCTCCGAGGCATCGCAGTTCAGCTCCAAGAGTGCCAAGGAGAGGCGAAACAGGCGCAAGAAGAGGAAGGAAAGAGACGGGGAGGAGGAGAAGAGGGACGACGAGAAGTTCCGCAAGTCCGATTCGGACGACAGCATCAGGAGGGGCAATTCCATAGACCGCAACAGGCTCTCTTATGGGAAGAGGAGCTCCTCCCCCTACCAGGTGAAAGCATAGCTGTGATGAATGTCTGTGCTTGTGTCCGAACATTTTGGAATTCTGGTCACTTTGGAGCGCGCCCGCGGGCTTGCGCTGGATTAGCGCTGTCCGGAAGCCTTCTGGGACCGGCCATTTTGATTATTGAGCGTGAGATAAGTGTCTTTCCTGCTCTCTTTTATTGTGTGAATCTGTGAAAGTGCAGAGACACATCCATATTGGACATTCATTGGATATTATCTTTATCATTGTCGTCGGAAGCCTCCTCATCTTTGCAAGTGTCTGAAAATTCCTTATGTTCATGGATGGTCTCGATAATCACTGCAATGTGATCATGTGGTTTTCATCACCATATTAATATTATTATTATTATTAAAGCGGTTACTTACCCTCTTAAACCACATTATGCTATGCATGCCATGAAGAATAAAATTCCCAAGTTCATATTGTGCTTATTGTGCTATATTGCAAACAGTTGCTTACAAGCGGTAAATTAAAAGGCTCCTAAATTGTGCAAGTATGGACACCTGACCACTAAAATTAACCATCTGGAAGATAATGCAGAATTCAACGACAAAGCAAATGGTAACACACCAAACCCGCACTGTGTAAGGGTTTAAAGAAGATATTAAAGGTATAAGAAAAAAATTTTTTTTAATTAAACAATCTAATTAGGAACCTACTTCATCAACTTCAGTCTTTCATTTTATAAAATAAAACTTGACTCCAAAACTCCATCTTTATGGAATTGTTTGACTATATAATATAACTCAATATAGCACTATATAAACATGGGGATTTTATTTTTCATTGCATGCTGTTTCTAGAATAATGTGTCTGAAGAGGGTAAATAATCCTTCTAAAACATGAAAAGCACCTAATTTGGAAATATTATTATTATTATTATTATTATTATTATAGATTTTGTAGATCTGAGGTACATCTGTCATTATATCAGGTAAATAATAATAATAATAATAATAATAATAATCCCAATACAGTATGTGCAGCTGTGCCAGTAGCTGTTGGTGGTGCCAGACTCATGACTGAAGGGTGTGTTCCTCTGCCAGTCAGTCCTCAGTATCCGGGAGTCCCTGTTCTCTCAGCGTCGGACCAGCCGGTCCAGCCTCTTCAGCCTCCGGGGCCGAGCGACGGACGCGGGCTCCGAGAACGACTTCGCCGACGACGAGCACAGCGTGTTCGAGGACTCCGCGAGCCGCCGCGGCTCGCTGCTGGTGCCGCGCGGGGCGGGGCGACGCGGCAGCACCGCCAGCCAGAGCAGCGCCGCCTCGCGCCCTCGCCTGCCCGCCAACGGCGTGATGCACTCCGCCGTCGACCGCAACGGGGTCGTGACCCTGGCGGGCCGGTGCTCCCTGCCCACGACGCCCGTCGGCCTGCTTCTGCCTGAGGTGATAGTAAATAAGCCCAGTACCAGTGACAATGTAAGGAAAGAGCAGTTACCGCCGCCGGTGTCCGTGCTCTGATTGGCCGGTGTCGTGCTGTCTTCCAGTGCCGTACCTGAAGTTCTTGCTGTATGCTTTTTAAGTGTTCTTGGTTTTCGTGGTTCCTCTCCTCTACTGTAATATAACTCTTTTATAGCATCAATTTAGTGCCGTAAGCGTTGATACCGAGTTCAAACAATCCATATAGGAAGAAAATGAAATCATAAGTGTTAACGGTAAACATTAAATGTTTTTTTATCTCATTATTTAAAGAAAATCTCAAGTAATTTTGAGAAAAGACACAAGTTCGTTTAAACTGGTTACTCGGAGGTACATAGATCAACCTACTAAATATAAAATACCCACAAAAAAATGACCAGAGCCTCAATTTTCTCAATTTTCAATCTTGCAAAATGTTAAAAATCTTGCTCAGATATTAAAGCAAATATTGTTAAGTGCCCTCAGTCTGATATCCAAATTGAACCAGTGAACTACACCAGTCTACCACGAACTGCCAAATAGCATTGTTGATTCAAACGGTAGTTACTGTGGTGTCAAGAGCATTGTGCTTTGACTAGCTTTATGTTGTTCATTTCAAGGATAAGTAGGTATTAATTTTGCCCATTCTACCTTCTGGCCCGAAAAGGCCCCTCCCTAGAGATCTCCCCGAATTTGTGATGTGGGAGTTCATAACCCTAATACCTAGTTATTATAATTACTTGCTAGGATTAACCTCACCTCACATTTTAGGTCATTTGGAGTTTTAGAGAACCCTAAATGTGCTAGTGCAGTTGTTTCAAAATAACAATTAATTCAATTATTTTGTAACAGAACACTGACGATAATATTAGTAAAATATTAGTCAAATATGCATTGACTTTTCAGTTTATCAGTTTTTCACTAAACTGGCCGTCTGTGTCACGTATTACATCTTTATATTGTGTGCGCATGTGCACGTGCATCTATGTTTGTTGTTTAATTGTCGCAGTTGCACTTTGGTCTATGTTTTTTGAGGTGAAATGTGATATATAAATTGAGTTATTATTATTATTATTATTTGTATTATTATATTATTATTATTATTATTATTATTATTATTATTAATATTTGTTCTCCAGGGGACTGAAATGGAGTTCAGGAAAAGATCAGGCTCTTATCAACCATCCATGGACTTCTTAGAGAACCCAAACGCAAGACAGCGAGCTATGAGTGTCGCGAGTATTATAACGAACACCATGGAAGGTACCAAATTTTCTCCTGTTGAGTAACAAACTAAAGGAAAGCAAATGAAGTAGAATCGTTGGCTGGTCTCAAAAGCTACTGAAACCCTTTAAATTTACATCCTGTATTCAGGCTTGTATTCTGACTTGATATGCACAATGCAATATAGGCATATGGACTGTAGAAGATGTATGCATCTGAACTTCACTAACTGGATAAATAGGTTTGAGTCTGTGGTTGTATGTACTGAATGGTATCAGTTTAATGGCTGAGTTCCATTCTTCCATTAAAACACTCGTACATGGCAGCAATAGCGCTCGGTTACCTTTAAAGGTCCAGGAAGCTTAAATCTGTGAATTCTTTGCTGATGTGTAGTTTCAATACTGTTTTGCATTCACAAACGGCTGAGAAATATTTTTAAATGTATAAAAGCCTGTGCCAAAATTGGCTTGCTTTCTTCCTTCGCTAAAATGCCAGGCTTTCAGTGGGTGGGGTTAACTGGGTGTTAGTTACACAACAAAAATTTTAAGGTGCAACAACTACGACCCAAATTAAGTCAAAGACACAGAAACACACAAGAGGTGAAGTCAGAAGAATACCGATCCCCGGCTCGAATATTATTTGATTGGTGAGTTCATGTTAGCACTGAAAATGCTGTTAACTCTTGTCCTATTTTAACTGTTCCAGAACTTGAGGAATCAAGGCAGAAATGCCCACCTTGCTGGTTCAAGTTTGCGAATACCTTTCTTATCTGGACCTGTTCCCCGTTGTGGATGAGGATCAAGAATGCGGTCAGAAGGATTGTGATGGATCCCTTTGTGGACCTGGCCATTACCATTTGCATTGTCTTGAACACACTGTTCATGGCCATGGAACATGACCCCATGGACTATCACTTTAGCCGCGTTCTCAATGTGGGGAATTTGGTAAGCGCTGTTGTTGTTTGGGAATTGTAATTTGTGTTCAACAAGGAAAATGTTTGTTCCATTTTAACAGTACTAAACAAGATTGTGTGGCAAATGGAAAAAAAGTTCAAAATTTGTTAATGAACTTTAGCTAATGTTTGCTTTACTGGGTTGCAGTGATTTGTGGTGATTTAACTTAGTATGCTGACCAGATTTGACGCAAAGCACAGTCAAATATACTGTTTATACCTCTACGTCTGGGTAGTGTAGAGGTATAAGCACTCACCTACCACCGCAGAGACCCCCGGCAGCGGTACTTCCGGCTTACGAACATAATTGGCAGAGTTCACGGGTGGGAAGCCGGTGAGGGTATGAGTGCTGATCATTGCATTAGCGACTCCTACTGGTTGGTCGGGGCGCCTATTCAGCAGGGAGGGGATCTGGGGGAGATAGCGTGAACCTTCCGCACGCGTTATGCTCTCCCAGTGAAACTCCTCGCTGTCAGGTGAAAAGAAGCGGAGGAGGCATGTGGTAGTCTACACCCTTCCCAGACCGACAGGGGATAGCGCATCGACCAGGACTGTGATACACACGGGGAATTGGTATAACGATTAAATTGGGGAGAAAATGGTAAAAAAAAGCACAGTTTCTTATCTTTGACATAGTTTTTCTATATATAGGTATTCACAGGAATCTTCACTGCTGAGATGTGTTTTAAAATGATCGCTCTGGATCCCTATTATTACTTTCAAGAAGGATGGAATATTTTTGATGGGGTGATTGTCGCCCTGAGCTTAATGGAACTTTGTATGTCAGAAAAGGAGTCTAGTCTTTCCGTTCTCAGATCATTCAGATTGGTAAGAGTGCCTACAGTTGGCGTTTTCATATTTCACATTCATTTCTGGTGTGGAAAAGCTAAGCTTGCCTTGAGCACCAAATGCTAATGTTTTACATATTTGCAGCTGAGGGTGTTCAAATTAGCCAAGTCCTGGCCAACGCTCAACATGCTGATCAAGATTATCGGCAATTCGGTGGGCGCCCTGGGCAACCTGACTCTGGTGCTGGCCATCATCATCTTCATCTTTGCCGTGGTGGGCATGCAGCTTTTTGGGAAGAACTACAGGTCCCTTCACTGTGACGACAGACGTGATTGCCAGATGCCACGCTGGCACATGTCAGACTTCTTCCACTCGTTCCTGGTGGTTTTCCGGGTGCTGTGCGGGGAGTGGATCGAGAACATGTGGGAGTGCATGAGGGTGGCTGGCCCGACCAAGTGCATCATCGTATTTATGATGGTCATGGTCATTGGAAACCTGGTGGTATGTTTTCATCACTTTACTCACTTTACACATTACTTAAATTCAGTTTATACTTTTATGTTTTTGCCATTTGTCAGTCAGTGCAGTTTTACTGTAGTCTGGTGTAAGAATCCCCCCAGAAACACCAACAGTTTAAGTATCTGAGTGTGAAAAGGCATGCCTGTAGAAGTAATCCACTGCTAATACTACGGTGATGGTACTGATATCGCTAAAATCCCCCTCTGATCCATAAGTAATCTGCCCTTTGTATACAGGCTAGCAAAAGTCATTATTCATTATGCATTATTTCCACTGAACTGAAAGCATTATCATGACCATTTGAAAATGAGCAACTTCTTACCTTACAAACAGCAAAAAAATGATCTCAATTAGATATTCCAGTGCTAAGTAAATGACTTAAAAGCAAGCTACGACTACCCTCTCTAAGATCTACCCATCATGCCCCTGCTTGAAAACGCAGTAAATGTTACAGTAATCATACAGTGTCGAGTTCTTCAAGCTCATTTACAGACCTTTCGAACGTAGCTTACGCCTTCCTTCTAGCTTAAATTATGGAATAGCTATTCTACTGCTACCGACTTACTTTCACTTTGCGTTTTCGCATGAGTGGAAGTTTACCGCACACTTTATTGCAGGTCTGAGCACACAGCAAGGTAAAACCAGGTGGTTTGATTGTTTTGAAGTGAATTTAGTTTAACTAACCATTATTAATACATGTTGTACGTAGAAGCTCCTCAAAAGGACAGCATTTGACTGAAATACAGGGCTTAGTCAAAAATAGAGAATGGGTAAATTAAGAATATTTGTTTTTTGGGGTTCTAGAGGGAACCTCCCTCAATGGAATTGGCATGTAGAACTGCAATATGGCCCAGCCAAAAAAGATATGCTCAGTATTCTAATTTGGAGAGGTTTGGTGTCATTTGAAGAGGCTTTTGGGAGATTTGGGACCACCTTTGGGAAAACACGTGTCAAATATTACTGCTTTGTTCAATCCACTCCAAACCTTTTTTCCTGGTGTTGTATACATTCAAGGGTACGATTGGAAAAATAAATCTGGTTTTGTCCAGTATCAGATGTACATATAGGATTTTTGGTTTATCAGTACCAATATGTGCTGTATGTTTACATAGGATCCTCTTTATTTCAAGGTTTGAACCATGCCTGTATTTTATATAATTTTGAATATAATGTTTGTTAGGATGACCAAGCTTTGAGGATACAGAACGAGGCTTAGAGGCAGTTGTTAGCAGTCACCAGGTGTTTATTTACAGCAGTGGTCCAAATGTACAGTGCAGAAAATGCCAAAAATGAAGGGTGAAAAAAAAGCAATATAAAACGAGAAAAAAACCATCTCAAAATGTTAAAGGGAAATGGAACAAACAATCTAACTAACAAAAAAAAAAAAAAAAAAAAAACTGCAGCTGTTGGCTATGCCCATTTAAACTGGGCCCTAGCAGAGACCGTTGACAGGCAAAACACACATCCCTCCTCCAGGAGCTCTATCCCCAGCTTATATAGGCTGTAGCTCCTCCTGCTGAGACAAACCAAAAATAATTTATCAATTATCAAACTACAAACAATTTTACCTGGGCTGCAATACACCATATATTACAAATTCATTTACCAAGACAGTAAGTTATTTAAAATCACCTAAAATTACCTTATTATGGGCACTTAAATAAGTCTATCCCCAAATAATTACAAAACACCCCTGCACTCTGCCGCACTTGGTACATTCCCCCGGAATGTTCTCTCCCTCATTTGTTTTAAACAGGTGACAATCACAAAATGAATAAATATGCATTGTGCACTGCTAGATCGCTTGCGAATGATGATTTAGCACTTTTAAAACCGGTAGACCTCCCGACCGAACAATAGCCTGCAGGGATTGACAACTAATAGTGGTTTGTGCGTAGTCATTTACCCTATACACAGAAGCAATTAGCAAACACTTCCTTATGCCGGCATGATATTGTAAGTAGAAATGAATGCCAATGCCGGTGTGTATGAAGGTGCGTGCATCTTACTCTACAGGGCACGGTGTAGCCCCGTGACAGTGTTCTTTTAAGACAGGGTTCTTACAAAAAGTCTGGATTTTATGTGGGGTTTAATGGTTTATAATTATATTATTTTTATTCCACAAATACAATTAACTGCACATCTCTCCTATTGGTTCAGTGACATAAACTGTATTTCCACTTACCCAGAGTGTTTTCAATCTGTCCAGATAATTTTGCTGAGATTTTACAAGTTTTCTAGATATCTACTGCAGCTCTCTCTGATGCAACAGACCTCAACGGGGCCAATGTTTGAGCGCATAAAAATTATATTTAAATAACTAAACAAAGCAATGTCTCTTTCCAAATTTAATGACACAGTCACTCACAGACATTCACAGACTTTGTTGTGTATGGTTTCTTCGAAAACGCCTCTCTACCAAAGTACGCTAACTGTGTATATCCATGCTGAGTCTCAAACAAAGCAGCCAGCCACTGGGGAACAGTGTCAACATTGATTTTTAGCCACCTAAGCTAATGTTATGTGTTGCTAAATAAATGTAGTTGTAGCTGGTTGCAGACAAAATGCTACAGTCAGGAGTTTGCATTATGCCATAGGGTCACTTTATGGTATCCATCAATAAATATCAGAAATGATTTGGTTTACATTTACTTTGACGCAAATCAAATTATTAAGAATCCACAGGTTTCTCTGTTTATTTTGTTGAGATTCTAGTTATACTGTGTTCTGCTCTTTCCATCCGGCACAGGTTCTGAATCTGTTCCTGGCCTTGCTGCTCAGTTCATTCAGTGCGGACAACCTGGCGGCCACAGAAGACGATAGCGAGATGAACAACCTGCAGATCGCAGTGGGGCGGATCCATCTCGGGATCAGCAACATGAAGGCCTCGGTGAGACGCTTCTTCCTGAGGTTGTGCGGAAGGTCGGAGAAGACCACCGCAGATGAGCTCAAGCCCCCGGAGGAGCTCAACGGCAGTAAGGAGAACTGCATCGGCAACCACACTACGATAGTTCAGTTCACGAAGGACCCCAACTGCCTTAAGGAGGACAATGGATACCCTGGACTCATGGGCGGCAGCATTGGGAAGTACATCGTTGACGACGTCTTCGTCACCAACCTCAACCTCACCATCAGCGTCCCCATAGCCGTCGGCGAGTCCGAGTACATAGACGACTCCAGCAGCGAATTCTCGGATGTGGAGGACAGCAAAGAAGTAAGTCAGCATGTTTATTGCGGAAATGTTTTTGAAAGTGCCCTGATGATTCGATATCCCAAAAGGGGTTTTGGTATGTTTTAGCTAACTGAAGCATTTGGCATTGTAACATTTCTAAGCTACAGCATTTTGTACCTGAGATTTTTTAGTTTTAGCAGGCGTGTAAACATAATATTTAATGGCTAAGATGGTATTTAAACTCCTAAACTCCTGTAGCCACTGACGTAGTGTTTGGCTGAACACATCACACAGGCAAGTTTTTGTGCTTACTGAACTCATTGAACGATACGAGTAGCCATTCAATGATAAATAAATAGATAAAATTAGTCTTATGAATTTTTTAATATTCATAGACTCGTCAGCTTTGTCCATATGCTGATATAACTTGCTGTTTGGACCACTAATAATAAAACTATAAAAATGCTATAATCAATGTAGGCCAACTTCACTTGCAAAGCAATATAAAATAAAGTACACACACAGGCTGAATAATGAGCGTGGAGCTTGGATTCAAAATGGTAGCTAGTCGCACTTTTTGCACTCTACATATTAACTTAATGGGAATGATGTGCCATGATAAATGTCGTACTGGCTTGTGACTATCTCTAAAAAGTGACAAATAACAAATATTTCTCATTATAAATAAACAGATTTTCATTTTTCAGGTGTGTGCGAATGTTGTTGCAAATATCTTATTCTTTATAAAGATGGTTTTGTTGAAAATGATAGCGGCTAGGATTGAATGCAATGTGATTGGTTGCCTCTCTTAACCCCATTTGATTGCTGTTTCAGCTTTTTCTCTGAAGCTCTCAAGGTTGTCAGTGAGGAGACTTGTAAGATTATTTTACTTGAAAAACTAGCCATCAGGATAACGTACATCATTTATTGAAAAGGAAAACTTTTCAATGTGTTGCTTGCTTACATTTGTGTTCCATTATCATTTTCTACTTTCTGCACTATGTGCATTTTATATTTTCCACTATTATAATTTTTTCAGTTTCACATCACCGTTTGTAATATAGACCTTTTTATGAATCTTCAGTGCCGTGTTTTCCCCCAATTCATTTATTTCTTTTGCTGATTGTTTATTGGACTTCATAGTCCAAAATATAGCAATATAGCAGCCACCTGAGGGGTAACAAATTTGATTGAAACAGAGAAATGGATTTTGCTTTAATCTGGGAAAAATCCATTTGAGAATACACAGTATTCAGTCTTCAAAATGTTACCCATAACGGAATGATGAAAGCGGATTACTTAGATGGCAGACAGATGCGACGTTTCCTGAAGGAAATTTTGTATTATTATAGGAATTCACATTGTTTGAAATAATGTACAACATACTATTACATATAAAAATAAGCATACGAAAATTATTTAAAAAATTTTATATTATCATTGCAATATATTATTTAAGCTTGTTATGTGGATTTTCATGTATTTCAAATGTATTTACCACACAATTTGAAATTGCTTCTGGAACTGAATAGCCGATAATAATATAAAATAATTTGTTGCCACAGTGATCATTTGGACATCACATTTTTAAAAAAACATTCGGGAGCATTTTATCTCAGTGTCAATGCGAACCTATTATGCTTACATCATTCCCTATTGTGCATTAACTGACCCCCATGGAAGCCAATGAAGAAGCACTTTCTAGGATAGCATCTAAGGCTGCATAATACACAGTAGGCCCATATTTTCTCTGGCCAACCATACAGGAAAAAAAACTGTGTTGCTTCAATGTTTATGGCCTTCATCCTTTGCCTATGATCCGAGTAAGCAATTGACAGTTTCCTCTCCTGCTCAATGGGTGGTTATGAATTAATAATATATTATTAATACATGGGCTACATTTAGTGGCAATTGCTGATAATTGGCCTACAATTATGTACTGCTTTCCGTGGAAATTACGTTGGTAGGAACTGTTCAAAATAAATACATTAATAAATTTAAATTAAAAAAACTGGAGACGAACTGTTGGGAAGAAAACATTCTTATCACAAATCACTCCCAGGTAGTAATCACCATTATCAATGTAATCACCTTACTTCAAGGTTATAATCTAATTGATTTTGTGTTTGTAGGACATTTGGAAATCATTTGAGATCAAAACTATACTGTGTATCAATGCGGCCTGCAAATTGCCATCATGGACTAAGTGCTCGGTTCTGAGTTTTACTGTCACGCTAATGTGGGTTGTTCCTCCCTATAAAATGACTGTTAGTGCATTCATTTGTGTTTTGATGTCAGCAAGAAAAATGGGACCGGGGGAATTTTTAATGAAAAAGTAGACATGTAGGCTGCAGTATCTGCAGGCATGATTTCAATAGACATGAAAATACCAGAGCACACCTGTTCTTTCGATCAGAGGTTTGTCCAAAAGCACACTCTCAACTACGCATGTCATAGTATTCCCCCCCCCACCCCCATCCTGACATTACTGAATCACTATTTTGGAACAAATTTAGATATGATTTAACTTAAAGTGCACATATCCTGAAACACTCTTGTTTCTTTTGATTGATGTAGTATGATATGGCAGGGGTGTCAAACTGAATCCCGCAGTGTCTGTGGTTTTTTGTTTTCACCAATCAAGGCCTTGAGAACAAGGCGTGTGGATCCCTTAGCCAATCAATGACTTAAATGACACACTTGTGTACAGAGAACACCCAAAAAATCTGCAGACCCTCAAGGTCCTTCAGGACTAGAGCTGACACCCGTGTCATGTAACATCAATCGTAGATGTATGAGAAAAACTCGCTGTAGCCATCCGTGTGTGCCCAAGGGGAACTAGCTTCAGAAAAACGACCCGCCTCGTAGAAAATGAGGGTCAGAGGTGATGAAAGGGCACGGTGCATCATGGGTAAGAGCATTGCGATGTGTCTCTCCTCGCAGAAAGACTCCCAGCTCAGCTCGCTGGAGGGCAGCACCGTGGACATCAGGCTCCCGGGTGACGGAGGGGAATCCGTGGACATGGCGCTGACGGAGGCGGAGGAACCGGAGGCCTGCTTAACTGAGGGTAAAGCATCCAGCTGACTACACAACGTCGTGGTGCAGTTGGTAGTAACTGTCACCTCAATACAAAAAACGAAATTGCCCATAGGTATGAGTGTGTGAGTGAATGGTGTGATAGACTGCATTCCTTTCACCCAATGCACGCTGGGATAGGCTCCAGCGGATAGATGTGCAGATGGTGCTGATATTTTTTCTTCCCAAAATTGGCCAATGCATTCACCACATTTAAATTTTTTTTTTTTTTTTTTTTTTTTTACATTGCACAGATTTATTAGTTAAGCGTGCCAGAAGGAGTTTAAGTTGAACTGTGTTGTCAGAAGGTTGCGAGATTACAAAATGCTTGCTTCAATGTCCCCTGGCAGATGTTGCGATGTCAAGCATTGGCTAGAACTGGTGACAGAGAGATCCCATGCAAATCTGCCAGGTCGGGTACACTGATATGCTTTCCCATGTGTAACACGGAACATTACCATACAGGTTTCCAGCCAAACTAATCTAATCTCCAAAAGAGCTTACGGTTGGATGGGATGGATTATTTTTTGCGGTATTAAGAAACAATATAGCTGTCTTAGAAAATTTGATTTTGTGTGCTCGATCCGTTAGTGTCACGGCTGTGTTCTCACTGAAATCAAAATGGATCGATTCCGTTCATGTTAGTAGGTCATGAGCCCGCAAACTGGAGCAGCTCTTCCAGAGAGCCGACTGAGGTTCTCATTCACACATGTAAACGATAAAGAACTGTAATTTTTCAGGACAAGGTTGCATGTGTGCAAAAATGTTTGATACCAGAAATAAAAACCAGCGGGGGTTAGCAACAAAATGTTCCGTAGTTTTGCTTTCCACTTTGGTTTTGAATGCACCCATATCTAGCACAAACATAACATAAGGGAGGGAACATGCCTGAGGGAGACTAGTAGTAGCTAGCTTGTTTGGCTAACTTGCCAACAGTGACCTGCTAGCGAGCTAGCCATCGCTCAATAATGTTTATTGTTACTGTTTGCAATGATGTCAGAAGATGAAACAGATATTGGGTGGTAGAGATTTGACAGAGCTGGCTGCTCCCACAGCGCGAGCATCTGATTAGAGCTAGAGCTGCAGTTAGAGCTTACCATAGTGTTTCACCGGCTGTTGGTCGTATATAATGGTTAATCATTTAGAACATCTGGGTCAATGTTGTTTGTAAAATACTCTACTATGTCAAGGTTGGTACTTTGGAAGCACAACAATTTCAGTGCTAATATGCATTAGGCTTGAACATTTAGGCATTCTCTCTCATTTTCACCGCTTCCAATTTAAGTGACATCCACTTTCCGCAGTTTTCTATCCAAAGGTGGTACTTCATAAATTGGAATACGTTGTCATGTGGTAGATTGCTAATGCCAACTATTTCCTAACATAAGGGAGAGTCAAGCTTTTCAGGCGTTCAGAAATTGTTGCGCAGGCATTTCCTGTAGAATATGCCCGTATCAGGAAAATAATGATCGGTTTGATTTCAGGCTGTGTGCGCAGGTGCCAGTGTTGTCAAGTGAACATCAACGAAGGGAGGGGGAAGATGTGGTGGACCTTGAGGAGGACGTGCTTCAAGATTGTGGAGCACAACTGGTTTGAGAGCTTCATCATCTTCATGATACTTCTGAGCAGTGGAGCACTGGTGAGTGGAATGGTGTTGCTGTTAAGGGACTGGGTTTGTGCCAGAATGGTTCCATGTGTCCCTTTCAGATCAGCTATGGATTGGTTTTACACTTTGTTGCATTGGTCCGGAGATTCTAAACCTCAGTCCGAGGGCCCCCCCGTGCATGCTGGTTTTCCACCACCCCGCAATTGTAATTCCTGCAGTGTAACAAGCTGTTAATTGTTCTTTACCAAACCTGATGACTAGAGAAGGACACTTTCAAAGTATAGCTTTTATTTTCTGCAATGTGTTAAGTGGAAAGTGGCTCACTTTAGAAGAGGTTATTTCTTTAACTGATGCATTTTATAAACTGATAGGTGAAATCCACACGGTCCTAAATGTTGGAAGTGTGGACATTTTTAAATCAAAACCAAACTGTTTTTGGAAAAACAGTTAGCTGGAATGAAGACCAATATACCGTTGGGGGTGCCGAGAAACAATTTGAGAACGCTTACTCTATTTATAATACAGATTTGATGCTATATACATCCTGAGGCCTATTACCATTGGACTGTTTCATGTTGTATGCCTGTTTTTATCATTGTAAAAATTCAACAGCTAAGCTATTTTGTTCACTAATTTAATTGCAGTATTCCAGTCATGGAAATATACCTGTGGGTTTTAACAGGCATTTGAAGACATCTACATTGAGCAGAGGAAAGCTCTTAAGAGCATCCTGGAGTACGCAGACAAGGTTTTCACCTTCATCTTCATCCTGGAGATGCTGCTGAAATGGGTCGCCTATGGATTTGTGAAATACTTCACCAACGCCTGGTGTTGGCTGGACTTCCTGATTGTTGACGTGCGTACCTTTAGTTCCATTTTAAATGTATGACATTTTAATCTTTTACAGCACGTTTGTGACTGATGTCACGTCTTACGTATGGAATCACGTTTAATTTACGATATATTATTTCTCGAGTGCACACTTGAATGTAATGGACACTTGAAAGATTACAGCTCATTACGTTCTATTTATTTTTTTATTTTTTAGATTATTTGTATTGTATTTTGCGAGACCTATAATCCTGTTCAATTTCAAAAGCAGACCATTTTATTTTCACCGCTGAAATTCCACTGTTGTAGGTTCAGCCGGTTCTAGGCATAGCAACAAAGACAGTCACCTGTGCCTGGCAAAAAATTTTATTAAAAAAATAATAATAAAAACCCACGTCTGTGATAGGCGGTGGCCAACCTACCGCCCAGGCTCACCGTCGCTAAACTCAGATCATCTGTTTCTGGTGTGTGTGTGTTTAGCTTGTGCTTCTTCCTCTCAGGTCTCCCTGGTAAGCCTGGTAGCCAATGCCATGGACTGCGCGGAGCTGGGCCCCATAAAGTCTCTGAGGACCCTGCGGGCTCTCAGGCCGCTGAGGGCGCTGTCGCGGTTTGAGGGGATGAGGGTAAGGGTCGCCGCGGGCGTCTCCGTTACTGCGCCGCGCGTCTTTGCCCGTACACACCACCCCCGCCCTCTCTCTCTGCACAGCGTAGCATAATGGCTAAGGAGTTGGTCTTGTAACCTAAAGGTCGCAGGTTCGATTCCCTGCTAGGCCACTGCCGTTGTACCCTTGAGAAAGGTACTTAACCTGCATTGCTTCAGTATATATCCAGCTGTATAATTGGATACAACGTAAGTCGCTCTGGATAAGAGCGTCTGCTAAGTGCCTGTAATGTGATGTAAATTACATTAGGTGGGGGTTACACAGCGTGTATGGAGCCTTCATATGTGTACGCTTGTCGTAGGGAGGTCATAGGACATAAGAATGCATAAGCTTTCATAAACGTTTAGATATTATGTGTTATGCAGGATCTGTCAGGATCAATAGCAGTATGGCTAGAGGGATTTGTTCGGTGCGACATAAAGTGGAGTACCGACATGCACAGCCAATATTCCAATATAAAATGGCTTCTTGTTCCACATCACTTTTATAATACAGGTCCATCCGTAGATATCCTTATCGACTCAGACAAGACCATTTAAAATAAGAAACAAGATGTATCCATTCGCAAGCCAATGCTGTCACTAAGCATCCATATTTATTTTTTTTGAACTGAGCTAGTGTCACTCAGGGAATGTTAGAATATCATACTACAGCTAAAATGGATTTAATTCAGAACAACGTGAACCATGTGGAGTCACAACCTTTTCGTTCAGATTTTTCCCATATCTGTATGTGGTAATACATTTTTTGTGTATCAATGTGACTCGCATGTCACTGTCAATACACAAATAAGAATTTTTGAGTCCACACGCGTATGCTCTCCATCAAAGCCTTGAGTTGTACTAAAGGGCATTCCCTGCCCAACCAATGGTCCACCAGCAAAGTGATGTTTACTCTCCTTATGACAGGTTAAGGGCATCATATTTCTGTACTGGCAGCTCTGTTGTGCTGTTTTTGCAAATTAATATGAATATTAAGTCTAGGAAATCGAATCTGAGGGAAATAAATCTTAATTGAGCATTAAGGATTGCGGTCTGAACGTAGCCTCACTCACAGGTGAAACCTGAGACGAACTTTCAATAGCAGGTCTGGGAGGATTGATGGGGTGTGTTTTAAGCCTTTTTTTTAAAATACCGGTTGACTGCTTACAAATTTTCAACGTCTTTGAGAAGATATTGAAATAATGCATGACACCTATTCTACTTAGCCATGCTATATAAGAAATATCACCATAGCTACAAAGATTAACCAATCAGCTTTGGTGACCAGAACGATCCATTTTATATAAGAGGTGATAGCACTTGTTGCAGCAGTGCCATGATCCCTTTTGTCATGAATATGAAGGCAAATAAAGGCTTTATAAATTTCGCATAGCCCCCAAGCTGAATGGTTTCAAAAAATACCCTTTTATATATGCATACAGTTTCCATTCAAATGCACTTCTGTGTCTCCCTGGCCCACTTCTGCTGTTTGTTTACACTGGGGATAGACTAAGAGTAACAGAATTGCTACTCAAACCCATTCTCACTGTGTGTACCCCGGCTGATGACTTGCATTAGCTAATGCAGAGGGGCTTGCAGTTTCCCAGGGGTGACCTTCGAGCTTACAGACGTTGCAGAAGGCCTACAGTTTGTCCTGGCTCTGCATTGCATCTGTGTGCTGCAGCTAGTTCAACATAATTAAGACCCTGAGCCCAATGTCACTTCCTCAGGGTCTGTTTCCTAAAAGCAGGGGTGCACAATATGTCGATCACGATCCACATAATGTTTAACAATGCACCAGTTAAAATGATAAATCTTCCCATTTTCATCCCTCCTCTCTACGGCTTCTGCCTAACAGACAGGTACACTTGATTGATGTGAAATTTGGCCAATCTCCTTTTTACGTTAAGCATGCCCGTCAATTGTGCACT
This sequence comes from Anguilla rostrata, assembly GCF_018555375.3. NCBI lineage: Eukaryota > Metazoa > Chordata > Actinopteri > Anguilliformes > Anguillidae > Anguilla > Anguilla rostrata. Next base: position 3,961,003 of record NC_057947.1, read on the forward strand.
CCAAATTTCATTGAATGGTCATGTAAATGTCCAATATGATGTGAAAGTAACGCGATAACTTTGCCGACAAATTTTATATGGGGCAGAGCAGTTGTGGTGGCGACACAATAAATCTGTTCAAATTTTCAGTGGGGAATTTCGCTTTCAATATCCAACGGATAATTATGTAAATCTAAAGCTGGAATCTCTCTTTGTTCAGATATGATACTGTTTTAACAATGTGGGAATTAGTGGAAGGACATCTTAAATGTTTAAAGGTCACCCCTGGGACACTACAAGCCCCTCTGCATTAGCTAATTAGGTGATCTTAAAATCTGATTGGCTGGACTAGACTGAGAAAAAAAAACGCATTTGTGGATTTTTTTTTTGCTTATTGTGACGCGAGGATTGTCTCAAAAATCCACAAATAAATGCAAGCCTCAGGCAATGCGCAAATGTGAACAAGCTGCTTTTATTTATGAATCAGCTACATTTATTTGTGGATCAGTCACATTTATTCATGGATCAGTTACATTTATTTGCAGATCCACTGAATTTATATGTGGATCCACTACATTTATTTGTGGATCAGTTGCCTTTATTTGTGTATCTGCTGCATTTGTTTGTAGATCTGCTACATTTATTTTTTTGGATCAGTTTGAGACAATAATACCCCTATACATGATGTATTAAGATAATAAATGATGAATGTCCGTGTTATAATATTGAGGGAATATTGTGAATTATACAACACATTACAGTACAATGACATTGCCGTGTTTCCTGAATTTGACTACTACAATATATCATAACCAATGAAAATGTTGAAAGAAACAATTTTAGCATGACAGAGTTCCTTTCATTACCAGATGTGTGTGTTGTTGTATATTTTCACGCAGGTTGTTGTCAACGCTCTTGTTGGAGCAATTCCCTCCATCATGAACGTGCTCCTGGTGTGCCTCATATTCTGGCTAATATTCAGCATCATGGGTGTCAACCTCTTAGCTGGGAAGTACTACCACTGTATCAACACCACCACAGGCGAAGACTTCCCAATAACAGCAGTGAGCAACAAGACTCAGTGTGAAACACTGATAAAGATGAAAGCTGATGCTCGATGGAGGAATGATAAGATCAACTTTGACAATGTTGGAGCAGGATACCTGGCTTTATTGCAAGTGGTGAGTCATGGCCTCTAACCTATTCACACTGCGTACTGGAGATTGTAGTTCAGAGTTTAACAGCCTTGATGTTTCTCATGTATTTCCAACATTTTCGCAGTCCAGATTCAATTTTAATTCCACGTGGGTCTAGTTCTGAGACTGTTCTCTTTGAAATTCAGTTTCTGTGGATGTGTAGATCATTTTGCTGAAAGTTGTCTTTCACAGCAGTTCAAGTTTCTGCATTAACAATGAGCACCATAATGTTTGAAACAAAGGCATTTTTTCTTGATTTGGCCCTTCGCAATTTCAGAATTGTAATCAAACAATTCACATGTGGTTAAAGTGCATAGTTTCAGCTTTTATTAAAGGGTATTTTATACAATTTGGTATGGTGAGAATTGTTCAGTCATCAACTTCCTTAGCCTATCGGGCCCTTTGTGATTGCTAAGCTCACCCGCGCTCTTTTCTTTCATAATGATGTTCCAAACAGTTGATTTTGACAAACCTAATGTTTGGCCTATGTCTCTGTTTTTCTTATGTCTCTGCCTCAAAATGGCTTCCTTGACTTGCATTAGCACAGCTCTGGTCCTCATGTTTACAAACACCAATAACAGATACTGAAAGCTCTCTTATACCCGCACTAAGGAATCAATTTAACAAGCCTAACTAACCAGAAACCTGCAAAGCCATTTTTCTCAAACATTATGGTGACCTGAAATGGGGGGACTATGCTTAAAAAGTGCAGTAATATTAAAGAAATACCCTTTAATAAAAGCTGGGAATTTAAAATGTATTTTAAGCACATGTGCATTTATTACGAATCCAAAATTGTTGAGTACAGAGCCAAATAAAGAAAGTCTTTGTCCCAAACATTATGGAATTCACTGTATAATTGATTCAAACTAACTGCTTTTAAATTGATGCGTAATATCCTTTGGTTGATGTTCCGTAATAGCCTAGCAAGCAATTTGGATTTTACTAAATGGAGCTATCAGAAGAAAAATGTATCAGTGTGGTCAGTGGTTTCCAGTAACTGACATGCGCTCACATAAATTTTTGCCATTGATCGTTCTTTCTTAGAATATAGCAAAGGGATAGTTTTCTTGAATTTCTGAGAAAGTTCCTCCAAACATGATTTGGATTTTTATTAGGTGGTCAAGCATCGCATGCGCATAGGCACCCTATTGCCAGTTATTTTATTTGAGCACCGTGGTGAGAGTACAGTCTTATGGCTCTCCTCTGGGGAAGATTTGTGTGTAGAAACATGGGGCAAATAGATCATTTAAATAATGTAAGCTGCAAACCATCTTAGAGTAAAGTGCTTGTCTTCCTCCACCTACATTTTGACTTCACAACTGGGTGAACTAGGCTTTGAATTATTGTCAGAGCTTTCAGCAAGAACCAGCTGAGGATTGCATTTCAAAATAACAGCAGACTGTGCCACTTCTCAATGCAAGCTCATATAAATGTACCACATAAGAATACCCATGTAAACATGAGAAACATGTGCAGATCCATTAGAGGTGTGAATCTCTGCATCTCAGAAGATTGGAGCCACATCTCGATACATGGTCTACGACATGATGCAGGAAAGATACACTTACACATAGGACGACATAGCTCAGGAGGTAAGAGCGGTTGTCTGGCAGTCGGAGGGTTGCCGGTTCGATTCCCACCCTGGGCATGTCGAAGTGTCCCTGAGCAAGACACCTAACCCCTAACTGCTCTGGTGATTGAGAGGCATCAATTGTAAAGCGCTTTGGATAAAAGCGCTATATAATGCAGTCCATTTACCATTTACATTCAACAATTCAATCTGATGCAACTCTGGTTCAGTTCAGTTGAGACATGATACAATTCAGTTTCATGTGTTCAATTTAACATGGTTGGCCTATGTTGTCTGTAGAATTATTTTAAAATTCTAGATCATGAAATCAAAGTGAAAATGTTCATCTTACAGTTAAGTCAAAGCTAAAAAGAATTTTAAAAGCCAATGTTTTTCCTAACTGTAGAAGTTGCAACGTGCATTTGTAGCAGCTCGTAATGCAATAACTGCGTATGACGTGTTATAACCTGGTTCAGTGATTGGAACAAAAAGGGAGACCTCGGCAACAAAGGGTTCAAATATCAAGGAGATATTATTAAAGAAATAAGCAACAGATAAGTACATAATGCAAACTGTGAGGTGTGTATGTCAGTAAATCAGGAAAGTGAGTGTGAATGTGAGCAGAAGCGATGTAAGGTACATAACAAAACGAATGCACAAAAAAAAAAAGAAAAGAAAAGGAATGCCGTGCCGGGTGGGACAGACCGGTTGAAGCTTCCGCACCGGGGCACACCGGGCCCGGGTGCATCCAAATCGTGCTAACGGTTCCCCAGCCTCCACCTGCCTACATACAGAACAGACAAGACGGGGGGAGAGAACCGCGCGATAGACACCCCGCAGATAGAGTCGGGGAACGTAACAAATGAGATTAAAAATGCTACAAAAACTCATTATATAACAAATCTGCGTATAATGTAATGAAAACGTTGAGCGCATAATGCAATAACTTTTTGCGTATAATGTAACAATTGATTACATTACAAGCGAAACGATATTCAACCGAATGGCTATCCGGGACCAGGATTGGCCACCTGTGCTGTGCATTACACACAAAACGTTATTACATTATGCGCTAAACGTGGTGTTTGTTTACACTCTCCCTCTTGTTGCTAGCGGGGTCATTTAATGACATTATTTTTTATAAACAAGGTATAACACTATTCGCACTAAAGAATGACACAACGGAACACAGTGCCACACTAAAGAGAGCAGGGTTCATGTTGTTTTGACAGATATTTCGCTTTTTTCGACAGCCATATCAATTTTTTACCAGTTTCCCGTTTAATTTGGACCGTGTGGGATTTTGGAATAAATGCAGCTGCATTTTATACATTTGGATCGGTGCATCAGTTTGAACTGGCAAATCTTTATACCCATTGATTCCACACTGAAAAAGATCTAGGAAACAAAATGTTACCGTGATATAAGCATGATAGCATGCGCTAGTTCATTATTTATGTTCACTTAACAAAGACTAGCGATTTGCAGTGATTCTAATCAATTATGCAACAATCTGAAGTGGATTCTGGAGAGGAACTAATCCACACCATGGAAAACCCACCATGGTTCCAAGCAAACTTAAGTGTCAGTCATTAGTGATCATTCCTCGCTTGCTAACTACAATTGAGATTATTTCATTCACTTAAGCACGTTTTTTTTGTTTGATTTATCCTGCTTAATGAATGTAAAATATCTAGAGAAACCTCCAAAGGCAAGCGATGCACACGTTGGGGAGAACAACAAATTAATATTTCTCTCCTCTGCTTCTAGGCAACTTTCAAAGGCTGGATGCCAATCATGTATTCAGCTGTGGACTCCCGTAAGGTAAGCATTGCAGACGTGCAATGCACTTTCAGTCTGATTTCATATGATATGGCCAAGAAGAAACGTACAAATGGAAAATAATATTGGCCCCAGAATTGACCCTTGAGGGACCCCTCAATTAATTTGCACAGAGGGTGACACAAAATCACCAACAGAGATGGAAAACTGTCTGTCTGTGAGATCAGGTCTTTATAATGTGATGAGTGAAGTGTGGCTCTTTAAGGGAAAATTCTAGTTTTATTATTATGTTTTAAAATGTGTTTATGCTTGCACATCATGTAATTGCTTGTATTTTCTTGATGCATTTTAGCGCCATGAACAACCTCAGTACGAAGTTAGCCGGAACATGTACATCTACTTTGTCGTATTCATCATATTTGGAGCCTTCTTTACTCTAAATCTTTTTATCGGTGTTATCATTGACAACTTCAATCAACAGAAGAGAAAGATAAGTATTTGATTTTGCTTGTTGGAAATGAAGAAATCTGGGGTGTTTGTGCCATTGCTTGGGAAAACATTTACATTGCAATACATAGCCCTTGGCCAGACTTGGAACCATGACTTCCTGGTTACAAAAACAGTACTCTCACTGCAACAGCACTCTCAGCTCTAGTAGGAACAGAGGAATGTTTGTACAAAATGCCAAACGTTTGTGGCATACTGATGATTTGTAATGACGTTTTGAGCACTAGATTTTTGCAGATCAGTGGTGCAAACTGAACGTACGTAGCTTAGCATAAGGATGGTCTTCCAGCTCCAGTGTTGAGGCTGTTTCAGGCCAGTCTCTGTAAGGATAATGTAAATAGTATGATATTCTCCAGCACTGCCACACTGAATCAGCTGGAAATGGACTGTGTTCCTATGAGGAAGAAACCACCCCTCTCCTTCAGTAGAAATATCAGTGGATATTAATGGATGATTGTTTTGAAATTTTTTCTGTGCGTTGTTCATGGGAAGGCAATTGTCTTCATCCAAACAGGGGAATTGAAATAATTTCATATCAGCCAAATTTTAAATTGATGTATTGGGATACACTAGACAGGGTCCACAGTTCAACCTCCATGACAGTTTGGAAGGAGTCCTTTTCTGTGTGTGTGTTTGTGACAGCACTGAAATTCACTCCTTATTGAACCTCATTCTCACAGTCCATTCAGCACTGCAGTATCAAAATCAAAGTAGTTATAGTAAACCCTTGTTTATATCTATTTTGTTCCCCTTCTTTACTTTGGAGGTCAGGATATCTTTATGACCGAGGAGCAGAAGAAATATTACAATGCGATGAAGAAGCTTGGATCAAAAAAACCTCAAAAGCCTATCCCAAGGCCTGCAGTATGTAATCCTGTCATATGTCATGTCGATTAACATGACAAGATCGTATTCATAATGGCCAGTTAAATCATTAAAGTGATTAAAAATGTCTTTTTATAGTTCGAATTTTAATCTCCATTAGTCATGGTGTGTTTGTTTATGGTTTTTTATCTCCCTTCCAGAACAAGTTACAAGGATTTGTCTTTGACCTCATTACAAAGCAAGCCTTCGACATTTGTATTATGGCTCTTATAATACTCAACATGATCACCATGATGGTCGAAGTAGACGAGCAGACTAAGGAGATGAAGAACGTTCTTTACAAGATTAATGTAGTTTTCATCGTCCTTTTCACGACAGAGTGTGTGCTGAAGATGTTTTCTCTTCGCCAGTATTTCTTCACCATTGGTTGGAATGTATTTGACTTTGTTGTGGTCATTGTGTCAATAATCGGTAAGAAACCAGGGGCATGGGGCATGTATTTCAACACGCACTGCATTTTTTCCATTTTTATTTATCAGCTGAAATGATGAGACAAATGTTGTTCATTTTTAAAATAAATGTGTAATACATGGAAATATAAAATCGCATTACCAAGTGTCTAATTACCTTAATTTCTTTTCAGGCATGTTTCTTTCAGAAGTGATTGAACAGTATTTTTTCTCACCGACTTTATTCAGAGTCATTCGACTAGCCAGAATCGGACGCGTCCTACGTCTCATAAAGGGCGCCAAGGGAATCCGGACACTTTTGTTTGCCTTGATGATGTCACTTCCTGCTCTGTTCAATATCGGTCTATTGCTTTTTTTAGTCATGTTTATCTACGCCATTTTTGGCATGTCTAACTTTGCCTACGTGAAGAAGGAGGATGGAATTGATGACATGTTCAACTTTGAAACATTTGGTAACAGCATCCTCTGCCTGTTCCAGATTACTACTTCGGCAGGTTGGGACGGTTTGTTGGCCCCCATTCTCAACAAGCGCGAGCCCGATTGCGACAGTAAATTTGTACACGCCGGGAGCAAATACAAGGGGAACTGCGGAAACGCCACCGTGGGGATCGCCTTCTTTGTGAGCTACATCATTATAAGCTTTCTGATCGTGGTCAACATGTACATCGCCGTCATCCTGGAGAACTTCAGTGTAGCCACGGAGGAGAGCGCCGAGCCGCTGAGCGAGGACGACTTCGAGATGTTCTACGAGGTGTGGGAGAGGTTCGACCCGCAGGCCTCTCAGTTCATCGGGTACGACAAGCTGTCGGATTTCTCGGACTCCCTGGCGTCCCCGCTGCGCATACCCAAACCCAACACGGTTCAGCTGATGGCCATGGACCTGCCCATGGTCAGCGGCGATCGCATCCACTGCCTGGACATCCTGTTCGCCTTCACCAAGCGCGTCCTCGGGGAGGACGGCGAGATGGACGCCCTCCGCGGACAGATGGAGGAGCGCTTCATGGCGTCCAACCCCTCCAAGGTGTCCTACGAGCCCATCACCACCACCCTCCGCCGCAAGCAGGAGGAGCTGTCCGCCTCGGTCATACAGAGGGCCTACAGGCGCCACCGCTTCAGGCGCCCCGCCGCGGCGGCCGCGCCCACCGTCTGTCCCCCGTCGTACGACAGCGTCATCAACCTGGACAAAGGCAGCTACGAGGAGGAAGACAACACGGAGAAAGAGGACAAGGGCAAAGACGTATGGGAGGATGAGAGCATGGAGGATGACTGAGTGAGAAGATCTGGGTTTTCATTCACGGTTTGTGGTTAATTGTTAGCAGCCTTCCAGGGTGGCGTGTTTGTGCGACGTTGACTGTTGATCTGCATATCTATGCCAGGCTGATAGTACTTACTTGTGTCTAAATTTAAGGCCTATGCCTACTAAGGCTGTGCCATCAGACACCGAAACGTTTTCTTAGGTTTTAATGAAATCGGAAACGCGAAAGAATACTGTTACTCCTTTTACAGCTAGTTCATCTGTAAGAATACTGTTATTGTCTTGCATTGCAATGGCTATAATAATTATTACCTTGGTTACAGAACATTTTACAATTATTTTAAGGTCATAAATCATTGTATGTATATTATGACAGACAAGGTTTTTTCTGTTAAATGGGGGGATGAAGGGTCAGAGGTCATATACTGCTTCTAGTAGCCAGCCAGTTCTGAAATGTGCAGACATTCAGTTCTGGGTGAAACCCCACCACGTCAACCTCAGTTGTACACCATAACTGTTGCAAACCATCCGTGCAAGGTAGCTCATTCTATTTACATCGGATATTAACGTTGGATAAATTGCCATTTTCCGAAGAGATATAGGAATTGTGCTAGCTGCCATTAATGTGCTATCTATCTAGAATGGATCTTAGAAGAGTCCTGTATGAGAAGTGGCTAGTTTCTGAGCTTCCACCGAACCTTGAGAGAATACATGGCATGGGTTTCTAGTAAGTTCTTTAAAGGTTATTGTTACCGGAATTTCTATGATTGCACCAACAAAACATTGAAAATGTGTTTTGTAAACTTCTAAGACTTTTTCTTCAAAGATTTATTTTGTTTTTGTTTTTTGTTTTTTGTTGTTTTTTTGCATGGAAGCATGCACACCCATAGTCTTGCATGAAGGACCAAAAGGACCAAACTGTCATATGGGGGAGTTTGCTTTATCCTCTTGAGTATTTCAGAGTAGCGCTCAGCATTTGAGGTGCTAGCCCATTTATCATCAGTATCTGTACAGGTTACACACAATCACACAATCATACACACATGATTGTTTCAGAGCAACCAGCAGTTTCTCCATACAAAACACATTCTCTTTCTATCTTTATTTATATATATATATATACATGCATTTGAGTGAGTTTGTGTGTGTGTGTGTGTGTGTATATATATATATATATATATAGAGAGAGAGAGAGAGAGCATTTGATTGAATTTACTCATAAAGATTAAACCTAAAAATGTTGTTTTCACTCTGGGGTATGTCTGATAAAGCAAACATCCTTGACATAGTATTGCTGTGTCAAATATGTATCAGCTCTTGTAGTGTATCAAAAATGGTAATATTGTTTATCATGTGCATCTCGTGGGGCCTTTCGCTGATGCATGTATCTTTTGCCTCCACCCTCATTCCTTTAGATCCACCGAGTTATAATGTGTCAGTTACCCAATGCTTTTAATTTTTTTAAATTATTGTTATATATATATATATAATTAATATATAATTAATTTTTTTTTTTTTTTTCACAAATTTAGTAACTTTATTGCATCACTGGGAAGTCTTTATTTTCTTCTTATTACACCCCTTCTTCAACAGAATTTGTTTTCTTGAAGGCAAAGTTCTTGTCTTCTTTGTGAACGTGATGAACAAAGCATCCTGCCGAACCTGCAAGATGTTTAGTGGTTATATTTCTGTTGAGTTCTTTATTCATATTGAAATTCAGTATGCTAATTTTATTTTTTATTTTTATTTTTGTAAGGGCAATACTGTAAATGTGGGATCACAGGCACATTGGTGTCTGAGGATCCACTGCAGTTTTTTCAGTGGGTAATTTCCATTAAAGATCAGGGTGAGGCCTGGAAGCCAATGTTTTGTTTCAAACTGTGGCCAGTTGACCGTTAACTTCATTCTAATATAAATACACAGATAGTGGAGGTATGATTCAGTTCATCCTATTCAGTTGATATTTGATATTCCTTGATGCCTTCCTGTATTTTTCATTTTCATATTTGTCGAGGACCTAATCAAATATATTTTTCAGTTCTTTTATTTTCTAAATGTTGTGTGATGCACAACAGCAAATGAGGATTGCTAATTTCACACACACACACGTACACACGTACACACACACACACACACACACACATAAACCCACACGTACACACGTACACACAGACACACACACACACACACACACACACACACATAAACCCACACGCACACACACACACACACATAAACCCACACGCACACACGTACACACACACACACACACACACATAAACCCACACGTACACACACACACACACACACACATAAACCCACATGCACACACGTACACACACACACACACACACACAAACATAAACCCACACGCACACACGTACACACACACGTGTACACACACACGCACGCACACGCACACACACAAACCCACACGCACACACGTGTCACACACACACACACACACACATAAACCCACACGCACACACGTACACACACACACACACACACACACAAACCACATCACACGTACACACACACACATCACGCACGTACACACACATAACAGTACACATACACACAACTACCATACACACACTAACACAACATTTAATTTACATGTGTAAGTATTCAATACGTAACATTTTTACGATTGTACAGGATAGGTGTATTGCATGCAGGATTTTTAACCCGCACCCCCACGCCCCCAACCAAAAAAGAATACCAGTTTGTTGTACCATGGGGATTGTCTAATATGTCCTTCATATGTATTTTCTGTAATTATTAAAACACCATTGACCACATTTGAAGTTTTGTTTGCCATGATGTATGTTCAGTGTTGCTATTATTTCTGTATTGGTCGACACTATTTAAATAGCATAGATTTGCATAATGGGTAATGGGTAATATTCAATAAAATTGTTAAAACCAAAATAATGTCTTTGTATTCAAGTACATTACATTGAAATATGTAAATGTTACAAATGGCTGACTGTTGATGTCTGCTACAGGTTTTGTTTTTACAATCTTGTCAGGTTACCCATAAGAGAGGGCACAAGTGGAGAAATGTTAGTTAGCTTGATACATATGCATGTTCTAATCCAGCAAGGCATGATAAGTCAGGCAGCAGTCCTGTGTGCATAGTTTTAGTATGTCAAGTGTGGACTACTTCTTCTACCCATCTGGTTAAATAATACAAAGGCGCTGAAGACTTATCTTTCCTACATTTCATGTCGTCTATGTGCTAAGATATCTTCGTGATCTTTCGTATGTCTGCCGGACTAGAAGGGCTCTGAAAATTCATACTTCTGAATATAAACATGCCATCTGTGGAAATGACCCTCGGTCTCCAACAGACATGCACTTTGCCGACCATACCATAGCCATGGCCAAATGCATGGGAATAGAGAAAGACTATATAGACATAAAATGCATCTGATTTAATGTTTGGGGAAGGTAGCACCAGGAGGTCCTGAGAACTCCAATGACGAAAATATGTGGCATGCACTTCCTTTTTCCTTTTTGAAGCACACCGAAGAAGGCTTCATTTTTTACCCTGTTCTAAAATAAGAAAGCAGACAAAAATCAAAAAAGGAATATTTAAGTGTGAACCACATATTTTTTGTTATTGAGGTTTGAGAGTTGGCTATATACACCAGCCTATTATTTTTAACTACAGGTAGGGACAGTACCATGGTCCGTTCTAAATTAACTTGACTTCTGCACTTGTCTACTGTGATTGGTTGTTGCAATCTGTCCTTCGTCCTAGGCTATGTATTTTCTTTCCTTTTTTAAATTTAATTTTGTTATGGGAGCTTCCATGATATATACCATACATGTGTGTGCTACCCCCCCCCCTCCCCCCCAAGTATGTCTATCTTTGTTAATATTACTGTATTTCTATCTTTGTTCATATTATTACCCTGTATGCCGTATAGCGGATTTGACTTGCTGAATAATTGATTGCGTAATGAGAGCAATTAAATGTTCTGGCACGTTCCATTTGTGGTAACTGCTGCAGAGTGGTGATGGCTACTGAGTGAAAGCATTTCCTTATGAGCACTTCCTAAATGTGCTGTGATCCCTGTCCTAGCGCACCCTCGGGAAAGGCCCTGCCGATACATTGTATTTTTTTTCAAACTGCAAATTAGAATAAATTATGTAAGTTACTGTTTTTGTGTGTGTGTGTGTGTGTGCGCGTGTGTGTGTGTGTGTGTGTGTGTGCACTGTATGTTTTTATATTTTGGTCAGATTTTCTTTTGGGTTGATGTTAGAGTCACTGGAAAAAGTACAGAGAAAAGGCACAGGCAAAACAAACACAAAATCGCCAGTTGTCTTCGTGACATCAGTGTCGTTATCCTTCATGACGGATGTGCTTGCAGGATGCCGCTCCCTCTCTCCTCCCACTCATCCCTCTCATAGTTTCCTTCCCTCCCTCCTGTTTCCATGGAGACATCATGAAAAATTGGGGTGTGGGCATGCCACTTAGCTTTGAAATTATACAGGTTCTCAATTTTGCTGCAGATGAAATTTGCATGTGGAATTATTGGCTGAACTCAAAGTCTACGTCTTTGTTTTTTGTCTTTTCTGTAAATGCAGCTTCTTCCAAAGGAGTCGCTATACTTCTCTTTATTACTGATCAAGTTTTTGGAGCTTATTGGCTGGACCAACTTAGTAAACGTAATGCCAGAAAATTAAGTTTAAAGTTTAATTAAGATCATCAAGAAATAATAAAATGTTATTAGAAAATAATGATATATTATATTTTATTTATTTCATATTTTTATTCTCCAGGGAACCTGAGAATAACCTGACAAGACAATCATTCACCCAGTGTCACCTTGTATTGCATCCCCTTAAAGACATATTAGTAATTACTTAGCCCGGGGCAATTAACAAAAACAAACACAATGTATACAATCCCTGAAGACCGCAACGAGCACTTACTGTCTGGAGTCAGTCGACTGTCATCATTTAGTTTGGTATTGGAAGGCAACATAAATGACTACATCTGGGAATACGCGGAGAAAAATTGATTTGATGACAATCCCGCGGAATGAACAGTGCCAAGAACATTTAACTGCAACAAGAGCTGAAAGCTGTCTAATCACTGAATTGCATCCACTGATGAGGGCAAATTAGCTTCTTGATTTCAGCCAAATGTTTGACCCGGTAGATGATGAAGTACTGCATTTCTGATCATCCCTATGGGCTCAGTGATTCTGCGTAAAGTTTGGTAGAAGCTCTGCTTGATGGAAAGAAAGCAATCTGTTTACAATATGGTGGTGTATGCTACATCATTTCATTTGATGCAGAATGTCACAAGGCAGTTGTTGACTTGGACCGCTCCCATGCCTAATGTTCACCAATTATCTTCCTTTTGTTTTATCTACGTATGCTTGGACAGTGACATGAAAATGCACTTGCCACTTTTATGATTTCCACTATTATTGCATATTTGTTACACTGAATGGTTTCAGATCTTTAGACAAAATATAATATTAGACAAAGAGAAACTGAGTACACACAAAACATATTTCTTTAGACCAGTATTTATTTTATTTAATTAAGAAAGTTATCAAACACCAACATCAATCAAGTGAAAAAGTAATTCCCTCCTTAATAACTTAATCAACCAATTAACCAAATTGAATTTATTGTTAAATTTAGCTGATTGAACTCAGCCAGGCTTGACTGCAGCCAGTCTTGTTGAATCTAGACCTCACTCATATTGAACCTTACCAACAGAGTGAAGTTGTCACCACAAAGGTTCTACAAGCACACTATGCCATGGTCAAAGAAAATTCTAGCTCTGGGCCTCCACCCAGCCACTGTGAAAGCCATTATCTCCACATGAGGTACACTTGGAACAGTGGATAATCTTGCCAGGAGTGGCCGGCCTGCAAAGATTTCTCCAAAGGCACAGCAAAAACTCATCCAGGAAGTCACAAAAGATCCCAGAAGAACATCCAAAGAACAACAGACCTCTCTAGCCTCAGCTAGGGTCAGTGTTCATGACTACAAAAAGAAAGAGACAGGGCAAAAATGGGATTCATGGGACAGTAGCAAGGCAGGAACCACTGCTAACAAAGAGAAACATCAATGCTCATCACATTTGCAAAAAAGCATCTGGATGATCCCCAAGCCTTTTAGGATATGTTCTATGGACAGATGAGTCAAAAGAGGAATTCTTGGACAACATGGGTCCCATTATGTCTGGTGTAAAGCAAATACATCATTTCACATTAAGAACATCATACCAACAATCAAACATGGTGGTGGTAGTGTGATGGTGTGGGGATGCTTTTCTGTCTTGGGACTTCATCGAATTGCCCTTATTGAAGGAGCCAGGAATTCTGCTCTGTACCACAAAATTCTTAAGGAGAATGTCCGGTCATTTGTCCATGGGCTGAAGCTGAAGTGGAATTGGGTTATGCAGCAAGACAATGATCCAAAACACCTAAGAAAGTCCATGTCTGAATTGCTAGCGTCCTAGTCAAAGTCCTGACTTGAACCCAACAGAGATGTTTTGGAAGTACCTGAAACGAGCAGTTCATGCTCGAAAACCTACCAATTTGTCTGAATTACAGCAATTCTGCAGAGAAGAGTGCGGCTAAAACTCCACCACAGCAATGTGAAATACTGATATTAAATTATTGGAAGCATTTGGTTTCAGTTATTGCTGCTAAAGGTAGCACAGCCAGCTATTAAAATTAAGGGGTCAACTGCTTTTTCACATGGGTGATACGGGTGTTTTGATAATGTTTCAATAAATAAATGAAGTAATAATTCAAAATGAGTTTTGTGTTTTACTCCGGTTCCCTTTGTCCAATATTACATTTTGTCTAAAGATCTGAAACCATTCAGTGTAAGAAATATGCAGTAATAGAGGAAATAGGGAAGGGGAAAATACTTTTTCACGGTGCTGTGTCTTTACACAGTTTGTAATTTTGTTCACAAGTGTCACAGCTCCACTTCCCGATTGCCGGTCGACGCAAGCATCCGGGATTTAGTTCCCACTCGCGTTCTGTGCATTTCCTGCGTCTCACGTCTTGTGCCGGGTAATTGCTGTTGTAATTGGATTATTGTTTTCTCACATTCTGAACGTCTGCTCATCCTCAGTAATTGTCTGCATGTGTTTCACTGTGTATTTAAGTTCCTGGTTTTGTGCAGTTTGGGGCTTGTTCTTCATGTTCTCCTGCATGGTTATCCTAGCCACTAGTTCCCCCATGTCTAGTTACTGGCATCTTACTTCCATTGCCTTGTTTGTTATTTTGCTTTTTGGCTGATGAAAAGCTTCCATGAAGATTTATTTTAATTTCCTTCGCCTCCACGTTGGTCTCTGCGCCTGGGTCCTATCCTTTTGTGAGCCCTGACAACAAGCTGCAAAAGGCTTTTCAATTAATTGAGACACTTGAACAATCTCAACACACAAGCTGTCTTTGCAACAAGCCTGAGAGTCTTTCAGAACGGTTGGCTTTTCACAGGGAGGCACTTTGGTCTCCTGGATATTTACCTCCACTGTTAACCTGTCTACCATCTGATTTTGGTTGTTCATTTGACTACCACTGAAATACAATCACACGAGTGACTGGGTTTATACTTTGTTCACACATTTTACAGTGATGTTGTCTGTAACCTAGCGGCATAGCCACTAATCAGTATATGGGTGGGCACTGAAGAAGTGGGTGGGCCAATAACCAATCGTACGCGAGCTCCGAAGCACATAGCAAACCTACAGTATAGACTACACACATGCTGTGGAATTCTTCATGTTAGAGATAGCTATGTAGACGGTTCCAATAATGCCAAAGAAGGCAAAGGCTTTCGATAATTAATCCCCATGAATATTGACATGAACACTAATCAACATCATTAAAACTGGGTTTAACTACTGGAAGAAATAGCCTGTCATCCTGGATAGACACGAACAGTCCAAGTTTTCATAAGGAGTGTCAACAGAAGTACATGGCTTAACTCCACCAGACTCCAGTACACACAATGCTCTTGAAGCAAGAAGCCTCTGATCATGCGCAGAGATGGGAGAACATGACAGAGGTGTTGTGGGGCCTTCAGTTCCACGTTCAGCAGGGGCTATCAGAAAGGGGTCACGGGCTGACCATGATAGCAATTTTAGCCAGCTGAGGGTATTGCTCAAATCCAGATCTGAATTTATTCATTGCTAGTGGGAAATACAGCGCACATGAAATTATCAGTGAACTAATGAATTAATGAAACGTACCAAGAATGTGTCAAACCTACTTGCTGACATAAAATATGCACAAGCCGTTGCAGTGATTATGGATGAGATGCAGGAAAACCAATGCAGCATCCATCAGTGCCACGATTTTTGATATTCTCACCCAGTGTTGTCTTCAAGGGGAGGACTTTATAAAATCGAATTGTCTTCGTTGAAGCATTAAAACCCGTTCTTATTTATTCTCTCTTCAAAAAAAACAACAACTTTATTTTCACATAACCAAACACAACTACTGCAGTGTGTACTAAAGAGAACGGAATAAAAAATAACCAGCTTGCAAAAGTAGGTTTTTGAGAAAATTGAAAATTGCGGAAAACCCGTCGTGGCCCAAGTTAGAGGGCCTTGAGACAAATTTGTTCTCCAGGCCCAGACGTGTCTTCTGACAGCCGCTTCACGACACCGCACGTTGCGTGTCTCCTGCCCGTTTAAAATTTTAAATCTGCATCCTTGCACTTTCGGTGCTTGGGACCCCCAAAAAATCCAGTGACTGAAATAAATGATAAAATGTGATGTAATATTCTACTGTTGTTTGGGAAATTGAATCAGTTCAGGTATCTGTGCATGCTATGCATATTATGCTAATCTTAGAGAGTGCGGGAGGCCCTGGGAATCTTCTGCTGTCCGTTGTCCGTTAAACATGCCTCATGGCCATTGCAAACAGCACAATTCCTTCGGTGAGGGAACATGGCTAATTGTCCGGGCTCCCGTCCCCAGGGACCGTCCCAACATAATTGCAAAAGCATTAGGCACAGAGTGTGTCTCCTTTCCAGTTACCCCTTTTTATGACTCTTCCGCTCTTGTTTCAGCTGGGCCGCAATAAGCATTATCACCACCACAGAGCCAGCACAGCTTCACTTAGAGTGTCCATTTCTCATGTACACCCTCAAATCAAACGAGCACTCAGCGATAAATGCTCCATCTTCTGAAAGGAGAATTAATGCCGGTTAAACGGTACTAAGTACTAAATGGTACTCTCCTTCCCTCTGACTTTCTCACCCTCCCCCTCTCTCTCTCTCCCTTCCTCTCTCGCATGTAGTTGTGGCTTCCCTCTCAATTTCCATCCAATTCAAAATGCAAAACTGATTTGAACCTACAAACCAGTAGATATTTCCAAAGCAAATTTGACGGATAATGTACAGTACTGACACAAAATATACAAAAATATATCCCTGTCCCAGGGCACATTGCTGCCACTGTCAGTGCATTTACATGCACAGTTGAAATCGATCTATATTAATAGCTTGATTTGGCCAAAGATGAGATTTAATTGGATTATTGTCGTTGTCCCAATATACATGACTTGGAAAGAATCGATTTATTGACCGAGGTGTGTCTGACGAAGGCTTCTTATAAATCCTGCTTCCTCCAATTTTGTTGCAACTTTTTTGGATAGTTCGCCATTCCGCGTTTTTCTTCCATCCATGTATTTTAGGATATTTAACTCCTTTAGTTGCGATAGCATGAAGTTGGTCTCCTTGTCCATCCAGAAATGTGTTTTTTTTGCCATGATACTAGGGAGGGCAAAATGAAGCTTTAGAATGTCGCCAGCAGTGTATGCACGTGAGCTCGACAATGCATTTCTCACAGAAAAGGTCGTTTGTCGCCTTTTTTTAATTCATTACAATGGTGATAGAAGTGACAATAATTAAGTGGTACTGTGCTGTTAGCCTTTATTGATCGCCATACAAGGTCAAGCACAATCGGACAGTACTAACCCATAAAAATGTACTTTGAATGGTACTTGCTCAATCGAATGGTAAATGTGAAAAGCATTCGATTATGGTCAGCAGCACCGAAATTTTCTGTCACACCCTCAATAAACAGCAAAAGTCCCAGTAGAAGATTGAATTAAATCTTTTGAAGTTATATATTTTCTGAAATGCTATCGATTCCGCTTGGCCACAGTGAGCGTATAGTTGCTATGTAAATTACGAAACATGCGCAGAACGCCTAGGCCAATTTTTGGCCTATTGAAGCATATATATGCCGTAGTAAATCGACCCCCAACCGCATTATCTAGGTATGTTAGTGTCCGACTTTGAAAAAATTGACTTTGTACGATTTCAGTCGGACTAAGGTGTTTACATGATTTTTGAAAGTCCAGTTTTAGCCGGACTAAAACAATAGATCGACTTTTTCAAACATCATGTAAACCCACTGTATGACACCGCGCTTCACCTCCCAAAGGCGAATGGGAGGTTTTCCCAGTAAATCTATGGTGAATGGGGATTAAGGAAGTGATTTTAGAAAATGTGTTTTTTCTTGTGTAGGGATATTTGTCATGTTGTGGGAAAAGTTCAGCTCAGTCGCACACTCCTGAAATTGACCCTGCCCTCTCTGATCAGCCAGTTCTGGTGACGGTCAGTCTGTCTCTGTCATGCTAGGGTTTTTCTGTATTTGTTTTTTTTTCCACTGTGGTTAGATAGGCTGCCACACTATTTTATTTATTTTTACCCAGCATGCCAGTTTGCTTTGTTTTCATTTGTAGTCTGAGTGTGTACTCGGTGTATTTCATGTATAACTATATCTTATTCATAATGTGTGTATGCGTCTGTGTGTGTGTGTGTGTGTGTGTGTGTGTGTGTGTGTGTTTGCTTGTGTGTGCATCCCAACGTGTATTGTCATTGTGCTGGTGTTATAATTTGGTTGATTAGTAAGTTTTGGTGGAGTGCTGTTGTCTTGAGTCTGTTTCATGTAGAGGGAATTAGTGAATTGATCCTCACGTCCAGCCAGAAGATATCTGTTGCTGACATTAACAGTAGCTGACTGTATTTAAGTGGAACTGACTAGATGTAGGCCTAAACACACTGGCCTGTTTTTATTACAGCAGAAATAAGAATAATTATTGACACACTATCACAATAACTGTGCATGTTACCAAGGTGATTACCTATAACCATTCTTTAGCGACTCAAAGTATAATATTCTAAATAAAGAATCCTTTAAAAATATAAATGCATTAGCAATGTGATAATTAAAATGATTTTGAAAGTCAGAATCCCTTTTGAAATAGGCAACCGACTCATTGAAGTCTGGTCATCACAAAACATTTTTTGCATCGAACATTTGTCATGTAACAGCACTGAGACTACACATTTGCCCCACACTGCCCAATAGTGTTATTACAGGTCAGAACGGTAAAGGGTCCAATGATCTTGAATAGTGTCAGCCGTAGCTTAACTGCTATATCTATTTAAAATATTTTTAATGGCATAGAATAGCCTGAGTGATATCCACTTATTCACAACCAAATAATCTGCACACGGTGCATTTAAGGTAATTTAATTTCTTTGTAAAGTGATATTAGAGGATGCATTTTTTCCAGCATTATGGCACAGCATTCATTAATGTAAAGGAATAATATAATAATAATAATGAGACAAACAGCTACTCTGTCACATTTAATGTCCCTGATTGGAGAATTTGGTTCGTTTTTTTCTGGTTTTAACAGCGCAGTGATTTCCTGTGTACATCAATTTTATTAGATTATGGGCTCTTCCCCTACACTGGAATCTGCCTTGCCTGGATGAATCAAACATTTTTTCAAACACAAATACATAAACATAATAGAGCTAAGAAATGTTTTTTTTTCTCCCTTTGGCTGGCATGTCTATCAATTGGGGTGCATAGAGTGAAAATATGTGTTGTGATTAGTAAAAATGAATCAAACTTTTAAGACACTGTGCTCATTGTGGTTTGCAGTTTAGTCATTTAGCAGGGGCTTCCAGCCTAAGTTTATGCTCATTTTTAAAATGGTTTTTGTTTGTATAAACTTTGAGGTGTAATTTGAAAAGGTGAGTTTTGAGACGTTTGCAGCCTTACTCAGTGATAGGAGAAGGTGATATTTTTGCGGAATGTAACCAGTGAAGATGCCTTACTTACGGATTGGGGAAGGTGATACATTTGCAGAAGGCAACCAGTGGACATTCCTTACTCACTGATTGGGGAAGGTGATACGTTTGCAGAATGTAACCAGTGGACATTCCTTACTCACTGATTGGGGAAGGTGATACCTTTGCAGAAGGCAACCAGTGAATGTGCCTTACTCACTGATTGGGGAAGGTGATACCTTTGCAGAAGACAACCTGAGAACTGGCCTTACTCACGGATTGGGGAAGCTCATTCCAGCATTAGGGAATGAGGGGCGGGGAGGAGCCGGGGCCCTGAGGAGGGATGGGCCGGCCCACTGGCGGAAGCACACTGAGCCGCGTGGTCTGGCCGTTTGAGTGGAGGCTGTGATCATTATCTGAAGGCTGGGAGGGGCGGTAATGTTTGCAGCTTGACATGTGCCAGTGTGAGAGATGTGCCAGGATGAACTGAATGCCCGCTCCACACCAGAAGCTAGGGCAGGGTGTTCAAAAGTGCCATGCCGTGTGTGAATTTCGGCTGCAGTGACCTGAGAACACAGCTCGGTTAGCCAGCCAGTAAGGCATTACAGTGGTCCAGACGAGAGATCACAAGGGCTTGTGCAAGTCGCTGTGTAGCGTCTTGGGTGAAAAAGGGGTGGATTCTCCTCTCCTGTGTTTTTGAGTCAGAATCGACCGGGCCGGGTGGTTGCCGATGTGTCTTCAGAGAAGCCCACCTGGTCGTCTAGGGTCACAGCATGATTCTTACCAGAGTACAAAGATGTTGTGTTTATTTATTTTTTATTTTATTTATTGCAGCTCACATTATGTTGCTGTTATGATGAAATGATTCTCGGTTGTGGAAACTGGGATTGTAAGTCATCGGTTTTAGATGTTTATGATTGACACTCTTAAATTCTTAAATCAATCTCTCTCTCTCTTCCTCTCTCTCTCTTTCTCTCTTTCTCTGTCTCTCTCTCACTCACGCTCTCCCTCTCTCTCTCTCGCATGCTCTTTCTATTTTCATTTTTTTTCTATTTCAACTTCAAGGTGCTTTATTGGCACCAAAGGAAATGTTTCCGATAACAACAACAGTAATGAAAATAAAGCTCTACATCCTGTTACATAATATACACATATTCTACACATATACAACATAAAGGAAAACAACATACACACATACTGCCATATTTATGCCATATTATATACCCTATGTAAATAATTAACTGCAGATTATGACTCCTTGTGCTTCTGTCTCTCTCTTTCACTCTCTCTCTCTCTCTATCGCTTTCTCTCTTTTTTATGATTTTACTGTGGGATTGCAGCTATGATGTATTTCTGTACGTATTAGCAGGAAATTAATTGGTTGCCTATGGATCTTATAGACCACCCTGCCTGTTTTTCAGGAACAAACATTGTTTGCTTCAATGGCAGCACTATCAATTATTAATATCAGAGAGATTTTCTTTCATCTGTGACCGTTTGATGCTGACGTTGGTTATATGCTATTTATTTATTCAACAGACTTTTCTACATTAATAGGATCTCTAGTAAATGCAACATCTAATTAGCTTTTTATTATTTGACACTTCATTGCAATCAGAGCAACCACACCTTTCTGTGAAGTCATAATGCTGTACACCTGTGGCGTAGAGGTGCTAAAAAAAACCGAATTATTCAAATCTGAAAACAAAGGATTCACCTAACCTTTCATTGTGACCTTTCAGCTGACATTCGACTTGTTTAAGAACTTTCCAGAATCACTAGAGAAAAGTGTCCAGGTCCAGAATTAGTTTGACCGGCCCCATGATTTAAATTCTGGCTGACATTCCGTTTACGGGATCTTAGCGATGCTGCAGACCCTTCTTTCTGAGCAGCAGGTGAAAAAGCTCATCATGGACTTGGGTCGTAAAATGTAATAGAGCATATTCAAAGTGCAATCAGAACACCATGTACTGGTGCCTTTGAACAGTTTATAATGTTTTGAGTGTACGCCATTTTAAGTGTGTGATATAGGTGTGCTAACAATGAACAAGCAAAAGGTCTACAAACACGTTATGAAGATTTAAGGTAATTTATATATATATACCATCTGAACAATTTCCATTATTGCACTTGACCAAAAGCACACTTATTGTAATTCACAACACAAGTGGCCATAATATGATGGTCCATTAGAGACTAAGCAGACTGAATGGCATGTCTGAGTATATTCCTATCTATTCATTCATCTTCTTTTCCCCCATAACCTCCCCATATCCGCATGCACTTGTAGCAAAATGCTCTGCTTCCTTAGGAGTATATAGCAATAAGGTTGCTTATTATTGAGCTATCTGCATCGAGCCTTCCGAATGCAATGCACAGTTTATGACATGCTATGATCAACATGCACTGGAATACAATTTGTTTCAGAGGATGTAGAGATGGTCTCAAGGCAATGTTTTTTTGCGTGTTTAATTCAATGTCTTTATGTGTTAGGGTGATGTTTGTATCTGCCTACTTTATGAATGTCCATAAAGTAGGAGTCCATGCTTTCGCGGGCAGTATTCACAGCAGACTTTATGGTAGACAGTAGCATGTGGCATTGGGATCAGCGCTTAGCCTTCGTAGCAATAAGTTGTGAGGTCATAGTCAGGAGTGCACAGATGATCTAGACGTGAAGCAGCACAGATTAAAAAGGCCCGTGGAAGCAAACCCGCTGTAATGTACTCCCCGATACCGCAGGAGTCCATACTCAGAGGTCAATATCAGCTTTACTGGTGCTCGCGCTGATGAATGTTTCAGTGGGCAGTGATTATAGCGAGCGCATATGCTTTTATGATATTGATTAAATTAATAACTGCCAGGGCCGTGTGTGTAGTCTACGCTCGGAAAGCCTCCCCGTGCCAGGTCCGGCCGGTGGCTGCTCCTTTCCAGTATCTCAGTCCTTCCCTCTGTTCCAGTCATCATACTGTAGCTCTTTTACCAAACACCAGCCATTAGTCTACATCACGGTTCTGCTTAATGTCACAGGCGTACAGTAATTATATGATATGCATTTGGTTCCAGTAAAGGCAGTGACAACTGTGCTCTGGTGGACTACATGGAGGAATTATATAATTATTGTTTATTATATATTTATTATATTATATTTTGTTATATGGTATGTCATGATATTTTACCATGCATTTACTGTTCACAATATTATTATAATATAATTCAGTATTACACATCCATTTAACTGAAGCAAAGCTCCTGTTAACCTTTTTATAGGCTAAACTGAGTATTTCTTTATTTTAATTTACAAACGGCCCGCTATTCATGGTAATGTTTAAAATTCATAGTTTATTCTCATTTAAATTGCTTGTATGTACAGTTTGATTGTTTACAATATGAAAAGTACATCAGATACTTCAACATTAGTGGAACCTGCTGCCTCTTGTTTTAAAAGCAACCGCAGCCATTTTCCCAATTCCACAGTGAGGACTAATAGTTGACTTGGAAACTGTTCAAAAAATATCACTTTCTGTTCAGTGCTTTTTTGAAATTTGCCTTGCTGAAATTTGTTTACAAATAGATTTTTTTAAATGAAAATGCTATTTGACTGTTATTACAAAGCAGAAATTGCAGCACCAGCCATGCTATCGAACAGAATATTTTAAAGTAAACTTTGAATGGTACTCCTTGTCCTAATGCACTCTGGGTTCAGGGTGCTAACAGTAAATACAGTAAGAATAAGGTTGTGAACCAATGTAAGGCTGCAATAGTGCCCTGTTTAATCATACTTTTTTCACCATTGCGAAAAAAAGGTGTGTCACAAATATACTACATAAAAACAAAGTGCATAAAACAAAGTCAAGCTTTTTTCAATGTAGAACTTAAAATATGTTCATTTTGGTACTTGATGGCATTTAAGACAAACAAAAAGTAACTGTAAGAAATATTGATCAACATAATAGATCATATCTGATAATTTGATTAAAAAATAATGCTGGCCAATAATAAATAGCTGAATGTGTTCTTAGAATGCATTTGTAGGTTACGAATGATGGAGAGGAAAATGTTGTTTTTGTTTGTCAAAATATTCAGCTATTCTTTTAGCTCTGCAGATGAATGTCAGATCTTCAATGGTATTCAACTGGGTATGTATATTGTGTCTGCATACCTATTAATATTTCATTGGCTATCCGATCAGTCATGTCAGACTGGATAGGAATGATTGAGGCTTTAAAGATGACAGATGCTCAATTAACATATTTTAAAGAATAATGTCATAAAGTTATTAAGAGTTATATTATTAAATTTCCCCCTCAAACCTAATATCAACACTGACTGACAGTGAATGTGAAAAATGGTCACCTAATAATGTGGATATTCTTTTACCCATTTAACATGTATGTTTTGAAGTTTTAACAATATTTCATAAATAGCTAACATGTAACTGAAATACATTTTTCATATGAATTGTAGGATATACATGCATGTATTTTGCAATGAACCTGAAATATTATTGAATAACTCTCTTATTCTAAAATTAAGTAATGCAACATTTATAAGATTTATAATTATGGCATAAAAACAAAGTTTTAGTGGCCACAACGGTTGACAAACTCGCAAAATTCAGGGGAAACAAAGTCATAGCACGGGACAGTGTAGCAAGGGGAAAAAATTGGGCAGTAATATTTAATACAATTCATACATATAATTCTCTCAGCAAACTCGAATACAGACGGATGCATGAAACAGAAAAGCCAGGGGCGCCACCTTGTGGTAGACCTTTTCTGTTAGTTTTCTGCCACCACAGAAAAAATGTAGGAGGAAAATCTACCTGTTGTGTCGAGAAGACTGGCCTCTGTGAACGACCTCAAGAATGACGAGCCTATATTGTACATAACTGGCGACAAAAACTTTAGCTTACTCTACATTTTTGGAAATTTCTCATTTATTGGCTGAAATCAAATTTATGTGATATATGCACAATCCCCCCCCCCCCCAGAGATCACCGGTTTATTTTGTATCTTTTTAAATATCCAGCGCCAAAATTTGCCCGTCCACTGCGATTTTTATTTTCATTTACTAAAAATCCGGTGGTGCAGGATATTCTGCTGGTCAGGTCGCGTTAGTTCAGAGTTGCGTAGATCCCCAGATCTCACTGATATTGAGACTGAATGGCCAGCCCACCCGTAAAACCATCTAATGCAGAGCGCGGCTAAAATGTCGGTGTCAGTTCAGTGTACCTATGAATCCAATAGGAACCATGTGTACTCTATCGAGTTTATTTAACACTGAAAATTTTACTGGGTACATGCATACTTAATCTCGAAAAGGAAAGTTGTGATTTATGTAGGCTGTTGCCCTCCTGGCATCGGACATAAATTAAATACTGTACTAACACCTTTTTCGGTAACAAAGAACTCATAACCAATTTAAATTTCTAATATTTCTCTATAAAGTTCTTCTTCCGTTTCTGACATTAACTTTCTGATATTAGCCTAATAAAGTCCCCTTTTCGTGCTTTTTCCTTAGTCATCAGGCAGCTTCCTCCCTGCCAGAGCATAAAACACGTACGAAGTTTCTCAACCTTGGATACTGTACTGATACTGTAGCCCGTCCTGCGGCTAATTGAGCTTACCGTCTCAGAAAGCTGCTTCAGCGTTTTCAAGGTCCAATGTTTTTTTTTCTAGCATCTGTCCCTTACCTGACCTCCGCAAGGCTGACGGAGCTCGCGGCCCAGGTGTCTCTGTTGCCCAGGACAACGCCTCTGGCATGTGATGCAGCATCATAAAACCAGGTAGTACATGAGTAAGACAGTCAGTCTCCAGCAGGGCTAAAGAGGTGAGACTTCTTCGTCTAATCAATACATACACAGCCATTTATGCCTCAGCAGGCCATGAAAGGAGACACTGATGATCAATGGCATGTACTTATACGCCGGCAATGTCTGTAACCTTCTAAAAGAGCTTGAATTATAAAATTTTATAATTTTCTTTTGTTTTTTTACCTTTTATTGTTGCCCTTTAGTACGATGTCTGAATACATTTGCAGATATTTTTCTAGGTATTCGCTCTTTGAGGGATGCCCTCTTTTGAATCAGATTGCATCACTTTTTGTTGGTGCTTATGCACCCATGCCAGTGGTCCTTCAAGTTTTGGTATAAAAGCCCGTTCTCTCTTTTTCATGTTAATCTCAGCCATTATGAAAGAAAGGACTACAAATCAAACTGCACTCTTGCCTTGTTTCCCTTTTAGTAACAGCATTTGCTCTGGGATAATTCTATTAGGGTATATAGGTCTCACATCTAATAAATATGCATTTGAAAAGAAGGCTGGGAAATTTTTTGTTTTTTTTTAGGGGGGGGGGGTGTATTCCTAAATCAAAAGGCTTGTGTGTGGTGCTGAATAGTATTTTTTTTTTTTACAAATGGTTAACTTACTAAAGCTAATCCACTATAACTCAAGAAATGAATTGCCTTTCTCGCCTTTCTTCAGGTAGTTGCAGGTTTTTCAGCCATGGTGATGTGTTTGCTATATTGCTGTGTGGAGTTTGCACGTTCTCCCCATATCCATGTGGGTTCCCTTCCGGGTACTCTGCTTTCCTCCCACGGACCAAAGACATGCATGTAGGCTAATTGGTGCGTCAGAATATATAGAAACTGCTGCATTTTGGTGGAACCAAAATATATAAAAATTCCCTTTAATAAAAGCTGAGAATCTGCACTTAAACCACATGTGAATGCTTTTAATTAAAAATAAAAAATTATGGAGAACAGAGCCAAAAAAAATAAATAATAATAATCAAGCAAAGCCATGTGTTTGTCCCAAATGTTATTGAGGGCAGTGTATGAGTTAAACTACCATTTGTACCCATTAATGCTTAATGCCGAGACTGCACTTTTATTCAGTACCCACACCTATTTATTAAGTTGTATTATCAACATATTATTTATTTATGAATGACTGTCAATTAGATTCATAAGCTTTTTGTTCAGTGTTGCTGCTGGGAATGTCACAGTTTTCTGAACCCTGTGCAATAAAAACACCTCCCAGACTGTTGGAGAAAGAGCAACTGACTCAATGCTTCAAAGGGATGCTGAATTAAGTAAGTTTTAGCCAGGAGGCTATACAATTAACATATTTCCTCTCCATTACTGTGTATTTGCCATAAACAACTTGACCACCGTGACCCAACATGTTTCATACGAATTATCAACAGAAGATGATACAAAAAAAACTGCTTAGAACAAAAGAACAATGCTCTTCAGCTTGGAAGCCTAATTTAGAATCTCTGTATAAACTTTTTCTTAATTCATAATTGTATGGCCAGGAAACACAGGAAACGTTTAACTGCTTAATATGGTCATGTTCAGTCTCTCATCCTATTCTCTTCAGCCTGCATTGTAGTTTCTGTGTGCTGTCAGTCTGCCTGCAGCTGTGGCTGTACGACTGGGAGCAGGTGGTGGGCCAGAGACGTGGGCTGCCAGGTCAGGGAGACAGGCTACGGAAGGGCCGGGAGGGAGGGCTCTTATTACAACCATACAGCTGGATTCTCGCTGCTTTATCAATAATGCTGAAGAAGTTTATTTCAGTTTACATGCACAAGAGAACACATTTTGACATTGTTATTATTATTATACATTTATACGTTATACATTTGAGTTGCATAAGATAAGTAAAACTGGGATAAATCCATAAGATTGGTAAAAAAGGGATGATTTGAGCTACTGTGCATTCTTTTAAAAAGGCAGAGCCAGGGGGACTTGAAAATGAGGCTGGAATAACACCGTGTGCGATGCCACTCGCCGCTGAATAACCAGCGCGCTGTCGCTGACTTTTCCCCTGGCTGGCCCGAGGCCAGGGCGCGCGAGCACACAAGGGGCTTTTGATCCGCCGTTCTGAGGCGCCCGTATTCTCCGCGCGCGCTGGCCTCCGCCGCCGCTCCCGTGCCTCCGAGCCCGGGTGAATGGGCTCTCACATGCCACGGTCCCCGGGGGGGGCGATTTCGGATACGCCGCTGCGGAGCTCCCCAGAGTCCCCCGCGGCGCGCGGTTCCTCCGAACCTGGTAGCTCGCGGCCGCAGCCCGATCGCAGCACTTTGGCTCGGGTCCGGATGTGCAGTACGGTGGTGCTTGGGAATGTTCCGGACCGGAGCCTGCTTCCACCTGAGCTGCCGACAACTGCGAGAACAGGAAATAAGTATTCGGTGTGCTGTGTGCATGTTCTTTTCTTTTATTTATTTATTTTATTATTTATTTATTTTATGTTTTTGATGAGCTGACTCAATGCGTAAAATTCACAATCAGGGCATTGACATCGGGTCCTCAGGAAACTGAAGTACTCAACGGCAATATGAGCAGCCAATTATATTAGAAACTGGAGGTTAAAAACACTAACCTGTCTGTCAGTCTACTAAATAACATTTTATTGATCTATATTATTGTATTACAGAATATGCGAGTGAAATAGATTCCACTGGAGAGCAACATCTCAAGATAAAGAACAGGCTAAATAACCAAATATTTTGCTAGCAGACTGCAACCAAGGGTAGCTAAACAGTTAAATGGGTTAAAGAGGAAGTTAAAGAGGCCTAAAGAGATATCTGACTGCACTAATTGAAAGTCAGATATACACTACTTGGCCAAAGGCACATGAACACCCCTTTTCATTAATGGGTTTGACTACTTCAGCCACACCCTTTGCTAACAGATGCATAAAAAGCATACAACCATGCAATCTCCATAGACAAACATTGGCAGTAGAATGGGTCATACTGAAGAGCTCAGTGACTTTCAATGTGGCGCTGTCATAGGATGCCATCTTTCCAACAAACCAGTTGGTAAAATTTCTGTGCAATACCAAGCGTCAGCTGGAGTGGTGTAAAGCACACACCATTGGACTCTGAAACAGTGGAAACGCGTTCTCTGGTGTGATGAATCACACTTCACTATTTGGCCGTCTGATAGACAAATCTGGGTTTGGCAAATGCCAGGAGAAGGCTACCTGCCCAAATGCATAGTGCCAACTGTAGTTTGGTGGAGGAGGAATAATGGTCTGGTGCTGCTTTTCATGGTTTGGGCTAGGCTCCTTAGTTACAGTGAAGGGAAATATTAGCGCTACAGCATACAGTGACATTCTAGAGAATTGTATGCTTCCAACTTCGTGGCAACAGTTTAGGGAAGGCCCTTTCCTGTTTCAGCATGACAATGCCACCTTGCACAAAGCAAGGTCCATAAAGAAATGGTTTGCTGAGTTTAGTGTGGAAGAACTTGACTGGCCTGCACTGAGCCCCGACCTTAACCCTGTTGAACATCTTTAGGATGAATTGGAATGCTGACTGTTAGCCAGGCCTTATTACTCAACATTAGTACCTGACCTCACTAATGATCTTGTGGCTGACTGGAAGAAAATCCCCGCAGCCACATTCCAAAATCTAGTGTAAACCTTTCCCAGAAGAGTGGAGGCTGTTACAGCAGCAAAGGGGGGACCAACTCCATATTAATGCCCATGGATTTGGAATGAGATGTTCAACAAGCACATATGAGTGTGGTGCTTGGGTGTCCACATACTTTTGGCCATGTAGTGTAGACCAGCTGGAGGATTCTCAAGTACATTCGTTGCTGATCACATGCATGATGATGCGTATTCTGCATACAGGACACACATAGCACCCCGTGTGCTAGAGCTGGGTGAACTCTGTCAGTCCTTAGAGAACAGAATATTCAGTAAGGAATGCTTATTGGCTACAGGAGTGGAGTCGTTATTCTGTGGTTAAGAAACTGAGCTTGCAGCCATGTGGCTAAGGGTTAAAGGCTAACTTTATCCTTTTTTCATCAATGAGCTACCCAGTTGTAACTCAGCTACCTACAACTGCCAGGGTTGGCCATATTTCAAGGCTGGCTTTTGTAGTCACCTCTTCAAAAAGAATTTTGGCTCTCTGTATTCAGACTGACCTCTGTGTGAACAGAGCACACACACACACACATACACACACAGAGAGAGACAGACAAACAGTGATATCTGCTAAGGTACTGCCTGCTCATCTGACAGTGTAGACACATGAGTCACTCAAATTCAGTTCCCCTTTACCACTTCTCCACAAAACTGTGCTGTTTGTTGTGAATTAAATTTGAATGGTTATTTTGTATGAATGAGTAGCTCAGATCCAGACAGTAATCTGTAATACATTCTGCTAGTGCCCACTCATCTGCTTAAATTAAAATGGTAGTGTAGTATAATGGGTAAGGAGTTGGTCTTGTAACCTAAAGGTCTCCGCTTGGACATCGCCGTTGTACGCCTGAGCTTAATTTGCGTTGCTTCAGTATATATCCAGCTGTATAAACGGATGCAATATAAATGCCATATAAAAGCTGTGTAAGTCGCTCTGGATAAGAGCGTCTGCTAAATGCCTGTAATGTAATGTAACTGTCAGTACCGTGTCTATACAATGGCTGGTATGGGGAAATCACAGGCTTGGGCAAAATAAATAAATAAATAAACACAAAACACTGCCAAAGCAGCTTGTACAGTAAGGTTTTGTCTCCAGAGATTGTACATGTATCTATATATTTTTTAATTATAATTATATTTAATCTTATTTTGTTGGAACCATTTCCCATGGTTCATGCAGGCCGAGATGGCTACACTCAATGGAAGATGTGGCATGGCCTCCCCAAATCAACAGCGCTGCAAAATGGCAGCGCAAGAGAAAAGGCCTCGAAGAAACAACAAAGCGATGGGACTGACGGAGCGTTTACAGCTGCAACTTTCAGGGAAAAATGATGAAATGGACCTCATGTCACTTTAAACACCAGCTATGTTTTTGTTATAGAATTAATAAATTTTTTATATGTGTACTTGTACTCAAATGAATGTCATTTAAGTTTGCCTGGGATGTTGGTCATCCAGTACCACAATTAGTGTAAATATAAATGGATGATTTTATTGCGTTTTTTTATCAAGCGCTTTCATGATGCCTCTATTCGTCAGACGCTGTTGGAGTTAAGTTGCGTGTGTTCTTGTGAACTTGCCGGTGATGTCAACCAGATCTGGGTCAAATAGCTACATATTTGTTTTGGATTCAAATACTTTACTGATCTTGTCTGGTGTATTGGAACCAATGAAATACTCTCAAAAAGTGCAATCCCTGCCTTCTGGTCATATTGTCAGGCTCAATTAAACGAGGCAAGATCAATAGAGCACAGAAAAGTATTTGAATCCAAAACAAATACGTATTTGACCCAGATCTGATGTCAACATTGGTCAACACAACCTGTAGCATTACCCAGAACAGCCATCACACACACACAAACACATGCATCCAAATTCCCAGTTCATTTTATAAGGTCTTGAACCTGTTCAGATAGGAAAATCTGAAATCCGGTTCAAACCGGAAGATCCAACAGCTCTACCAGGCAGGTGGTTCCAAGGTTTACAACCGCTTAAAGGAAAAAGGATCATGGAAGTAGCTCTTAAATAAACATTCTTCCAGCCTGGAGTGTTTGCCTTCGTTTGAAAACTAAATAAGGGCGTAAACATCTCAGTAGTGCGTCCATTTTTCTTTGCGCAACTTTACGTTAGTTGGTGGCGCTAATATATTACATAAAAACAAACCTGACCATACCACTGTTTTACGTGAAATAACTAATTATACAGTTTTTAAAATGAAAGTGAACTGGTTTAAGATACAGCAGACAACCCAAGGTGTTCAGGCCAGCTAAATTGCTAAGCCATGACTACAAAACTTTGCATCACATGATTTTACCTGTTTAAAGTAGGGCAGGCAGCTACATAAACATGAATCTGTGGCCGGATGATTTTTGAGGTACTCCCAGGTAGGTATATTGGCTGGCTGCAACACCTCAGTAGAACTGAGGGAGAAAGGGAGGGAGAAAGCTCTGTGCAGTTCAAAATGACCGCAATCTGCCTGAACCCTGACAGAGTCACTGCTTCTGTTTACAGTGTGATTGCGGTTCCCTGACTCTCATAATTGGTTTCAGTTTGTTTAATATATATTTCATGTATAGTGTGTAAATGCGCTGCCCCTTTAGGAGGTCAGAGAATAATCTATCAGCTTTTCGCACATTGGCTCACGTGGTGTCTTCTGTTTTTTGATTCCCTCTGGAAAATGTCCAATGTGAAGCACTGCGAAGGCGTGATCCTCAGCGGTGATATACAAATTATAGGTTAGTGTGAAATGTGAATGGGATTTACATTAAAAACATTACCATTTTCAGTTTTGCTCTTGTTCTTCCACAATGATGCACAATAAATCAAAATGATAATTCGAGCTACAATAGATCATTTGATGGTATATATATATATATATATATTTTTTTTTTTTTTTTTTTTTTTTTTTATTTAGCATTGCTTGTTCTCCAGTAGCACGCTGGGGTAGGCTCCAGCACCCCCCGTGACCCTGACCAGGTTTAGCAGGTATAGATAACAGGTGGATGTTCCAGAGTAGTTTCAGCTCAAAAGTTCCTCTGGGTAGTAGCAGGAGTTAAAATGGACGCTGGTGAGGAGGACTGAGTGAACCGGCGGGGAAGCCGCAGACTCCCAGAGGACACGAGCAGCTGCAGATCGCTCTACCTGCTTCTTCGCGGCAGCGAGGTAGAAAGCCAGCATTGAAAAGGCTCCGAGTCCTTTTT
The DNA here is from genome assembly GCF_018555375.3 of Anguilla rostrata. Lineage (NCBI taxonomy): Eukaryota > Metazoa > Chordata > Actinopteri > Anguilliformes > Anguillidae > Anguilla > Anguilla rostrata. Next base: position 3,993,317 of record NC_057947.1, read on the forward strand.
CTAAAACATCTTTTAACGTGAGTCAGCTTCTCAAGGAGGACATATGTGTACTTACACCCCTAGAGCAAATGTATCTCGGGTAAAGGGCATACATTATCAAAGGCTTAAGATTTATTTTTTCGTGCCGTGTGTGTTGACGTTTGCTCATTTAATCTCCTAAATCTGTTACAGAGCTGATTAATCATCGCAAGGACCATTTTACTTAATTTGTTCACTCTATATTGGAAACTCTATATTGCCCGTAGGGATGAGACTGTGAGTGAATGATGGGTGTATGGTGTGTGTCCCTGACTCCCTGCGATAGATTGGCAGCCTGTCCAGGGTGTATTCCTGCCACTCGCCAAATGCACATTGGGATGGTAAACAGCACCCCCCGCGACCCTGCCCAGGATAAGTGGATATATAATGGATGGATGGATGGATAAACTGAACCACAAATGTGTCAGTATGATGATTACACCTGTGTTTGAAATGTTCTTTCACTTCTGACTGTTTAGCATTGGACATGCTTGTCCTCAGGTCTTGTGATTTTGAAAGGCCACACGGTAAAACATCCAGTATTAACTCCCCTCTAAAGGTGTTAATTCAACTCTTAACAGATAACATTTGGTCCTTCTCAGGTCAGAGTGAGACCAAATGTTATCTGATAGAGTTGAATTAACACTACATACATTACTATGCCCGTACAGTAGCAGATAATTACTTAATAGAATTTATGCAGTGACTGAATTTGCTGAGATTCGGAACAGGTAAGCTAATGAACAGTTCCCTTGTGATGCTATTATTTTTTCATCAGCCTTTTAGAAGCCTGTCATAACCTATAAATAGTTTATGCTTTTTCTATTTATTTTGTTTATATTCACAGCTCTGCTAGATATCTTTCTAAAATGGGAGCAGGCTGTATATGTATAGACTGCTATCATTTGTCAACAATGGATAACTAATGTCCAAAGTTCAGGAATTTTAAAGTAAAAATCAAATGAATCTGTTTCAAGCTCATGAAAGTTGGTCGACTGGACCAAGTTCGTTTACTCTCACTTAAAAGTGTGTGTTGGGGGGCAGAAGAAAATCATGATATAATCTATCGTTATCAGTCCTTCTTTAGACTAAAGCAGTGGTGTCAAACTCGTGCCATGGAGGGCCGTGTGTATGCAGGTTTTCATTCCAGCCTCAGATCTTGATTATATAATTGGTTAAATTATTTGCTGAATTAGGGATGCAGGTTTGTGCACAATGGTGACCCGACGTCTATGGTGACCCGCATTGTCTAAATAAAAATTTTCTTATATTCTGTGCTTCAATGCAGTTAAACGCATATGGCTGAATGAGTAATTGGACTCAATTAAGGAAGCATTAATTGGTTGGAATGAAAACCTGCATACACACGGCCCTCCATGGCACGAGTTTGACACCACTGGACTAAAGGCATAAGAACGCGGTAGAATTGTGAGTCACGTGATGCGAAGGGCGTTTTCGTGGTTTGTATTAAATCTCAGGCATCCAAGCGAACGCACCATCCCAAGGGCGGGCCGTGCTAGAGCAGAATAGATTTGTAATTATCTAAATCCTCTCGCCAGTCACCGAAGTGTGTCTCCAACTTCACAGAGAGGTGTACTTTCTGATTTTTAATAACATTAATTTATTCGTAATTTACAAATATAGAATTCTTCAAGAAAAATAGGTTAATCTTTTTTCCATGTAGTATTTTTGTATTACCCGTTTGTTTAAAAAGTGCTCAAAGTATTTATTTATTTATTTATTTATTTATTTATTTATTTATTTATTTATTTTGTCATAAGCACTAGCCTAAATTACCAAAATTATGAAATGTTTTAATCCGTGCTTCTGACATTAACATTAATACTGGGGATTAAAATGTCCATAAAAGTATAGTACATTCTGGAATTTTTCATACAAAAAAGACTGCTGAGCTTGAATAAAGGTCTGATCACAATTTGCTCGTTGTTCTGGGTCCTAGACTCCGGGGACTGCGCTATCGCTCTTCTTGGACAATGAATGGGCAGAGCGGCCGTAAAACTGGAAACTGTGGCACACATCTGTCTGTATCTCGACGGTGATGTCGAAATTTTACGTTCTAAAACATGTTTGAGCAGCTTTTAATTCGCCGGGTTCTAATGGAGTGCGTGCGAGAGAGAGAAAAATACCGGTGAGACTTGTTAGCTGTTGGTGTAACGTGGGCGTGTCGTACGTAAAACTATAAACTGCTCAAGGACTTTTCACTCGAATGGCCACCGATTTGTGCTTGTCTTCCGACAATTTATCACTTTAGCTACCATGTGTCGGCAATTAACGTTGGCGGAGGATGTGTCCATCGACCGGACTGACTGGTAAGTTGTTTAAGCCTACATCGGCATGGGGCAGCGCTTCTAGCATGAATTGCGTTTGTTAAATGATTAAAACCAGGTAGCCTACGCTTTCTTTCACTAAGGAAACAGTGTTTTTGCCATTTTCACTTTGAATTTGTGTTGTTTTAATGAATGCGTTGCCCTGGCACCAGTTGTATGCCTTCTGCCTTCTTTATTCCCCGCGGCAAACTGAGAGTCTAGTCTACTTTTTGATCAGTCTGTAAATTAATGTCTCTGGAACTTTTTGGCACTTTTCAAATAAAAAAATCACCCCAGTCTGAAGTTGCTACTTAAAATGGTAAGTTGCTACTTTAAAATAAATAAATAAATATATTTATTTTTTTAAGTATAATAACCATCAACTTTGAATGTTCAGGTTAGGTTCTACAAAGCATTACATTAATGTCTTGGGCACTTTCACAGTTTGTAAATGCATAAAATTCACTCCAGTCTGAATATGCAACCCTAAAATGAAAACATATTTGTATCCATCAACTGTTAATGTTCAGGTAAGGTTCTACAAAGCACCGCGGTCTACAAAGCGTATCCGGTTGGGCAACTGAAAGGAATGACGTTCCGCGGATGTCTGTAACCCAGCAACACTTTCAGTGAATGGCCGGTTGAACAAATCCTATTACTTACAATAGTGACATTGCTATAGACAAGCAGAAATGTCATGCTGAGGCGATAGTATTTCTAAGATTGTTCCAAACGAACTCAAGCGGGATATGGTGGGCCCCTCAGAACTTTTCCTCGAACACAGAACTTGCTATTAATAATTACGTAAAAGAATATGCTAGTTCGTTACATATGGTATCAATATTGATACAATGCATTCAATTGTTAGACATAGTACTGTTCTTTGTATGAATTATAAATATATTTATTCAAGTTTCTTAGGTAGATATCCATAAATTATTACCCTGAAATGTAAAAACGAAATAAGGCTTCAACTGCACAAACTACTAAGTAGAGTTCTCGCCATTGCTTATTTCGATATAACTCAGTTATTTATTGCATTCTGTTATGTAATAAAACTGATGATGGAGGAGGTTACAATTACGAGCACTGTGTATGGAAATTGTGATCGTGACGACTGTCCCTCCTTAGAATAATAAGACTTCCCAAAGGTAGATCGCCCGTTCCCCCAGGCTACCTAAACTTAGACTTTTATTTTTGTATTTGAATGGTTATTAGACCGGACAAACGATCCGCAGGAAAATCGATTGACAGTCTCGAAAATAAACACTGGGCTGCGCCAGTTGATTTATTGTTCATTTATATATTTACCTGAATGTTTACCGCACCCTCAACGGATTGGATACGTCGGACAGGGTGCTGTTTACGCACGCGCGAAACCAAGTCTCCTCCCTCTACCTGAGAATATCCCACCTGGATCCAACTAGACGGAAGTAGTTCGCAGAGATTGAGCAGCCAACGCTGCTTACTGTGAAAAAGGTCCTGTCGTGGACGTCACCAGATTTAGTTTGGAATAATACTCCCACGTTGTAAGGGTGCTCAACGCACAGTTTGAAAACGTTTGAGCTATTTTTAAAATGCTTTTTGTGCCGGGTATTGTGTGTTGATGTGGTAAGTAATTTATACGTGTTTAAGCAATAGCCTATACGTTCGGTTTATCTCAGCTATTCCGTCTTTTCCAGTTGTACACGGTAGCCACATTTTGGAATGGTATGGTGTTTTTAGGCTAGAAACGGTGAAAGCAGACTTATATTTTTTGTCACTATGTCACAGGTTGGTTAGTGTAATACATTGGAGTTTGACGCGTCTGTTGTCAGTCCATTCATTTTTTTTCCGTAGCCTATGTCTGTTATCTTCTGAAGTGTCCGTCGTTTTTATATTAGAATATGTTCTTCTCGCTTTAAATTTAGTGAAATTAATGCATTTTATGGCCTCTGTAATATATTTAAATGATGTTAATGTCCTATCATGCTGAACTATTTAATGGGATCAAATAAAACATTTTTTATATATTATGTTGTGACTTGCTGTTTGTATGAGCCTAAAAAATAAATAAATAATAAAAAGTAATTAATCTGTATTATATATTAGGTCAGTACTATAATATTTCTTTTCATTGTTTTTTTTTAGTCTCGGCTACAAATGATGTTACCAACTTCACACGTTTTATGAAACCACCCCAGAGCTGCCTCTGAATTTGTTGGACGTCCCCTGAAGGCATGACTGTCTTTCGCCGGCTACTGAGGCGGCGGCTGCAGCCCTGGAAACTGTTGATTGTGGCCCTCATTTTTCTCACATCCCTGTTCCTGATCCAGCGTGAAGTAGTGATGGAGACTCAAGAAGACGGCCCCTTGTTGGGGGGGATCGCGGTCAAACGGGACACCGTGTTGGACATGGTGATAGGGGCCGTCCATAATCTGGGGGGCGGCGCGGGGCCCAAGATGCAGATCAAAGCCCCCGTCCGTAAGCCGGACGACGCGGACGGCGGCGGCGGCGTCTCCTGTTTGCCGGGCCGGTACACCGCCGCGGAGCTGAAGCCGGCTTTGGAACGGCCGCCCCAGGACCCCGGCGCTCCGGGCGCGTCGGGGAAGCCCTTCCTCACGGACGAGCTGGGCCCCGCCGAGCAGGAGGAGAAGGACCGGGGCGAGAAGAAGCACTGTTTCAACCTCTACGCCTCCGACCGCATCTCCCTGAGCCGCGACTTGGGGCCCGACACCAGGCCCCCGGAGTACGTGCTCGGGAATGTCCCGCCACTTCACACACTGCTGCCAATGTCAATCTGTTCCGCATTTAGTATTACTACAATTAGTGCCTGGAGGAGAAACGGCTCGGTGCCAAACTGCAGCATAGCCAGTAATGCCAGTATGGAATATAGCAGACCTGGGTCAAATACGTATTTGCTTTGGATTCAAACACTTTTCTGTGCTCTATTGATCTTGCCTGATGTAATTGAGCCTGCCAATATGACTAGAAGGTGGAGTTTTCACTTTCTGAGAGTGTTTCCAATACACCAGACAAGATCAGTAAAGCATAGAAAAGTATTTGAATCCAAAACAAATATGTATTTGATCCAGGTCTGGAATAAGTCATGTGGTTTTTTTTTGGCACTTTTTTAGTTGGACTGGAAAGGGGTGATGGAATGTTGGTTAGTTGGCACTATTATATTTATGTGATACTGTGATATAAGCATATTTAAATTTTTATCATGGAAGTACTATTTCATATGGAAACAGCACCATCTGGTGATAGGATGTATAAAGTGGTCCTATATACTCATTATCTCCAACTAAGGCGGTTTATGATGAAGCACATTTATTCAGCAATTTACATTTTAAAAAGACGGCGTAATTTTAATGGGCTTATAATAAGAGGGAGGCAGGTTTGATTTCTGAGTCAGAGTGCTGTTGTGCCCCTGAGCAAAGTATGGAGATTTTTCCACTCAAGTATTCAACTGTTTAAATTGGTAGTAAATATATAATGTAAGCTATCAGGGCATTTGAACACTGTAGTTGGCAGTGTAAGGAGTAAAATACTGCAGTCAGGAAAGTGATCAGCCAGTTTCATGTTCTGTGTCCATCAGATGAAAATTTGAACCATAACTACCTATGACTACCTAATGTTTATTTTTTTTTAAAAATGTTTTATTTGAGTTTCCTAGAAGCTATTTAGCATAATTTGGCTATATTTTTTTGCCCAAGACATCTGTCTAATTGGTATTGGTGATGGAAAAAAGACCTAGTGTCTAAATTTTCTTTTCTACAAGCAATCTCTTGTTTATATTGTTCGGCTGGAATTTTTTATAACGTCCCAATATATACATCTTTGGAGAAAGAACTAGTAAACACAAGAGGCCACTTCAAGAGGGAGCGTAATGAGGTGTGTTTTTAAACTCCTTTGCAGATGCATAGAGCAGACCTTCAAGCGCTGCCCGCCCTTGCTGACCACCAGCGTGATCATCGTGTTTCACAACGAGGCGTGGAGCACGCTGCTACGCACGGTCTACAGCGTCCTCCACTCCTCCCCCGCCATCTTCCTGAAGGAGATCCTGCTGGTGGACGACGCCAGCGTGGACGGTAAGACGCGGGCGGGGAGGCCAGCGCGGTCTCCGGGATCTGGGACGTGTCCGGAGTTGGAGCAAAGCCAGCATTTTCCAAAAAAGGCAATCCAAAATCAATAAACAACAACTGGGGAATCTCTTGAGTGCTGAATAAATAAATAGAAAATGATCAGGCTTGTTAATGGTGCCTGAGGAAGAGAATATGGTCTCGAAACACGTCGTGGCCTCAGCACATATACAGCAGTGCAGTTAGCCTTTTTTGCTCCTGTGGCTACTTGTGCGATTTAAGCCTCATAAATTTCAAATTTCATTTCTTCAGTACTCAAGAGTTTCACTGTTTTTTGTTTATTCTCTGTGATTAGACCACACGCTGCTTAGCTTGTTGACAGAGAGTATGAGGAATAGCAGCGGAACAGTAGAGTTACTGCAGAGGCACAGTAGAGGCGCAGGGGTTGTGTGGAGGTCGGCACTCTCGTACACGGAGCTCTGGCCTGAGAGGCAGAGTAAGATGTCCTCTCTGCTTGTCTGCAGCGTGTCCTCCAGCAGGAAATGGGCCTGCTGTATTTATTCAGTAATTAAACGATTCCCTTTCCTTCCAGTGGAAGCACTGGCCGGGCCGTCTTGGCAGCAGGCCACGCTGGGCTTTATCGCTGGGGGTGTCTCTCTCATCGTATCTGCGTCCGTAGACAGCAGCCCGGCAGAAAGGACGGTCCGCTGTGTGTGTGTTTGTGTGTGTCTGTCTGTGGGTCTGTGCGTGCGTGTGTACTGGTATACCGTACATGATGAACTGTTAATTTTTGTGTCCATTTATGTCAGTGAAAAGCAACAAAAGCAACCATTATATAGGGATGTTTAAATGGCTTCTATTAACATCTTCTAGTAGTGTTTGTAGATTTGTTGTAGTGTTTGTAGATTTGCTGTAGTGTTGGTTGTAGTGTTTGTTTGTAGATTTGTTTTAGTGTTTGTTGTAGTGTTTGTTTGTAGATTTGTTGTAGTGTTTGTAGATTTGTTGTAGTGCTTGTTGTAGTGTTTGTTTGTAGATTTGTTGTAGTGTTTGTAGATGTGTTGTAGTGTTTGTTGCAGTGGTTGTAGATGTGTTGTAGTGTTGGCTAGAGTGTTTGTAGATTTGTTGTAGCATTTGTAGACATGTTGTAGTGTTTTGTAGTGGTTGTAGATGTGTTGTAGTGTTGGCTAGAGTGTTTGTAGATTTGTTGTAGTGCTTGTTGTAGTGTTTGTAGATTTGTTGTAGTGCTTGTTGTAGTGTTTGTAGATTTGTTGTAGTGTTTGTTGTAGTGTTTGTAGATTTGTTGTAGTGCTTGTTGTAGTGTTTGTAGATTTGTTGTAGTGTTTGTTGTAGTGGTTGTAGATTTGTTGTAGTGCTTGTTGTAGTGTTTGTAGATTTGTTGTAGTGCTTGTTGTAGTGTTTGTAGATTTGTTGTAGTGTTTGTAGATTTGTTGTAGTGGTTGTAGATTTGTTGTAGTGTTTGTAGATTTGTTGTAGTGGTTGTAGATTTGTTGTAGTGCTTGTTGTAGTGTTTGTAGATTTGTTGTAGTGTTTGTAGATTTGTTGTAGTGTTTGTTGTAGTGCTTGTATATTTGTTGTAGTGCTTGTTGTAGTGTTTGTAGATTTGTTGTAGTGTTTGTTGTAGTTCGTGTTGTAGTGTTTGTAGATTTGTTGTAGTGTTTGTTGTAGTTCTTGTTGTAGCGTTTGTAGATTTGTTGTAGTGTTTGTTGTAGTGTTTATAGCTGCTGTGTAAAACGCTCACTCTCTGGGTCGCTGCGTGCCCACAGAGGCCCTCCACGAGCAGCTGGATGAGTACCTGAAGCGGCTGCACCTGGTGCGGGTGCTTCGGCAGCGGGAGAGGAAGGGCTTGATCTCCGCCCGGCTGCTGGGCGCCTCCGAGGCCACCGGGGACGTCCTCACCTTCCTTGATGCGCACTGTGAGTCTTCCTCACCGACGTCAGTTGGCGAGTCCTCGGGCGGTGGGGAAACGTGGCGTTCTACCCGAGCCACGCCCTTTCAGGAATCCTACCCGGCGCCCACGTCACTCTTTAAACAAGCCACCGTCGTGCTAGTTATTTTTAGACATGCTTTGTTTGTTACAGATGACTATCGTTGCAAAATATCTTACCATACAACTTTTTTTTTGTTTCTCCTTTCAGAACAGGTTATTTAGACTAATAATGTCTGCAGCAGCCTTTTACATCAGTCTGCAATATTATATTCAGCATAATTTCATCAAGAAATTGATGGCCATTTTGATAGAATGCGGTTCTGAATCTCCCACGTTTTCAGCTTGGCATGTAGCATACTGTTGTTAAAATTGGATTATGCAGTGCACTCAGGCAATAGCACGTCTGAAGGGCTGGTCAGGTGACCAGGTCCCCGTTGTTAACTGGCCTGAATGTGTGTCGCAGGTGAGTGTTTCCACGGATGGCTGGAGCCCTTACTGGCCCGAATAGCCGAGAACTACACAGCGGTGGTGAGTCCTGACATCACCACCATCGACCTCAACACGTTCGAGTTCATGAAGCCCTCCCCCTACGGGCAGAACCACAACAGGGGGAACTTTGACTGGGGTCTGGCCTTTGGCTGGGAGAACTTGCCCGACCACGAGAAGCGCAGGAGAAATGATGAGACTTGTCCAATCAGGTGAGACACTCTGTTTTTGAACGCTCACACTGTCCGTGAAAGCACACTGTTAAAAACATGAAGCTATAAGTATCAGAGCTAAAGTCCCTGATTATTTTCTTTAGTTTTCCACTGGAAAAAATGTAAAGTATTTCTGTTTGCCTTTTAAACTTTTTTCCTATTCATTTGAAAGTCTTTATGCAGTATCATAGTCGGACCTGTTTTGGATTACGTGTGATTTAAAATAACACATATAACGTGTCTGTTACAGGACACCCGCGTTTGCTGGGGGGCTGTTTTCTATCTCGAAGGAGTACTTCTATCACATTGGAAGCTACGATGAAGCAATGGAAATCTGGGGTGGAGAGAATATAGAAATGTCTTTCAGAGTAAGTTTCCACTTGCTAGAAATCAGTGTTATGTTGGAGCCACACCTTCATTAAACGTTCATTAAATCACTACATTTTCTATGCATCTCAGTAGGGAACCAAAATAAATACATATTTTTTAAGATTATTATTATTATTGCTGTTGGTATTTATTGTTTTAAATTATAATTAATCTAAGAGTATCTCTGAATAGAATGGAAATGGTTAGTTCTGTGTATTTCAGGTGGCTATTTGATTTCTGACCAGGTTCTAACTGAATTAAACACCAATTAAAGCCACTTCTGTATAACAGCTGTCTCTTGTACATTGTTTTATAATGTCTATTTTTAATATAAAATGAAATAATAACTGATGTAGAAGTAAACATTCTTGCAGATGAACAAATAAGATAGATTATTTAGCCAAAAGCCCCAAGAATTTCTAAAAGCAGCTGAAGTCTCCATATATTTGTCACTGTCAGACATTCCATATAATTAGTCAAGCACCCTCCACTGACTTTGTCTGTTACTCCTCTTTCTCAGTTTTTGTGTGTGATTTTTGGAACTGTCTCCCTACTCAATCAGGAGATGAGTTGTTCAAAGGGCAATTACTCAGAGTATTGGCACTGAGAGAACCAAATCTCTGTTTAAATCTGTTAATATTTGCAGATTCCAGTCAAATGATGGAAAGCAGTTCAGCTTTGGAAAAAAAAATGCTGCTCTGGAACTGTCCTTGTTATTCCTGTGTGAATCCCCGCCCCCTCTTATGATTGACAGCGGCAGAAACAGGTTTGTTGTCATGTAGGTGAATGCTAGTCTTCTAAAGGAGTGGCTGGTGTTGTGTACGCAGGTGTGGCAGTGCGGGGGGCAGCTGGAGATCATCCCGTGCTCCATCGTGGGGCATGTCTTCCGCTCCAAGAGCCCCCACACCTTCCCCAAGGGCACCCAGGTGATTGTGCGCAACCAGGTGCGCCTGGCCGAGGTCTGGATGGACGACTACAAGGAGGTCTTCTACCGGCGGAACCACCTGGCCGCGCAGATGGCCAAAGAGGTAGACGGCAAATCTATGTCTTATAACCGCTTATAGTGTTGTTTGTAACTGTAGAACTCTGGCTGTGTCCCAGTAAGAAGGCAGCTGCCTCGCTGCCTGCATCCCTAGCAGGCGGCTACCTCTGAAGTGTCCTAAAGGTAAAGGAACCTCAAAAGGCAACCAATTTGGGACGCACTTTGAAGACATGATGACGTCACAGAGCGTTCAGTACCCATGTCATATAAGTGTTTATTGTTACAGCTGATGGCTTTCCAACTGAGAGACCCAACTCAAATATATACTAATTCTAGTTCCAAGCATTGTAGTCGCAAGTATCCTGATTCTCTATTTAAGGGGGAAAAAATTACTTTTACATTCTACATAATTAGCCACTTCAGATACTTTTTTTGTTTTGACCAAATTATCATGTTCGAGTATGCTGGCTGGATAGCCAGGTTAAAACTACGTTAGGTTTTTTTTGTACTGGAAGTGAGATTGCAAAGACATATGGGATATCCTTCCTGCTGAACCATGAATCAGATGTTGCCTTCAGACTTAACCAAAATAAGGCACCTTAGAAGGATGCATTTTTTGATGACTTCGGTTTGGGACATGCCTGTGAAAGACAAGTGTGGGAAATGGTGCTTTCAAACGGTGCAGCTGACTCTGTACTGGGACCCAGCCACTGTCTACAGACGTGACTCATCTCCGAGAACCCCAGCTCTGACTGGGCGAACCTGTTACAGCATTAATCAGCTCCATGCCTCTCCTCCTGCAGGCCTTCTCTGTGGAATGTTTTCTTTGCGCGGGCGAAACGCGGCGAACGCGTCGTCTTTGTTTTCGCAGGGGCAGGGGGGCCCGGCCTTTGGCCACTCTCCTCTCCGTGCCGGTCCACATTTTAGCAGGCCCACGCTGGGCTCTGCGCTAGCCTTCGTCTGGACAAAGTCTGAACAGAGTGTAACCCTCACTGACTGAAGATGCGAAGAAGAGAAGAGTTTTTCGCTGAGAGAGGGGGAAAAAAAAAGCCATACCCAGACCACTACGCAATCCGTGAAGCTGCAACTCTTAACGGCTTTTTGTTGTCCTTCTGCAAAAACGGCTTCTTTGGGCTCCTTGACTCCAAAGTAGTGTCTGGAGATTTGTTACAGAGTTACAGAAAGGTTTACTTTGTACACCCCTCAAGGGAAAAGAGGCAGTTGCTGCTCTCTTCAAATATCCCCCGAGTCCTCTTAACAACTTAAACTTTGAGGCTTTACTTGAGCTTTTCATTTGTTGTGTCAACGCAGGCTGGTTTCGGTTCAGCTCAATATTTGCTCCGCTCTTTTTGCGAAAGATGTTTATGTGGGAGGAAACCAATATCCATGTAATTATGTAAATAATGACATTAAGTGTGTGATTAATGATGCCCACTGGCAAATTAGCCTTGTATAATATGGTATTAACCCCCCTTGAACCTTTTCATATTTTGTTATGCCATAACATTTTAATGCAATTAGGCTCTTTTCCCCATACATCAGCACAATAAATTCAACACATTTACGGCACAAGAAGATGTATTTATTTTCATCTTTATGCATTAATTTATTTTAGAATGTAGCATTAATAATTGTTAATAAAGTTCTGCCGGTTTTATTCCACTCCTTAAACACAGCTGGGAAGCACCATGCTGGGCTCATCATTTGAAAGCTTTTTCTATGGCAGTAAGGTCAAGTCATGTGTTGCGGGTGAAGATGTGCTGGAGGGCGATACAGTGGGTTCTTTTTTATCTAAGGATCAGTGTTCACATCAGAATGAGAATGTACAACATGGGATACTGTGCTCGGGGCCAAATGACCTGGAATTCCATGGCTAACTAGTCACGGAAAAGCAGTAATTGAGGATGACCTTGGCTGAGAGATGGAAGTTTGTGATTACGTTAGGGAAAGTTTCCCCCCCCTTTCTGATGCATAACTGGGATTGTTTTTGCAGAGGTCCTTCGGTAACATCTCTAAGCGCGTGGAGCTTCGGGAGCGTCTCCAGTGCAAGAGCTTCTCCTGGTATCTGAAGACCGTGTATCCTGAGGTCTTCATGCCTGACCTCAAGCCTGTCCGCTCTGGCTCGGTAAAAAATCATCTGCTTTAACTCATCGGTTACGTGCTGTGTAATAATGAAAACCTGCATGTCTTGGGGCTTATTGTGGGAAATAGTGGATAACACTGGCCAATGGATGGATAGATGGATGGATGGAATGATAGTTGGATAGACTAGATAGATAGATAGATAGAACCGTATATGGTACAGTATGAAAGCAAAACAAAACCATTCAGAGTGCCTTTGAGTTCTTAAGCATACTGCAGAGCTGGAATCTCAAACCCCGGCCTTGTTTCATGCTGGTTTTTTGGCGTGTTTCAGAACTCAAGTGCTTAATTTAAGTAATTGCTTGTCTAAAGAGCCCTCACACCGTGTTTACAATACCTAACTTGGCTGCTGATTGAAATAACACCACAGAAAAACTGCGGCGATGTCGTTGGAGAGATTGGACTTCCGGGTGTGCAGTCTGAGATCCCTGGCTTGCTATCTGAGGCCTTGTCACTGAAAGAACATTCCTGTTCCCTTTCAGGTGAAGAGCATTGGCAAAAACCAGTGCTTGGATGCCGGCGAGAACAACGAGGGCGCCAAGCCGCTAATCCTGTACCCCTGCCATGGGCTTGGAGGAAACCAGGTGTGCTTGCTTTAGAGAGAAACCGCCTCCCCTCAAAACTCTCCCATGTCATTCTCTTCTGGTAGTCCTGTTTTTGACCTAATTTCAGTGATCAGTTAATTTATCTGTATACCAACAACAAGCTGAGGTTATAAAATGGAGGGGTGAGGGGGTGCTCTATTTCATGAGCAACATCCTTCTAATCTTGACTGAATATTTACGCTAATTTGTCAGTATTTTGAGTATTCGACGCGCCACGAGGTCCGGCACAACATCCAGAAGGAGCTGTGCCTGCATGCCGCGGAGGGACCCTTGAAGCTGGAGGAATGCCAGTACAAGGGCCACAGCACCTTCCCTGGGCCCGAGCAGAAGTGGGAGATTAAGAAGGTGATGCTCCAGCGCACGTGCCACGCCCTCTTCTCTCTTTCCCCTCGTGTGCTCAGAGAGCACTGGCTGTGTTAACGAAGCAATAGGTAACTGGAAATCTAGTGTCCACAAGGAAGAGCTGCAATCTCAACCCAAAGCATTGGGCGGGAGGCAGGAATACACCCTGGACAGGCCATCTAACTAATCCGATTATAGATAATGCTAGACTAGCTAGCAAAATGTCATCATCAAATGTTCTTTTTGGTCCTCCTATTCAGTCCTAACTTAGCTTACGTTACCTAACAAGAAGAAGAGTATCTGCAGTCCTGGAGGGTCAGTGTGTATGCAGGTTTTTGTTTCCACCAACTACCCTGGCTAAGTGAGCTAATTGGCCGTATGCATCAAGACTGGTTCACTTGTAGGTTAGATTACAGTAAAACTTTTCATATAGGGAGATAGGAACAGTCTTTGGCTGCCATTCATGTGCTTGTCAAGAAATGTTGCTAAAATGTCAGCCGGCATAAATGCTTCCGCTAATTAAATTAAGAAGTTGGCATGAAATCCAGAAACCGGGATGGCCCTTCTTTCCCAACCTCTGAAGTAGGCTGATGTTCACTCTTATTTTTTTCCATGACTTTCATCTCTCTGCCAGGTTTCTTGGGTCTAATGTTAGTACTTGTTGGGCTTAGCTGGCTCTCTGATGGAGCCGTGCGCTTACCAACAAAGTCGGCCATTTCATCACTAACTATAACTGGCCACCGGCTGTGCATTTCACTCATGAGAACCTGATGGGCTTGCTATTGGCTCAGGAGCATTGTTGGAGGCGGTAACCCCCAGTTTCTGATTTCACACAAAGCATGGCTTCTGGAAATTACAAATTCATAGTCAATGTAATGTTTTGAGGAAAAGCAATACTTTTACTCTGCATCTTTCTGCAAGCACCGTAGGTGTCCTTTTTAAAATGATTTGTCTGGGTTACAGAGTTAGGTATTGGACCTTTATACACTTAATTCTTAAATATAAAAGTAGTTTTTCATGTTATATACACATGGGGTTAAAATGTGACCTGAATTCCCAAAATGTCAGATTCTCCTAATCACCAAAAAGCTTTTCTTTTTGTATGTTTTAAGTCAGTAAATAAGAGGAGAAAGTGAAATAAGAGCATCACAGCACTCTTGTTATCACAGTGCTTTCCATCTCCCACTGTTCTCTGTCCCCTTGTGCTCAGAAGGGATTTATGCTAATTGGACATTTATTTGACATCATAAGAATGCACTGTGCATAAACAAGTATGCGCAGCCTGTTCCTGACAGTTGCTCTGCCACTGTGAATACAGATACTATACTGTAAATTATAGATATTTGAGGTATAAAAATGCATTCATTAGTCAATTTGCAGAGTAAAAGTACATCGATGCAATGCCAAATCAGGCAACATACATCTAATCTTAACAATTTATTTGCAGTAAACCTATTTTCCAACGCTAGAGCCTTATTTTGCATTTCAATATATATTTCCAGATTCCAGATGATTGTATATTTATTTATTTATTTGTTACTTAATTGAACTTTTTCGTTTCTTTATTTTTAGAACAAGCTGCTGTGGAACCATGGGTGGAAGCAGTGTCTGAGTGCTAGAGGAGAGCACCCCACCCTGGAGGACTGCAACCCGTCTGACAGCTTCCAGCTTTGGGTCTTCACCTGAGACGCCCCCCCCCGGGACCCTGCAAGGACATGGAGATAAGTCCCTTTCCAGAGCCGCTGATGGACTGGATTTCTCATGTTTACCATTTTTTTCTTTTTTAAATTAATTTTTGTATGGATACACGAGCACACAGAATCTGTTTTTTTTCCTTCTTTTTTGGAGGGCGGGTGGGCGTGGCATATATTGCATTCTACGATGCAACAAATGGGTACTTAACTTACTGTACTTATGGCTTAAAGGGGCGTGGCCTCACCTCAGGAGAGAGGCGGGTCTTGTGGTGAAAGGATTTGTGGCGAGCAGGGATTTGCAGAGAGGAGAAGCTCTGTCTTGTGGCGACAGATTTGATAACCAAAATTGGTTCTTGGATGCCAATCGCGGGACACAATGAGTGGTCTTTTGGACATAGCCTTCAAGTCTCCAATTTATGAGAATGTCCATATGTGATGTTATTTCAGCCAGTGGAATCAAATATGGCAGCTATCAACAACTGGACTTCTGGGATGTAACTTCTGTTTGCAATAATGTAATAATACGATGTTCTGGTAATGAAAGCTTTCCGTTAACATCAGCAAAGCAAAGTACAATAAAGTAAAACGACTGAAAACTGAACATGTTTTTTAATAACTTTTTTGTTTCATTCTTTCATTTGGTATACTTTTAATACACCAATGATTCCTATTTTCATCTATACTATTTGTCTGTTTTCCAAGATATCAAATAGCTAGCTTGATAGCTAACTACCATACCTGCATTGAATCCAGCAATAAAATGTCCTGTTTGGGATTTCCTGTGTTAAATGCATCCTGGCGATGAACATGCTTAAATACATAAATGTAGCTATGGTTAATTATTGTAAGAAAGTATGTAATGTGAAGTTCACCGTGTTTATACTACCACTTTAGGCATAAACAGTTTGTCAGGCCTCAGCCACTGATTGACAGTCCTTCCACAGATGAATAAGGTTTTTGTTGGTCAGACATCAACACAAGCCGAATAAAAACACTTGCACTTTGACAAATGCCCTCACAGTGTGTTCAAAGGGGGTGTAAATGAAACGGACAGTTTGGAATGAGAGAACCCTGGCATAGGGCATTCTATTGGTGCTGAAGTGAACATGTGACATGGAATCCCCCAGGGAGAGCGAAATGAAGAAACACAAGGTCAAGTTACTGGAATGCATGCAAGAAGCAAATAGTAGTGTTGCTTTGGAATGGTTCTGTGAAATATTTGATGAAATATTTGTTGAAACGTGGTATAATTTTGATATAAGTAATTTAGCAGATTTAAGCAGTTGTGTATTTATAAGGGTTTGCTGTATGCTTTTCATATGTAAGAAACAACTTACATTCTTACATTTCAGAGGTTTTTCTTGAGTTTCTATGTCTAAACTTTGGTAACTTTTGGTATCCCTTATTTTTAGCATGCTTATTTGTGAGTGCCTATATTAAACCCACAAATGGTTCTTTTCAGTACATTTTGGGCCCAAATAATGTACATGTTAGATAAGAAATGTGAACTGTAGTTTTAAAATATAATTTGTATTTCACTTACATTGATAATGCTTCAATAATTACTCATTATGATGGGTCAATATAAGTAAAAAAAAAATAATAATTTTGTTTACGTAGTGTATGCATTAAATCTTTTGATTTAATGCATACACTACGTAAACAAAATTATTATTTTTTTTTTACTTATATAAGACCCCTCTTTCCCCCTTTCAAATTAGTTCATTTAAATTGTACACGAGCAGATTTTCCCTAGGATATGGTATTGTGTCATCAAATTTAAATAAAAACAATAATACTCTGTATTAATGGCTCTATTGAGACAGCTACGGTACATTGGGATGGCAGCACATAATCACCGTGATTGCCTTTAACAAACAGCTACCTTTGCAGCATATCTACATATACCCATCCATCCATTATCTATGCCCACTTATTTATTCCTGGTCAGGGTCACAGGGGGGTTCTGGAGCCTATCATTTTGGGAGAGAGGCAGGAGTACACCGCCACCAATCTATCGCAGGCCATATCTATATGTAGATATACATAATATACTTATAGAATGGCCTTGCTTCTATCATTTTTCTGCAGTGCTTCCTTGTCATGCATTTTATTTGAATTCTGAAATAATCTTTAATGAAATATAAAGAGAGATTGCCCCAAGTATGCCTTTTTCATAAAGGTCTCCCATTTATAGATGTGTGGTTATAATACTTATAATACTTATAATACTTATTTATTATGAGTATCTAGTGGCCTGTTTCTTTTTGTAATTACCACTATGTGTGGGTTTATGGTGTTTTTTCTTGTTTTGTATTCTTTGCATGTTGAAAATAGTGTGCATAGAGTTTATTTTTGGTAGAATGCACATTAGGTAGTTTTAAGTATTGCAAAGATTGATTGATATGTCTTGTAAGTAATAGTGTCCATTTCTTAATGAAACTTGGAGTAGAATCTATTTTTCTTAAAGACTGGGGCTGCTCCAGAAATATGGTTAATTGTTCACGATATGGAATTCTTTAGCAAGTTCAGTTTCTTACTTCCTTCAACAGCCAGCTGCAAATGAATCACTTTTCTACTTTTCTTCATTGTACTTCACATTGAACTTGTGATTTAACTTGCTCACGTTGTTTACACATAAAATGATATTCTGCTATATCAGTGTTGTACTTACGTTTTGCGATATGGCATGTTTACTGCCGTCCTGTCTTCAGTAGAAGAAGGAAACTTTCAAGATCCTGTCAACCATGTCTCCCTCTGTTTACAGTAAAGTGAGACTTCTTAGTCACCTAGAGAGCATAGTTAAAATTCAGCTAAAATGTATTACCTCAAGGATATAGAAACCCCTTCTTGAGCTTACATTGCCTTACATTGAAATGATATGCAGAACCTTTTCTGCTTTACATTTATACAAATTATGCCTTTATTAAAGGCCAGAATGTATTGTTTGTTTAATGGCACTATGATTTTTTTTATACACACAGGGTGAAATCATTAAATCATGCAGTTAAAATGTTAAAATTAATGGAAATGTTTAATTTATGATTGGCTCCAGAACTGTGACTTGTCAAAGAATTTGTTGTGTAAATAAAATTGTATTCTTCTACTGTCGTTACAGTTCTTTTTGAAAATATTTATCTTAAAATTAAATGACCTGAATGTACTTGACTATTTGCTAAGCTATCAGTGGACTCTTTCTTAGGTACACCTGCTCATTAACACAAATAGCCTCCAAATATCTAGTCATGTGACTGCAACTGAATATATAAAGCATGCAGACATGGTTTAAGAGGCTTAGTTGTTCTTTGACCAAATTTAGTTTTTGTTCGGATTTTATTTATTTATTTAGGATCCCCATTAGTTATTACCTCAGTAACAACTATTCTTCCTGGGGTCCACACAAAAGACGAGACAAGATAAGACATTCAAACATCACATTATAGACAATCCACATTATCAACAAAATGAAATAAATAAAAAAAATAAGAGAAAATAAGTAGTTCTCTCACATTCATAATGTCACCTCAACAATAAATGGTTAAAGCAAATAATACAGTTAGTAGGCTAGGTATATATAAGTACTGTATATATAACTGCCCAATACTACTAGTGCATAGTGAAGGATTGTCGGTGCCAGATATGGTGGTTCCAACAGGAAACAGCTGCCCTCCTGGGATTTTCACACATTGCAGTCTCTAGAGTTTACAGAGAATAGTGAGATAATGAAAACATGCAGAGAGTGGCAGTTCTGTGGGGAAAAACACCTTGTTAATGAGAGAGGTCAGTGGAGAAAGGGCTGTCTTGTTCAAGCAAACAGAAAGGCCACAAATGTTTAAATAACAGCTGTTTGCAACAGTGCTGTGCAGAAGAGTGTCTCTGAACGCAGAATGCTTCAAACCTTGAAAACCTGTTCCTGGAGATCTGCCATCCTGTAGAGCAGGGGTGGCCAACCCTGGTCCTGGGGAGCCGCAGGGTCTGCTGGTTTTTGTTTTCACCTTAAATACAACGACCACTTAGACAAAAGAAACCAGGTGAGGTGAGTTAACTGTGTAATCAACTGCTTTAATTGATCAATTAAGTGCCGAGTAAAAACAAAAGCCAGCAGACCCGGCGGCTCTCCAGGACCAGAGTTGGCCACCCCTGCTGTAGGGATTCACTAAAGTGGCTTGTACAGTCCCCGGATTTCAATCCAATAGAGCACCTTTGGGATGAGGTGGAATATAATGAGGTTTTTTGCCTGAAGAAGGCATATGTGCTCAGAAATTTCCCTATACTTTAAGACCTGTAAATGTCTCCTCACCAACACGATTTGATGTTGCATTGGCAACATGACGACATAAAATAAATCAACCAGTTAAACCCGCATCATTTTCCTACCCTTGTGTAGAGTAAATTCAGCTTGCATAAAAAATACCTTGAAGAATGCATAATAACAAAGAACAAGTCAACAAGCGTCAAGATTTGTTTTCATTTATTTAAAAGCCTGGACTTGTGGAAAACAAAAATGTAATTAAATTAAATTAAACATTGCAGATCTCATTCTCATTGGGATAAAAATCAAAATACATTTTAATAGCCATTTAGCAAATGTTTGTGCAAATAAGAATCTGGAATCTTTTCATTTGTGTTGATTTCCATGGTTAGATCAACCAGATCAAAGCTGAATTGAACACAACAGGCACATTTAGTCGAGTTACAATTATTATGAAACAATTTAAGACTGAATTTAACTCCTTTTTTCCCCCCAATACATACTTTTGCAATAAACCACAATAAATACACCGTTTCAATATAATTTGTAATAAATACTGAAATTATACATACAGCAGAATAACACTGACTCATATGCCACCTCCCTGTTTGCCAGTTCTTATATTTTTGGCTCAAACCTAAAAGGTATATGCCAATCATTCACCCCTGCAGTACATGTAGATGCCACCATAATTTATCTATTTGAAAAAGTAATGATGGTAATACTTTATCAGAGAATCAGTGGAGCAGTTAAGATTTTATTAAATATTTAGTGATGCCAGTTTTGTGGGAATCTTTAAACCATCAGTGCAGTGATTTTACCTGTCAAAGGCTCTTTTAATAGCTAATTTTTTGTGAGGATTCCTTTTGAAATTTGGTGTATGTACTATGAATCAGCATATTAGAACTTATATCAGGAGCACATCCACTTTATAAGAATAGCCAGGAAGTGTCTGAGTTAATATTTTCTATAATCATGTCCAGTGTTGGGCTTCACTGGCTATGATGATGGCACAACTGCCGACAGCCAATGAAAAATATACGATTCAATAGCATAGCAAGTGGAAACCAAGTGTCCAAGTGTAGAGCCAAGACATGAGCACAGACCCAGAGGTAAAGTACACAACAGACAGAAGCAGTTGAGGAGGTCAGTGCTGCAGCAAGGTCAGGAAAGTTCTGATCTACCCACTGACACCTATCAAGACAAATGACAGAAGCACAAGAGAGAGAAAGAAATAGTGTTTTGACAAAAATACAGTAGGTGATTTTGTATGCCTTGAAATTAAAACCTTCATAGTACTGCTCACCAGCAGGTGGCACTGTAACTAAGCTTAAATGCTCAGAAAGTGTTGCAGTCATCATATGGTGGTCATACAAATGGTGATATTCTCCTCCAATTCCAGAGCAGGCCACACATAAGGTGTTGGGTTCATAATGGGTGTGCTAGGCATAACTGATAAACAGAGTACTGATAACAGTACATGCTGATTGGTCAACAATGATCTGTTTGGCATTGTAAGTGCAGATGATGAAAACGATAAATGATCTGAGGATTGTATAATATCAAGAGTAATGGAAAAGCCACAGAAATAAGGAGATTTGTTTTGCTGTGTGACGTCACTCAACATATAGATGGTGCTAATGCCCTTGGTGTAGAAAATACTTTTTAAAATCCATTTTACTACATTGTAAAAATATTTTAAAGTTATGCTCCCACACACTGTATCTTGCACAAACTCTTATATTAAATAACAACAAACGTTTCGAAGTGCCCAAAACATTTATTGTTATTTAATAAGAGAGTCAGTGCAAGATAGTGTGCAGGAGCATATATTTTTAATACATTTACTCTTTTCTCCAAGCACCTGTTTTTTCTATTTTTTTACTTTTGTCCGGTGTGCAAACCTCATTTTCATTTCAAGTTACTACAGTGTAGACACACAGTGCATGTATGTGTGTTTGTGGTGCGGTCAAAGCCATTGTAAACATAACAATCACATAGCTGTTCATTGCACTCTCTTTCCAGATGCTATTGCACTCTCAAGGAATAGATATTTAAATTATTCAGAAATACGTTTCCTATGTTTAAATCTTTCATCTTTGTATGAACACAAACAGCATCCATGTTTTCTCCAAGTGCGGACTGCATGGCTTCATGACAACACTTACGATGAATAACCATGTTCAATCTACTATAGTTTATCGCTCTCATACACAAAGTACCATACACAAGAAAGTGCTATTGGCCCTTTTGTGAACCATTCAGTTTTATCTAAACAGCTTATGACCTCGACTGATTCAAACATCAAATTCAATTTTGGTTCCGACAGAATTTTGGCCTATCAGGTAATATACCCTGTACTTGTAGAGAACTTGCAAATGTAGCTAATATGTGTAAGACCCATCACATCTTAAGCTAAAAGATGTATTATCGTTGATAGAAGGAGGTTGCTTCCAGCACACTTTTAGGGCACATTCTATGGTGGGGAAAAAACAGTAAAATGATTGGTTGGATTTACCAGGCATTTGAAAATCAGCATTACGGTGGTCAATCACTATGAATGATTTGTGCTTGGAGCATAAAACTTCAATCCCAGGGAACCACTTTGGAAAAAATGTTCCCCTTTCAGAAAATATTAATTTCAGTTCCAATTTGACATACATGTTCATTGGCATTTCTCATGATATATCACAATGCCCTTAATGTGTGTCAAAATGCCATGATTGAGAATCAGTGTTCTCGCTTTATATGATAATGTACAATAAGGCTATATCAAAAAGTGATTGCTGGAAATTAATCCTTTTTTTTTACAGCTTTCTGTCATTCTTTCATGTTGCCATAGCAAACACATTTTTACATTGCCTTTAGAAATGATCTAAGCAAATTCATGAAAAATAAACATTAGAAGAGACGCTGAAAATCAAGTTAAATTACACCTGTGGTCAACAAATTTCATCATGGTTCAAGTACTTTAAGAAAATTACATGGCAACTGCCCCCTCTCAGATGCAAGCATAGAAAAGTGCAAGTTGTGTATCTTTGTTTTTTTAAATTAATGTATCAGATCGATTTGTGCTTCTGGCATTTTAGCCAAAAGCAAATGACAACCAAAATATTCAGTGCCAGTTTCATGCTTTTACAAACGATAGAAAAGCACACAGTAGATGTGACAACGGCTAAAATATTGTACAGTACATTGATACAGATTTATATAAACCCATATTGTCAATGTCATAAATGTCATCAAGCTCAAAAATAACATGCTTTTCATTATCAAAATGTATATTTTTACATACACTTCATTAACCCATAAATACACTGCAACGATACTTTTTTCAACACACTGACACGTGGACATATAAAAGTCCTATCAACAATATTTACTTAAAACTAGAACTTTTGTTTTGAGATTGCTTTCCTTTGAGATACTTACATTAAACTGCCCTAAAGCTCACAATTTGTATTTATTGGTTCTCATTTTGCATTTTAAATCGTTGTTCCAAAAGGAAAAATGTGTTTGGAGCTTGAACCATCATGTAAAACAGGCAAACATTTAAAAATGAAATTTTCAAGTAAGCTTCCATTTGCTTCCAACAAACGAAAAAAATGATCCCTATTCTTTTCTCCATTTTCTCTGTAAATCATCTTTGTGTCAGTATCTGTAAAAAGCGCTATACAAATAAAATGAACTGAAATTTAGGTAAATGCCAGATTCATACTTCCCCGCAAATCGCATCGTTTAATCACACGATCATTACCTTCGATTGTTCACTTAAATTGATTAAACCAATATTCCTAAAATGGCCGGGGCACACTTAAACCGGCGTGACTTTTGGAAAGCTCTCTAGAGACAGATGGTTCTTCTTGCCCTCTGTCAAAGAGGAGCTGCCGGACAGGCCGCTGGAGCCGTCCTCGGGCTGCGCGGACACGAAGCAGTTCCCGTCGCCGGCGTAGCGGCCCTGCGAGTTATTGTTCAAGTAGTTCTGGAACTCCATCTTGGAGCGGACGCCGGGCTCCTCGCCGTAGACCCCGCTGGGCTGGACGTTGCTCTCCTGGTCGGGCGCGCAGTGGAGGACGACGGAGGGCCCCCCGTTGGCCGGAGGGAAGTGGTGGGCGGCGTACTGTTCCTCGGGCCGCCCGGAGAAGGCGGCGTACTGCTCCGAGCCGGCGTCGAAGGGGCCGAGGGGGGGCGCGGAGTCGCCGCGGCTGGCGGCTCTGTCGCGGAAAGGCGAGGCCTCGGCGTAGGGCTCGGGGGTTCGGCAGCCGTTGACGGCGACCGCGGCAGCGCCGGAGTTCTGCATGGGGTAATAGTCGGCGGAGGGGCCGGCGAAGTAGCCGTTAGCGCGGCCGTCGCGCGCCGCCGCCTCGGAGAAACAGAGCACGGACGAGAGGGGCACCACCTCGGTGTGGGACACCGGGGGCATGCTGACCCGGTCCTCCGGGTCGTCCGACCTGTCCTCGTCGTCCTCGTCTTCCTCGGTGTCGCTGGCGGCCAGGCTCTGGGTGCTGGAGTCGGTGAGGCCGCTGCACAGGCTGTCGCCGTCCTCTTCGTCCTCGTCTCCGTCGTCCTCCTCGTCATCGTCGTCCTCCTCGTCGTCGTCATCCTCGTCCTCCTCCTCTTCCTCCTCCTCGACGGGCTCGTCCATCTCCTCGGCGGCCTGCAGGCGCATGAGGGCGGCCTGCGGGACCCCGTCCGCCAGCGGGTACTCCAGGCCCCGCTGGGCGTGCGCCAGGGGGCCGCCGTCTCCCGGGTAACCGTTGGGGGCGGAGTCCTTGTGCAGCTCGCGGCTCTTCTCCAGCTCCAGCTTCATGATGGTGTGCAGGAAGTGAGTCCGCACCCGGATGGGGTTGAACTCGATTCTGCCGGCAGTGTTGCTGCAGCCCTCCTTGGAGCAGCCGCAGGGAAAGGACATGCGGTCCACCTGAAAACACCAGACCGAGATGCTTACTGACGAATCAAACGGCGTCTCCGCCAGGGGTTTGCAGCATACAATTCAGCATACAATTTCAGTGTTCAGCATACAGTTCAAGTGTTCAGCATACAGTTCCAGCGACAAGGGTCTTATACTTGCTTGTGGGGAAGGCAGCTAGGGTACGTCATTAACAACATTATTATTGTTACCAGATTAGTTGCAGTTTAACTACATAGGTATAGCTGCAACTTACTGTAAAGTGTTACCGGAGATGAATGACAAAAGCTATGAGGAAACACTTAAAATGCTTAATCTCTTCAAGCTTAGTAAAAGCAGACTTATGGATGGTTTGATTGAAGCTTTTAAATTCATAAAGGGGATTAATAAAGTGAACTACAAGACATTCTTCAGGCTGAGTTCTATTAGTAGAATGAGGGGGCATAAATTGAAATTAGTAAAAGGTAAATTCTGTATAGATATTAGGAAGAATTTTTTTCCCGCAGAGAGTAGTCAATGTGTGGAATAGCCAGCTAGGTCACATAGTAGAGGCAGAAACTCTGGGGGTTTTCAAAACTAGGCTTGATACACTGTTAGATACTATCTAGTCTGTAGGTAATCAGAGCACTAGGTACAATTTAGTCAGGAAAATTGCAAGCATTGCTGGTGCTGAATGGCCTGTTCTCATCATTATGTTGTGCTACGGTATGCTATGCTATGCTATGCTATGTTATGTTATATTATGCTATGCTATGTTACGTTATGTTGTTATGTTATGTTATGCTATGCTATGCACGTTATTTATGCTATGCTATGCTATGTTACGTTATGTTGTTATGTTATGCTATGCTATGTTACGTTATGTTATGTTATGTTATGTTATGTTATGTTATGTTATGTTATGGTATGCTATCCTATGCTATGTTACGTTATGTTATGCTATGGTATGCTATGCTATGCTATGTTACATTATGTTATGTTATGGTATGCTATGCTATGTTACGTTACGTTACGCTACGCTACGCTACGTTATGTTATGTTATGCTATGCTATGTTATGTTATGCTATGCTATGCTATGTTACGTTATGTTGTTATGTTATGCTATGCTATGTATGTTCTTGGAGGACAGGACGAGGAGGTGGTTTTTTTCGGGGCGCGCACCTGGCACTTGATCCCGGCCAGGCTGCAGGCGCAGGTCTCGGGGTCGCAGAAGAGCCTGCAGTCGCAGCCGCAGTCCTCCCGTGACACGCGGATGGTGCGCAGCTCGTGCTTCTCCTCCACGTCGATCTTCTTCACGCCGGATGAGCGCAGCAGGGCCCGCCGCTTCCTGGTGGTGAGCGGCTGCAGGAAGAAGTACTCGTCCACCTCCGCGTTGTCCAGGTCGATGTCGTCGTCCGAGATGTCGTCCACCGTCAGCACGCTGGCTTCCTCCGAGTCCACCGTGCCGTTCTTCGTCAGCTGAAAAGAGGAGGATCAAATTCTCTCGACTGCAGCAGGAAGGGTGAGCAACATGAAAAGTCTCAAAAACAGTCACACACAGCTGGAAATAGTCACAAAATATACTTGGCTCTGATTTGTCCATTACATTACAGGCATTTAGCAGGCATTTTATCCACAGTCAAAACTTTGAGGTTAAATCAACTTCATTCTGATCAAGTACAGCTGCATTCACCTTGAATTCATATATAACTTTGTATAAGTTCAGTTAATGCTGATTACATTACACTACAGGCATTTCTTATCCAGAGGAACTCCTTACCCATTACACTACACTGCCACCCTACCTTGAGTTTAATAGAGTTGAGCTTCTCCTCCTTCAGGTGGTCCCTGAGCATGTCCCTGTGGATCCTCTTCTGCTCCAGGGCGAACTCGCCCAGGGTGTACTGGCGGACGCAGCTGTGGCGGCTGGCCATGCCCAGGCTGCTGCCGCCCTGGCTGGGCACGCTGGTGAAGCCCTGGCGCCGGCTGAAGTAGTACACCGTCACCTTCTCGAAGTGGACGTTCCTCCGCCTCATGCGCTTCTCCCGCTTCAGGATCGACGCGGCTGAGCCGAGATAAGGCACGGGGTTTTCCGGTCAGCGGCCTTGCTTTGTTAACCAAATAAGTCTGCTTTAACCAAAT
Source organism: Anguilla rostrata (assembly GCF_018555375.3). Classification (NCBI taxonomy): domain Eukaryota; kingdom Metazoa; phylum Chordata; class Actinopteri; order Anguilliformes; family Anguillidae; genus Anguilla; species Anguilla rostrata. The sequence continues at coordinate 4,019,789 of NC_057947.1, forward strand.
CAGGGGGGTGCAGTGAACGGCAGGATCGTTAGGTGATTTTGAACAAAGGGGTGAAATGACTCCTCCGACATATAGATGGCAGTAGAGTCAAAACAAAGCCAGCAAAAGAAATGTGTCCATTCATTAATACCCTACATTCTTAATTCCTGCACTGACTTCGCTCATCACCCCTTTTTGACTGTCCACCATCCACAATAAACATGCTCACCGTCACTCACAAGAAATACGTCCATTATCCACTGATATTTTGTTAATTTGTCGTATTATGTATTTTTAAAACTTGGCATATCAAATTCCCACTTTAATTTGAAAATGGCAAATTAAATATTTACAGCTGTGTACATGGGGCGACCCCAGCTGTTGAAGTGGGCATAGACAGCCGTGGTTCTTCTCCGAAATGCACGGTGTCTCCAGCCTGCCAGCTATCCACAGAGCAGAGTCAGAGGAACACATTTCCTGTGTGGCTTTGGCAAGTAGCCCTCAATCAACCAGCAGGGGTCGCTAGAGAGCGATGAAACACAGGCCTTCACACAACTGAACATTGCCATCCCTGGGCAATGCTATCGCTAATTACACGTCGTCCCGTGGGACAGTCCAGATTTGATCTGAGACCCTAGGGCTCATCCATTCACCAGAGAACGGTGCCTTAACCCAGTGAGCCACCCAGCAGCCCAAGAAAACCATATTTTTTAACAGTAAAAATTGTTGGCAGCAAGTAATTCAGATTCATACTGAATTCGGTACACTTTGGATTACTGCTTACAATTGTATTTACAACTCTATATCCCTTTAGAATATTTATATTGCTGCATGGTATCTAGTCATTGTACTCCAAGTGCTCATTTGCTACTTGCATTGTGTACATTCCGTTTAATATTCACTGGGCTCAGTGAGCGGTAAATTCTCCTTTTTTCTATACTCCTTCAAAAGGGGAAAAAAAGGGCTGTCAACACGAAGCATGAATGCCCCTCTTCCCGGCTTGGGTCAGGAGAGAAAGCGTTTTACCGAGCCCCCGTCGCTGCTCTTGATGTCAGACAAACAGAATAAATGGGAACCAGCTGGTTCAGACAGCTGAGGAGCCACGAGGAAAACACGCTGAGAACTAATGTTACGAGGACCTGCGGTGACCTCCGCTCACAGACAGACTAGTCTCCCATAGCAGTGACCTCCGCTCACAGACAGACTAGTCTCCCATAGCAGTGACCTCCGCTCATAGAGGGACTAGTCTCCCATAGCAGTGACCTCAGAATCACAGAGGGACTAGTCTCCCATAGCAGTGACCTCCGCTCACAGACAGACTAGTCTCCCATAGCGTACCTCCATCAAGAGGGACTAGTCTCCCATAGCAGTGACCCACTCACAGAGGACTAGTCTCCCACTAGCAGGACCTCCGCTCATAGAGGGACTAGTCTCCCATAGCAGTGACCCTCCAGAGGACTACTCCCATAGCAGACCCTCAAGGGACTAGTCTCCCATAGCGGTGACCTCCAAATCACAGACAGACTAGTCTCTCATAGCGGTGACCTCTGAATCACAGAGGGACTAGTCTCCCATAGCGGTGACCTCCAAATCACAGTGGGACTAGTCTCCCATAGCAGTGACCTCAGAATCACAGAGGGACTAGTCTCCCATAGCAGTGACCTCCAAATCACAGAGGGACTAGTCTCCCATAGCAGTGACCTCCGGTCATAGAGGGACTAGTCTCCCATAGCAGTGACCTCCAAATCACAGAGGGACTAGTCTCCCATAGCAGTGACCTCCAAATCACAGAGGGACTAGTCTCCCATAGCGGTGACCTCCACTCACAGAGGGACTAGTCTCCCATAGCAGTGACTTCCAAATCACAGAGGGACTAGTCTCCCATAGCGGTGACCTTAGAATCACAGAGGGACTAGTCTCCCATAGCGGTGACCTCCGCTCACAGAGAGACTAGTCTCCCATAGCGACGACCTCAGAATCACAGAGGGACTAGTCTCCCATAGCAGTGACCTCCGAATCACAGAGGGACTAGTCTCCCATAGCAGTAACCTCCGAATCACAGAGGGACTAGTCTCCCATAGCAGTGACCTCAGAATCACAGAGGGACTAGTCTCCCATAGCAGTAACCTCCGAATCACAGAGGGACTAGTCTCCCATAGCAGTGACCGCCTGGAGAACATCTCATGACTCATCCAAATATTAGGAAGGTATGCCATCCCGCCAAGTTACGCCTTGGCAGGGCGGCATGCCCCATACCTATACAGCACCGAGAGTTTGGCACTTTTCAGGGTTCCCCACAGAAATAACCACAATGACCACAGACTCTCAGCCCCTTAAAACCATTCCTTTCTGTAACTTCTGACCTCATGTCAACAGATGAAAACGTCAAATGACCACATTCTCTTCAAATGGTAAGATGGAAAAACACGGGGCTAAGTTACTTGAAATAATTTGGGAAACATTAGGTAGCACTGCTTTTGAATACAGCTTGTTTAATTTGTGTGCTCTGAGATACAGCCAATACATTTTGCACGTTTGAATGAATGACTTATAGACAGTGTTTTTTATGTGTGAGTAACTTGGAATTTTTATTTATTGAAAACATGTTTCTCTTCAGATACACTGCACTGGGGTCGGGCTTGCAAAAACAATTTAAAGCTGCCTTTTTGCATTGTAAAGCTAATAGATTCAATGAGTACACATAACTGTTTATGAAAAGTAAAACTAATTATTGCCAAGTATGGGCCTTGGGAATGCATTTCCAGGTACTCCATGGGTACCTTATGAATTCTACTCCTTGTGCAATTCTTAAAGCAGGAGTCATTTCATGTGTGTATTATAATCAGATTTATTGCCGACCATTAGGTTCATAATGCGTGCCTTAATATAACTCTGCAAACAATTAGAACGGGATGTTGCCATGACAGTGGTCTCAAAAGAACTCTGCACGGCTCCGCGGCGTTTGAGTCAAACCCGAGGCGGCTTAGTGTCTCAGGCGCCCGCCTACGCAATCGTTCTCCGGAGCCCGCCGGCTCCCACGCCGGGGTCTCAAATTTAAATTGCATTAGGCTTAAACACAGCTGCCCGGACTCAGCGTTTCCTGCAAAAAACTCTGCCCGGGGGCGGAAACTTATTCCGGAAGCACGCATGCCCGTGCGGGGCAGTGGACGCGCCGATTTACGAGAGGGGGAACTTCCTTTGAGGCGGCGGTGGTAGAGACGGTATCTTTCGGAGAAACGCGTGTCTCTCCGCAAGGCGTCTTTATTGGGGAATGGGGCGGGGGCCGGGGGGGTTTGGGCGGGAGGGGCGCTGTACCACGCACGTCTGCGCCGGGCGGACTCGAGCGCTCTAATCCCCGCGTTCTGTCTGTCGTTATCAGCAGGAACAGACACACAGCCCTGCGGGAAGCCTGGAAGAGCAGCAGCCAGACAAGAGCGCGAGACCGAGGGACCGGATTGGGTGAGCGGACCGCCAATCAGAGCTTGGGGGGGGGAGGGGTATGTAATGGCTGGAGAAAAGAGTTGTTTTATTCACAGACAGAGGTCCTCCTTTATTTGCCTTTGGAGAACATGACTGAAAGGCCATTGCTGCTGGAGGTGCAAAGAGGACCAGGGGCTATTTAAAGAGGGGTGTGAGAACAACAGCTTTAGCCAGCCGAGCCCCTTTCAGAAAGTCTTCATTTCCTGGGCCCTGTGCAGGACTCCAGCCCGTGGGCTGCGAGCAGAGGCTCATTTATCTGGCTCTGCTCACTGATGCGTCTCCTAATGAGAGGCTGCGCTCCTCGCTCCTCCGCTTTATTAAAGCGGGCCTCCGCGGCTCGGCACTCCGTCACTCCGTCACTGCCGGGCTTCATCAGGGCTGACTCAACACGCAGCGTGCAGAGGTGGAGATAATAACCCTGTCAACACTCTGCCGCCGCAATCTTTCTCTGCTCCCGGGCAATCTACTGCTCATCTAGGTAAGACAAGTACAACGGAGCCAGCTTCACCAAAGACATTACAGCCACTTGGCAATACCGTAATACAGCTACTGGTAAAATATTCAAGTTTTACATGGGTTGGGAGCAAGACTGCTGAGACATTGAATTCTGGACACAATTTAAAGTAAGAGTGTACAACGCCATTCCTGAAGGGTGTGGAATGTGGAGATATTGCTACACGTAATTATTCTGGCTAAATTAACAGCTGCATACACCAGTGCTGGTTCACTCCTACCACCACAGTAAAACATTACCACCAAGGAAACACCCCATCCGGTCTCGCCTTAGCCCTCGTTTTCGACCAAATTTAAGGTAACGATTTCCAGCACAAAAAAATGTAAATTTATCATTGACTGCTGCTAAATAAATTCACAGAGGAACAGTAATGAAAAGCTGCCTCCATAGTAAGATCCTAGACTGACCACTAGCCTTAGCTACATCGATATCAGAGACTGACTAACCTATATGCTACTGCTAGTTAAAAACCTACGCCCCTGACGAGACGACACAATGTGCTACGTCGCGAAAAAATAATTACTCTTGCACGATCAAATTTTGGAGAACAGAGCGTAACCCTAGATGCGTTTGTGAGTGTGTTCACGTGCGAGTTGAAAAATAGTATTTCGCTAGCTAGCCTTGTGCAATGCCTACCATGAACACCATGTACCCCAAGGCGAAGGGGCCATCACGGGAAAGCGGACCAATTCGCGATGGGGCTGCGGTGTGGTTCAGGCGGTGTATGAAGGGCTGCCTACAGCTCACCGTAGGGGAGGAAGCGCTCCAGCGCCGGCCGGAGGGTTGAAGCTGTCGCTGCTGTCCCCGCTCTCGCCGCTGCAGGCCTCGTCATCTGACTCCCGCGAGGACGGGCAGGGCGACGCGCCGTCCACCTCCTGGAACTTCCTCTTTAGTATTCCGCTCATGGCGACCGGCCGCACCTGTTAGCGCACAAGGGGAAACATTGTTTAGCGCCCAGCTGGCACCCGCCGCTACCCTCAGCGCGCCCAATTAGTACAGACTCCCGGAGACCCCCCTACCCCCCCCCCCCCACCTCCTTCCACTTCACCGTCATTCCTCAGGCGATTGATCGGCGAGCCGTAGAAGGCTGCAGGCCAGGAGGAGAGAGGCTGCTAATTGTGAGGGATCCCTCACGCTCGGGAAGCCCGCTCTGTCACGTTTAATTGAGTGACCAGTGAAGTTCCTTCTCTCAGCGCGCCCCAACAATGGGCCTTATAAAAAGCCACTTTGACCCCTCTAAACGGCAGATTTGTTTGTGTGTGTGTGTGCACACGCGTGTGATTGCATGTGTGTGTGTGCGCACACGCGTGTGTGTGTGTGTGTGCGTGCATGTGGGCACACGCGTGTGTGTGTTCGTGTCTATGTTTGTGTGCGTGCATGCGCGTGGGTGCACTTCTGTGTTTACCAATAATCATTATACACAACCGCATATGCTCAAACTGCATTTCCTCAAATGGACACGACTGGATATTAACACCAGCACAGGCTCAGAATAAGATAAGGACAGTATATCTGGGTATACCCCGTGTATACTCTGTGTGTGTATGTGTGGGAGTGACAGAGGGAGAGAGAGAGATGAATATGAATAATAAATCCAGCAGCTCTTACAGTGTGAGGGCGTGAAATTGATAACCCGCTCGGTCGCGCGGCGAAGCAGTGAGGTGCGTGTGAAAATAAAGCGGTTTAGTCACACACGGGCTCCCCGCTCGGCACGGGCCCGGACAGACACGGTGAGTCACCGCAGATAAGTCCTGGGTAAACAATGTGAGCGCTTTCAAATGGACCGTGTCCAAGCGGGGAGGGGGGGGGGGTGGGGTGAGGGGGGGGGGCGCGCCGGGCCCGATCTCCTCGGTACAGATTGGCTGGCTGCGTCAGTGCCAGGTAGCAGGCCCTCGCTCAGCACCTCCCTCCACAGCGGCCGACTTCATTAGAAACAGAAGAGATTTAGGACACAGGCCTCCCCGTGGGCGCCGGGCTTATGGAAATATTGTGTTTCCATGGCGCTCTCAAGTCTCTCTCTCTCTCTCCCCTGTCTCTCTCTCTCTCTCTCTCTCTCTCTCAAATTCCAATTCAAATGGCTTTATTGGCATGAATGGGAATCAGCCATTGTTCACAAAGCAACAAGATATACAATAAACACCAAATACTTGTAAAAAAATAATAAATAGAAATAAATCATTTTTTATTATTATTATTATTATTATTATTATTATTATTATTATTATTATTATTATATATACAATTTTTCTGGTTAGGACTATGTTACTTTGTTCATTTTCTCTCTCTCTTAGCTCATGGGTGGCTGCCCCCCCCCCCCGCTCTGCATCATACGGTCTACTGTGCTCCATTCACTTCCTGTGATCTTATATGCTGTTTCCATTCTGATTCTGCAGATTAAAATAAGCAGACTGAATATTCACAATGCGATATACAAAAGCTGTTTGGCATGCTAAATTAAAGTGAACAAACACATACAGAAATCAGGAACGATCTGAAATACTGTACATGGAAAGATATGACGGTAAATGTAATGGGTGTTAAATAGGGTCGTTCTAATTAAAAATCTGACTGTCAGAGACACTTCAGATATTCAGCTCAACAAGCACTTCTGGTTATCTGATCTTTTTAATTCCGTGAATTTAGCCAAGGCTCTGCTGCAGTTTAAACTACATTGCTTGTTTTCCTGTATTTTGAGAAACAGAATGAAGCAAGTGTTTCAAGTTTTTAAGATTTCTCAAAAATTACTGTTGTCTCAGTGGCCACTGACTTAAATGTGAAGACAGCATGCAAAAGATCAGCATAAACACGCTGCAGTTAGATTGTATTGTGTCTACAGAGCTATAAACTAGAGCAGGAGAGACACATTAGTCCCCTAGACGCGATCAATTTTGTTACCAGGAAGGAACACTGCTTTTACCTCCCAGTTTCCAAAAGACATGATTATTTTGCATACAAGATACAATACTGTTGTACATGAACCTGTACGAAAGAACATTACTAATAAAATAATCATTATTGTTATTATTCTGATTATCATTAATTATCATTATTTTAGTAGTAGTAGTAGTTGTTGTAGTAGAAGTAGTAATAGTAGTGTGTTTTCACTAGTATATACATATATTTACATTTACCTATAATTGAAAACAAATGTTATAACCTTATCATTCCTAAGTCTTGGCTCTTTATAATACTAGTAGCAACCGCACGACTGGGACTTTTGTATTACTTCAAGCAGAAATAGAAAAGCTCAAGAGAGAGGGGGGGGGGGACTCAGGGCGCAGCTTAACATGTCAGCGTTCGGTACGGTATCTGCCAAAACTGCTTGTTTGGGAGTTCCATTCAGGGGAGCACCGCTCCCGTGGAAACAGCTCCCCGCTGTCAGTTGATTAGAGAAGGCAGCGCCGTTTCCCGTAGAGCGCGGAGAGAACTGTAGAAACCGAAGCAAATGAACCTGCCGAGAGGGACGGTCTCTGTGAGTCAATCCGCGGTCACGCGCTGGCGCTGACCGGCCGGTTGCTAACGGCAGGAGCGCGGCACGATGCCTAACATGGTCATCAGCTGTTTAAGGAAACCGCTCCCAGGCGGCTTGGCTCCTGCAGACAGGGGGCCGTCGGACTGGTAAATAATCGCTGGGTCGAAGGCTTTCTGTTGGAGCGCGCGGTAGATGAGAAATCTTTAAATGAGGCGCCAGAATCATTTCCTACGCTAATTCGTATATGATATTTCCTGTGAATATGAATCAACAGCCGTATGGAACGTATGAAAGTACTGTGTAGAACCGTCTGACGTGTACAGCCGTAATTATGAATCGACAATGATGTTCACTAATAATTCTGTATTAAGACCACATACGGTACAAAAAATTGTCAGCTGAAATTCCAAGGCTAATATGTTTTCCTGTTTCATTATTTCTTATGTATCAACAGATTTACTGTTTGAATTGTTCTTATATCCTAATTAAATGTGAATTATATTAATAAGCTGGTTCTCTGTCTGCAACAGTTACACTGACTTGGTTCATGTGTACAAAAAATGGATTTATTAATTAGTTTTATAAGAGTCCTCAGTGCCTATTCCTCTCACATAATGTTCCATAGACCTCAAATTACCAATTACCCCTAGACATTTTGCCAGCGTACCTGGGACTGTTATTGATCTTCAAACACAGGCAAAGTATGCAGAAAGGCAAAGAAAGACAGAAATAATGCAGTCTGTCTGGCTGCGAAATATAGTTCTATGACTCCATAATGATCGTGATCAGGGCCCCTTGTTGAAAACCCATTTGTGTTCGTAGCCCAAGGCACTGGCTGTGCTTTGCTTTGATAACCAAAATGGTTTCCATGACAACTATAGTATACTTGCACCATTAGTGAAAGCAATTCCACAATTGAACATCAAGCAACCGCAAGGTTCCCTGTTCAAACTATGGATATTTAAAATGTACCTTACCGATTCAAATTACACAACAAAATTACAAGATTACATAGTCTGAAGACTGAAATGTCACGTTTTCCTTATGATGGTACCAATAATTCTTATCATGTATTATGTATGGAAGCACATAACCATGTGTCCACATGCACATACACAATCACTCTTGGATTGAGTGTTATTGCAGTCTATTCTTTTTCTTAACGATTGTGCCTGTGATTGATTATCAATTGAATAATGAAATCCTGCCAATGAGCTCACAGTGCTGAGGGAATCATTTATAATTCTCAGGAAAAGAAGTATAATCCTGTCAACCACACTTAAACTCGATTTACCATATTATAATATATAAATATATATACATTATAATGTAAAATATATTTACATTGTAATTTACATTACATGTTTCTAATGCAATGCTCGTTTCCTGATGATAAAATCTAAAAGCAGTTCTCTGATATGCAGTCCGTTTGTTTTCTTTACTGCACAAGCAGGTACATGTCTTTGAATCTCCCCCTCAATGACACCTAAGACGCGGCTCTCTCCTAATTGGTACGGCATCACGAAACGGGACAGGTGATTACATCGGATTTCCAGGACTTCTCTCCTACGGAGCGGTCAGAAATGACAAGCCCGCCGGCCCGACGGCGGCGCACGACCCTGCCTTTGTTTTTCCACCGCTGTCAGGACCATAAGGGAACACCAGGAGGAAAAAAAAGCTCAGCACCGGGCAGGAATTTCAGGGGAAAATAATGCAGCAAAAAAGCCGGTCGTTTACAAAAGCCCCTCCCTGAGCCAGCTTCGCCGAAACAGAGAGCCGGGGCATTCCAAATTTCCCTTCCTCCTGCGCGGGAGGACACTGTACATTCGGGTTCCAGCTGAAGACGGAAACAGTTTATCTGACCAACAATAACGCGGCCACCTAGCGCAGCGTTAGCGCCGAGGCACGTAGCATGACGTTACACACCCCGACGCCGCCGGCTGTAAAAGATTCGCCTTGGGGCTTACTTAACGTGGCCCGGTGCGTTAAAAGCCCGAGGAGAGCAAATACAGCGACAGTGAAGTTTGCGGCGACGCGAGAGACGACTGACCTGCTTCTATCAGGGAACGCTCCGGGTATCGCGGCTCCACCTCGGAGTGGTGAGAGAAAATAAGAAACGAAAGGAAGCTGGTCAAAGACAGACGAGGCGCACCGTAAGAGGAGCTCCCATCCTGCTGCAGTTCAAGCGGCGTGCAATCCAGCTATCCCAGCGCTCTGGGGTCTGGGAGAGAGGGAGCAGGGAGAGAGGGAGCAGGCGGATGACTGACAAATTTCTCAGCCCCGGATCCACTGCCGGTACCATATGCTTTAGTGTTTAATGATGAAGGTCTCTCTCTCTATCACTCTCCCTCCCTGTCTCTCTCTCTCTCTCTCTCTATCACTCTCCCTCTCGCTCTCTCTATCACTCTACCTCCCTCTCTCACTCTTCCTCTCCCTCTCTCTCTCTCTATCACTGTCCCTCCATCTCTCTCACTCTTCCTCTCTATTTCTCTATCACTCTCCCTCCCTCTCTCTCTCACTCTTCCTCTCTCTTTCTCTATCACTCTCCCTCCCTCTCTCTCTCACTCTTACTCTCCTTCTCTCTCTCATACACACAAACTCTCTCTCTCTCTCTCTCTCTCCCCACACAAAGACTCATTAGCTGCCGCTGGCTGAAGCGCTACAGTCTGACTGGAGCTCAGGCAGCCCGCGAGATCACATGGGCGGTACGTCTGAGTCTCAGGCGTGCCTACAGTCCTGCTGTCTGCAGATATTCCCACCAGCGAGAGAGAGAGAGAGAGCGAGAGTATGTGTGTGTGGGTGTACGCATGAGAGAGAGAGAGAGAATGTGTGTGTGTGCGTGTGTGTTTGGGTGTGCGTAAGAGAGTGTGTGTGCGTGTGTGGGTGTACATATGACAGTGAGAGAGTGTGTGTGTGTGTGTGAGACAGAAAAAGATTGTGTGTGAGTGTGTGTAGAGGGAGAGAAAAAAGAGTGAGAGTGGGTGTGTGTTTGGGTGCGTGTGAGAGAGTGTGTGGGTGTAAGTATGCATGTGACAGAGAGTGTGTGTGAGAGAGAGAAAGAGTGAGAGTGTGTGTGTGTGAGAGACAGAAAGAGATTGTGTGTGAGTGTGTGCGTGAAAGAGAGAAAGACAGAGTGTGTGTGGGTGTGTGTTTGGGTGCGTGTGAGAGAAAGAGAGAGAGACAGAGAAAGGTGTACAATAAACCATCCAGATTAATAGGCGCGTAGCTTCAAATTACAGAAGACAGATGCACATGTGACTGTGGTGTCTGGGCCCCTTGTGCTGAATAAAATGAAAGGCAAACCCAGCTCATTTGGGATGAAGCCGCATCAACAGATTCCCCATTCTACAGCGTTCAGATCCGATTTTCACCTGAATTTCACCCAAACCCAGGAAGATCTGAGAGGGAGGACAAGGAGGGATGTGTGCTGGAGTTTCTGTCCATGTGGACTACAACAATTAGGCAAGAGGCAGCTACCATCACAAGTGAACTATTCTACTCACAATCTAAAGTCATGATCACAACAATATTGCCAATATCTCAATTTTGTGAAAAATAGTTTTAGATGACTCAATCCCTGGTCTCCATTGTGCTTTCTTTTGCTAAATTTATGAAGTAGGTTTGACATTTATGAAGGATGTTGCCTTGCCGGATTGAACAATTCAATTCATTTGTCCATGCGGTCACATTATTTTCACAACCAAATATATTCAGCAGCTAGCATGCTAGCTTGTTTTTGTGCTCGCTCTAAAGATCATCATTTTTTCAAATGGCCCAATCCTCCTTGCATATTCACATAAATATTAATATTTTATGACTTTTCAGTCTCAGTGCATCTCCATTAACCTCCTCGACTACAATCTCATTACAACTTCCGGTCACTGTTTTCCATTGACTTCGGTTATAAAGTGTATCTTGTTAATTTCCTCCACCATCTTTGGAGATTCAACAGCAGCTCACCTACAAGCTCACACAAAATATGGCGACTGGAAATCAGCCTAGGTGCTTACATTTTACTTTGCTAGGCTCTTATAAAAGAACAGCCTGTTAGGCACAGAGGAAAAATACTTTTACACACATGATTGCTTATTGCTAGGTGTATGGCTATGCTTAGTTTCTTGTTTGCTTATCTCTCTTTTTAGAAAGAGAAAAGACAGGGAAATGGCTATGGGACAGTTAATGTCTCATGGTATTTTACACACACTCACTACTTGCCATGGGTGCAAAGTAATCTAGCTATTAAGTTCATTTAATTATTCACCCTGATGTCCCCTATATCTCTATAGATACTGAAAATTGGTGCAGTGTGTATTAGCATATACACTACGCAGCCATTTTAGGTTTACTAGCTAGCCAGATAGCTAATTCCTTTTCATTGCCCACAATGCAAGCAAAGCAATTAAATATGGTACTCAAGTTTCAATTTCATGCCTGGATCAAGCTCGTCTAATGCAGTTGATCAACTTAGGCCAAACTGGATCTTTGTTTAAACCGCAGACTGCAATAACTAGGCTATATCACAATTCCTACTTTCCTTCTGCCCCGCATCACTGCTTACATTAAAAAGAGAAAGCCATTTTGTGCCCCTCCAATATAGTAATGTAAGCTATCTACAGCTGTATTTGTGCCAGTGCCAGGTGTTTTCATCACCAAAACAAAGCCCAACTTTTCCCCCTCCGTTCACTTTAATAACAGGCCAAATAAATGCAGAAGCAAAAGATTCATTCTGTTCTTCCCATGTTTTGAGTGTCTTGCATTTGTCAGTTGCCCGTCATCCTGGAAACAAAGACATGACAAAGTGGGAATCCGCGCCACAGCAGGATGTCAAGAACAAAGCGTGCTATATAACACTTTAACACTATTTATGATTTAGATTTTTTCAGCTCGCTTGAAAGATGCTTTGAGTGAAATAGCACACTTTCAGAGAACACCAAATAAGCTTTTTGTTTATTTTACTGTAAATGACAAATCCTTAATCAATTTATTAACTATTTTTGTTAAGGGCACAAGAACTAGCAGTGTACAAGTAGTATATTAGGCAGAGGTCTATCTGAATACACAAGTGAAAAATAATGGATGTACTGCAGCCATTAATTGTAGGGCAATGTGTAAATTATCCTGATTAGCTAGTGCACGGTCACTCCTTCATTAAAACCCTGTCCTGTTTGCCGTTTCACCGTTAAAATACTAAAACAGGTTCAGGCACACCAATCAGTACGTCTGAACTAAATTTATGCAGAGTTTATTCCATTAAAATAGGGGTCTATACGCATTCAGGAAGTACAAATGCTGCATGTGCATGCTAAGCAAGAGGCAGAAACCCATCGGTCCCCTCAGAGTTGGCATGAATGCGAAGGTTTGTTTGAGACCGCTGATCCCACAAGTCTTGGAGACCATCCAATTATGCACTTAATGCCCACCGACTGATTCCCCTCGAAGTAGCGTACTAGCTGGCACCTCAACCGCCAACTTAGCAGCGCAACGTACTGTATTTCCAAATCAGATATGATACCAAATGTGGTTCCAGTGCTATCGTCCTGTTTGTCAAAAAAAATAAAAAGGTGGGGGGTGGGGGGGTGGTTTGAAGTGCCTTGCGAATCCAGCAGTGTTCAAATTCAATCTGTCTGTCCTTAATGACGCTGCCTGCGGAAAATGTAATTTGCATACAGGAAGCCAGTCGGCACGCGGCCGCCACAGCCTTGGGGAGCCGCGTGTTTCTTCCGATCCGCCAGCGGCTGGGCGCTACACTACAGACAGAGGTAAATTAACTGAAGGAGACCAGATGCACTTTAATTTCCTTTCGCCATCATGCATCACCATGCAACCTAATTGCTTAGCAATTCTTTAAAGAGACATGTACAGTGCGCTGTAGTTTGTGTACACATAATTGTGTGGTCACGGAATGAGTGCTTATATATGCTGTACTCATTTTTCAGTAACAATAACATTTATAAAATCCCTGGCACGGTTTAATTTTTACAACCCATGTTCCATTCGTTTATTCAGTTCCCTTTTAATTCTCCATTTCATGATACATTGTGAAACTCTCCGATATGAAGTTAATGTGCATTTAAATGTAAAATGTATATATTTTAAAATGTGCTGTGCAGACAGGTGAATCTCTCAACCACTGATAATTGCATCCATTTTGTCTGTCTTGGCGTCTAAGTTTTGATCAAGTGTATCTGGCCTCTGGAAGTAGGCATAAAATATGCATGCTTCGGAGTGAATCACTTTCATCATTAGTGGGGCACGTTATACTGGGGCTTGTGAAAAATAACTGTGTGACCCACAGCCCACAGTGAGCGGTTATCACTCATTCTGAAAATAGACTCCGCCAAATGAAGGAAGGGACACCAAATTCACTCTCAGCTCTCGCGTGTTTCGCATTTCTCAACCGCCAGTCATTCCATTAGCAAAAAAAAAGGAAAGAAAAATATGGTATACGATACCGCAGAAGGAGATCAAGAAAAACGTGTGCTATGTAGCTTATTTCAGAACTGTTTATCGTTTGTGTTTTTTCCTAGCTGGCCTGAAGAACGATTTGGATGAAACGAGTCCTGAAAATCGTTTCACCCGCAGCCAATCCCTGAATATCTGCAGCACACCAATGGCTGCATCTCCATCGGAACTTTGGGAGGGCACTTTCAGCTGTGTGAAAATTCCTAGCGAGACGGGCATTTCCAAACTGCGCTGTCAGAGTAAGCAGTGGAAACATGATTTGAGGAAACCCCACATCGTCTTGCAGTCAGCAAACTAATTGTTGGTCCTTCAGAAGGACCGAGAATCCGTTTTCTTACAGCCAACGTGCATGGCATGCTAACTGCAACTGCTCCCATCAGCCTCGACGTCCATTCAGACTGCTTATTCTGAACTGTCAACTATGTGCTAATGGCAAGGCATGGTGCTTCACAAACTGAACTACATCTCACTTTTAAATGAACAACGTTCATTTAAATTTGGAAAACCAACATCAAACTGTGAATGAACATCCTGAAGTCAAATTCAAGTCAGTCATCTGGAAGTGCAACTAACTATTGTTTTACAGTAAATCAAAGGACAGTGAATGAATACAACGTAAAACTTCACAATCCCAAACTTAATGTGATGCAGGAACAGATATAATGGCGCTCAGGGGTTTGCTGTAAAAGGGGAAGCCCAGAGGCCCAGTAAAATAAGCCCAATGAAAAGCAGAAGGGCAGCCTTCGAGGCCTCTCGTAGATAAGGGATCGCGGTTCCATGAGAGGACTCTGCACGAGCAACCGGCAGTCCGAACGGGGGGGGGGGGTCCAGCTGGCCAGCTGTCAGCTTCAGTTAAAACCGCCCCGCCCCCCCTCTCCTCTCAGACCGTACCGGTTCTGCGCCGAAAACTCTCCAGCCTCTCGCTCCCCGGTAAATCTTTCACACGCACCGTTACAGTGTGGGAAAGGGGGCTCGGGAATTCCGCGGGGCTCCTCCCCGAACGGGCCGGTTTTAATTAGCGCCAGTCGGGGCCCCCGTCCTTTCCGCGGGGACGGGGAATCAGGCGCGCCACGCAAACGTGTCAGGAGAGCCAATCCATGACTTCCCCGTTTAGGGAGCAGGGAGTTCAATGGACAGAAACTACAGTACAGAACGTGGGCTTGGTGTTTAAAACTATGGATTCCAACGCATTGAGAGGACATGTTATAGCCTGGCTAGTTATATGACATACTGTGACGTTACATTACAAATAAACAGTAGAGCATCTTGTTCTGTGAAGGACTAATATCCATTACCATCCACTAATGTAATCTCCCTTTTCCCTTTTATTGATTTTTACAGGGAGAAAGATCTGGATTGCATGGTCATACTCCATTGTGACTTGGGCCCTGTGGTTACTCATGGCCAGAACAGAGGGACCTCTGGGATATAGAAGGTAAAGGGTGTGTCATTCAAGCTCTGTGGGATCTGCACAAGAGCCAGAACCCAGGGTGAGCTGCATCAACACCGTCACAGAATGAGAATACCCTCCCAGAGGCCCACGTTGTGCCCTCAAGGTTTTTAAAAGGTGTCTGAGATCCATCTCAGGCACCTTAAATACCTGAAACACCAAGGCCATTACAGTGTAAGCCAGGATCATGGCAGAAGATGCTTGTAATCTTCGTCGTTCGGACAGTCAGGGCTCAATGACTCTGTTCAACCTCATGGACCTCTTGAGTCTGTTTCAGACCCCAGTCTGATAATAGCTAAACCTGAAGTAGGCAGTCTGAAACTGAGCTCCAGTGCTGGCGAGCCAGAGACCGGTAGATCTCTCAGCTTCCTCTAAGCCTCTGAGTCTCAGCACTGCAGAAGGATAGAGGGATTCCCAATGAGATTGTTGCTACAGGCCATGGGTCAATTGCTCCAGCACTGTGAAGTCTTTTCTGGATTCTGCGTATTACTACCCATGTTATTATGACATCACAGACTGTAGGATTTACATTTCAGTGTTCTGTCAGGGCTGCCTTTATACCTTAATCACACTAATCCAAAGCATATTAGTAACACATGGCACACAATTTATGCGTATAAAGATTACATTTCAACCAAACAGGGAGTGGAGTATTTTCATTATTACAAAATAGGTGTGCTGGTATAGCTGAAAAAATACCTGTATACTGTATGTCATCTGTTCATAGGTTCATAAGGTTCATGGCATCATGATTTTAAATTGGAATACTAGAAAATCTGTAGAGCTGGGAAAAGTACTTGCTGTTGTATAATGATACATAAACAAACACGTGGTGCAAAATATTATTTTAGCATTACATGATAGAAGTTAGCAAACCAAATTACAGTGCCTCCATGTACAGCACATCACCACACTTTCAGAATACTTTTTTAGAAAATGTGATGCAGCTTACAGAAAAGTAGGACGCCCAGAATTGTAGTATTTACAGAAGTTAGGTGTCATACCCGGGCAAAACTTTAGCTTGGCAACAAATCACCATTGCTGTCAGCAGCCTCTACAGCCATGCAGAGTTGAGCTCAGAAAGAAACTCAGAAGCGTCTGCAGTCTGCATGGTCTTCACCAGCCTTTCAGCCATGCTTGTGCTTTTACCACATGGTCTGGCATGCAAATCTGGCTTTAAATTATTTTATAAAGAGCCTCAAGACACATAAAATGAAGGTACACTCTACAGGTGAGTGTCTGGTGTGAGCCCTGAAGATGAAAGGAATTATAGTACAAGTTTCTTAAATTTATTTTATATTTATGCATTTATGTCAGTTAAATACAGCCAGCGCTGTTAATGCCATCATAAAATTTAATGTCTGACTTACAGCATATTATCAAATTATGTTGAATTGTTTTAGTTTTAACTCCTCGGCTGCATTTGTTCAGCTCGGACAGTCAAAATGCCAAAAGTAATATTCAAGTAAATATGTGTGAATGTTTTGTAAAAACAACATTGTCTGACATGGAGAGAATTCAGAGCACAAATGGCGAATTCATCTTCAGTCACGTTTTTTTGTCATTTAAATACTCCATCCTTGATCTCACGCTTACATACAAGACAAATGGCTTGTAAACATTCTGTCAGGATGAAAAGAAACAGGAGAAAAAAGGCAAAAGGACTGAAACGTTCCGCGTGTTCATTAAGGCTCGAGAGAGCGCGCGAATCACGGCGAAGGACAAACGAGGCAATTAAGAACAAAACAGGACATTCGGGCGGACGGCGCGCGGCCGGTGATTTATGGAAGCGGAGCTCCGCGCGTTAGCTCGCCGTCGCCGGAGGCCGCAGACATCTCGGCGCACGCGAGAGGAGGGAGTCGGGCTGCTCGTCTGCTTTGCACGCCGCGCACGGACGAGCCCGCTGCTGCAGACCGTGCGCAGCCTATCGATCTCGTGCTTCACCCAGCGACAGGAGAGAGAAAAAAAAAAAAAACGTTTTTTTTGTTTGTTTGTTTTTGTTTTTTTTTGTTAATTCTAGGGTGCAGAGAGCCAACGCCAGCGGTAACTGCAGGATGGATAGAGATGAGACGACATTTATTCGGTGAGGTGGCTGTCATTGGAATAGCCTGCCTGTTACTTCCACTACACACACACACACACACACACACATCAACCACGGAGCTGGCTCCAGAAACAGGGGCTCTGTCTGTTACCATGGAGATGAAATGCTACGTTCATCACTTCTTACGGCAGTCGCTATTGCAATTACACACAAAGAACAACGTGCAGAGATAATTTTCCTCTCCAATTAATATTCCCGATTGGTTACACGATGACGTCACGCTGTGTAATTCGTGTGTTTACCTGTTCCCTAGGTCTGTTCTCGCAGCCTCATCTTCACCACCTTTGACCTCTCGATCATCTTTCATAGTACTTTAGGTGACCGTGACTACGCTGGACTGTAATAACGCTCCATTAAGGACACCGTGTACCCGTGTACCCGTGTGGATGATGTCATGCGCAACTCAAAGGTTTGTGGTGTGTTTTGTAATTAAATTAATGTTTAGATTAACATGCAGGAAGCCACCTGCATCACCAATCTTTCAGTTAATTAATTACATACATTATATTACATTACATTACACACAAGGCATGTGTTTCCAGTGTATTTGGTCAGGTGCTGACCCAGCCCCTACTATACACACCCTAAACAAGCCTAGGTGCAGAGCACATTCCATTCGGCCAAAAATCGACAATGTTTGTGTTCATCTTCTTAACTGCGGAACTTTCCTGAATTGTTAAAACGGGGACCCAAAAAGGGTTTCCTCTGTTGCAAAACGATGCTGCTTCTTTAGAGCTTACTATCCAACACAAACTAATGGCGATGAAATGAAAATATTATTATGGAACATCATTGCCTGAATTTGTTTCGTTTGATTGAGGGGGAATTAAAATTTGATGCTGGAGATGGAGACGGAAGCGTTATTTGTCTCCACATAAAGGCACCTTCATCCTCATTCTTCATAAATCAAGTCTCACGGAGACATAATCAGACGCATTCATCCCGGTATCAATCACAATGATTACCTGAATAATTCATTAGAAGGAATATTTTATTTATGACTGTATTTTATCACGCTTCCTAAAAGTTATGGGAAGCCCGTAGTCTGGCAAAAACAGTACTGCCAAAATCCCCTAACAATGAGAGAGCTCCTTTAATCTTTAATGCAAGCAGAGGGATCCCGTCTGGCATCTGAGTTTTCATAGACTTTCCTTTTATCTGTACCTTCCTGGTAAGATTTTAATGTATTGTGAAGGTACAAAGTAACTCTGACAGCACGCTAGTTTGTAAAGCCAGTCGCATCTGTAATTAATACTGTAATGGGGGAAAAAAATCCACATGCGATGCCACAAATGAAATTGCTCTGGCCTGCACCGAAAGTTCATGATTCTCATCCACATGCATATTTGATCTTTTGTTGAGGGTCGGGGTCTCAGAATGCAGAATCGCGTTTTACCTTGATCCAAGGGCCCCTTCTTCATTCCCCACCGCACCGCACTGAGAGCCGGTGAGAGCCAGAGACCCGAGCAGAGGGGGCTGATGGGATGGACAAAGGCGAGGGGGCTGCAGAGGGAGACGCACAAAATTAGACCCTGAAAAAGCGCACGTGCCACCAAAAGATGACTCGACACCCGCTCAGATCCACCGGCATCACATTCCCAAATGATCCTAGCGTTTCTGCGTCTTGTTTCGTGACCGACGGTGGCTAAAATTTAATGGAAATATTGTCAATGACTCACAAACATAGCACCACGGTTCTCTGCTGTTGACATCTAATTACTATCCCCCATAATTTATTTTTTAAAAAAAGGTTCTGAAAACTAGGAGGGAATGGCATTTATAGTACAGTTCTGTGCACTTAATGGGAAATTCCAAAATGTGTATAAGGATAGCACCCCCCCCCCCCTTTTTGTACAGCCAGTGTAGTCACTGGACCTCATTGAAGTCCGAAGCTCACACAGAAATACATAAAAATGTGCATCAGCAAGGCAGCATACTAATATTGAAACTCTGCTCGTTTCCATGGGTGTTCGGCTCCCCTGGGAATGCACACGAGGAGAATGGCAAGCTGAGCCTTACTTAATCGTATCTGAATTCCTCGCCACTCTCCACCTCCCTTCCCTAACGGCCCACAACACAGTTCTCCAAAGACAAGTTAATTCATTGCCAAGGTACATAAAAGATCACTGCCCATCTATGGAGCCTCGATACAATACTTTTAAATACGTTTAAATGTAGATCTCGACCAATAATGTCAAATGAATGAAAACAGCTGAAACCGACATAAAGAGTTTCCCACAGATAAAACATCATACCTTCACCTGCCTTTTGGCACGTTTTGCAATACAGTAATGAATCAGACAGTTGTGAGACATTTTTGACTTAACTCACATGCAGATTAAATAATCTCTTCAATTTCCTAACAATAAAATGTGCTGCCAAGCCATTTTCCCACTTTAAAACCGGTTGTCATAGTGATGGCAGGCCTAAAAAAACATTACATTCTTTTGGAAGTAAAAGCTTCCAATAGTCTTCCAATGCAGATTACTTTTCAAATAAA
This sequence comes from Anguilla rostrata, assembly GCF_018555375.3. Lineage (NCBI taxonomy): Eukaryota > Metazoa > Chordata > Actinopteri > Anguilliformes > Anguillidae > Anguilla > Anguilla rostrata. The sequence goes on from NC_057947.1 coordinate 4,039,750, forward strand.
CTGTAAATGACCAGCATTATCAATCAAAATGGTTGCAAATAAACGTAAATTATTTTTTAAAATTGTGAAAAATGTTTTAATAAATAACACTTGACACTTTTTTTTTTAAGTCTTCAACATGAAGTATAATTAATACAACATTTTTAATTTGCTTATGCTTCAGGTCAACAGCAGTAGAAATGCACTCAGTCCCACTCAACGCACTATATTCATTTATCCATTGATTTGGTGATGATTTGGAACACATCAGCCTGTTTGATATATGCAAACAATAAAACAGTCTGCCTTAAATTACTGCATGTCAATGTAGCTGTTTTAGACAAATGAGCTATGAGGTATATCATGTAAAATCTACAAATTATGAATCGAACAATAAAACAGTGAGCATTTAAAATAAATATACACTGTTGATGGTCCCTTACAGAAGGAAAATATATTGTAACACATTGAATAATACATTTTAATTTAAGGAGGCTGTCCAAGAATGGATTTTCTGATGCATGCAAATACAGTACATTGATTATTTTGCTTTACGATACATTCTGTTCTATTCAAATACATTCTACTGAGAGCAAACTGGCAGTAGTTGGTATATTGTCATATATTATCCAATACTTTTTTTTAATACAAATTAAAATACTGTACATTTAAATGAGGTGTTTTTAATTTCACAAATAAATAAGTGTCATTCTTGATGGCATTAGTATGTGAAGTTAAATACTGAAAATATAATCAAGAAAGCCAATGTAAAAAGATAAACGATTAAACGCCATATGCAACTCTTTATTATTGCAAAGTATGATCAAACAATCTTCAAGATGTAAACTACCACTACCTGAAATTTAAATATTTAGAGGATCAATGGTAGAACTAGCTGAACCATGAGAAACCAATTTGGCCATTTTTTCACTTGCTAAGTTTCCAAAAAAAATACCCAAACATCCATAACAATAATTCAAGGAACACTATCCTAAAAGCAAGCGAGCTGCACTTCCAGATCTAAGCAACACAAGAAACAACGTCCACAAAGCAATACAATAATTATGTATGCCTAGACTGTACACACACACACGCACACACACAAAATACCCATTGTCCTAATGGTACTTTGTGTACAAAACCACATAGGAAGATGCGCTATTGTTCATACTGGCTTGAAACAGGAAGTGGTCCAAAAACCAAAAACCTTGCCCATCACATGAAATTTGCCTTTTCACTTGTGAAAATCCCAATTTCACATGTGAATTTAACTTTTTTCCTAAATATTCACAAGTGAAACAATGTCACGTGTGAACTGGACATATTCACATGTGATTGGCTTGTTTTCACATGTGAGTGAAAATTTCCACATTTAAAATAAAATAGGTCACATGAAGTCCTGAAATTTGCATCTTAAAATGTGAATTACAATTTACACATAACATGTGACATGAAAACGCCTGAAATATATGTAAGTGGGATTATTTATATAGGTCACATGTGTACACTTCACATGTTGGGTGTTCACATGGGATTTTCATATGTGATTTTTTTTAAAGCTAGCACTTGCCAAACTGAGCTTGTGAAGAAAAAGTATAATGCCTTCATAACATAGCAGAATATATAACATAACATAAAATAACAGCATAACATACTGTAACATAATGACAAGAACAGGCCATTCAGCCCAACAATGCTCACCATTTTCCCACCCCTAAAGTGTACCTAGTGCTTACCTACAGACTACATAGTATCTAGCACCGTAACAAGCCTGGTCTTGAAAACCCCCAGAGTTTCTGCCTCTACTACATGACCTGGCACTGCGTGACCTTCCATTTAATAGTAAGTCATGTTGAGCTGAATACAGTCCAATGTCTCTCAAACCAAGCCGGCCTGTGACAGTTCTTTTATAGTGGCTAAATAGCATTGTGCTTGCACAGCACACTTGTGCCACCCACACAATTTCGGGGCAGGTCCCACAGGGTAGCCTGCAATTTGAGTGGCTGATGAGGGTGCAGAACAGATTTCGACAGCATTAGTGTAGAAAAGAGGAGGAATGTGTGGTGGGGGTGGGGTATCTAGGGAGGCACAAGCTCATATGAGAAATAATTCCCAGTTTTTATTTGCAGTCTTTTTTAGTCTGTTTATCTACGCGAGCAGACCACTGCTGATGAGATGCTGCGCTTTCCTTAGGGGTGAACTTTTAATAAGCCCGAGACAGACTGAACATTCCAGCCAGGCGCCATGGCAACGTGCCATGCTGTGAGCTGGCCAGAATTCTACCCCCAGAAATCTCTGCTTTGCTCTTTGCCTTATTTCTTCAAACGTGAAAAAAGATAAATGCACTTACTGCAAAACTACCCCACCGGTCAGTTCTGCAAGCTTGATGCTGCTATCCCTACCCAGGTGCGAACTAGTATTCGGCTCAGGCCATTCTCATTGGCTCATGAAACTGAGCGTGAATGATGCAACAGGCCGGTCTCATGAATATGCATGGGCTCCACCTGCTGCTGCCCATAAGGCCAGATCGATTGGGTTGTACGCGCCATACGAATCCGTGTTGCGGAGATTCCTCACCTGCGCGGAACACGTCGGTCTCTGTTCTGCCGTCTTTAAAAATAACTAACTGTGACACCTTCGCTCATGAATATTTAATGCCTCTGGCTCGGCGGGACCGAGCCGCAGCCCTCCCGGCCCACGCCATAGCGAACGCACGGCGTATTCTGTAATTGCGGTGACCTTGCTTAATCATTCCTGCATGCGCACGGTAATTGGCTGGGAACACGTTTTAATACCCCTTTAACTCTTTTACAGGCGGTAATTGAATTGCGTCCCTGCGGGCCGGTGGACTGGACAGAGAGAGGAACGGGCAGATGAAGCTCACTCCGTGCGTGAGATAACGCAGGGCAATCGGCAGCTGGGCTAAAGTCCTCCTGCAGACCTCAGTCAGTCCGCTGCACCTGCTCTGTTTTGGAGAAGGATGGGCGGCAGTGTAGTACAATGGGTAAGGAGTTAGTCTTGTAACCTAAAGGTCGCAGGTTCGATTCCCCAAGAGGATACTGCCGTTGTACCCTTGAGCAAGGTACTTAACCTGCATGGCTTCAGTATATATCCATCTGTATAAATGGATGCCATGTAAAAAATGCTATGTAAAAGTTGTGTAAGTCGCACTGGGTAAGAGCGTCTGCTAAATGCCTGTAATGTAATGCAATGTAACAAAGTGGTAATGCTGGGAACAAAAGTCCCCGCGATATTTACGCCACCTGCCACCTCCTCACTCACCGCCACACATGTCAGCATGGCACGGTCTGCCCTGTCAATCAAAGCCAAGCACTGACACCCTACATACCCTTTATTATTCATACCACTTTAAAACAACACAACAATAACAAAGGATACTATTGAAAGAATACTGTAATCTGACAGAGCCAGAGTATCAATTAAACACAAGGTCATTTAAATTGAAATTCTTGTTTAACTAATTGTTTTACACGTGTTCATACTGAACAGTAAGCAGAGATGAAAGAATCACATGATCCCTGCTTTCTGTGCATCATGCTGTTAAACTGACTCCATTTTCAAAGCATGTTAGTCATCTAAACTGATTTTTATTGATGCGCCCCAGGTTTCTTCAGATCTGGTAAGCCTAAGGCATGTACATAATGTACTGCGTGTGTACGACATGTAGTCAAGGCTGTTGTACAAGAGGCTCTAGTCTTACCCTGACTCACTGTATCCCCTTAAGATCGAAACGGAGGCAAACATTTCACCCGCCGCTGAGTTCTGAAGCCGTTATCGATGAGGCTTAATAAAGCACACCCCAGGCAGCGCCAGACAATCAGAGGCCCGAAGCGACTTCATCCATTCAGCAGTGACCTCTGCCTTAGAGAATAAGCTAGTGCTGGAGCTCCCTCAGACAGAGAGAGAGAGAGAGAGAGAGACAGACATAGAGAGAGAGAGAGAGAGAAAGAGAGAGAGAGAGAGAAAGAGAGAGAGAGAGAGAGTGCTGCTGCTGCTCATTGGAGGATCAAACAGTAATCTGCAGCAAAAGTGAAGTGTGGATTCGCAGAGTTTAATTCCCATAATGCCCTAGGGCTTCGCCCCGTCTGAGGTTTCCCGATACAAGCAATGCAAATATGCGAGCGGTTCCGAAGTGACGTCACAGTAGCACTGCTGACCATGAAAATGTCACAGATAAATCTGACCTTGGCTCATGACAACAGGATGTTTTAAAATGGCTTTGGAGAAAACTGGGCCTCCAGAAAATTAGCATGCCTGCTACATTGAAAACGGTGTCCCTGAATGTCCAATTCTAGACCTCTTAATCAAAAGAAATAACACTTTCACTGAATATTTCTTACCTTAATCGGCAAGTGGTGAAATTATGTTCTTATGAAATGCCTCTGTCCTGGAAGAAAATTCACAGAGATGACACGTGGATGAGCTTATGCCTGTGTGTCAATTATTAGTAACTTTAAGAATATACATTAATTAATTAATTCATTTATTCAAAGAGGTTCATAGCAGAAAAAAAGAAACCAATAAAAGACAGATTACAGTAAATTACAGTAAACTACAAAGGCTTCATTTATGACCCATCTAAAAAGTTTACATACTGGCTCCTATGCTTATGCCACCCCATATTTGACTGAAAGCAAACAGTATTGTAGGTGAGAAAAATACGTGCTTAGGCAAAACCGCCATCATTCTGCAAGTTCTTGAACTCCTAACCAGAATGTCCCTGAACACCAGACAGGCTCAGTATCACAGCAGAAGATAAAGTGCCCCATAAATCCCATTTCACCCATCTTCAGTGTGAACAGAATTACACAGAATAATAAAATTAGTATTCATGTTTACATTTGAAGACCAGATTCAGTTCATTTTCATTAACCAAGACCTTTAAATAAACAACATAATTTCCAAAAATGCATCATTGAATGCCATCTGTTTTTCTTAATTAATGTAATAAAGCCTGTAAATGATATAGCACTAATGTGTTATATGTTGAATGCATAAACCATTAGCTCCTGAGGCATCTGTGAGAGAAATAGAAATATAGATCTACATATAACAGTCACAAACTCAGAAGCAGTCAGTGTTATGAGAATCAGCCACCTCCCCAGTTCAGAAAACAGGAAGTGCTGTAATATAATTAAGAATATCCCTGTTCCTGCAGGACTTTGACACATCAGAAGGAGATTACTGTGGCCTTCGTGTGGAGATCCCCAGTTGATGAAGACGTAAATAATGACCTCCTGATGACCAGAGAAGAAAGCTCTATCACACTCTCTCCCTGTCAAGGCAGACAGCCCTCAGGTATAATCCTCTGGTACATTATTAGTCTCTCTGGTACTGCCTTTGGGTACCACTTAAAGCACAGTAACCTCCACCCTTATGTGGGTAGCCCTGTTACACTCTGGTAAGCAACAACATGACCACATGTATAATGATTTTATTATATTGTTTTCTGTTTGGAATTTATATATGTGTGTGTGTGTGTGTGTGTGTGTGTGCAAGCGTGCATGAATCCATGCATGCGTGCATGTAATATAATTGGTTAGATATATAACAATTAAATACTGATTTTCTCCTTAAGTGCTTGCATTAATGTGTGTGTGCGCATGTCCATGTGTATGTGCGTGTGTGGTGTGTGTGTGTGTGTGCATGTGCGTGTGTGGTGTGTGTGTGTGTGTGTGCATGTGCGTGTGTGGTTGTATGGTGAAAAATATAAATAGGGAATTTCTATAAATATCTTTGTATGAATCATTTAGAATACTTTCACATGTTTGAGCGTGAGAGAGAGAGAGAGAAATAACAATAGTAGTTTCATAAAAAAATTAAAAAGTAAACCTCACACCCATGTGACCATAGGATCAGAACAGAGAATATTTAAATAAAACTAAAATAAGTGTCTATTATACGTTATTTATTTTATATTTATTATTATTGTATATTTGCAAAGCATTGTTTCAAAACCAATTGCTAAATATTAAGCATTAAACACATTCGTCTCCGCATACTCTAAATCGAACCAACTGCATTGTCTAAAATTACAGGATGAACGGATGTGTGGATGTATGGATGGAGGTGGTGTACATCCTGCGTGTATGGAGATTGGTAACAAAGAAATGACTATGAATACATTGCAGCGGCTCAGTACTTACTGAAGTGATCACAGCGAACCGACATTCGAATGACATGTACTCTATTTCATGGTGTTGTGTCATGTATACCATTGGATTTTAATCTTATTGGTGAAATAAACAATAAGTTGTAATGCACATAGCATTTTGCAGCGGTTGTTGTCTAGCCGCCGCGCGAGTAAAAACGACTAACCGTAGCATATACGAAAAATGAGTATGAATGTATGATGATTAAGAAAAGGTAATATAATGAAGCGAAGACACCTTACCATTCATCCTGTCAAATCATAAGATGACTCGCTGCCTCTTACGCACTATCCCTCTGAACGAATGACGATGCTAAAAGAAAATTAGATTTTACATTTGCGCGTCATACTCGTATTACACATAAAACAACTCTATTTCATTGTTGCGATGCGAGTTCTGTAATTAAGGTCTGACCATTAGCCCATCTGCATACTTGCCTCTGAAGCTAAACCCAACCTTCCGGCTGCTAGAGAAAACAATGGTGCAGGCTCTGTCTGACAGAGTTACACAAGCAACGTGACTTCGGCTGACCAATCATTCCCAGATGGAATTTCAAATTTTATTCCTTTGGGAGAAAGCGAGCGATTGCAGCGCGCAGCACAGTTTGATTGCATCGTCGAGACTGAAATTTATCTGATCATTTATTTGATGTTGCCAGATGCAATTGTAAATATTACGGACTTACATTGTTAAATGCAAAAGTATTCGGACAGTGACACTTTTTTTGTTGCTTTGGCTCTGTACTTCACCACATTAGATTGGAAATAAAACAATGAATGAGTATATGTTTAGAGCCATTGTCCTGCTTCAAGGTGAAGCGCTGTCCAAAGAGTACTGATGCATTTTGTTGGATGTGAGCAGATAAGATGATTCCTGCCATTAGCAGTCAGCAAAGACAAGTGTGCAAGTTCCAGTGGCAGCTGTACATACCCAAGCTGTAACACTACACTGTACAACAATTGGCTGTAAATTTACAGTAAATTACTGGCTACTCGTTGTAGTATCTTTACAGTAAACTTCACAGTAATTTACTGTTAACCTATTTTAAAAAATTTACAATTAATTGGCAACTGTTTACTGCGATTTTACAGTAAACAAGACCATGGAATACTAAGATATAGCTGTACTCTACTGTAGAACTGCAGTCATTAGCTGTTTCTTAATTATAGTATATACCTGTATTTTCACATATCAATTGTAAAAGTAATACAACTCAGTAGCCAGCAATTTACTATACAATGACAGTTAATATTGTTGAAAACTGTTAATTTGACCATTTAATGTCATGAATGAGGGGAACTCTCCTCAACCACCAATGTGTAGCATCCACCTGATTGATGCTCGGCAGCCATTTTGCTCCACACATTGCACCCCATTCACCACACATCAGCTAAAGTGGTGAGTGAGTGAATAAACAAAAATGCATCTATAAATCCTCCAATGTAAACACTGTATACAGTCCAGTCAGAAAATTATGTTTACACTGACATCCACACAAAATCAACTAGTTCTCTCAGAAAAGTGTGAATTCTCTGGTTGAAACCTGCCCTCTTCTTTGACTTAGAGCCCCTTTCTAGGTCAATGCCCAAAAAACACTTGTCAACCATGACTAAAGCTTTCAGTTTCACAGACATGTTTGCCATTGTTCCTCCAAGGTACATGCATTAATGCCTCTTTTCTTCAAACACTGAATACAACAGAAGGAATTACTGAGATCCAAGTGAGGCTAATGTCACATTTATTTCATCACACAACACAGCCCGATAAACATGGCTCATCAGAAGCACTGCAGTTGTAAAACACTCAATTAAACTGACAAGTTGGCTAATTATTTCAGTATAAAATCGCATTAAATCATCCAATGCCCACTTCCCAAACTGTTTTACATTAGCGCTTTGATATTGGACAGCAGTTCATTGCGAAGTTAACTCATGAGCAACCTTATTTCAAAAGAAAAGGATAAATTACTTAGACAAAAAGGATTATCTGTCCACTGATACATTCGTTGACTTGATAATTTCAGATAGCTAGGCCTACGTGAAGTTAAGGTTAACAGTTACCTCCATAGTTTGACACAACATACTCCGGCTAAAAATCCTTACAAATAAAAGCACAGCCATCTCAGTTACGGGATTTAAAAATATAGATATATACAGTACATAGCTATATATTACAGTCATAAAGGGAAAGCCACTGTTTGTAAACCTGAATGCTAAAATAAAACGTAATATTGCTTAATACTAATCATATATGTAGTAGTCGACTGAAAGTTTGCTGTTGGTGCCGCTTCACTAGGTTTCAACCACAGCTGCCATATCCCATAATGCTGCGTGGTCCAGTTCAATTCAAATTTCACCATATTTTGCTGTAATATTGTTTAGCTTGCATTTATTTCACAGTAACTGTCTGATCACATTGTGAAATACTACTGTTAAATATTGCAAAATGCTGGTAACCATTGATTTGCACAGTAAAATGCTGATTACAACATTGTACTGTGAAATATTAATGTCACAGTACATCTTGTAAAAGTCAGGTCATTTTTAACCTTTTGGTGTACCTCCACTATGTGTCATTGGGGGAGTGTTTTGAATCATGAAAAGGTCCTTTCTTTCTCCACGCTTTCCTTTTTCCCTTGCTCTGGTAGAGGTCAGTACTCATCTCATCCATAAGACTTTGTCCTAGAACTCTTTTAAATGTACTCTTTAGCAAACTCTAAGCAGGCCACTGGGTCGCATGTTGTAGTGAACCCTCTGAGGTCCTGCTGGTGTAGTCTTCTCTTTATGGTAGTATTTGAAACATCTTTGAATACATCCTAAAGAGTGCTGTAGGTCTGTTTAATTGTTGAAAAGGGTCTTATCTTCACCATTTTGAAGTATTCTTTGGTCAACAACTACAGTGGCCTTCCATGGCCTACTCGGTTGTGTCCTATTTCTGAGCTCACAAGTGCGTTCTTTCTTCCTAACGATGTATACAACTGTTGATTCTCACACACCCAACTTTTTGGCTATGTCTCTGATCGACTCATTTGATTTTTCAGCCTTGCAAAAACCTGCTTCACTGACATTGACACTTATTTGGTCCTCATTTGAGAGACAACAGCAACAGATCCAAATACACACCAGGAATCAGCTCTAGACCTTTTGTTAGCTTTATTGCGTATGAACTAATAATGCAAAGACACCAAGAAAGAGCTGAGCAGCCAATTGTCCAATTACTTTTGCTCCCCTAAAATGGGGGATTATGCGTAAAAAGGGAAGTAATTCCCACACAGATCACCTGATATGGATGTAAAAATGTGAAAGCTGAAAAGCTGAAAGCTGTCAGATGAAAGCTGACAGTCTCTATTTCAGCCTCATATTCACTGTTTCATTTCAAATCCAATGTACTGGAGTACAGAGTCAAAACAACAAAAATGCTGTCACTGTCCAAATACATACTGACCGCACTGTACATTTTTCTCTTTTCTCAACTTGTACTTCAGTACTAACTTTATAGGCCTGCATTGCTTAGTGATTTTTTTAAAATCTCAAGATCATTGACTCTATCTTTTCTATTTAAGTTCATACACATGCCCAGTTATGTGTATGTGGTCAGGAGGTTAATGTCAGACTGCTGCAACTGCTGTTTTTTGGTCCATGTTTCTCTGAGATTTTCCACAGCACCTCCCCTCTTTGGTGATTATTGTTAATAATGAGCTACAATATAATACGCATTTGTAACAATGTCATCTTGAGTATCCACTTGTAATGTGACAGATTTCCAGAAATCTCTCAAAAAATGATGACAGGAAACCATAGAACACAACTTCATATTACTGGAAACTAATAAGAAAAGGTGACAAAACAAAAAAGTCATTTTCCCCCAGTTTGTCACAGTGAAACAGTAACAGTAAGTTTTTAAAAAAGTAACAGTAATTCTCTCTAATGCCACTCTCTACTCTCAAAAGAATACCAAGGACCATAGAACCCAACTCAATATTACTGGCAAATAATAACTAAATTCAATATTTCTAAGTATTTCTCCATATGTTTAAAGACTCTAAAAGCATGGCTGAGTGTATGCAAGATAAACAAACAGACTGGATATACTGTACTGTACATCACTGTCAATCATAGAAAGCTACTACACTGAACCTCAGGATAGTTTTCAGTAATGAAGCAGTAAGCACTTCACAAACCAAGGCAATATCTAAAAGGTTTTTTTTTTTTTTTTTGATATATGTATATTTGCTATTTTGAACAGAGCATTTTATGATTGGCTGAGTCTCCTGAGCAGAGAAAGAGTAGGAAATAAAGTGAGAAATGTTAACTTGGAAAAAGATGCAGGTTTCTAGGGGTGGATCTAAATAATTAATTATTCAAAGTGAATGGTCAAAGTTTGGGGGGAGGGCAGAGCCCTGCCAAATACCTTTCATTTAACTGTGGGCTATATTCACTTGCATCATACTGTCTCCTGTTGCTTCAAATATAAATTTATTATATACGTTTTTTTAAAATGTATTTCATGTACTACAAAATGAAATATCATTTTGTGCTATCTTCATCATAAATTCAGTTTCTGAACAGCTGGGCACTGTGGATATAAATAATTTTAAAATAATGTCCTTCAGTTGCCTCTTCTTGGGGGCCTGATTCTTTTCTATAAAATGATATCTAAGGGCCAAACATTTTCTATTTATGCACTATTTATGAAACAATATGCAGTATGGTTAAGATGTGTTATACAAGCAGGCAAATTAACTGCCTTCTTAACATATGCATAGCTGTTATTATTCTGTCCCTATAGTGGGAGTTATGCCAACTTGGAACAATTTTTGATGCATCGAAATAATAACACCCTCAATGAGCAAGTCAGCCCTGAGGTAAATGAATGTCCAAATGCAGGGGTACACACGGTGTAGCTACAAAAATGTCCACCAACACTGGAAGCATTCTTACAGGCAGGTGGTATTACAAATGTAGTTTATTATATTATAGTCGGCTAACTCTTTAAAATTTAAAAAGCTGTCATTAAATATATTTCTTTTCATTTTGGTTGGGACAGAAAAATGGACAAAGACTATATTGTGTTTCACACATTTATGAATTGTATTTGTTTTGCTCCGTTATTCTGAGGTGGTTAAAAATGAGGGCACCACCCTTTTACAGTACCTTTCTAAATAGGCGATTCAACTTGGTGTCATTGAGCAGACAATTCTTTTCTCTGTCACTAGATGGCGATGTGTGTTTAGGATATGAAAGAAGAAATATTTTAATGAGAATTTTCACAAATTTACTTGGAAGTGCATTGCAGTAATGACATTCATTTGAGCAAGCACAGTAAGGAGCTGATTCAATGATTGTGGGTTTCATAGTGCGTATAATGTACAAGTACAAAAAAGAATATACTGCTCTGGATAAGGGCACCCTCTTGTGAATTCATGTAAGGTTTTTAAGAAATCTTTTTTGTCTTTTTGTGCCTTTCTGTTTGTTTTGTGCAGACTAAATGAATGTATACATAAATAAATAGTATTTGTGTAGTGGTCATATTCAACTAAATGATATCATTAGATATTGTGATAAATAATAGTTTGTGCTGGTGTTATTAATATGGGGCATGTTGAATGAATGGTCTTTATTATAAAGTAGTTGGTTGTGGCTGATTTACAAAGTTGTTGCACTGTAAAGAAAAAATGTTAGCCCTTTGATTTAAGAAATGTTTCTACACTGCCATCTTATTCTGTCAAATTGCAGTTAAATATAGAAATTATAATGAGGATATTCCTTGAGATCAGAAAATGATGCATTATAGCTGTTAATTATGTAATTATGCATTATACCATTATTTTCTTTGTCTCACTACAAAGGTTGACCTTGCTAGTTGATAACAACACTGCTGGTGTTATCCAAGAACTGGAAAATATAAGATATCCATCTCACTTTGTAAAGCTACCATTATTATAATGTGTCATTATTAACCGTGGGATGTGTTGATACGTTGGTCATCACAGTATGTGTAAGATAGCATCCTTGCAGAGTATTATATGTAATTGTTGGGAAGAATTAAAACAGGAATACCAACACTGTATTGGAGATGCATTGGAAATTGGAACTCCGACTGGCATATCCAGCTGATATATGTTTATAAAACAATGTTGCATATCTGGAATGAACCATAATCACACCAGCTCTTACCACTAAATGGTGAAAGCCTCACCCAGGAAGATAAGGTTTCAGATATCATGATAGGTACCACACCATTGTTTATTAGCGACACTTCTTGTCAATGTGGATTTTTCAAACTGACAGAAAAAATATGTGCCATGTATGAAAATACATCCGTCAGACTTAGAACATAGTGAGCATTTAATGAAAGCACAAATAAGCTTCTATGGTGCTGTCAACCTGCCATTCAAGGTGAGCTTTAAGCAAAAAAGAAAACAAAAAAAACAATAGGGGGCGCTATTCACCTTTCTTGTACCATCAAACAAGAAATAGTCTTGTGTCTATGAAAACTGAAACAGAAGTGCATCACTGACACTCAGTACCCTACCCCTAGTTGCCCAATGTGCTTTCTGATCAGCCGATACTTGTAGCATTTTATGTTTCAAATATTAATTTCGTAGCACAATTTGTTCCATACCATCTGACATATATACATTTGAAACTCTGTAAGTAATGACATCATTTTGACATCATATTAAAATGACGGTTAAATTTAATGGTAGTTAGAAATTAAATGTGCTCTGCTGAAGTGGGTAGACCCCAGGGATCTACTATGCTACGCACAGGGATCTACTATGCTATGCACAGGGATCTACTATGCTATGCACAGGGGTCTACTATGCTACGCACAGGGGTCTACTATGCTACGCACAGGGGTCTACTATGCTACGCACAGGGATCTACTATGCTACGCACAGGGATCTACTATGCTATGCACAGGGGTCTACTACCCAATGCTATGCTTCGATATGTGTCCTATACTGATGGCAACCCAGCCCTGAGACAGCTTTACAGTCTCTCCTTACGTACTCAGGGAACTCTACTCTGTTTCAGCGAAACTCTCAGGAAAAAGGTATGAAAGAAGTGTCTATAAAGGTACAAACACTTGTCACAGGGGTGGTACTCCACAGGTACATAAAACGTGTACCCCTAGTCAGCAATGCATAATTCATTTTTAGTACATTTTTTGCTTGTAAAAGGTACTTATGAGTACCCAAATTTTGTACATTATTATACTTTCCGGATTCATTCTGGAAATTTGTTCCATGAGGAACAAAAATGTACCTTCACTGTGCTTTTGTTTCTGAAAGTGGATGCAGTGTTGAGAAAAACTGTGCCCACATCATTCCACTCCATTTTATATCAGTGTTGCTAAGGAACACATTTTACAATAGGTTACTGCCCCTGTACTCTAGCATAACTCAAAATATATCTAAGCTTATTTTGATACTGTACTTCTAACATTGAACTTGTTTTTTTTATTTTTTATTTTTTTAAAGCAACAGATATTAAAATATGTATAAATAGGCATTTCATATGGACATCACATTACATTGCAGTCACTTACCAATATTATCCAGAGAGGCTTACAGCCAAACTTGTAACATTTTTACCAAAGCTTGTAACATTTAATTGCCTAGAACGGTGTTCTTCATGCTTTTATTAATATATTCACTCTCCATAATTAATTTATCTTATTCATTTCCTTCTATCAGTATTAAGTATTGATTGACTGAGTGATGATTGGAGTTGACATGTGTGGCAGTGAATGTCTACTGTCACATTCATTACAACTCCTGGGTCATCTGACTATTGTATGCGTCCATATTTGCACAAAACATTATTTGATTCAGATCTTGAAATGCATTTTTACTCTGAAATCTCCCGCACCTCAGTACAGCACAGGTTTCCAGACTGGGCTGAGAAAATTCTAGAAGGCTGTAGGTTGATATTAAGAGTGTCTGGAGACAAATCCAGATGAAAAAATCAATTGGCTGCACAGTTCAGGATATATGGGCTATAAAATGTCGGAAAAAATACTGTATGTGGTAATATTAAAACATTGCATTGTGATGACTTGAACCCCATATATCTGAAAGGCTCATTAACTAGAAGCATATGGCAATATACAATTTCTAAAATTAAGTAGTTTCAGAACCGTAAGGCTCTTATCAATGTTTCTCCATTTCACTGTCTCATCCATCTTCATAATGCAAACAATTTCGCTCGAACTACGTCATCCGTAAAATAAATGATTCAGATCAATTTGTCAACCTTATAATTCTCAGTGTTTCTGCACTTGTAGGTCATCATGAATTATTACTGGAGTGGCACTCTATAATACCAAAGACATCTGTGAGTAATACAAAAAAGATCAAATTGAGTGATTTTTCTCCATAAAGAACAGTGGGGGAAAAAAGAGTAGTCGCCATCTGTGCTGCCATTTAAGGTCTGGGCACTGTACCAAGCCAAATAAACCGCCTGTGGTCGGAGGATTTCAAAGATTGTTTTTTGTTTTTTTGTTTTTTTTTTCAATCACATTCAGATTTATTAGCCATTAAAATGGTGTCTTTGCAACACCCCGAGAGACAGTTTTACTGATGGCTCTTTCAGTTTACCAGATTGTTTGGCCACCAAGAACACATAAATGGCAAAATTATTTCACTTGGAGTTTGTAAATATTTTAAAAGTAAACATGTATTGGAATTTGAGATTTTTATTAATCAACATGTCTGCATTATTATTTTATTGCATACTGTGAAAATGCATAAAAGACAGGAATGCTGATATATCAGGCTGGTACACAGAACCAGCTGTGTTCTGAAACAGAGGAAATTCAATTACTTACTGGCAGACAGCTAATTTCTCCCATTACTCAATAACAGTGACTTGAATTCAAGAAAATATTTAAATAATAAAAAGTGACAACCTTTCAGTCTCAGGTCCGTAAAGACTTCTGGGCTACAGTTAATGTAATTTGACTAATTATATAAAGGGATAATATGCCTGTATTTTTCTAATTGTATCCCATCTATAAATATTTAGTGGTAATATTTTATGGACCAAATTACTGCAGTTCACCTGGTATAATATTCTATTATGCCATTTTGCACTGTAAAAAATAAGAGCGAAACATTTATACATAAAGTCTTACATCATTGCTGTTACACTGGCCCTGAGGACAGTTTTAAATCTACCTTAAACGATAAGAGTTCAGGTAATAAACAGTGCGGTAACCAAAGACAAACTGCATTCAGCTGACTAATAGCAAAAGGTGCTTCAGATCTATAAAATTCTTTGTTTGTGCATTGTCACATCCTCTGAAAGACAGTAAGAAATAGTACTGTAAGCAGCACACATTGGGTCCCGTTTAATGTTGAGAATAAATGACTTTAGTTTATTGCCAACCGCACATAATTCATTGTTTTACAGGTGAATTTTTTTGCAAACCCAGGATAACTGGCGAACATGTGAGTTGTGCAGCATTTTGTGCCATTGTCCACCTGATCTGGATCCATTGATTGAAAGACAGGACCCCTTATTCTTCAGAAATAGTCTCAGTAAATTTTAAACGTAAAATGCGTAGAGCAGACTAATACCGGCTCGGTTTCTCATAAACTGGGTGTAGCCAACCGGTGAGGTCAAAACACTGCTGTTTGCCTCTTAGCACTGTAGTGTGCATTCAATACATAGGCCTATCACATTCCAGGCTCACAATGCTACAGATCAGAAGATGCTTCTGTCCCACCAACCCTCTTTCCTGCCCCCCCGCCCCAAAACTCATAGCATTTTGCAGTGTGCAGAAGAGCCAGTATTCTTCAGACTGAGCTCGGGGAGGCAAAGTGGCCTTCACACGAACATCTGGTCAGAGACAAAGAGTTTGGTTACCCCTCGATAATAACATGGAAGAAACTTCAAGCACCTCCTGATTAACTTGCAATGTTATTGCTCCCAGCTATAAGTAGCATTAATGTATGATCAGCTCAAATAAATTTAAAACGTGATCAAATTTAAAATGTTGAATCCCAGTCTGCACGTCTCTCAGACCAGTATCATACAGTAGCCTGTATGGTTAAAGCCGCCCATGCAGGTGGATTTTTAAATCAAGTATGTAAAGTGTAGTCAACTAAATATCTATTCTGCAAACAGTTTGAGACGCAGTTCAACAACAAAACAAAGGATGATTGTACAGAATGTGTTACACTACTTTTGATTAAATTAAGTGATAGACCGATGTCATAGGCCTACTACAATGTAGGCTATATTTCTTGTCACAAGGTTTTGAAAACAAACACGCAATAGTGCGTTAAAGTTGTTTTAATAAACTGCTGCTGTTATTGTTTAACTCCGGTGGATGCTCATAAACAGAATACAAACTGATTAACATTCCGACAAGTTTACGATCAATACTTTCCCTTTGTTTAAGGTAAGGGGCAGCGGAAAGACTACAGTGTCTGACTTCAGTCCTGTAAACCGAGCGCTCTGGACGGACACAGATAGCTGAAAGTTACACGCATTCCTTCGGTCTCTCGTTAAATAATGCATTCAGCACAGGTGCACTGGAGCCCTTCGATATCAGCGCGCCGCTATCGCCTTTGCCCATTCCGGCGCTTCATTAGGACGATGGGATCTCTGCCCGCTCCGCCGGAACCTTGATTCTTTGTTCAATTTCTCTTCCTCTCGGGCTGGATGAGTGGAATAGCCCGGGCTCAAAGGTAAGGCTACTAAAGTTTAACTACTGGTCCACACCAGGCGAAGATAAATGTGTAGCGCTTCCGTTTCACATAAACGGACGGTTGAGACGCCAGGAGACTGAGATGGCATGAGCCGGGAGAGGACCTATCACCTGGATATGTGACAGCATTTTCTTCTCAAATTTCGTTGAGTGACCCGGTGTCACCGACACCTTCCGGGGACCCAATGCACGGCTTTCTGGAAGATCCTTTTGACATGGTAGATATCCTTTAGATAGAAATTCGGAAGCTCCCCTTGCAGCGTTTGGAACGGTCGCAATACAGGGCAATGCTGCGTTAAGATCTAACACAAATTAAAACCGGTTTTTTTTTGGCATGTGAGCTGAGATATGAATGGCATACAGACACAAATAATATTCTAAACCACCATATAACCGAACGAAGTGTAATTTTATGGTCCCTTTATGGAAGAAAAAAATGCATCACCGCCCAATGTAGCATTACAGGTAATGCTAAAGAAACTGCCTTGAATTTAGAAGGGTTGGAGGTTTTAATCCTTGGTAGGACTCTTTCATTTTAGCCTTAAGCAGAGCACCTGCTTGCCTTGCAAAACATCAGACTGTGAAAATGAAAATGTACTTGTAAATAGACAACATTTAAACTAAGCTCTGTAATTTGCTCTGTATAAGGGTGTGATAAGCATATGGTTCATAAAAGAGGCGTGATACATTTGCTATTGCAGCCTAAACAACTGAATTCAGCCCCTGAAATGGAGAGCATTTTAAAGTGTGGGGTTAAAAAAAAAAAAATGAAATGGAAGACTCAAACTGGCAAGTAGGGCAGGAGGTTAATTGTTGCGGGGCTCACATGATTTGTTCTAGAATAATAGAATTTCCACAATCCTGTCACCTGGGCTCTGGAGTCTCTCTGGATGGATGTGGTCCGAATCCAAAGGATTTAGTTTCCCGCAGCCAGGGAAGGCTTCCTGGGGGAGTCTCCCGGAGTGGTTCAGGGCCAGAGCCGCGCTGGAGGGGAGAGCGGAGAGGGAAGCTGGGACTGTGGCTGTCTGAAGCTGTCTGCTTCAAACCGCTTCTGGCTTTCCACGCGTCAGGTCTGGCATGGGCATTCGCAGTATATGAACGCTGCGTCGTTCTTGTTTACCCCATGCTGGCTGGAGGCTTGCAGAGGCAGGAGGGGGTGATCAGGGGGAGAGCCAGATGGGAGATAATGGCTCGCGCAGGGCTCGTTGCCTAGCTCCAGCCTCAGTCCCGAGAATATCAGTTCATAAACTCTCCCAGCTTTGGGGGGGGTCACACTACACTGCCCCATAGTCACAGTGAGCTACCTCTGCAGCGCAAACTCCATTATCCACTTTGTGTGCACATGTGGGTGTGTTCGTTAGTGCACGTGTATGTGTGAGCGAAAACGTCTGTTTTTTATATGGCTGTTATGGGGGAGAGCTGGAGCAGTTTTTTTGCTGTGCTCTCTCTCTTCTTTCCTCTACCACTTCCCATACTTCTCTCTCTCTCTCTCTCTCTCTTTTCACTACCACTTCCCATCCTTCATTCTGTATCTGTATTCTTGCTGGGTAGAGCTGTCTTATCCATATCACTGGTCATCTCTCTCTCTCTCTCTCTCTCTCTCTCTCCATCTATCTCAGCGGACCTCCATTGCAGGGGATACGGGGGATAGAGTTTCCTGAACAATGGAAACTCAATCAGGAAATGGAAGGCCGGTGGTCAGAGGGGCCGTGAGCTCAAACTCCACATCCCCTTCACCTCCCTCCAGCGTCCCAGGAGCCAACGCCACCGGCACAGTGTACAAGGAGGACCTGCAGTCCAACAGGAAGATAGAGAAGTTTGACATCCCCTTGGACGACCTCAAGAAGATGTTTGACAAACCCAAAGTACACGAAACGGTGAGTAGGGAGGGACCTATGGTTGAGACGTGAAAACTGCTTATTTTTTCACCTTTGACTGCATCATAACTCACTTTGTGGGTCATAATTGCCCTTTTTTATTATTCATGATGGCAGATCAGTTTGGCCGATTGTATGCAATCCTTTGTTTGTGGAACTTGCTGGCGATTGTAGACAAAATTGTAATGTGTTCAACAAAGCTTAAGGATCCATATTTGAGAATGCTAAAAGTAATGCCTGTGTAAAACTGAACATACTGGTTGAATAGTTTGTTGAGGAGCAGAGAACAAGTGACCTCATAAAACTTTATGGTATTGTTGCTTGGTTTTTTGTTTGGTTTTTTGATCTCAGCTTTTAGATCTTTTCAGTCTCACCTCTAACAGAGTTTTAAACAATTCTTCACCTTGTCTGACCTTAGCTGCTCAGAGTGGTACAAGGGAGGCAGAATTGGTCAAATTTAATCTCCGTACCTTAATACTATGCCTATCTATACTTGAGATAGGTAGTACTGTGTACTGTGTACAGAACAATATGAATGTTTAGCTTGCCAGAACCAAATAAACTTTTAAAATGTAAATCCACCTAACTAAGACTTAATGCTGGTTAGTTTAATAATTCTTAGATAGTCTCTATGAGGCTTAATGAGGATAGATTCTGTGTATTTCCCTCTGGTTTAATGCATGCTTTGTTTTATCTTGTTACTACAGGGGGTTCTGTGAGCTATTAGGTATGTATTGAAATATTAAAGGATATTGCGATATATCTCATTTATCTGCATTACTGTGGCTTGTCTCAGTCTTAATACTGAGAGAATGATGTCCCTACTGACTTTGCAGGTAACGCTCTGTTGATAAGACAGAGTAGTGCTATTATTCCTGTCCTTATTCATCCTGGCATGATTATCACCCTCAATTATTGATTTTGGTGAAAAATGCTTACCACTTTTTTTTCCTACTGCTGTGGTAGAGGCAAGTTCAACTTTATAATAACTGTGGAATGGGCTATTTATGAAGGATGATCTAATCTTAAGGATCATCTAAGGTACAATATGAACCAGCTGGGGAAGGTTTCTGATTTCCCTAAGATCAGCAGGGGGTAAAAGTTTCAACCTCAAACTGTTTCAAATACTGCAATTAAAGTTTTCTGTCTCCGGATCTAGTTTGTCGGTTGGTTCATAAAATAGCTAAAGCAGTTCAGTACCAAAGAGTTCCAGCTGTACTTTATCAGTCTCCTCATGTTGTTCTTTTTTCCCCAGTAAAACAATCAACAAAAACCCATTCAAGAATGTGTTATGCATTTTGCAGACTGTATTGCATAAATGCTTATGTCACATAATCAAAATTCAATTTTGATAACGAGACTAGGCTGGATTTGTACTCCAATAATGCACCGAATCCAAGCGCTTACCCCATATTGATTTCTACACTGCTGTGCACTGCATGGTGCAAACAAGAGCCTGACAAAATGATGTTTCTTGAACTGTGCGCAGCGTATGATTTATGCAGTGGTATCTTTCACTTGTCAAGGCAGCTAACAGTTATAAAATGAGGACGTTTTTCAAAGCGGAGTTGCCAGCTAAAGATTTGGCTATGACCCGTCTGTGGGAAGGGCGCTAAGGTTGAACACATTATGAGTCTCGCTACAGCTGAGGTGGAGGGGCAGCGGTCAGATTCGTTCCCAGCTGATTTCCACGATGATATGAAACGATACTATTTTACTGTTAGCAAATCTCGCAATTGGCTCATTTGACAAAGCTTTGTCACACCAGCCAATGACTGTGGAGGAATTACCTCCATGGACATCAAACCTGTTTGTAGGGAACTACACACTGCAAAAAGCTGGATTTGATATTCTGTGACAGTGACGTCAGGCATATTGTGTTCAAGGGCTTTCCCCGCTAAAATTCACTTTCAGACAAAGACACCAACCTGACCACAGAAAACTCCATGTAGAACTAAACACTTTATCTGATAATGAATGTTTTCTTGAGGCCGCAGCAGTATGCAGGCCTTGTGCTTTTCATGCAGTGGTAATTCTTCACTGGGCCATCAAAGTCGTGTTTCTTTATGAGTGTATGCTCACCGATGTCCTTCTGCTCCACCACAGGCATCAATCACGGCCGGATTACTGACAATCTTGAGATGCAAATCATCACTTACAGACAGAAGGGACTCGTGCAGACCTATCTGGCTGCTTCTGAATTAATACCGGTGGCAGGTTTACAAGTCACCGCATTGGGCCTTTATATGCCGCTGTGAATCAGCGAGCGAATAGCCCAGCGCTTCAGGGTTTCGGAGCTGAAGCAGATGACCGGATCTGTTCTCCTGGTGCATTGTGCCCTTAGTTATCGACACACCTACGTCCTACCCTCGTTTTACACGGCACACTCTTGACATTTTAGGTTACGGATCCTATCTTTGTGCCACAGCAGACGCGACACGGGAGAGAGAAAAGCCACACTGCGTGATCCAGGGTTTGCCCTACGTCGTCCAGGGTTTGAGGCTAACCGGGTTTTTAAAAATAACCCGCTAATTGGCATGTTGAGAGTAGCTGAGCGTCTACCTCACTCTGCTAGGTTGGGTACAGTGCAGTACGCAGAGCAGACTCGGTCTGCGATCGCTGTACCGGGCGTCTGCAGTGAGAGGCTGATCGAAACGAGCCAGTAATGAACAAGGCCTCCTGAGAGACTCTTACTCCTTTGTTAAATCTCTGCCACCTCTTCTCTCTAGTGCTTTCAGAAGCTCAAAGTCTCAAACACTGTCTGTCTTTAAACTCCCAATGCGTGGGTATTCAGGTGGCACAGCTATCCCGCTAAGGCGCTAGTCTGTTATCAGTGCATTGACTGAATCACAGTCCAGAACTCAATTCTAACCATGCCTGTTTCCGACTGTCCCATGGGGTTTTAAATGAGGGCTCTTTTTTCCAGTCGACACATTTGGCAGGGGGAAGCAATTTCACTGGTCATATGGATTTTTTGTCTTGGATTTTGACACACCTGAGCCTGTTTGGTAATTTGGTGACTTGCCGTGCACTGAAGTGGGAGGAGAGGTGCCGTTGGGGTTGTGTCAGTGAAGATCAAGCAGCACACTGCAATTTTGGTGCGGCGTATTGCAATTTTGGTTTAGCCTAATCTGCTATTCCTGCCTGCCTGCTCAGACCAGGCCGATGGGGCACGTTGCAGCCTAGTCCTGTTGCTAATTTTCAGAGCTTTCCCAAGCAGTGTGCCAAGATCATAGCATATTCAAAATCCAATCGTCAATTTTTGTGGTTCTTATGTGGTCCAGTGTCACTTTGATATAAATTTCCCAAGCAGGAGAAATATAATTCATTGCCTTTTTTTATAATGTTAATTCCCGCATTTACAGTATTTCTGTGTTTAATTGTTTGTGGCTGTTCTATTGCAGAAGGTGGAATGTCTGCTAGCCTGCTAATCTGCTAGTTCAGCATGACGGCGCACTGAAAAAGCTATGTTTGCTTTGTGCCATTGTTGTCAATCATTGGTAAGAGCTGACTGGATTATATATAGACAGAGAGAGAGAGAAAGACACAGAAAGAATGCAAAATAAGTCCTTGGAAAATCTCCAAAACATTTTTATCTGAACAGAAAATGAAGCAAACGCATGAGAGAAGTTGTCCTAATGCGAGATTTCTTTCATAACAATGTGAAAATAGCCAACATTATTTCCATATTTTTATATTTTCATCTAGTCCTCTTGAGAATACGTATAGGAAACACATTATGGCACTGTCAGAAATCCTTTTTTTTTAAATGCCTATACCCTTTTATTCCTTATTTTACAGACATAAGCCTGAATGGTGGTCTTTGAACAATATCTCTAAAGCTCTTAATGCATAGGAATCATCCTGAATATCATGATGAGTCAGCTCACTTTTC
Organism: Anguilla rostrata; assembly: GCF_018555375.3. NCBI lineage: Eukaryota > Metazoa > Chordata > Actinopteri > Anguilliformes > Anguillidae > Anguilla > Anguilla rostrata. The sequence continues at coordinate 4,062,396 of NC_057947.1, forward strand.
AGCTGTGCCATTTCCGTACATTAAACACTCCTATCAGAGAGGTCGACTGAGGATAAGGAAGGAAAGGCTTCACTGTCATGATACATCCTTCATAGTGACTGCGAAAAGTTGGCTTTGTGAGTATTAGAAACATTTCTTTTAATAAGAAGCCAATGTAATTTGCAGTATATCCTATTGCATGGCAGAGAGCCCATGTCTCATCGTCCATCCTCAAACTCTAAACATAGTTCTAAGACAATCTGCTGACATTTAGGACTTCTTACTGTAATTTATTTGCAAAACATGATGTGAACCTGATGAAACAAGCAAAATAATTTAACAGGCTTGTTTGTAAACATTAAATATTTATTTCTCAAAGAGAGATTTCTTTCGGCATTGGCACAGAATGCATTGTATATTACTCAGTTACATCATATAAAATATACTCACACCATATAAAAGGCAGTGGGAGTGTATTTGTAATTTGAAGGAAAAATAAACACTCAAAAATTAAATAATAATTATATAGATGCCCAGACATAAAAGAAAGTCATAGTGCTGGACCGTTATCCATGAATCATGATGCTCTGGAAGTGATTTAACGTGTAGCATGCAAATGTAGCAACAAAAATATACTTTATATTCAACAGCAATAATACCTACAGGACATACAAACAAGGAATGCGTGACAGCTTTACGAACACCTTTTTACCTATACAGATGAGATATTTTGTTGTTCACATGTACCTTAATTAAAAGTTATCCCAATACTTCGAATTCTTCTTTTTTTTTTTTTTTTAGAAAAATCTGTCAGACTACATAGTGTCTGGAATTTTGTTGCTGGCTTCAATGGTTTCCTGTGTTTAATGTGTACCATATAAAGAACTGGCTTTGTTCTTTTCCCATGCAGTGATTGTGGTCTTAATTTGATGCTGCATAATCTTTTTGAAGCAGGGTGATTTGAATGGAATATGGCACTCTTTTGCTGATATCTGCTTGCTGCAGAGAGTGGGAGAACAATTTGCCTCAGCAGTGGATGGCACATGTCTTATTTGAGCCTTCTTGTCAAAGTGTGTAGGACATTAAAGTCTGAGGACATCAGCCTGCGGACAACCAAGTCCTGGTTGTTTTTGGTATTTATGAAGAAATAATGCAATTTTGACACTCAGATTACACTTCTTACTCAGGAATACATAATTGAGAACAAGAAGAGCTTATTAGGATGCCATTCCCACCACAGTCACTGGACCTGAACCCAATTGAACATCTTTGGGAGCTGTTGAAGAGGGGAAAGAGCCAAACATCAAGAATCGACAGATGATCTGGGGAGTGTTGAGAGAGTTCTGGGATGAAATGGAAGATGAGGTGCTGCATACGATTGTGGAATCAGTGCCAAGCAGAGTGAGGGCAGGAATCAAGGCAAAGGTTGGACACAGCAAGTGCTAACAATTTTTGACCTTTAATAAATACCTACACACGTTGGCTTATTAAAAAATAATGCACTATTGAATAAGAAGCATCATAATTGTATCCCCACTGTATGTATTTCTTGCATACCTCATGCTTGCCCTTTCCATGGCTTTTAAGACTGAATATGTAGAAATTAATTCTGATGTTAGGCATATAGTAAACAGCAAACATTCCCTGTGATGTAGTTCACATCAAAACAGAATCCATTGACAAGAAATGTTTCTGTAAACCTTCTTCAGATCTTTTGGTCAATGCGTTCAATGTGAGTGTATCTGAGGTTGGGATTGGAGAGGAGTATTAGACATATAGCAAGATAGTGAAACGATGCTTAGCCTTCTATGTGGCAAATGAGACCATATTCCCCTGCAGTCAAATTGCATGATTGCTTCTTCCAAAAAAGTGTAGCTGCTTGTGTCAACCAAAAGGTGGCAATGTAATGTCTACTGAGCCATTACAGATTACTGTCTTTATTATGTAGTGTATGGTTAAAAGATAAGAACGCTCATACCGCTATGTCAGGGAGGTTGCCTTGGGAGGCTTCAGAACTATGTGTGTGGCACAGTCAAATGGCGAATGAGGAGAATTAATTAAAGTGGTATTAATTAATGTGTGGCATCGAAAGTGCTTTACAGTGACTTGATAATTATCATCCCTTCACTGTAAAGCGCTTTAAAAATGGCATGAATTAATATGTGCTGTCTAATGGCCCCTTTGTTCTGAATCAGTTTAACATCCTTCGATGCTACCCACTATTTTATACCACCCAGCAGCCCTAAAACCCCTCTGAAAGTTACAGAAAATTATGCTATTTAGCACAAACAGCATCTTTGAATGTATATATCAAATATATCTGTAATAAATGTAATTGACAAAAAAATTGACGGCCAGATTGAGAGAAATTCAATCATCTTTTAAAATAAAAGGCAAAACTAGAAGATATAATCAAAAACAAACACAACCCAGTCCCAGACTAAATGCTATAAATAGAGCATGTTGTCCTCCTTTAACGTATGTTGATGCATGCACCTATAGCACTGCTCTTGCAAGGAGCTTTTTTTACTTCAAATGCCTTTTATTAAGCTGGGTTACTGTATGAGAAACTGTTTCTCTGAGTAAATGTAGTGTTCCCAAGAGGGATGTTCCTCTGTTTCCATGACTGTGGTTTATGAAGACAGCTACTATAAATGGATTACAGGGTGCTTTGTTTCCTCAGACAAACTAATAGCAAGGTTTACCATAGTAAATTATCTTAGACGCCTGGACAAGAGGTCGATTAAGGCCAAACGTCAAGTTGGCTTTTTTCACAAGATTTATATGAAGTCATTATAAATTTGTGTGTCCGTAATCACAAGCACGCCTCTATGTGCAGCGCGGGTGTCACTCTACCTTCCTTCGTTTCTCTTTTGTCACTCACGTCAGTTATATTTAGATGTTTTTTTGAGATTCTCCCATGGCTTGCAGTCCTGAGATAAGGTGTCAGTCATGATCATGTCACAGGAGAAAGGAGCAGTTAAATATATGCACTGTTGCTATGAATATCGATGCCGTGCTCCATCCTTGCCTAATTAACATCTTGTGACTTTTTTTGGTAAAGGGACAAACATTGACATGAGGCTCAGTGGATAAGCAGGCATGTAGAATTTGTGTTTCTCCTTACAAGCCCAAATTTTGTGGTGGCCATTGGACTTATTCATTTTGGCTAATGCTGTTATGGTTAAGCCAATCCGTTCTTGGTTGTTATTAACGAGCGTTGAACTCCAGACGAATCAGAAAGCAACAGGCTTGCATTGGTCTTTTTATCTTTTTGCAACTTTGTATCTTCTGGAGGATTGAGGTTACAACCTTTGAATAATAGCTGTGACAGTTTGTCTAGCTTCATTCCACTCCTCCTCCTAATCCCACCCTCTGTCCTCCCGTTCTCTTTCCTATAGAAATAATTACTTTGACCTTTAATTATAATAATGCACCATAATTATTCTACAAGTAGCGTTGATCTCAATCTTTCTTTCATAATTCTCATATGCTTTTAATACACCATAATGCACTGTGTTCATGGTAATAAATCATGCTTGAGCATGGTGTATGGCAGAGCTACTTCTTTTCTTGAAATAATTTTGTATTTAACATTTTTATTAAACAAAGGAAAGAAAGAGTGTGTGTTAAACATGGGCTCAGTGTCGAGTCAGGCCTAACAAACATCCGTGGCCACCTAAAACGCCTCATAAAAAGGGGAGATTACAAACCCTTGTTTGGCGGGCAATACCCTTGTAAGTGTGTGGTGGCACTTCTGGGTTAAGTAATTACTTTCAGAAAGAGTAGACGCGCACTTATACATACTGTAACAGTCGCTCCTGTCGGGCATGGTTACAGCGCTGAGTAGAGCATTGCAGGTAGCCTGATATTCCACCTTGCCAAGGGGCCTGCCCTTTTGGTGATAAGGTAATGTCACAGCACTGTCGTGTGAGAGACCAGTGTTCGGTTCCCACGTCCGATGAGAGGAGAACACTCACTTGTGATTCTAATCCTTAAGAGAGCATCTGACCCGGGCTACCAAATGTATTATTTTTAATCCGTCAAATGCCTCCAATAACCACGTTTCATTATTTTTTTAAATCCCCATCATGTAGCCTTTGGTCTTGTAACTGTACCTATGTCCACCACCTCCCCTTGGAATAAAAATTGGAGTAATATATAGGCTTATGTCCAATGTCTCTCATCACGGTTTGGCTTTTGCCAGTTTCACCAAAAGAATAGCCCCCTGAAAAATGTACAAATTTTACATATTCTGTAAATGGAGTTCTCAGTGACAGGCAGAGGGTTGAATGCCCTGCAAAAAAACATATTGAAGTAAGGTAGCCAACAAGCTAGCCTATCCTGGCCTGTTAGCTGGATAGCTTTCCAGTTATACGACGGTTCTGTCAAAAACTTTGAGTGGAAGTTTATTTTTGAAGATGAATGCATTCCTTTGAACATCAACATTGTGACTTTATCAGCAGTAGACCCTCATAAATATTAATAAAAAATAATAGCTTTCTATTCATCGTCCTATAATGGCTATCTTCTATTGGCCGGCCTCCCTAGCATTACATTACATTACAGGCATTTAGCAGATGCTCTTATCCAGAGCGACACAACTTTTACATGGCATTTATATTGCATCCATTTATGTAGCTGGATATACAGTATACAGAAGCAATGCAGGTTAAGTACCTTGCTCAAGGGTGCACTGCCATTGTACATTTGTGACCTTTAGATTACAAGACCAGTTCCTTATCCATTATACTGCACTGCCTCCCTAGCAATTGTGTTGCATTTAAAAAATAAATGAGAAATCAATGATATTTAAATGATAGAAATTAAACCAACTAGGGGGTGGAGTGGAGTTAGGCCACGAATCATCATGAGAGACAGAAGTAACACAAAAGACAGCAATACACATGCCTTATGCATAAAGTGTGTAATACATAAAATAAAGATTAATCCTGAATAGAGAGGGGAACTATTTATATCAAAGCAGAATACGTGAGTATTTCATGTTTGGTTATATTGCTGTGTGCAGGAATGGGTTTTCAGTGGGGTAAAAACCTAAATTGTAAAAAAATGTTGGTTTTTGTACTTCATGGACAGGGGATTTTAGAGCTGGAGAGACAATGTGAGGGAGATTAGGGGGTGCCATTGTTTACTACTGAGAATGTGTGCAAAAATATGGGGTTTGGGCCAGAAGGGAAGGGGGAGGGGGGTTTGGCGGTTCTCTCTGAAATGCCTCTGCTCAGCCTCCCTAAAATCCATTTTAGAAAGTTTGGGCTGTCTGTATAATCCGTCTTAGGGAAAGGAAGGGATATACTGTGCAGACACTTCATGGGTTCATGTGCAGAGGCTTCGCTGACCCATGGGTCCGCTCTGCTTCCTCCTAGATAATGGATGCCGCGGCTCTCTCCATCTCTACATTTCTCTGAGCTAGTGAAGGGAACACAGTCGTGTTGGTCCATCCCCTTAGGCACTGCAAGATGTCCGTTTTTCTATTAACTTAGTCCTCCAGGGCAGCGACATGCAGGTTTACATGTTCGTTCCCTTTATCTGGCCTGACAACCAGGGATGGGATCAATTAAATTCAGTTTGGCCAGTTGAGGAAATATATTGCATGCAGTTCATTCGTTGAAAAATCTTCATATAACATTTTTGGAATTTCTCAATTCACAAATTGAATTTCAGTTAATTTTGCAATTTGACAGCAATTAACTGGAACTGAGTCTGCTCCCGCAGAAAACTGACCTGTTTTTGAGATGAGTTGCTGTATGAAAGAATTAATTGTGAAGAGTTCCTCTCTAATAGCTTGGCACTCCAGGCCCCATCTATAATAGCTAAGTTAGCGGTGGCTAAAAGAATGGCAAAAACCAGGCTATATGGGGTATTTTGGCTGAATAGCCTATGCTACAGTGCTCAGCCCCTGGGGAGTCAGCTGGGTCAGGCCAGGTTAGTGAGCACAACATATTTCTGCTCCTTCAAACTTAGCTCTCAAGTGTTGTGCTATCCACACTCAACCGAGATTCCACCATAAAGTAAAGGATGAGAAGAGGCATAGCAAACAGAAAAATAACCAAAATGTATACTAGGCTAGGGAGCTTGATCTTCTCCGTGCCATCCAGGAAAATGGTCGTACAATCATCCCCAAACATTAGAGAAGAATAAACTCAGCTGTGAGGCACAAACAGCAGTCATACTGAACATGTAATTTTTAATTCATTCTGGGGAGTAGTCTTAGAAGTGCTCTTTGCATTTGCCTTTCTGCGGTATTAAGTCCATGCTGTGACTGCTAATAGGCCTAATTACTACTGTAATGGGCCTTGATAATGTCTTGTTCTCGCCCGTTTTGGATCTCCGCAGCCTGCCTGCCCATTCTGGTTGAGTAGCACTTGCTCAGTCTATTGCCACTGGCCTAGCAAACCAATCTGCTGTCCCTCTCTGAAAAAGGCCATATTGAATGAAACCTGAATTTTATTCTGTAATTCCCATCAATCCCATTCAGGCCATATGTCTGAATTCAGATCGGCCAAACGTCTGCAGCTGTCTCTTTTCCATGTGGAGCTTTAGAGGGCCTCCGTTTTGCTTCAAGTGTAATCTCTTTCCCTGTTAACCCTTTAGCAGTTTGTACTGTCTTTTCTTTCTTTGTTGTGCCAATTAAAGGGTTAACCCAGGCATCTGACATCACAGATAGAAATTTACCCTCTGTGACATCACACACAATAACTGAATTAATATTGGGCCCAATATGATCTTTTTAAGGATGAGATTTTTGCGTGTTATGCTGTTAGACATTTACATTAATGCGATTTGGCAAATCCCCCACCATTTAGGCCACAGTACAATGCTTGTGGATACTATCAACCACCCTATAGCTGAGAATGGGCCTAGAAAAAGAGTATTTTACCTTTTTCAAGTATAACAGTGACAGTAACGTTGTCCTTATTGTCAAGGATCTAATTTAAACCTATATTATTTATTAGCAGAATTAGCAATATATTTTTCTGATTTCAAAATATATTTCATCATTTGGGTGAAACACCCTGTCACACGCCGGTGTGACGCCCCTTGGGGGAGATGCGGCAGTTCCGGGTGTGCACCGTTGGTTGCCGCATGGAGAGAGAGAGAGCGCACCCCCACCAAGACAAAAACAGACAGACAAACACCTTCGCCCTTCCCCCTCATGGGTTCCGGACAAAAACAATAAACTAAAACAACAAACTAAATTCACAGACAAAGAAAGCGAAACTGAGCGGCAGTTTTTCAGCTCACCGCTCAATGCTGGCCAGCTTTTCAGCTGACCAGCTCCTCCAGCTTTTCAGCAGTGGTTTTATTTTTTGTGCGTAGACAAACAAAACTCAAAGACACGCTCTCTCTCTCCGTGTGCTCTTGGCCCCGAACTGCGGAGAGGAACACACCTTTAAGCACCTGGGCTGATTAATTAATGCAACCCAGGTGTGTGTGCTCTCTCCACCAGCTGGCTTTGCCAAGACCAATCCGCTTCCCCTGTGGACCGAAAGAGAAGCAACGCAAATGAGCATAAGCCCAAATTTTCTTGGAAAAATGGGAACTGCTTTTGTTACCATAGTAAACAGGTACCAGGAAATTATCATATTTTTGAAAAAGATAAGTGTCTTAATAGAAGATTCTGGCAGTGGGGAGTAATAAAACACTAAGGTGCTGTAGTCAGCAGGTACTAATGAGCACATCAATATGAAGGTTATTTCTGAAATCTGTATGCAGAAGGACTACCTCAGTGTCAAGATCCCTGTTTCTGACTTATATATTCATTAAAACAAATATTTCTGGAGCTGGAAGAAGGAAACTTCCTGGCTGACCAGTGAAGAGGAAGCTTCTGGATCAGAGGTTATCAAAGTTTAGAAATATGATTTCAGAGTTCATATCCAGCAGCTGGCACATCAGATTTAATTGGCTTGACTGTAGGCAATGAGTTTTAGCATAATTCACTCTCTGTGATGTGAGCAACTGGAACATACATTTAATTTGTCTCTATTGCAGATGACCTCGGCATTGAGGTCAAAGTGCAGACTGAGACTGATATAACCAATCACTGACCTTGTGCATGCCCTTTGTGGTACATTCACTAAATATAGCTCACTTGTACTACGGTAACTTCCTCGCGTTGGTGTGGACACAACCTCAAGGAAAAACAATCTCAATATGCAAATGTCAAAACGCACCATTATTCTTATTATTTTGTGACACAACAGATGTGCACTCCTCTATCAAATGAAGAAAACTGTCTATGTTCACCTCCATCCACCTCAGTATAATTGATTAGCTTGTGGCTAGTTTGACATGTCAGGCTCATAACCTTACTGTGATGGTCTGATGAAGGATCTCATGGACAGCCCCAACTGAATGCTGAAATGCTAGGCAGCTTGGCCAGCTGACCTATGCTGTAATTGTATTGTAATAATGGGCATTGTACAAACTCATATCCACAGAGGTGATGAATGATGAGAGCAAGCAGACAGACAGCAGTAATAATGTCACCGGGTTTTCTCGACACACTGACCGGTTTGCTCAAAAGGAACAGGCGGTGTTGCGTTGGCCTTGTGGAGTTCATAGTATAATATTACAAATAGACTGGGAAGCTGCAGGAGACAGCAGCCAACTGTCTATAAATATGGTCTAGATTATAAACTGTCATATCGCATGTTAGGATAAACATATTTTTTGGCCCATCAGTTTAGCTGCATACATTGCGTTTGAATGTGTTGCTTCGAATCGGAGGCAGAAACGCGGGCCTTTCTGTGCGTGGAGCCGCGTGATCGAATGAGCTCAGTGCCTCGCTGGCTAGAAAAGGGAAAAGGCCCCGGTGTGCGGCTAGGCTACGTCTGCAGGAGCGCTCGAAATGAAATCCATCGGGGGTAAAATAGTTGCTGTTTGCAGCCCAGTTGTCACAAAGCAGGTGTGAGAGCTGACGCAGTGTACGCAGTGTACGCAGTTCTGCTGCTTGCTGTACCGGAGTCTCTAATTACCGTCGCGAAGCGGTCAGAGGTGGTACGCGGACGACCGAGTCCCTCCGTCATTAAACCTCCGCCTCCTTTCCCTCCTTCTCCCGTCCTCTGGCGGAAGTGCCTCTCCGTCCGGCGGTTTGGGCGCGCCCCCCCGCCTGCTCCCGGTGCGTGATTCGGCTTCACCGCAGCGGTGAGAATGACGCGCGCGCGGTGTAGCCCTGCGGGCCAGGCGGTGATGAACAGCAGTGTCTGCGGGCGGTGAGCGGGACGGCACTGCGGGGAAACACAGACCTCTCGCGAGGACGCTCACCTCAGAATATGTAGCGTCGCTGAAAAGGTTAGCGATGGGACCGCGTCTCCACAATTGTGTGACAGCTCAAATTCCCTTAATACCATAACAAACGGTGTGCAGGAAAGATCCGGAACGGCAACAACTCCCTTAGGAAGTTTCAGACATTTCGCGGCAGAACACTTTGGTATCGAATTAAATTGTGGAGACTCGGGGGCAGATTTAATCAGGCTGATACGTGTGCTTTGCTCTTGCCAAATGAACCGGATGAAAAGTAGTGTGCGAGTGTCTGAACAACGTAAAAATGAAACGAAAACAACAACAAAAAAAAACACCTGACTGTTACCTGCACTTAAGGTTAGTCTGCTGCAGTCCAATGATATTAGTGCAGCACATTAATTACACTCCCACCCTGCCTTGGATCTCGTATTTTCACCTTGTGTATAATGAGGATAATCCAAACAAAATGCAATATTTATAGGGTTGGTTGGGGTTTAGAGTATGCCAAAAACCATTATTTTCAATTATTAATTACATATGGTAATTATCACAATTGTTTAGTAAATGACACCAATGGTGAGTTACCGTAGCTCAATTCCAAACACGAGTAAATATTATCAGTGCTCCCAAACAGTGACATTTGAAATGAGAACATCCCTTAAGGTCAGTCATTCCTGTCCAGTGCTTTTTTTTGTTCTCTTTTTTGACACAGGTGGTGGTCCTCTTCAATTATTATTGGACTCCATCTTGTCTGATCCTAATAGATCTGCTAAGTACTTTGCTAGAAAAGTAATAAGGAAGTCGGCAGCCATCGCGAGCGAGAAAAGTGCTCCCTTCCAAAAAGCAATCACACGAGGCCTCTCTGTGCGCAGATCAAGGGGCTCCTGAGGAAAACACGAAATTCAAATGGAACAATCCCCTCGACAGGGAGGTACGCACACATGCTGCTCCAGCTCCCCATCAGCGCTTCTGAATAAGACCTCTCCCATAGGCTGCTCCTGGCAAGCTGCATGGGAGAGATTGTGCTTACCCCGAAAAGAAAAATAAATAAATAAAATGATGCGTCTGCATTTTATCAACGGCAGTGCGTGGGAGAATGGCCTGTGGTTGACATTGCAATCAAATTCCCGATAGGGTACATCAGCGGCGGTAATCTATAGGTACATCCTTATCGCAAATGGGAAAAGGGGTTGTGTCGTTCTGAACCAGGAATGCACTTCTTGAAATCCCAGAATGTGCATGAGTTTCCTGTCATGTGATTTAAAACCCACAAGTGAATAATTGACTGCTCTGTGACTGTGTGAATTGATTGCCCAGGTCTTAGAGTTATCTTTAAAAGTGGTAACAACAGAAATGTGCTATATTTCTATCTCTCTACCTCTTTTATATGAGAATCTCAATACTTTTAAATTGCTACATAAAAAATGATACCTGTATTGGGACATGTTCAAAGCAGTGAAAACACATTTAGTGAGCCTGTATCAGCGGAGTTTTTAAAGCAAATATTCAGTGTACTGACTAAAATAGTTTTTATTTCTTTCCAAAACAGGCTGTATTTTTGAAACTTGAACAGACTCTAGGCCTTAAGGCTGTCTCTTCTGACATTGGTGGAAGCCATTTTCTTAGTGTGGCTGTTGACCCCCTGACTCCCAGGCTCAATATATCCAAGACAGACGGGGAAGGGTGAAGTTTCAGAGACCCTGGCTCCGAACTCCTCAACGTTGTAACGTGATTCCGTCTCTCGAATGTGACTCCCATCCATAAATATGTCCAATATGTGAATGTAGATGATGAAAAAGTGCAACAGTATAGTTTCACAAATAGAATAGCTAATAATGATACACTTCTAAATTCAATAGCTCAGATTGCTTGTGGTTCAAAAATAAGTGGAAGGTATATGAGTGCCTAAAAGTTATACGTGAGTGTAAACAGGGAAGTGTCCTAGAAAGATTACAGTAGTCAAGGCAATAATTTTATTTAGAGCATTTGATTAAACATCTTCTTTAAAAAAGTATAGCTTGACCTTTGTTTTTCTGTTGTTTTTGTGTGTGTGTATGGGAAGAATGAACTTCAAGAGTTTTCTGAATGTCTTCCCACAGGGCTAGAAATGTTGGACTCTCTGCTGATAATGAAAAAGAATGGGTTCTGGAATGTTCTAACAAAGTATGGATCCCATGGATATTACCAAAACATTTTTTGTAACTAAAAAATAGTGGTTAATAATAATAGCAAAATTATAATTTGTATTTAAGTAAAGACAATAAGAAACAACCATTTTATAAGCATGTGGCTTCTACGGTAGCTTCCACTACAAATAAGGAAGTATCACACACAGAGCTATGATGGGGGAAAAAATGAAGTGCACTAAAACGGATTCAACTAACCCGCTTTTCGAGATATTGAATAGCTTTATACATTACATACTGGAATGTATGGCTGAGGGAATCACATTTTTTTTATGCTGGGTTTATTTTATGTGAATGATTTTACTGGGGTTTGAGCTCATTTGTGAAGTCTCGATTTAATTTCTTTTCCATTTGGTGTTCAGCTCAGGCCTATTTTTCATAATCAACTCAAGGTAATTTGTGTTTCCACTGTGAGCTTATGGCATTTCCACTATTCAGTCTTGTGTCCCAGTGATTGATAAAAACCCATTTATGAATTGCCATCATATCCATCTTTGTATTTCAATTCTTTTTCTGCCATGAGACCATCAGCCAGCCCAAGCTGTGTGTTTATGAGGACAGTGGGGTGGGGCGATGGCCTGCACGGTCCCCATGCGGGACAGCTGTAGGTGACTCCCCTGATAAGGGCTCTCCTCCCCCCTTGTCTGCACTAGGGACCCAGAGCCGAGAGGGGTGCCCGCAGTCCCACGCCCAGAGGACCGTCAGCCGCAGACCAGAAACACCGAAATTCAGCCCGACAGCAGAACCAGGAGCTCAGCCAGAGTAAGACATGACTTCCCTTTCCAGTGTAGATGCTGCTTCGTAGATGCGGAACATGCAAGAAACTATGGAGGCAAAAAAAAAAATCGAAATCTTTGTCAGTGCTAGTTCAGTAAAGTACCTGAACCAGTTCTGCTTGGGTGTCAAAGCAATCCAGCTATTTTATAGTAAGAGATGGGGGGAGGGGAGAGACTGAATGCTTGGTTGTTGTGTATCAGGACGTTAGCTTTTTTGTTACTCATTTACATTCGTTTTTCATCGACTAACAACAAAGGGAAATTAGTTGCCATGAAAGTGTGTCAGACATACAAGCTACCCTACATAGGGCAAGCTTTTGATTAAAAATGAATGGTAACAGATTTCCATATTAATGCCTTGTGATAAATATGCATGCAGTGCATATTTTCTGCTCTAAGCATTTATTACTGTATCCTAATTTCAATTTTTTTTCTTGTCTAAATCAAATTACATATTAAACTAAGGCTTCCACTGCGTATCACACCGTTTACCTTCTTGGGCTACAGTGCAAATTAATATAACTAATCGTTAATGAATTAACTGTAACAATATTTGACAGGACATTTGATATAGAGTCAGTCTGAAAGTTGACAGTTATGTCCGTGTTGATGGGGCGTAGCATGTGCGGTATTTATACAGCGCCGTGCGGAGTCTCAGCGCGTTGGGCCGTCCGCGAGGGTGATTTGAGGTTGAGCTCTGGCCTGTTTCGCAGCGCGGGAGCGGGGAGCGGTGATGAACCCTGACGGGCTGCTGAGCGGCGGTAAAGGAGCGCGTGCGCTTGCAGCGGAGCGACTCTCACCGCTCCGCTGCGCCGCTCGTATCGCTCCTGTGCCAATTTCAGTTTTCTTCGGCTCTTTCGCTTTTTTTTTTTTTCAGGGATGGAAAAATCCGGATTGCTAAATACTCCATGCGAAAAAGGAGAAATGGTCACAGCGCAAACAGACGTTCAGCAATAGTAACAATAGTAATAGCACGTGCGAGCACGAGTTTTACTTTATGCTTTTAAGTGAACTGTCCCATTCACTGACCCGCTGACATTGTCATCAGAATCCCCTAGGCTGGAGCATTCTCATTGTTAGGCCATAGTTGGTTTGCATAGCTCCCACTTGTGGTTCTGGGGGTGCTTCGTGAGGCACTTTTTGGACTCATATTGGTTGTGCTGGTCTTCGGCTTGCCCAGTGACAGGAATTTGAGGCACTTTTCATTTAACACTCACGTGAGGGTCTTTCATGATAATATAATAACAATAATATCCTTGCATTTATATAGCACCTTTCCGAATGCTCAAAGTGCTTTACAGTCAGGGGGAACTCACCCCACCCACCGCCAATGTGTAGCACCCACCTGGGTGATGCAGGGCAGCCATTTTTGCATGCACGGCGCCATAACAAAACCAACTGTGGATGGAGGCAGTTGTCAATCCCAAAAGAATCCCCCCAATGGAATCCCACCCCCACAGAGAATTTTTGATGTTTGACTGCTTATGGGGGGGGAAAGGCCCCTCCAGCCGAATCAGAACCAGCCCTACGGAAACGAGCCTCGCTTCGCTATTAAAGCGAGGAGCAGAAGCGTTTGCGATAAACTTGGGGAATCTTGGCGGAGGGAGAGAGTTGTGCATCGCCAGATGGTGTTTTCTTTGAAGACAGGGTTTGAAGTTTGGGGTCTGGGAATTGGAGAAGAGTTATCAGCAGTGCACAGGTTTCCAAGAGCTAGCTGATCAATGTTTATTAAGCACTATGATGCGTCTGAGTGAAATTGAGGTATCAACGCTGAAATGTTAAAGCACACACTGCAGGGATATGAATTAACTGGTGCAGCAATCTGTGTGATTCCAAGATTAAGTAATTATATTGTATAATAATTAAATTCACAGCTGTGGAAAACAGATTTATTTTTTTTTAGAATTTTAAGATGTCAGGAAGTCATTAGTACCCAAGGTAAAACCAACAAATATATGTTCACATATTTTAAAGAGACAAGTAGGTTTTATTGGCTAAGATCTCATTAGGTTTCACAGCACAAAAAAACTCATTAGGATAATAGATGCTTTGTGGTCCTTCTTCTTTAGTTGCATTTTGTCATGCGACTCTGTATTTTACAACGGTGACAGTAGTTAAAATATCTTATACTTCGGTGCCTGTTTTTTTGGGATGTACTAAAATCATGATGGCACTGCATCATTTTTATTTAGTTTTACTTCTATTCTGTTTTCCTTGCAGGAATACACATTCTCACAATGAAATTATATAAAACATGGATAAACTAATGAATAATAATAAAGATTTAATGTAATGTAATGCATAATACATTTAGATAGATACTACCTGAGATATTTTATTCACAATATTTTCCCCACTCCAATTACAAATGGTACTTTATGTAATTGATATAAACCTTTTAAATAGTTTATAGCTTGCTTGCCGATGCACTGGCTTCAGCATTCAGTATTCTTTTTAGGTGTCAGACAGCACATAATTAGAAGAGAAAGTATGACGGCGATGCAAATCTCAGACCATGCCCGAAACTCAGACCTCATGGGGGTTGACCTCCTGAGACCTCATGTTTTTCCAGCCTGGTTCCTTTTTGGCATAAGCCGCCCCCCCACATACGGGAGAGGACATACCCAACATATGGAAGGGGCCACAGGTCCAAGCCTGTGGGAGAATACTACTGAAAGCAGCTGTCTCTCATATAACTCATCTATTTTTTATTTTGTCTATAAATTTCAATCTGCCTGTGGATGCAGTCCGCCATGCTTGTGTTCTGTGCGGTGTGGCCGCAAACGCTCTGAACACTTTAAGGGACGCCTGGCAGTCGCATTTCATTTCCTGAGCGGAGAGACGTCTTACAGACTCAGATCTGGAGCCCTACTCTCTGCCTACTCACTGTGCAAAGGGTTTGCTCCCATCACAAGGGTGGAGTTTCTGAGTATTGTTAATTACCAGACTTGAGTCAAAAACTGTATTTGAACTAAGTCTTTGGATGCCAGTAAGACAACTTTATGTCATTAGGTGCTGGTAAAATCTGAAAACAATCCCTGGCTTTTTTTATGACAAATTAGTATTCAGAACATTTAGACATATGTATATATGAATTATGAAATCATTGATGATATATTGATGATAGTTTATGTTTTTTTGTAATGTTGTTAATGTGCAGGAATTTAAAACTATTATTAAAGTATTTAAAGTATGAAGTGCAGAAAATGATAAAGTACTGTATTTCAAATAATTATATGATTCGGTTTTGTTTGTGTGAGTGCTATTGCTCATACACTTTCTAGATATTTGACAAAATTAAAGACAAATAATAGCTACTGATGAGACAAGGCCAGTCATTTGGTCTATCAAAGGCTACAATTTACCAACGGTCTAGAGCAGTGTTAACCAACCCTGTTCCTGGAGATCTACCATCCTTTAGGTTTTCATTCCAACCCTAATTTGGCAGACTTGACTCTACTAATTAGCAGTTCAGTGCAGATCTTTAGCTGTTGAATGAAGTCTGCTTTCTTAGGGTTGAAGTGAAAACATACAGGATGGTGGATCTCCAGGAGCAGGGTTGGTTACCACTGGTCTAGAGAGTGTCTAGCACTACATAAAGCCAGTATTTCACTGGCTGTAAGTCTGTCTTGACTACAGTACACATCCCCGCAAGTTATTCTCCATCTTGGGCAGTGTCTGATGCAAGCCAGGAAATGTCATGGGGGATTTGTTCAACCAAACTTTTTACTACAATTTATTTCCTCAGTGCTTAGTGCTTAGTATTACCTTATAACAAGCAATGAATCGTAGTCAAAGGATTGGCCTGGGTTCATGGTTTCCAAGAAGTGATCCTGTCCTGAGAAAATATGTCTTTTTTTTTCGCTACCGTAGGCCTATATGTATGGGAAAAGTTAATTTATTGCTGAAAGGTGTTACAACGCATGGGCCCTGTGGCAAACCTCTAGCCCAGAGAGTGGCCACATCTGTTTGGGACTGCCATTTCCCAGCCTAAAGACCGACTCCTTCACTCACTGGATGACATCACTGACCTGATCATCAACCACAACAACAGATCATTGTATGGAAGGCATTCATATTTGTTATTAGGGGCTCTGTTTTGACAGCGGTCGATCATAGCACTAGCGCTACTCAGGCATGTACAGGGTGCGTTGAAATTCCATTTTGTTTTTTTTTACACTGTGGGAAAAGTGCAGCTGTTGTCAAAAGGTTTGCTTAAGCACGCTGGGTTTCAAGTAAGTGTGGTGTGATTGTGTGTCTGTATTATGGTCAGTCTGACCTTTCTTTAATCCATCTTGTCCAGTCTGGAAAAAAAAATCCCTGTGTTTGTCCCGGTTGGATGTCGAATGTTGACAGGATGACGGGAGCATTTCTCTCAGAAGGTGACGGACATTCCAAGGGGTCCTAACCGAAGCGTCGAGCTGAAGTGTCCTTCATGTGTGAAATTTCTTGTTGTGTAACTGAGTGTTAATCATTCTTATCAGAATATCTATTTTGTCCTCCCATCTCCAATCTGTCTCCCAGACACAGTTGTAGAGAAACCACTGTATTAGCCCTGACTAAACTAGTTCTGGTTGATTAGTTTGCATTCGGCGAAGATGGGTGAAACTAGAACTAGAACTAGAACTGGCATTTTGAACTGGCGGCCTATGGTGGTAGAGTGAAATTTTACCAGTGCAGCAGACAAAATGACCAACAAACTAGTATTTGGGATTTGGGATCGTTTGCATTCCGATTCCCATGCTCTTTGCTACATTTAATTGCTTGATTGGGCTCATCTTGTGAGGGCAGAGCTGCATTTTTAATGAAATCACGAATTGCTCAGGGCCTCTTTAGCTGGAGGCCCACTGGTATTTGTGAAATTGGTTTGGAGCTGGATCATCCACAGCTGAGTTACACAAAATGGTTTCCTGTGCTGAGAGAGGAAATCGGTCGGACGGTCGGTGGCCTTCTGACAGGAGTCGTCACAAATACAATTTTGCGACTCGAGGTTAGGGGCGCGTTGGCCTCTGCCTTCTAAAAACAGCCTCGGCCGTCCCTCCTTTTACAGGGAAGGGGTCTAAAATAAAACCAGCTGTCACTGTCTGCTTGGGTAACAGAGGTGAAGACACGGTGCTGGAGCTGGTCTCCAACCCAAAGGGGACATTGCTCCTCTAACTCTCCTGGCGAGAAACACACCCAGCTGGCTGGGGCATTTCAGGGTCTTTTGTGGAATTCTATCAATCCGTCCGCACCGTGATCAAGCAAAGAAGACTTGGTGAGCGCCTCTGCATGTCAGCAGCCACTGCCCCATTGCTTCTTTATAGCTGGCCTTCCCTCGCTCGCGTCTGATAGCTGCCTCTGCACTTTCACTGAGAAGCAACGAATGCCCATATAGTGATATGAGAGGACCGCTAATTATACATTTCTTTTTCAATTTGTCTGTTTCTCTACCTGCTACCTTTTGTGAGGTTTACATTTTCAGTAGATTTCCCATGCGTATATATACAAAAACAAGTCTGATTATAACTTTCGCAAGGTCGTTTACTGCCAGGTAAAACTGATATACTACAGCAGAATGGATGCAGACAAAATGCCATCCCCTATTAAAGTGAATTTTTGTAATGGGTTCAAAGGTATATCTTCTTATTGGTGAAATATGTGGTCTTCTATGCACAGAATAACAAAAAAAATATGTACTGCACTGTTGTACAGTATATTTTCTGCAAATGTTTCATAAGACGGCTATTTAGGAATCATGCTTCCTTTTGAAGGGAAGGACACAAATTCTCAATATATTTTATAGAATTTTCTGGACAAGTTTTAGAAAATTAGCTTTGAATGTTTAGTCATCTCCTTGGTTGTGATGTGCAAAGGCACCATAACCATTTCCTAGCAAGTGTTAAGGATTTTAATGACTTAGAAGTTGTGTGGTGGTGTATTTTGCTGAAGCTACCTGAAATATGAGGAAAATTGGCTTGGGAAATTTGAGTCTGGAACAGTACGACGCTGGCTTTTCTGAAAGTTACTGTGCTATGTGTATTATTGCAAACATCCGCGCAAAAGGTTAAAGGGTTGTGCCCGTGTCAAAACTCGCAAGGTATGGCATGATGTCATTTAGCACAAGTCCCTGTTTTCTCCAGTTCACATATTCTCTGTTCTACGGAAGATTATATGGTACTTTTGATACCCTCATTCCGTAACACGCTACAGCAGAACAATATTTTGGTGCATACTATTTTATCTGACTTTGTGATTGAAGTAAAATATGGCAACATTTGAAATTCTTCCTCACCTTAAATCACTATGATTCTGCTTGCTTTCACTTTTTGTCATCACTCACTGAAATGGGCACAAGTGGATTCTCTTGCTTGGCTACACTTAAAAGCCACACAAGACCAAGTCTGCATTTCACTCATTAAGCATCTCCGCTGACTAATTTGTGAACATATTATGTCACTGCAATGGTTAGACCAACAAATCTTTAACGAGCATGGCAATTCTGTGTTGCAAATTCCTTATTCACAACAAATCAATGTGCAGCTGTCAATTTTAATTCCATGACGACTGAGAGCAGCAACTCCGGGGGTCAATGGCCAGAACTTTGCTCAATATAACTACTGAGCACATTCCAAAGCCAAAGACCAACCACAGTCTCACTAAACCACCGTCGGAATGCTGAGTACTCTCTTGCATCACTCACAACAGATTAGCAGAAAATACTCCAGTCTTGTCTGTTTTAGTG
Organism: Anguilla rostrata; assembly: GCF_018555375.3. NCBI lineage: Eukaryota > Metazoa > Chordata > Actinopteri > Anguilliformes > Anguillidae > Anguilla > Anguilla rostrata. The sequence continues at coordinate 4,081,325 of NC_057947.1, forward strand.
ACTGACAGTAGTTGAAGTGATCGCGAGCACAATTTTGAAAAATTCGGTCGATTCAATGCGCAACAAGGGATCGGTTTCGTGCCGAACCGGTGTCTTACTGCTGTGATAACAAAGACAACAAGTTGGTTTTTGCACCCTTAAACAGTGCTTAGTGCAAAATACAGAACTGTCGAAGATGCTTGTATTGAGGAAATGTTTTACCATTGACAAGTGCAAAGTCTCAGATAGCTCTTGGGTGATGAGTTTTATGCTCAGAGGAAGTTCTCCTTCCTGAGTTCCTCCGTGCCTCACTGGGAAACATGATTCTCTGGGCAGCGGAGTTTAAAATAAAGTTGATTTATTTCCCGAATGGACTCGGCACCCCGGTCGCTTCACTCTCCTCTTACGCAAGCCCTCGGGTCTCCTCAGCTTATCACATGATATTTTTTTCCGTATTTTTGGCATCGAGAAAAGCCTCGGCGAAGTTCTTCGTTTCCATATACGCGCGCGAACCGACTGATCCTGTGGAAAAAACGCGAGTCGACGGCGTCCCATTTCCCTTCCAGATTATTGCAGGCGTTTACATCACCTCAGGTGTGTTTTACGCCGTGTGACACTTGTGTTTAATGGCGGGAGATGATAAAACCGCGTTTATTTTGGGAGTTTGCTGTGCTGGCCGCTCATAATTTTTCTGCTGACCGACGTACCCCACCAGAGCTATGAATCTAAAAATGGTAGTTAAAGCAGAGCATAATGTCATTGCACAGCTCCACGGTATGTAGGAGCCCTATGTATAGTTTTTGAGGGATCTGTTGGAAATGGGTGTTTGGACATTGCTATAACTCCTTTGAAATATGGCACATAAAATGTAAAAATGTTATCAATTTTCCTGTATCTCTCTAAAGCATTGTTAAGATGTAACAATGTAATTCATCAGCACTATGTGTTTACACGGGGAAGTAAATATAATCTTAACAAAAACACATTTTCAACATACAAAATGGCAAATTATTCATACACTGTCTATAAGTAATTAATTTAAACTTGCAAAATCTGGGATTGCTATTACAAGTACTGGTGTCAAAATGAAGTTACAACAAACAATATTGACTATTTTGGCTCACACAAATTAAACATTCCAAAGAAATGCTACCCAATGTTTCCTCAATTATTTAATGTAACTTGTATTTCATCTTTACCATCTTATGGGAATGTGCTCATTCAAACGTTTTGTGTCACATGAAAGTGTCAAATAACAAAAATTGCCTCATGAAAGACATCATTTAAATGAATGTTTTAAACAGCTGATGAAAATTTACGCTCCAGAAAGGACATGTTTAGACTTGGTTGTCAAGTTAGTTTTGTGGTCAATTGGCTACTTTAATCAGACGACTTTGGTCAGATGTTGTTGTTGGCAGATGTTAGATTAGCTAAATGTCCAAAGGGGAGAATTATTGATTGTGGGACGGGAGCGTTTGTGATGATGAAAATGAGAAATAAAAGCAAAACCACCCAAGTTTGGGGCTTTATTAAGTGGACTAAATACGTTTTCTAAAGTTTTATCTGAATTTCTGTGTGTTTACATGAAGTCAGGAGGTACAGATTTTAATGTTCTTAAGGGCTGAGAGTCTGTCATTGTGGTTATTTCTGTAAGGATCCATGAGAAGTGCCAAACTCTCTGTGCTGTATAGATATGGAGCACCCGCCACCCCCCCCCCCCCCTCCCCCCAAGCCGTAACTAGGCGGGATGGCCTGCCTGCCATCCCAATTATTTGGTGTAAATTTTATTCACTGCACAGTAAATCCTGTTCAGCAGCCCCCCCCCTCCCCAAACAGAGGGGAAGCCACACTGTGATGTGAAATTTACTGTTGTACTTGATTTGGGAGGATTTGCTGCCAATACTAGTCTGAACCTCAGACTGTTTATTCATTCATTTAGGTCTGTTTTATAAAGTCATTAAGCATGTGCACTGATGTTCTAAATCCAACAGGATATTGGGGAAAATTCAAAAACGTTCATTCTACCTGTTTTGCATTTCAGTGAATGTATTTAACATTTCCCATTCTGTTTGTTAATGCTGTTGTTTGATGCTGCCAAAGGCAGTAATTGAATTCTGGTCTCTATTAAATTGTATTTTAATTATAATAAGCTCACGTGGCTTGTTTATTGAATGGAAATGTGCAATTGTACCTTAAGCTGTCTTTGCTTGTCTCTTCTGACAAGACAGATGCAGGCATTCTTACAGCATATGCTCAAAGGTTAATGAGTTAGTTGCATTTAAATTTAGCATTTAAAATATTCTGTTGTCAAAGACAACGCATTTGCATATTTCTTCTAGTTGTACTGTGTTACCTTGCACTTTGTATTACAGTTAACTCGTTTCAAGACAACTGCACTATCTCAGCATTTTCCCAATGCTTCATTAGAATCTATTCCTCAAGGATCACAGGAGAAAGCGTGCTGATTATTTTCATACGGTGAAAATTTAGAAGCTCAATTTAATAGTGAAACATCCTTCAAGGCATTTCTCTAACAAATTAATTCCCGCATAGAAAAATTGTTTATGCATTGTTGGTTGTTTGAATGAAATCAAAAAAAACTTCTTAATCCTGTCCTCCGGAGTGGAATTCGGAGAGTTTTGTAGTTTTATACATATAATTCATCTCAGTGAAAGAATGTAGCATACTGTACATGCCCATATGCAGTTGTTCATCTGGCAAAATGAGAAATTCAGCTGAAGTCGAATTGTAACATTTTAATTGTGTATAATACTATCAATTCTAAAGTTGTGATATGGAGGCGACGGTGGAGAGTCATTCTAGTCATGAGATCAGTGCACAATTTGTATCATACGTACATGACATACTGTTTCAAAATATAGCGTAGACATTGTCTCATACGATTGAGGAATTCGATTTTAACGAGGCAGAGCCAGAGGTCTGTCGTCATGTACATGCATCAGGCGTCGGTGGAGCGTGTAATGTCGTTACCGTGTGAATGCATTAATAGATCTCCTTGTATACACGTAACTACAATAAGCTGTTGTTTCTTTCTTGACTGCATGACAGAAACGATCAGATCCGATTTTTCACCTGTTTTTCTCGTCCGGACCGTGATGTGCGCAACACGCCGTGCAAAACAGGCAACATCTGGAGCTGCATCTGTAATGACATGCAACACGGGCGTGATTTCAGAATGTGAGACTCCGTCGGTCTGGGGCATTAAGGATGTTTAACCGTAGTGGGGAAAGTGGAAATTGATATTCTCTTTCATAGTGTTGGAGCTGCCACTGTCAGATTAATGAACGTGTTTGCTGAACTCTAGGGATGGGGGGGAGCATATCTTATATAAATTCCCTTTTAATATTACATGTACACAGAAAAGAAATAAGATTCATAGAATGGGCTGGTTTGATTTGATTGGAGACATTAATAGTTAGAAATGCATTAAGAGAAATTCAGATGCTACCAGGAGCACTTGCACTTACTTACCCAAAGCTACCGTTTGAGTACACATGCTATTAAGCCAGCATCTGTGTTTCTAAGCATCTCCTCAGCTGTTTTTATAATGAACTCCCTCCATTTTCAGAATTTGTATTGGGGTTTTTTTTGTAAACACCTTTCTATGCGATTATCTTTCTTTATTGTACTTGTTTGTAATGGCCCCCCTTGCTGTAATTATTTCTCTTTGGAAAGGTGATTTGTGTTTTAATAATAACCTTGTGCAGATATTTGTGCAGTGGCTGTGGCTGGCCGTGCAAATGCTTACTGTGGAAGCTAACAGCTACAAGCAGAGAAAGAGACAACACTGGCTTGCTTTGAGCCTTTCGAACCAACCATTTCGAACGGGGGAAAAATAGCATCCATCTGTGTGTGAAAGATATCTTGAAGACCAGGATAGCACTGCATATGTCATTGATTCATGCGTGCAGTGCTTTACTGCGGAATACATTTTCCAATAAGAGTTACTTTACTATAAAAAAAATGCCATGCCTAAGATTTAAAAAATATTTAACATGACAAATTAATTTCAGTTGCTTATTTTAAACATGCGATTCGCTTGGTGACTGAAGTATGCCCCAGATTTTAACCTTTTTAGTGACTGTTATAGTACTGTATCATTCCCCATTTGATGTCTGAGACTGGATTGTCAGCTGTCCGTTGGGTAACTTTGTGTTTTATGTCAGATCCCCCTTTCAAAAGCGATGTTGATCTCAGTGAGGTATTCCTGGTTGAACAAAGGTTAAATGACATAAAGTAATTCAAACCGTACGCTCAACGTGTGGTTTGTTTGCATCTCGTCTTCACGGCTCAGTGTTCAGGTACCGTCATAGGAATTGTGGTTATCTGGTTAAGCTTCACCTCACAAAAACCGCGCGCTAGACACAGCTCATTCTTTTAAGTGCAAACGCTTCGCTTAATGGACACATTTTTCTGCTCTGTGTTTCAATTTGCAAGTCTGTTCATATATTTAGCAAAAGTACGCAATTATCACTGTTAACAGGGAAAGATGTTGGAGTGTTGTGAGAGTGTGATGCTGTGGGTGTTGTGTGTGTGGTGGCTGTGTCCGTGCTGTTGGTTGTGTGTGTGTGTGCTGTTGTCTGTGTGTGGGTGTGTGTGTGTTGTGTGTTTTCAACTGTGTGTGTGTGTGTGTGTGTGTGTGTCTGTGTCTGTGTGTGCGTGTGTGTGTGCGCGCGTGTCCACGTGCGTGTGTTTGTGTGTGTGTCTGTATATCTGTGTGTGTGTGTGGTGTGTGTGTGTGTGTGTGTGTGTGTGTGTGTGTGCGTGTGTGTGTGTCTGATATCTGTGTGTGTGTGTGTGTGTGCGCGCGTTGGCGCACGAGCGCCAGCACGTGTGCATGTGTGTCTGTATTAGCCGAGGTGCTAACCGGGCCATGATCAGGTGGTATTTTCACCACACGGCAACAAAACCACGGTCAGTGCCAAGAATGTATCCTCGCTAATACTCCACCGTGAAGCTAAAGCTCATGTTCAGACTTGATGATCCCACATAAGCCGTATAAAATACAGAAGCGATGCTTCAGTTCCCCTTGCCGTGTACGGTGCGGGCCGGCTCTTAACCGATGGCCGCTGTCGTCTTGGCTGCAGGCGGCGTGACCAGACCCAGGACAGGGCTTCCCGAGCGATCCGACGGACCGGAGAACGCAGCTCACGGGGAGGAGGAGGAGGCGGAGAACGTCCCCCTGAAGGAACGCGTGGCCATGTATCAGGCGGCCGTCTCCAAAACAGAGGCTCCCGGCTCCTCCGGCGAGGTGAGGCGCTGCCGCCGTATAATCGGTGCTCCTACCGACCCATCGATGCCGCGGCCAGAAACTATACCTTGTCCGATTATGTCCACACAAGACTGGGGATAATCAATACATCCATCTCCAGCACCATGAGAAACTATACCTACGCTGATTATGCCCACACTAGACTGGGCATAATCAATACATCTATCTCCAGCACAGTGAGAAACTATACCTATGCTGATTATGTCCACACTAGACTGAGCATAATCAATACATCCATCACCAGCACCGTGAGAAACTATACCTACGCTGATTATACCCACACTAGACTGGGCATAATCAATACATCTATCACCAGCACCATGAGAAACTATACCTATGCTGATTATACCCACACTAGACTGGGCATAATCAATACATCTATCACCAGCACAGTGAGAAACTATACCTACGCTGATTATACCCACACTAGACTGGGCATAATCAATACATCTATCACCAGCACCGTGAGAAACTATACCTACGCTGATTATGCCCACACTAGACTGGGCATAATCAATACATCTATCACCAGCACAGTGAGAAACTATACCTACGCTGATTATACCCACACTAGACTGGGCATAATCAATACATCTATCACCAGCACAGTGAGAAACTATACCTACGCTGATTATACCCACACTAGACTGGGCATAATCAATACATCCATCACCAGCACAGTGAGAAACTATACCTACGCTGATTATACCCACACTAGACTGGGCATAATCAATACATCTATCTCCAGCACAGTGAGAAACTATACCTACGCTGATTATACCCACACTAGACTGGGCATAATCAATACATCTATCACCAGCACAGTGAGAAACTATACCTACGCTGATTATACCCACACTAGACTGGGCATAATCAATACATCCATCACCAGCACAGTGAGAAACTATACCTACGCTGATTATACCCACACTAGACTGGGCATAATCAATACATCTTCACCAGCACAGTGAGAACAACACGCTGATTAGTCCAATACTGGGCAAAATCAATACATCTTCACAGCACTGGAAATATCTCGTGATTATACCCACACTAGACTGGGCATAATCAATACATCTATCACCAGCACAGTGAGAAACTATACCTACGCTGATTATACCCACACTAGACTGGGCATAATCAATACATCTATCACCAGCACAGTGAGAAGCTGCATCTACACGACGCTGGGGCACAATCAATACATCTAGCAGTCATACAGTGCCACAGTGAGACACTATTTGCACACTACAGTGGGCATAGTCACTACAGCTAGGAACAAATCCTGGTTGTTTTCATTATTTTTCAAGGAATAATGCAACAACGATACTTTAATTATACTTCTTATTCAAGAATATATTATTATTGAGAACAAGAGGAGCTTATTAGGATGCCATTCCCACCACAGTCACTGGACTTAAACCCAACTGAACATCTGCTGGAACAGCAGTAGAAGAGGGAAAAGGGCCAAACATCAAGTAATATCAACAGATCAACTGGGGAGTGTTGAGAAAGTGCTGGGGTGAAGTGGAAGATGAGGTGCTGCATAAGCTGGAGGAATCAGTGCCAGGCAGAGTGAGGGCGGTAATCTAGGCAAACGGCGGACAACCCAAGTACTAACAATTTTTGACGTTCAATAAATACCAAGTACTAACAATTTTTGACTTATTAAATGTCTTTAAAAAATAATACATTTTGGAATAAGAAGTATAAACAGAGTATCATAATTGCATTAGCCCTCAATAAATAATGTAAACAATAAATTATTGGTCGTGTCCTCAGCCCTTTGGACCCCACTGACCATTTATCAATAGCACAATTAGAAACTGCATGCACACTACACTGGGCATAATCAAAAATCAATCAATCTTTAGTCCTACTGTGTACTGCAGTAATTAAAAATATCACACAGCAATTTGCAATGTACATTTTTCCAGAACTAAAAAGCATTTCCAACTATTTGGGGAAACACATGATTCCTTAACTCCAAAACAATGGTGGGATACAAAGAGGAATGTGCACACTAATTGGGAACACAGTAACAATATCATATATGCACAACCCCCACGTCAGGGATGGTTTGCTCCAATGTTGTCTCTGCTTTTGTAGAACTTTTTTTTTTTTTTACCTCATATGAACTAATAAACCCTTCTGACAACATCCTGGTATAATAGATACAAGATATGACAAGGTGGTTCATCTGCATTACAATAAAGTCTCTGTATTTTTCAGAATTTATAACTTTTTTGATGCAAATGATCCTGCCATTTGTTTTATTTAATAGCGACATTTATTCAACTAATTCTTTACGATTTCATCATCGCTCAGTAACTGACACATACTACAATTAAATTTTTGTAATTTATTTATTTCATTGTATTTTTATTTTATTTAACCAGGAAGACACCATTGAAATTGAAATGTCTTTTACAAGGGGGACATAAAACACAAGGTTACATGACAGAGGCAGTCAAAAATAAAACCAACAATGAACAGCCCACAATATTAGAGGATATCTACGCAGTGTATTGTAGAATGAAAGATTTATTTGAATAGCCTTGGTGTTGTTGTCATTGAATGTCTTGTTAAGCAGCTGTGGTTCTTTATATTGCATTGAATTGAAAGCAGTGATGGCTGATTGGGGTCAAAGGTCAGGGTCACACAGCCCCCGGGCACAGGCATAATTACAGTTCCGCTCAGCACCAAGATGAATAGCGCCACCTACAGGATAGCACTGGAAACAATTATTCATGAACACAGCCCCAATCCCTTGTCGTCATTTCTATGGGAAGGACACATCTACATTGGATATAGAATGTGTATAAGGTTACAGGCTGGAGCTCTCTTGCGTATTCACAGAAAAGCAAAGAAATGAATCATTTTTTATGCAATTTTGCCAGCAAAATACCACATTTTAGTTTGTCTTATTATAGTTTGTATTAAGAAAGTAAACATTATTTATTAATCACCATTCATATAAAGTTGAATCTTAAAGGGCTTCACAAGGAAGTAAAGGAATCTCTGCAAGCAAAATACCACAAGATTTTTTGTTTGCCTAATTATACAGCAGTTAGTATTGAAAAGAAGTAAACGTGATTTATAAATCACCATTCATATAAAGTGGAAACTTAAAGGACTTTATAGCCCATGAAATGTTATGTATACATCATCACTGGGTGACCATTCCTAAAGTTTTAGGTAAGAAAAATGTAAAATGTAGTCATGTGATGGATATCAAAAACACATAACCGGGGTAACACAGCCTGAATTGTAGGGCATTTAAAGTGAATAATAACTGTAAATATGTTTTGTTTTTTTTGCTTCCTCGTTAGGTCATGGAAGAGGGCAAGACCTGCTCCTTGCCGGGAGGATTCACCAGCGTGAAGAGGCAATTTGAGAGCCAGGAAACTGCATCTTCGCAAAGCACTGTCACCCAGTTCCATTTCAAGCAAAGATCCGTGCAGGTAACTAATGGGCACCATGGGCATTATTGGCAATTTAGAGCAAAGGGGAGCTCACTTGACCGTGGGACACAAGGAAGAGAGATAAGCAGTTAACAGATACTACGCTTGCTTTTTATTGCCATCCTGTTAGCCATGCAGTACCAAAAGGTGTCAGGAAATTGGGTTGTAGTACTATAGCTCCATCAAAGGTCGCAGAGCCCTGGAACTTCGGGGTAGATTTTCCGGGGATCGGTGCACACTGTTTTTATTTCGTTTTTACAAATGCGGGGGTATTACATTCGCGTGTGTCTGTCCATCCGTCTGTCTGTTTGTCTGAATGTAACGGCTGTAGCCTCTACAATTTCACTCCGATTTGTATGAAACATTGCATCGGTGGACAGTGACCTGAATTATATAATATTTTTCAAATCAGTCAAAGATTTTAAAAATTATTTGTCACTAATGTCCATTGACATCAATATTCATGTCAGGATAAACATTACACTTTTTTAACGCACTACGGCTTGTAGTAACTTTTTTAACCACACTACACAGATCAAGATGTCATCGCCAAGGAAACTTCCGAAAGTTAGTTTATCCGCTACTAGATGGCTTTTGTGTCAATGTCAACAGACATCCAGAAAATAAATAAATATACACTATGCATATCTTAAATTGATCTTAAATTGTTTTGATTTCTATTACTCTTTAGGAAATTAAGAAATTACAAATTACACCTGCCAATTCAGTTCTTCTCATTTACTGATTTCTATATTTAACCTTTCCTTTAGGTAGAATTGTACCCAAAACTAACACTAGCCTCTATTTACATGTGAGGGCGCCCGGATGGGGAAGGGCACCACTTTGCCCAAGGCTTTGCCCCCTCACGCACGGGCATAGGCATGTTTCTCTGGGCCCTTCCAGTTTTCTCCGCCATTTTAAGTCATGATGAGGGAAACAGACATGGGCCCTGGGGTGTTCAGCATTGAAAGGGTTATACACGTTGAAGTCTGATGCCTGGGACAGTACCAGATTCTGACTGACTTCAGCCATGCAGAGGAACACCTGGCAGTACAGATACTGGGGGCCAGAAGACAATGAAATGTTTCACAGACGGAAACATACAGCGCAAGGAAATACCATTGAATTTGATCTTTTCCAGAGAGTAGAGTTGTTTTGCAGGGAAAGGCTGCAGTTGTCTGGATTTTGGCATCCTCCTACATGTTCTTCCTGCTATATGTAGATTAATCACCTGCCACTCTGACAATAATTAGTCCCACAGACGCTATTAATAATAGGCTGTCAGCGAAAAGTGAAAATTCCTCACTATACGTGTGTGTGTGTGTGTGTGTGTGTGTGTGCTTGCATGTGTGTGCGTGTGTGTGTGTGCGTGTATGACTGTTTGTGCGTGCGTGCGTGCGTGAGTGTGTGCGTGTGTGCGTGAGTGTGTGCGTGTGTGTGTCTGTGCGTGCGTGCTTGCGTGCGTGCGTGTATGTCTGTATGTGCGTGCGTGCGTGTGTGTGTGTCTGTATGTGCGTGCGTGCGTGCGTGTGTGCGTGTGTGTGTGTCTGTGCGTGTGTGCGTGCCTGTGTGTGCGTGTATGTGTGCGCGCTTGTGTATGTGTTTACAGCAGTGTGACGGGATGTGTTTTCCTACAGGAAAGCTCATCACAGGTGATAGGGCGGAGCAGTGGCAAAGAACTCTTCCCCTCCTCTCAGCAGGTGGCTTTCTCCAAAGACGAGAAGGTAAGAGGACAGAAGCAGACACGCGTTCCCATGTTTTAAGGGCTTTTTTCTGAAGTGCTTCCTTTTACTGAATTAAATTTGAGCACTCTTGGGTTAGTCACAAAACTTGATCATTGTTGATCCATAACATAATCATAGATTTTGACATTTGTCTTTTCTAAATCTGTAATTGTAAAACTAATTCAACAATCTAAGGCTTACAAAATCTATTGTGTTTTGTGCTTCTGCTCAGATGATGTTGAACTCAGGGATGTCCAGTCTTATCCAAAAAGGGCTGGCAGGTTTTTGTTTTAGCCCGGTACTAAGACAGCTGATTCTTTTTGTCAGGGTCATGATTTAGTTAATCAATTGAATTAGGCGTCGTAGTGCTGAGCTAAAGCAAAAACCTGCACCCACACTAGCCCTTTTCAGATAAGATTGGACACCCCTGTACTGAGCCAGGATGTGGTTCATTGAATAGTGTCCTTGCTCTTTGATTAATGATAAATAAGATTGGACTTTAATAAGGATTCTTTTCCTTAACTTTTTGTAGGCCTCACACAATCAGAGTGTTCACCATGGCAACGTGACCTCCAGCTATGAAAACCATTTTGATGAAATGGGTAAAGTGTTCTATCCAGTTACTAAACATCAAGTTTGAGTTTATGTTGATAAAACGTATATTTTGCAGACCTGGGTCAAATATATATTTGTTTTGGATTCAAATAATTTTCTACGCTTTACTGTCTGATACATTGTGTGTTCTTTAAATAGAGATGTTCTGTCGTGCTTAATTTTTTTGTGGATTGCGTGTCCATTTGTACGCCTAATTAAACAAAGATAAGATTATTGGAATACATTTTTGTTTCATTTCATTATTTTAATGATTTACTATTTTAAATATTGTACAATTAATTAAAAATTTCACCTTTTTAAGTCGGTGAAGACTCTGCAAAGGTTTCTACACAAGCCTTAAAGGAGCAGTTTGAAAGAACCATTGAGGAGTCAACTCCAAAACAAATAAAGGTACTGTACAATAACACCTGGCTTTATGGAATTTCCGTTATATAATGGGGTATTGCTGTTATTCTACATTACTTTGACAGGCTTTTTGAAAAAAACATTGAAGTCCTGTAAATTTTTACAAACATTTTACTGAAAAAATACAGTTTTTTACAGTAAATAGTACATAGTGTTATGCCCATATGATAATTATAAAATTTCACATAATATATATAGCTTGTTAAATGTAAACCAAAGATAACACAGCAGAATATGCATCCTACTGTTCTAGGCTGTTATTCTCTGTGTAATGAAATAGTACATCAAAAATATATTTTAAAAGCACAAAACACTAAATTAAAAGGAAAATATAGAGGACTGCACACACTGTACATATACATATGTACATCTCAGTGCTACAAGCAGAGATGATGAATACGCTATTTATTTAAATTGTTTTTAAACTAAATAGTTTAAAACAATTGAGTGCAATATTTTCCATTGCTGATGTTTCGTTAAAATGATGAAAAACTTTCCACGTAAATCTGGCTGCTTGTTGGGATGAGAGCGGTAGAAAATGCATACTGACTCAACCACCTTTATTCTTGTCCCTGAAAGATCGATCTCAGTTACAACCAGGTTCAGTGGGATCCCGTTGTAAGTGTAATGTCTCAAGCCTCGGTGGAAAAGAGGTGCGAACAGTCCGAGGCTATGAAAGCGGAGGCGGGGGTCGCTGCTCCTGCATCTGCCTACGGAGGCGCGGAGCACTTCCCTCCCCCGCCTCCTCATTTACTGCAGGGGCCTATGGAAGTCCCCGAGCACTGCCGCTCGCCAGAGCTCCCCGAGCCAACCTGCACTCCCAAGTACATGATGAACCGGGAGCAGTACTCCAAGCAGAGAAACCTCTACGAGCTCAAGCGCCTCTACAAGCACATCCACCCGGAGGTGCGGAAGAACCTGGAGAGGGACATCTTCAGCGAAGTGACCGACCAGATGGAGAGTGGAGAGGAGGAGATGGGCGACGTCCAGCAGGCCAGGTACGTGTTTGAGAACACGGGAAACAGTCCCAACAAGAGCATGAGCCCAGAGCGGGAGTACTTGGAGTGGGACGAGATCCTCAAGGGGGAGGTTCAGTCCATGCGCTGGATGTTTGAAAACAAACCACTGGATTCAATTAAAGATGAATCTCTGGATGAGGACGACGCCAAAAACATCGCCCAGCAGGAAATAATTGCGGGAAATGACGTCAGATACACCGCGTGGATGTTTGAGACACAGCCGATGGACACGATGGGCACAGAAACTCCTGACTCCATTAAACAGGTAAAAGGATTTCCTGAGTTGGCAAGAGGAGACGTGCAAACTGCCACCTGGCTGTTTGAAACCCAGCCTTTAGACTCTCTCAATAAGATACATCAGGAAGAAGAACAAACCCATGAAGCGGTCTACACACAAGACATTACCAGAGGGGACGTTAAAACTGCTAGGTACTTGTTCGAAACCCAGCACTTGGACTCTTTGGGACATACAGAAACAATCGATGAAAGCCACTTCCTGAATCTTAAATCAGAACTGGAGGAAATCAAAGGTGACGTTAAGACAACAACTAAGATGTTCGAGACACAACCTATGTGTGTTATCAGAGGCGAATCGGGACAGATGCTGGAGATCACAACTGTACGTAGAGAGGAAATGGAGAAAGGTGATGTCAAGACCTCACGCTGGCTCTTTGAAACTCAACCCCTGGACCTAATCAATAAGGATCCCAGTGAAGTAAAGGTGATTTGTGGTGTGTCAATGGAGGACAACTACAAGGGTGGTGTGAACATGGGAAGATGGCTGTTTGAGACAAAGACTTTAGACACTATCAATTATGAAGAATGGCAAAACTCTAAGCTAGAAAAAGAAGAGATTATTGGTGCTGATGTGCGAAAGTATTGCTGGGCATTTGAAACTCAGCCTATGGACACTTTGAAAGACAATGACAATGCCAGACCAGTACCCACAGAAGAGATTTTAGGGGGTGATGTGCGATCAGCAAGGCATTTATTTGAAACTGTTCCCATGGAGGCATTGAAGGATAGCCCTGAAGTTGGTAAACTTAAAAAGGTAGTGGCATCGGAAGAGGAAAAAGGCGATGTGAGACATCAGAGATGGAGATTTGAGAGTCAACCACTTGAAAACATCAGAGAAGAGAAGAAGGAGTTCACACGGACAGTGGACCTACAAAAATTTGATAAAGGAGATGTAACAAACTATAAGGAAATATTTGAGACCATGGACTTAAGCAGATGTGATGCAACTCAAAAAATACAAGTAGAAGGCGTCACTAGCGGGTCTGTGAAATCAAACAAGGATCTTTTTGAGTCTACACCCATGTATGCTATGCAAGACAGCTCTGGCCATTACCATGAGGTAAAAACAGTGCGAAGGGAAGAGATAGTTGAAGGAGATGTCAGAAGCTGCAAATGGATGTTTGAAACGAAACCTATTGATCAGTTTGACGAAAGCTTAAAAAATTTCCAGATTATCAAGGGGATATCAAAACAAGAGATTGAATCTGGGGACGTGAAAACAGCTAAGTGGCTTTTTGAGACCCAGCCTCTCGATTCCATTAAATATTTCAGCAATGTTGATGATGACCAGACTGTGACTAAGGATGGCTTTGACATTGTGAAAGGCGACGTCAAAACATGCAGGTGGCTGTTTGAAACTCAGCAAATGGATGCACTGTATGATAAGGAAGAGGTGACCAAAACTGACAATGAGGAAATTCGCAAAGGTGATGTGAAAACCTGCACTTGGCTGTTTGAGACACAGGCTTTGGATACCCTCAGAGATGAATCCGAAACAATCCTAAAACACTGCACAGTCCAACAGGAGGATGTCCAAGGGAAAGACGTACGCATGGCCCGTTTTCTTTTTGAGACCGAGAACCTCGAGAACATCACTGGGGAAGAGAGTGGCACTTTTAAGAGGGTCACTGAGATAGATATTCAATCTGGAGATGTATCCAGAATGAAGTACATATTTGAAAACCAGTCTTCAGATATAGTGACATCAACCACAGAGGAAATCATGCAAAAGCTTAAAGCCACTCAGGCTGAGGACATTCAGAAGGGCAATGTGGTCAACTGTAAGTGGTTATTTGAAAACCAACCGATAGATGCTATTTGTGACAGTGCTGAGGAACCCAAGAACACCCGTACTGTGACAGATGTACAAGGAGGCAATGTTGACAAAGGACGTTTCATTTTTGAGACCACCTCATTGGATAAGATTCAGGAAGATTCCTCTGAAACAGAAATCGGAAGGATTTGGACAATTAGTCGTGATGACATGGAGAGGGGAGATGTAAAAAACTACACCATGATGTTTGAAACACAACCGTTGTATGCGATCCAAGATAAAGAGGGCCATTATCATGAAGTTACTACTGTCACCAAGGAGGAAACTATGCGAGGCGATGTAGTGGGTGCAAGGTGGCTTTTTGAAACCAAGCCTCTCGATTCAATAAAGGACAGTGAGGAGGTCTATGTTATTAAAGCTGTCACTGAAGAGGACATTCAGAAAGGAGATGTGACCTCAGCCAGGTGGAGATTTGAAACACAGCCTCTTGATGAAATTGCAGAGGATGTGAAAGTCTCCATTAAAACCATTGAAGATATTCAAGGGGGAGACGTCAAATCAAACAAACGACGTTTTGAGTCTGATGAGCAGTCACAAAAGTACATCCGAACAGTTAGTGTTAGCGAAATCCAAAAGGGGGATGTTAGGACGGCTACATGGATGTTTGAGACACATAAAATGGACAGCATTCGGGGTGAAGGCTCAGAGTATGATCAGATGGAGACAGTGACAAAGGAAGAGGTGTTGAAGGGAGATGTTAAACAATCAGTGTGGCTCTTTGAAAAGCAACCCCTGGATAGCATAAAAGAATCAGAAAGCAATGTGGTGATAGCCCGAGAGGAAATTCCACAGGGGGACGTTAAGACGACAACATGGCTTTTTGAAACAACCCCCTTCCATGAATTCAATGAAAGCAGTGTGGAGAGAACGGAAATTGTCGGTAAAAGTATTAAAGAAACCCTTGAAGAACTGTACTGTCAGAAAATGGTAAATTCACAAGGCATACTGATAGAGGCTGATGAGATTGGTGATGTCAGAATGGCAAAATACAGGCTCATGAATCAAGACGCTCCTGAGATTCAAAAAGAGGAAGTTATCAGAGGGGACTTGAACAATATAATGGTGAACCTTCTTAACAAACGGGATACAACTGAAAAGGGCATCATTATAGATGAGGAGGAGAGGGGTGACATCAACACAACAGTGAAACAGCTGTTCAACCAAGAAATGGGTGAACGTGTGCAAAAGGAGGAAATAATAAGGGGTGACATTCAGGAAGCAATAAACAACCTATTGAAGGAGGAGGGGTCTGCCAAACGTGGCATTCTCATTCAAGAGGATGAGAAGGGAGATGTGAGGATGACCATATATTCTCTTCTCAACCAAAGAGAGGAAAATGGAATTGAGAAAGAAGATGTTGTCAGAGGGAATGTGAAACGTACCCTCAACAGACTTCTTTCCAATCCAGGTAGTCCTGAACTGTCAGCAAAGATAAAAGTGAGTGATACAGAGAGGGGGAATGTTAGCTTTTACTCAACCTGTATAGAGTCTGGAGCGTTGGACTATCTCAAACAACTTCAATCTGAGGCAGAGGAGACTCTCCCGGAAAAAGAAGAGAAAGAGGAGATTATTGGTGGTGACATCGCTGGGACAAAACTCATCCTGAGAAGGAATCAAACTCAAATTGAACGTACAGTTACTACGGATGACATTGTCCCTGGCAATGTGCACAGTACAGTCAAGGTTTTCATGACTCAGCCCGTGATTACCCTCAACAGCCAGCAGAAAGAGGAGATAGTGAAGGGGGATTTGAGAGCAGCTCTAAATTCACTGACACAGGCCATAAACCAGACGGTGCTGGTTGACAAAGAGGAGGTGGTCAAAGGCGATATACCGACAGCCTTGAAGTCACTAAAGGATGCTCAGAATCAGTTAAAGGAAATTGAAAAGCCAGATATCGTCCCCGGTGATATCAGAGGAGCACTGGAGTCTCTGGAAAAATCAGCAACCAATAAGGCTGAAATCATCATAGAAGATCTAGTGCCCGGTGACATCAAAAGCACTCTAAAATCACTGGAAATTGCAAAGCATGTGGTGAGAGATGTGGAGAAAGAGGAAATTGTTAAAGGCGATGTTAAAACCGCAATGCAGTGTTTGAGAGAGGCGTCTAATGAGAAGAAGTTCTATCAGCAGGAAGAGACTGTGCAAGGGAATGTGAAAGGCGCTATACAACAGTTGCTGGAACTGCCTGCTTCCCCAAAAATGCAACGCAGACCTAGTACGGAAGGAGATGTGAAAAATTCCATAAAAGCACTGTACAGTATGCAAGAGCAAACTCCAGTTGAGAAAGAAGAGGTTATAAAAGGTGATGTTCGAGGCACAATAAAAAGCCTGCTACAGGAGACACAGCACAATAGAGTCAAAAGCAGGATTGATCATTCTAGGAGAGTCAAAGTGCCAAGGAAAACTCCATTACTTTCCCAGCAAGAGATCCACGAATGCTCAATTTTGACTAAACCAGAGGGTGAGATGGCAAATCCGGTCCCTGCAGTTAAAAATCTGTCCCAAAGTGTTGAATCACAGAGCAGTGAACAAAAGCACACAATCATTAAATCAGTCAAAAGCCAGTCTTTAACCCAGGAGGAACATTCGCTGACAACACAATCCACGGCGATCAATATTTCTCATACTTCACCCCAGCTTAATGTTAAAGAACAACCTGTGAAACAGAAATTGCCAACCCCCGGATCCGTGATCATAAAGAAGAAAAATGTGACCAGTCCGACAACTGACAGTGCGATGGCTTCAGGGGCGAACGTGATCAAAATCCAATCAGCTAGTACAAGCACAAGTACGGAGCACACACAGCAAATTAAAACAGTGAAACAGGTGCAGACAGTCACTGAACACAAAACCGTCAGGGAAAAGCATGACGTCAAGTTCCGCAACCTCAACACAGGTAGAAAGGGCCTCATCACACTAGATAAAAAGAAACTGAAACAAGACTTACCACCACCACCCCCTCCACCTCCATTATCTGAGTCTGAGTTTCCCCTTCCACCCCCACCTCCACCACTTTTAGAATCTGAAAATCCAACTCACCCTGAACTTGTTATGAGGCAGGATAGTGACCTTCCTCCTCCTCCACCACCGGTTGAATCGATATCTGAGCCTGATCATTTCCCTCCTCCCCCACCTCCCCCTGTACCTGCACTGGCCGCACAAGACTGTCTACCACCCCCACCTCCTGAACAAGAATTGTGCTCCCTACCATCTCAAGCACCTCTGTCCCCTCCAAAGGATAAGAAAATGCCAGTGGTCTCCCCAAGGAAAATGCAATCTGGAATCCCACTGCCAAAACCACTGCCAGAAGAAGGTCCTCGTCCACCAAGGAAGGTTTTTATCCCACCTGTAAAACTACCTCCCCCACCTGTGGAGGATAAACCCACCAAACCAAAACCATACATAAGGAAATTCAAAACCCCACTAATGCTGGCTGAGGAAAGGTACCGGAAACAGAAAGAAGAAAGTGAGAAAAACAAAGGGGTCATAACACCCCTTTCTCCTTTTGTTAAAGAATGTGCCCAAACCAAAGTTGTTCTTGAAAAGGATACCACAGGGAGCATAACTAAGGAGGAATCAGAAAAGAACATCACTTCTAATGTAATTCAAGAGGAAACAGAGAAGACTCTCACTGAACCCAAACCAGAACCAACTAAACCAAATGAACAGCACATTACCTCTACTCAGAATCCTACACAGCATACCACATCCATTTCTGCCAAGAAGCTTCAAACTGTCTCTTCTGGTGAACAAGTGGTAACCTCAGATTCTTCTTCTACTGCTATCAAAGAGGATGTACAAGCCAACTGTGCCTTTGAAGAGGTTGCTGCAGGGAGAATTACGAAGGAGCACTCAGAAATGAATGTCACATCTGATATAGTTCAAGAGAAAACACAAAAGATGGTGACTAAACACAAACCAAAATCAATACTGCACAGTTCTTCCATACATACAGTGCCTTCACACATCCCCCTAAGCAAACCTTTGATCTCGACTGAAAATCTGAAATCTGCTGAGATGTCCTCAAATAAAGCACACACTTCTAATCAGAATTCTTTAACCACCTCTGCTGCACATCACACCACATCTGTTTCCTCCACGAGGCAAGAAACTGTCTCTTCCAGTGAGCAACTGGTGACCTCGGTTTCATCCTCTCAGTCTCACTCTACTGTGCACGTTGAAGAACAGTCCTCTACCAGTGTTGCTGTAACCACTTCTGAGCATCTTGAAAAAGTTGAGAAAATCAGTTCAAACAATGACATATCTATTGCTTCTCTAAAAACTAAAGATTCCAGGGGTCATGAGAGCTCTATAGTGCAGGAAATAGGGAAAACTCCTCTTCAAGCAACCAGAATTCCAAAAATAAATCCTTCTTTCAAGGTCAAAACACCCAAGATGCCAAAAGTTGAAAAGACAGATGAAATCGGTGAAAACAAGGAACACGGGGTAGAAAACCAAGTTTCTCTTGCAAACACACAGCTGCTGAGTCCAGCTATGGGGGGAAATGTGGAGGAGGAGCGCATCAAGGTGGATCATGAAAACACCAAAAAGACAACGAGCAGTGAAGTGAAACACACAGAAATCCAACTCAAAACAGAAATAGTGCAAGAGCAAAAGCCTAAAGAGAAGGCTTCTGTGTCCAAGGTAGACAATGTGGAAAATCCAACAAAAAAATCTAAACGGAAATCAAAGAAGGATAAGGAGATGAGGCAGCAGACGCAAGAAAGACTCTCCAAGGAGACAATTTCATCTGCTTCAGAGCAGGTAACTCGTCTGCAGGAGGAAACAAGGGCAGTGAAGACTGAGGCCCTTCGGGAAGAGCACGTCCAGGTCAAAGAAGAAATCACCATTACTGAAAGTACAGTTAAGCAAAGTTTCCAGCAACAGGTCAACACCAGTCAGTTTCAGAAGCAGACTAAGTCTTCTAAAAAACAGAAAGGACAAACAAGCAAACAAAATGTTCAAGAGAAAATAAAAGATGAGAACAGGGACTTACCTGTCAAACTGACAGATGACCGAGCTGAACAAGAGATAGCCACTCAGCCTACCACAGCCATGGCAGAGGTTTCACAAAGGCGTAAAGAAGTCAAAAAGCTACTAACTCACATTAAAGAGTTGCAGAGTGCTTCAGGAAAGACAACCTCAGCATCTGTGAAGAGAGTGCTGAACAATGTTCCTGAGTGGTTGATTGGATTGGAGGAAAAGAGGGATTTAGAGGAAGTAGCAGTTGAGCACAATATGCAGAGGCTAAAAGAGATTATTGCATATGTAAGAAATTTAGCACAAGCTAAACTACTGTATTTAGATGAGAACATTGCTGCCATTGAAAAGCATGAAAGCGAAATCGGTCAATCTGAAAAGAAAGTTGTCGGTGGGGTAAAGCAAAAAATATCTAAAACAAGCTCTGGCTCCAGTAAACACAAAAGCAAGAAGCATTCCTTGAGTGAGGAAAAATCAGATGAGGCCAGAACACCGTCTCCCTCACTAGAAGCAAAATCTCCCTGCAAGACTGACAGGGACACATCCCAGGCAAACAAGGATCTGTCTTTGTCCACATTTAATCAATCTGACGAGGCAGCTAAGACAACCGATGCCTCAGTTCAGAGCCCCCAAGGAGAGTCCTCCCATGCTTTAACCCCACAACCTACAGAGGAAACTGAGAAAATATGTGAGATTGCAGAATGTCCACAAATGATTCATGAAGAAACTGACCTATCAGAGAAGCCTGTTGTGACTGGTTCAGTGAAACACAAGAAAGTGTTCTTTGAAGAAGCACAAAAGGCAGAGGTAAACAGGACTTATATACGGAAGGATCCCATTGATATCCCAGAGCGATTGGGTCTAGACATGGAGGAACCTGAGCCTGAAGACCAAGAGAAAGAGTTTGAGGAACCTCCATGGGTTGACCTCTTAGGACTTGTTAACAAATTTGAATCATCAGCGCAACCGCCGGTGATAAACAAGAGCCATGCACGCAAGGATCCCATTGATATTCCAGAGCGGCTGGGTCCAGACTCTGAGGAGTCTGAAACAGAAACCAAAACAGACAAAGAACAGGAGGAGCTTCCAAGAGTTGACCTGTTCGGGCTCGTTAACAAATTTGAATCACCGGCCCAAATTTCAGAAGTGAACAGGGCCGACATACATAAGGATCCTATTAATATCCCAGAGCGGTTAGGTTTTGAGGGGTTTGATACTGAGAGCTCAGACAAAGAACGTGAGGATGTTGCGAGAGTTGACCTGCTTGATCTCGTCAACAAGTTTGAATCACCTGCTCAAATGTCAGAAGTAAACAAGAGCTATGCATGGAATGATCCTACTGATATCCCAGAGCACTTGGGTCCAGAAATGGAGGGCTCTGAAAAAGAAAAAAACCCAGAAAAAGAGCAGGAGGAGCTTCCAAGGGTTGACCTTCTGGGACTCGTTAACAAATTTGAATCACCAGAACAGAAGGTTTATGTCAGAAAGGAGCCAATTATGATACCTGAGAGACTTGGGAGTGACACAGAAGATGCAGAATCTGAAGGAGAAAAACAATTAACTGAAATAGAAGAAATTCCATCTTTTGACATTAAGGCTATTAAAACATTCTTCGAAGAGACTGATCAAAGTGTTCACATCAAGGAACAAAACATTAAGCAAGGGAAGCATGATTGGAAGGTGGGTGAAATCATGAAGGATGGCTCTCCACTGCCTGTTCAAATGGACATTATGCCTGGGGATTCCTCCGAACCAGTGGGGTTTTCTGAAACTAAGTCTGTCACTGAGCACTTCTCAGGTGTTGATGAATTTGGCAACAAGATAAGCGGATCAAGAAGCGCAACAACAGTCTCCCAGCACTCAGAGAGCGACGCAACTCGGCAGGGCCTTCCGTCATACGCAGACATAGTGAAAAGGAAGATTTCAGAGTGCGAAGATGCTGCCACAGCCTCTCGCGAGGAACTGCCAAAGAACTTCCAGAAGACTTGTACGGAGAGTGAGAGTGTATTCACAAGTCTGAAGTACGGCAGCTCAGAGGAAAGGACATCAGAGATGGTGTCACGCAAGGAAGAGACTGTCATATCTGGTAAACAGAGGCGTGCAGCATGAGGAAAGCAATATAACAGAGTGCTTCTAAACGTGTTGGGTTTTATTTGCAAGCCTGACTAACATGTTTTGGTTTTTTATCTGCATTTTCCATCAACTGATTTTAAGTCCTTTCATCTGACAGCCTTGCAGTCTTATTTTAGCATCTGAGCCCAATAGCTTTTCATAGTCCATTCAGACTTTGTGGATGTTTTTCAATGCTGAAGCCTCAACATTTCCTGTCATTGAGGGGCTGTTTTTGTAACCTTATGTGCAGCGTTTCTATTCATTGCATTATTGTATCTGATTATTCAACAAAACCAGAAAGAATATTTTTATTTGGCTGCATGAAACTCTTAGTGTGTTTTGTTTGTGTTGTTCTAAGACTGTGAGAAATGATGTATTTTTGGTTCTGTCTAACAGCCTTGTCCTTAATTGTGAGTGACACATTCAAAAACAAGCTACCTTTTGCTTTCATTTATGTTTTCTGCAAACGGCAAACCTTAGGGCCAAACTTTTTGTGTAAAAACATATGAATAACTTCAAAAATAAATACATGTTGGATTGTGGTAGGCTTTTTTGTCACAAAGAAAATTACCAAGCCCCAAATACCCAGTATGCCCTCCAACAAAAGTTTGGTAAGATGTAATTCTGATTTTTTTTTTTAATTCTGCAACTGGACTGAATGAAGAGACAGACCTCAGTCAAAGGCATGATATTGTTTAATGTTGCATTTGAATAATCCTGTCTAAATCTTTTTTTTTTGCATAAATTTGCAATCTGTGGCTGAATTGTGCACATAACTCTTTATTAAGTTCCCTGAAAGTTTCACAGCACCTTTATTAAGAAGCATAAATTACACAAAGTTAGTTTCTTTATTTTTGTTCCGCTCAATAAATGGTATTTATAGACACTCAGGGATATGAACCTCTGAGTTACTTGTCAACCAAACAGGAACTGGAAGTAGCATACACACATAAGGCTTATCAAGCTTCTTATTATCACTGTTGCAAGAAGTTACGCATTAAACAGAAAGGAGTCACACTTTGCATTGATAAAAATAGCTGAAACATAGACATAGAACAAGCTCTATGATTTGGAAACCAATATAGGAAAATGTTGAATATTCGAATGATTCCCGTTTCAATAGCCAACTATGACAAAATATCCACAGTAGTTAAATAAATGTAATGTAGTTGAACACAACTGGTTTGTTCCAGTTCAGGTTTTGGCCAAATGTATATAGGTCCACATTCCTCTGATTATTGTTGCATTATTATTGCTCCACCAATTAACACTACCTGCTGTCATCAGTGAGATACTGTAAGCATCTCCTCTAATCACTGCAAGCTCTGCTTTTGCACCGTGTCGCCTGTTCTGTAGAACATAACTACTGTTTTTAAAACAATGTCTGAAAAGCTTCTGTCACTTGTCTTTCCAGAAAGTTCGAGTTCCCGAGTCAGAACTGTGCAGGGTGTGTCGGAAGAGGGTCTATCCGATGGAGTCTGTGATTGCGGACAAACAGAATTTCCATAAATCCTGTTTTCGCTGTGAGCACTGCAGTAGTAAATTAAGGTAATCTGAAGCACAGATGCATTATTCTATATGAATGCAAATGTTCAGAGAAAGTTTGGTTTCACATATGTCCCTTTCCTTTGAAATGTATTTACTTTGTTTTCCCATACAGCCTTGCCAACTACGCATCCCTCCATGGACGTACATACTGCAAGCCACATTACAAACAACTTTTGAAGTCCAAAGGAAATTATGACGAGGGATTTGAACAGAAACCGTACAAGGACTTACGGAAATCTAAGAATCCAAATAATTCAACAGAGAGGGCAACACTAAGGACCTCCTCCCCAGAAAAGACTGGTCCAAGAAACTCCAGTTCAAGAAACAGTGTAACCTCAACAAACAGAAATACAGAAAACAAACACATTGCAGAAATTACCACAAGCGCACCATTTGATGAGACCAAAAAACCCACAAGTAAACTTGCTGTGGTATGGCCCCCCCTAACTGATACCCCAAAGAAAGCTTTTAACGTGGAAGAGGAACTCAAGCTTGTCAAGCCAAGTTGGCCTCCCCAAGATGACTGCAAGACTGTCTCTGAAACACCAATACATAACAGTCAGTCCAGTGAGTCTTCTTTGAGAGAAGTGAACAAGAACGCTGAAGCAAAAAATGGCCCTAAACACGTAGAGGCTGTAGCACCTCCAGTTGCCTCAGAAACGAGACCAGGAGATAATGTTGGTGCAGAAGTCATAAGTACTGAAAACAGTGTGCAAGTGCAGGAGGGACCTAAAAGGGAAATGAAAAACCCTCAAGATGTAAATGGAGAAGGAGGTGGGAAAAAGCAGGAAGAAGCACGTGAGGAAGTGAAGGATGTGGAAGTGAACGAACAGGCTGATGCGGTGGATGGGAAAGGAATCGCAGGTATTGGCGAAAAAGTGGGTGAGCAGGAAAAAAGAGAGGGAGAGGCAGGAGCAGAAGTGGTCCGGGTCACAGTGATAGACGCCCAGGCAGTGGGCGAGCAGGCCAACTCCAACAATAACAACAACAGGCTGTTACTTGACCATGTGACGCTCGGCACAGGAGCCGGTAACAGCCGGCCATGCCCATTGGGTCCGGCCTTGTGCTCTACACGTGATTCCATACAGGAGAACGCATTCAAAGAGGACACATGCAGGAGTGGTTCAAAGGAATGCACAACCAGCGGCACTACATTATTAGCTGTAAAAGGCATTTTGTACCACTGGGTGCCAAATGTGTGGAGGTCGCAGAGAACAGTATTACCGGGGACCTATTCACAGATGTGAATCATAGAAATGGATTTTCATTTGGAAAAGAACCTCAGCCGAACGCTTCAAGCTTTCTCAAGGCCATTTTTGCAGCTCTTAACAACAATTCCATTCTCGGCGATAATGCATTCAGTGAATCTTCCCACGAGGAGCCCTTTACAAAAAAAATTGCAAGACAATCTTCTGGGTTTTGGAATTAAGTCAAATGGAACTCCAAGGAAACCGATGGGCGAGATGAAGAAAGATGAACATCTTGACATTTTTGCCACAGGTCTTTACAGCGTACTGGGATGAACAGGCAATGTTAGTATGAGATATTGTCTGTGGAGGAACAAATCAAAAGCAACAGATGTTGTGAGGATGATGATGAATGAAGCTGCATTATTTGTGTTTAACTGAAAACACCAAATGCAATTTAGTCAGATCTGTTTTTTACTCATTACTATAATTAATTTTAATTTAAATACAGTCAAAATTTAATCAAGTCCATGGGGAGCTTAACTTAATTAACTTAAATGTATGCTCACAGCGTTTTTTTTGTACTTTACAAGGTTATTTTCTATCCTGGATCTATGTTTCAAAATATCCATATTTTTATGGAAAGCACCTGGAGTGCCGTGAAGAGAAACAATGTGATAAAACAACACATTTTGTTCTTTATAAACTCAAACTGTAATGTTTGTTAAGAATGGTTTTATGTTATCTGAATGGATTAGTCTGCTTTATTCTGTTTAAAAGAATTCCTGAGGGATGTCATAACCTATACGGAGGCTGGTTTACTGACAGCACTTTCTATTCCATCTATCTTGATCCGTAAATAATGAAAATAAAATCTACATGATGTTCACTACATTGTGTTTACCTTTCATTGTGGCAAGTCAGGTCATTTCAGTTGATCAGTATATACTAGGGGCTTGAACACTGCAACCATTTGGTGTTTTTTCTGTAAAGGTATATTCTTATATCAAAAACTGTTCTGGGACTAGAAGATCACATTAACAATACAAAGTTTATTGATTTAAGCTATGACAACTTGACTTTAATAAAGATCAAAGATGATAGTGATTCTTTACCCAATTACCTGCAAATGGAAATGCTAGATACATTATTTGTATATTATTTTAAATAATCCCCCCCCCTTTCTATATTATAGTACCAATTCATTTTATATCATGGAATTTGCAAATATATTTGAACTTTAAACATGAAATTAAATACCCCAACATTTACATGTCTTACCAAATTGACCTGCTTTCAAATGGGAAAGAGTCCCTGTAATTTCATCATTTAAAAACTATGCATTAATGCTATTCATAAGTTAAGCACTGACACTTTGATATCATAATATCCTACTGTGTATCCATTGTTAATCACATTTTTGTCTTTTTGAATACATGTGCATTCTGTCATAAACAGTACAGCAATACTTTTCCAGAAAATACCAACACCAGTACCAGTAATATCAACTGTACTAATGCAATGGCAGTATATTCTCACAGGCTGGTTCTAGCTATATAAGTAAAATTGAGAAAATGGGTGACTATGACTCACATCTCTAGGACTCATTCTAAAAAGAGTAACCAGATATCTGTTTTCTGCACATGTGTATTGAATCTTTTTTTAAATCTGTCCTCCGTTTCTCCTTGAGATGAGTTCACTTAGCTCATTTAAAGTACAGTATCTAATCCTGTCTGATGCTACAGTATCTGGAGCGTTGCACTTTAACAATGTTTCAAAACACGTATACCATAATAGACCATAGCTAACATTCTTGCTTTGTGAAGTTAAAGTAGATGTAACTGACTTCAGATTTATTATTTACACCTGGTAAAGACCTGTTAAGGGTTGCGGGCACGCAGGTGCCAGATGCTGCAGGAGAATGAACAGAGATGGTAAATGGGAACAAGAAATGTGACTTTAGGATGGCTATCGGATTAGCCTCACTCACAGTACTGTGAGCCTGAGCAGGTCAAATCATTATCTTGCTCCAGTTGGAGGTGAAAATGACAGTAATTACAGTAGCATGCAGTAATATATCAATCAGATTTGGTATACATTTTTGAATAGTTTAATTTATAAATTTAAAATTTATACCAGAAAATATTATAAATACAGTATTTTTTGTGTTATTTGCTCAAATATTATCATGATTAGTGCAAATAAAATGCATATATGGAGGGAAATTTATTTTACATATTGATGTTCCAATACTCTAAGTCCAGGCCAAATATAATTGGAGAAATTACAGAGGAAACCTTTCAGTTTAACAGTTTTAAAATACTTTGTTCTGGCAGTCACATAGGTCTGACACAGGAAGGAAGGTCACAATGAAGTTTGGCACGAATCAGACACTTCCTTTTACACACTGAAGCCATGATTTATGCCATTTCCTTCAGTGTCATTTTGGATAGTTATGAATAGTTTTGTTCACAGATATCATACAGTGATAGGCAAAATACTGAGCACATAGAGGAACATTTGCTAATATAGATATTAGACACAGAAAATAACTATGTCTTTTGAATTTTTTTTCTTGGGTTAATGGGGTATTTACTCAAAGTAACTGTGTTAATGAATACAGCTGCAAGCTATCACTTAAAATATCACAGGCTGCTATTAACATCTTGTATTATTGTAAGAAATTGGAGACGTGATACATGGCTAACCTTCAGGCTTTTAGTAGTGTTTCATCCACAGATTTAAACCAAATGACTCTTTTTGGGATTGTTTTCATTGATCAAAATGTTTCATTCACTTACAAAAACAATAGCCGGTCTACTCTATCTTGTCATTAATCTTCGGAAGTAAAAGACTTTTCCTTGAAGAGCAAAGGGATTCCTCTTTTCTGAGCAGTTCCTTCTTGAATTCCTGCTGTAAATCGCAACTAAATTACAGTTACAAGTCAATTAACAAACAATTGCCTCACATTAACTTCCATGGATGCTTCCAATCTAACATAATTAGCATGTACAATACAGTGTCTGCTGCACAGATTTGATGCAGTGAGATTTATGGGGATTATGTTGTCCTGGACACACTCTACATTGCTGTGTGAGGTTATGCTTGCTCCAGGAACATTCACACTTCCGTGTGTTGCAAAGGAAAGAAAGGAAAGCTGTCTATGAAAGATACCATAAAAAGTACAAGATATATAACAAAACTGGGATTGCCTACAGATAGAAAAATGTAATCACTCTTTCAGCATGCTGGTGAGCTGCCGTGCTACTGAGAGCCAGTGACGTTGGTGATGTCAGCTGGAGCCAGGAGCTGTCTCGTGCCTTGGACATAGTCACCTGTCACGAATATTAATTGATTTGCCATATTTAAATAGTTCATTTAAATACATTTGCATAGAGGTTTGTTACAACCAATTATACTCAACAATCTCCTAGAAAAATACTTGGAAAAAGTGAACTTTCATGAAAAAGAGAACCTAGTCAGCCCAAGCTGTTTTTTTTTTTTTTTGTTTGTCATGTCATAGGAGTGAATACATCTCTTTGTTAGATAAATTGAACTTGTTTTACTTGACTTTTCCTTTCAAAATCAAGAAAATGCTCAGCAATTTAAAATTGGGAACATGGTTATATGCATAAATTATAAATTTCAAAAACTCCTGCTCTGATGAGCTCCATTCACTCCGAATGGCAGTCAGAGGCAATAGCAGGGTGATATTTGTTCGCGCAAGTAAAGGCATTTTTTGCGATGTTATCACTGGTTGAAGACACAAAGAAAGCAACACTCTTCATTTGGAAGAAAATTTTAGCTCAGTGAAGGTTCAGTGCAGTCAACTGATACATGAGGCAGAGCTCTTTGGATGCATAAAATAATAACTACTTGCCAGCAAAAACATTTTGAAATCAACCTCAGTATACAGTAGTTAACTGAAAATCATCAGGGCTTCATTTTCTTCTTGAGAGATTACTCTAACACAGTGGTCTCCAACCCTGGTCCTGGAGAGCTACAGGGTCTGCTGGTTTTCATAGTGACTCTGCACTTGAATCAATCAATTAGAGCAGTTGATTACACAGTTAATTCAACTCACGGTTATGCTATGATGATGTCCTGGGTCTCAATTGGGTGCTGATTTTAAGGTGAAAACAAAAACCAGCAGACCCTGTAGCTCTCCACGACCAGGGTTGAAGACCACTGACACAGGCTAAAAAGTCAGCTGATTCTGCTTTCTTGGCTAGAACTATATTGTGGTAAAATTTCCCAGTGGATCACCACCCATGGCAGGGCTGCAGAAAGAACTCCGGTCCTGGAGGATCGGTCTGTGTACTGGTTTTTGTTACAACCAATTACCTCAGTTTCTGTTTTCTGACAGCTCTGTACTGTAAATTATGCTGGTTCACTTCTGTACTTGAGCTCAGTAAAATATTTAGGATGCACTTGCAGTCTGTTGCTGTGGCTGGTGCTTATACAAATGTCAGATCAAGATGTGATTTAGCTAAATCATTAAGAGCAGAATTTGGCACAAAATCCCAAAAATGGATTGGCCCTTGTTGTTTTCCCCTGACCTATGGTGAGATCAGTTCTATTCACTCTTGCGCTTGGAGAACCTTGCCGTGCCCTGATTTTCATCATTAGGCCACTCAGCATTTAATTGATTAATTAAGAATCAATTGATTACACATTTGAAACACCTTACCTGGTATTCTTGTGCGTGAACCTGAGGTTTGTCTTGTGAATGGCAGTGCATGAGATGGTCATAGACAATCGATAGTTTGAATCATTTCCAACGGTACATTGTCTACATCCCTACTACAGTACCACAGAGGTAAAGTATCATTTGAGCATTTATAAATATTTTCCTCATCGATTCTAACCGTTTTAACAACTGTTTTCCAGCTAGCTGTGGAATTGTGCTAGCGTTCCTGCCCATCCCCTCGTGTGGCTCTGATCAACGATAATTTGCCGCATTAATATCATATCATGTTTTAGTTGGTTGTTCATAAATAACGGTGGTGTTTTGTTATGCATAGGTACTGTAGATATGGCTGTTCTATCGTCATGTGATGACAAAAATTTACTGATAAAAATACCACGTCTCCCTTTTATCATTAGAAAAGACTATTTTTCCCAGCGATCTGTCTTGTATACCTACAGCAATAACGGGGCAATGGCAAACGCAACAGACCTGTTTGAAGTTTAATGAGTTTCTCTCCATTAAAGTGTATGTTAAAATGTAGCCCACATAATACGTTTCATAAGATTATGTTGATTAATAGGCTATATATGCATTTATTGCTAGATTAATTTGTAATTAAATCGCATTAAACTACAATGTAAAAAATAAAAGTAATCAGCAACATTTATGGCAAAATAAGAAATAAAACTCAATTGTCGTGTACGAAAGGGAACAGTGAACACATTAAAATGTGTTCCATTAAATGGGCGACATTAGCCTGTATTATGTTGCATTTCCTTTGACGGGTTTGAGTTTACACCAAATCTAGTTTTAATTCGGTGCAAATAGCCAAGTGTGAAAGAGTAGGCTAATGAATTGTCGGTAATCGCTACTCAGTGTGACAATTACTTTTTCCTTTTTTCGTACTGACAATTCAGACTGCACTTCTTTGTAGGCTATATTACCTTCAGCCTTTGGAGAGACTTTTTTTGCCAGTCATTCAAGTAATGACCAAGAATCGACAAGGTTGAACACAGCTGGTCTCGCCCCGTCAGTTTTGGGAAGTTTTCTTTGGGTGCGCGTGCATTAGCTCCTTTAGAAGACGTGCCAGGTATATCCACATCTGTTGCCACCAGCCACATTCAGTTGCCATGCAGGGCTGGGGTACTTGGCATTCAAAGGAAAAGCAGCATGTCCCACAATCAATTTCTTTTTTTTCTTTTTTAATCTCAACAATATACGTGAGTTAATGTTATAACTCATGTTAATTCTAAGGCATTTTGATTCGTTTATTATATTCAATCAATGCCTACATCGAATGCCTTCACTCATGGTGAAACTTTTATAGTCTACATGCTTTTATATTTTCAAAAACTAGTATAAACAAAAATAACTTGCGTAAACTTCCAGTAAGGTAAATACTCATTTTCGACCACGACAGTCTATCCTGCTGCACAAAATCGTTATCCTTCTTTGAACCGTATTGGCTATGATTCGATTTGAATTCACGCTGATTGGACGGTCCTCTTGTCAGCCTGAGCACCCTACCCTATGTTTCTCTATCACGTTGTTTCCTTGGGACCGACTGCCTCTTGCTCAAAGATGCTGATAAGGACACGGTCGTAGCATCAGCACCACGTATCTCGTAGGGTGAAGACAATGAAATTGGTGGAATGAATATATTTTAACGTTCTTGCTGGATCGTTTCGAATTCACAGTGCCTGCAGAGCGGCTGACGCATGGAAAACCTATAGAGACGCCGAAGACGGTTTCGGTATTGCCTTCAGACCAACAGTTATTTTTATTATGTGACTGCTGCGTATCAAGGTGAGTCGAGTCGTGACACTTATACTTGTTACTGAGATTTTAAGGAGAGTTTTTTGTTTTAGAAATGGCTTTGCTTCTGTCGTATTGCGCGCGTCTACAGTAATGCTATGTTGAAGGACTTTGCACCTGTGCTGCGTGGAGTACTGTTGGTTATGCTATGATGATTTTATACCCTTATAGTATATCGAATGATTCCGTATTTGTCATTCTTTCATTATGCGTATGACTGAATATGGCAATGTTAGTTACACCTCGGAACGATTATAACTATAAAGTACTTTGTCACGTTAAAGAGTAGGTTATCAAGGCTTCGGCATGCAGTCATTCCAGAAATTGCAGGAGAGTGTTTGTTTGCCGCGTTATTTTGGCTACAAAATAAGTAATACGAAGATCTGTGAGATGCGCTACTGTGTTGCTGTACGCGAATCTACAGTATATTATAACCCCGCAAATATATACGTTGGACCGTTAAAGCTAATTTATTTGGGAATATATTCAAACATCAAATTCAAGTTAACTATTTATGTTCATGTTAGACTGGGATAATAGGGATCTACAGTAGCTGTAGGGCACATTTATTTTATGTTTAAACGTTCATCGTTCCAGATGCGCTAACGTTTTGGGTCGTCATCCTCCGTTCGTAACAATATGCCAGCGTGTGCGAACGCACTGGGAATGTTATGCCAAGGTGGTTACCTTAACATTTCGTAAATAGTATTCCGAAGAAACTTAGCAAAACCTGTATCATATGATTTGTTTTGAGTATTGTCTTAGGGGGGAACGGTGCGTTTCGTATATTATATTGTCAAAGTGTAATCTGTATACGCGATTTTAAAGTGAATTCCGTTTTCCACTAATGCAAATTGTCGGAAATGTGGTACACAACAGTTGGCTACTTATTTAATGAGGGGGGAAAGCGAACATTTTCTGAAAGCGTACTGAAGACAGCGAACTCTTTGTCCAACTGCCATTCTTTAAAGAAGGGAAGCTTTAATCAAGAATGTGATTTGGTCTTTAGGTTGCTACTGAAGGGCTTTCAGTCCTAGCCTTTGGCGAAAATGACGGGTTTGCATTCCGGTTTTTTTTTTCCCGCTCTTGACTCTTTATCATCGTTTTCACTAAACGCATTTATAGAATTTCAATATTTAAAGACAAGAAAATAAAGGAAAACTATTAGCCAGAAGATATACGTAGGCTACGCTTTATTAAAATGTTTGGTACATTGGTTTTCACCAGACCACCAAAAGGCATATTGATGTGAAAGGCGTTTCCATTAATAATTTAAATCTAATTGCCCGAAACTTCCTAATGAAGTATGCGTTTGACTTGCATTTGTCCAGTCGTATGATTTCAATAATGTTTTCTTAAATCTCAGTATTACAAATTAAGTTTAATTGCATAGCATTTGTATTCATTTTGCTCTTAAAATTCACTTTACATGAAGTACACTACTATTCATTGAAGTACTCATTGCTCGATAATAATGTACATTTATCACAGAAAATCCAAAGGGCAGCATTGTACTGATATTTCAGCCTGAATTTACCATGAAAACGTCTTGCAAGGAGAATTTCATGTTAAATGTGTGACAGTTTCTGCTCTGTGCTTGTCTGCTTGTTACCTGTTTTGAGAATTGTCTCATTGTTTCCTAATGGCTAAGGCAGTAATGGTTCATCAGAAATGAAGTGCACCATGTTTTAAACTGTGTTTAGTCTGTAGCAACTGCAAACTTTGAGCTGCTTATTTCAGTTTTACTACTATGAGTAGTCATGCTCCCTAACTGAAAAGGGTTGTAGATTTTTGATAGTATCAAAGATTGTATTGAATTGAGCATAGCTGTTTCTCATATTTTACAGTTGGTTTAAACTAGAGACATCTTGGCATTCAAGTAGTGTCATCTGTTTTGAAATTCAGTATACATTAACTGTCATAGCTTACTGTTGAGATGGAGCTGATTATTTTTAAGGATGGTGGGCTCTGTATTCAAGAAAAGGGTACATGTTTCTCTGCAGGCACATTTGGCAAGATGGTGGGGGGTGGGGGCAGAGGGGCACGAATAATTCAATGTAGGATAACACTGCCTTCCAATGTCAATACATTTTTCAATTGTATGAATGCTCCTTTGGCATATTTCACTTTGCTAGATGAAGATTCCGTACATGGCTGTTCAGATCCGGCAGTGCAGCCTATTGTTAGACCAGCTAAACTCCAGCCAGTCATATTGTCTCATTAAACAGGGCACTGGCATCCTTTCCGTCCCATATCTGTAACGCACAGCGCATTAATTGCGCAATCCATTAGCGGCTGTTCATTTACGGCTGCTTAATTATACAGAAACGATGCTGTTTAATAGCGGAGCTGAGAGAATGTTAGCGGCATCTCGGCAATGGAGAATGAGTCTGAGGAGACTCGCAACATTATACCATGGGTGCTGCTAATGCAGTGCCATTTGGGATGATGATGCTGTCCAACCACATCTGCAAAGGATCTCTTTGGAGCTGAACAGGAAGTGGGAACATATACATAGTCAGATTTATCGTGCAATAATTGCATGTGGATTAGTGACAACATGACCATAACTTCACATTCACACACAGGAACATATGTGGGG
Source organism: Anguilla rostrata (assembly GCF_018555375.3). NCBI lineage: Eukaryota > Metazoa > Chordata > Actinopteri > Anguilliformes > Anguillidae > Anguilla > Anguilla rostrata. The sequence continues at coordinate 4,114,892 of NC_057947.1, forward strand.
TGGCAGTGTAGTATAATGGGTAAGGAACTGGTCTTGTAACCTAAAGGTTATAGGTTCGATTCCCAGGAAGGACACTGCTGTTGTACCCTTGATCAAGGTACATAACCTGCATTGCTTCAGTATATATCCTGCTGTATAAATGGATGCAATGTAAATGCTATGTAAAAGTTGTGTAAGTCGCTCTGGATAAGAGTGTCTGCTAAATGCCTGTAATATGAAATGTTTCATATTTTTTGGGAGGTATTTCTTTGATACACAGTAATGACTGTGGATCCAGGGGTCCTATTTTGGAGTAAGAAGCTTGTGGGAGACACATTCACAGTTTGTTAGTATTGACAGTATTTTGGAACAGCGCAAGATTAATCCGATTTGGGAGCATGGATTGGCACAAATGCATGTGTTTTTTAATAACTGACTGGTCAGACCAATCTGCTATGAAATATTGGTTCCCCTAAAAATCAGTGCGCTCTATGCTTGACTTCCTGATAGGAGGCTATTGTGGGGGGCGGGAGGGAGGGAGGGAATGTGATTTGACTGGTACAGTATGTAGTGGAACCATATTCACACTGGCACTACTACAGTAGCACCATCATATACAATCTGTTATAGCAAAATACTCACTCTATATATGTTCCACAACTCGAAGTATTTGGGGCCCAAGATGTAGCCAGAAGTTTACCTGGATAGATCCCAGTGTTGTACATTTGAGAAACCTGAGTCTACCCTTCTTGAGTCTACGGGAAAATAAAATGTGTGAGGAGGGTCTAATATTTAAAATAGATGATGGAAGCTTATTAAAACCATTTATTTTATTAGATTTATCTGTAAGTACCTTTAGTACTATACAGTTCTTCTCTAAAGACACTATTTTACCACTCAGGTCACTCATAGATCACATACTGGGCAGAGACCCTATTTTATCTGTTAGTGTTAAACGTGTTCTGTCACAGTTGATTTTTACTCTGTGCACAGTGCAGCTCCCCAGTTACAGCGTGATTCATGCCCATCTTGAGTGACAGGCAATCCCTTGGTTACTGTTCGTCTGCAGACTTACCGGAAATTCCAGAGACAAAGGCTGACCCCCCCCACCCCCAGCAGAGAGACCCTTCTAAAATTACAATATGACTGCTCTCGTTCCAGTAATCCATGGCTGGTATGAGAGAATATTTGGCTGAAATCTTAATTTCATAATGTCATTCTCTGTGCATACTATCCCTTCATTCCGAAGCCAGTGCATTTGCACAAATGTCTGAAATGTAGAACATGGCATTGAGCCTGTGCATTGAGCAGAGAGTGGGGTTTTTTTGTCTTTGAAAGGCTATATTGACCACAAGTGATAATTTATTTAATGCTAGCTTACTGATTGTTCCCTGAGTGCTCCAATGCATACAGATTGCTGTTTGACCAACACAAAGTCCAAATGAGAGCGGCGTGCGGGAGAATTCTCTCTGGGAAAGGATTAAAGTGGCATGTGTTTAAAAACATTTCAATACTTTCTGTGCTAATTATTCTGTGTAAATGGTTCTACGCTGAACCTGTTCTGCCCCCACGTTGTTCTTAAATTAAAGAGAGGAAAGCTGAAATTCCATCAGGAAACGTATTGCACCAATTCAGAAGTTTGCCCCCACTTGTATATATTCATCCGTGTTCAGTCACGGTGCATTTTACACAAGACTCCCTTAAATTGGCGCCCACGAAATCTCACTTCCCTGACGGACTAGTCGGCTTCAAATTGGGCTCACCCAAAATAAACTACTCCCCTCTGGCAGACAGGCAAGCTTAATTTCCAGCCCTGATGACAATAATAGTAGTAGTAGTAATTATGATGATGATGATAATAACCATCACTATCAACACTTAACTGTAAATGTTGCGGTTGCTGCCCACCTTGCAGAGTATGGGTTTAAACGTGTTTATAGGGGAAACCAGGGTCAGTTGTGCCCCAGGGTCAGTTGTTCCTCATTGTTTTCACACACTTTTTTTTTCTTTTTCAATAAAAAACACGCTGAAGTGCTGCTAATAATTTTTTACTCGTTTTGTCGCATCCCCTTCTGGGTCAAGACACCAGTGGCAGACGAGTATCTCCTTATGGCAAAATGTCCTAAGTTTACGAGGGTAATATTATTCTTCTTTTTTAACATTAACCCAATTTTTTCAACTAACATCCTGTGTTTAGCTGTGAATTAAACATAAGGCATCTTATTTCAGACTGTAATTTGTTGATTATCAGTAACGTATGTGCCTGACTGTCAGAGTTTTAAGCAGAAGCTAAAATGAGTCACGGCTAAATGAACTGTTAACTTATGACTTCATTTTTTTTTGTCATTTAAAAAAGACTGTCGCATTTAGCCAGCGTCTGCCATTTCAGATAGTGACCTAATTTATGTTTTATGGCTTCCACTCAGCGCCTTTTGAAAAAGTAGCTTTCATTTAGTTAACTGCTTTTGTCTTATTGGTCGCCGTGCTACAGTTTAACTACATCCAATCACCTGGATGCAGGAAACAAAGTCCTTGAACTACAACTCCCAGACTCCCCACTTTAAATCTCCCTATTTTTCAGATCCCAAGCTTGGCACGCATGCAGATAAAGACCATACACGTTTTTTATTTATTTGTTTTAATCATTAGGATGCCCCCTAGTGGTTGAGGGGCCCTGAGCAGCTGCTTGCGCTGCTTATTGGGTCGGGCCGGCTCTGGTACTAATGCAGCACCATCTATTTCCAATGTGCCCTCAGTGATTTCATTCTGGGACCGGGCCTGGCAAGGCAGCTTAAATCTTATGCAGAATCCCACCTTTATTAGATTGGGTTTTATTCAAATCCTCTGCTTCTTCCTGCACATACTCTGTGGGAACGTGTGAAATGTACAGATTTTGCTCTGGGGTAGCAAATACACTCCTTGTGAAGGATTCTAATATGCAGAGAGACAGTTTTAATAAGCCGCCCCCCCCTGTTTTGTCCCCATTTTGGAATGCTGAATCATATAATGTAAGGCCCGTGCTGTGTTCGCCACAGTCAAAGCAGAACCGTGTAGGCAAGCATGGTCCTCTCCTCTGCAGCGAGTGATGTCCACAGCTGCTGCTTTTCACACTGAGACCTTCCAGCCAAGCTCGCACGGACACGCATCTGAGGAAGACTCTTCATGCGCGGCTTCAGCAAGCCGGTCATGAGCACCCGATCAACCGGTGGGGGTTGCAACGGGTGATTACCTGCATATCTCGGCTGACCGAACCCTGGGCAATGCTACCGCCAGTTAAATGTCTCCCTGCAGAGTCGTAGTCAGCACTTGCACTGCCTGGATTTGACTGTCTGGGGCTCACTAATGCTCTTGAGCAGTGCCTTAACAAGATGAGCCACCCAGCAGCACAGAGAAGTGGCCCGTTATGTTTGCTGTGTTGATGCAAATTCAGACTGAACAGCTTGAGTTGGAAAGGGTTCATTTATCTCTTGCGTGTCTGTGCATGCAAGAGAAACAGCACACTTTACTGCAAGTACACTTTTTTTTTTTTTTGCAGTTTTAGACACCCGACCCATTGTCATTACCAATGATACCCCCGTACCGTTTCAATTGCCCCATTACCCTTCCCTAAACTGTGTCCTTGGTTTGGATCAAATTTGGAAAATTTCATCAGAACATTGTATCTGAAACTATTGCATTTGAACTTGGGCTCCAGAGAGGAGACTGGACCTGGTTGTAACAGAGGTGATTTTGGCACTTACATTTTCTTTTCTATTTCCATTAATGTAAGAAAATAGTTTGTGGAGATGGGCAGGGGGAAGGAGGGATGATAGGACACATATTGGAAGAACTCTTTTGAAAAATAAGTGGTGTTATAGTGGTAGGGGTTTTCTGGAAATTTGTCTCCCGATTTACGTTTTTAAAATAGCTTGTGGCTTTACCAACATGGTAACCGAGGAGACTCTCTCCCATGTAGTTCAGTTTGTATGTTTTTCACCGTCTGGTTTCCTGCACTTAGTTACTAATCATAGAAGAGGTTTTATTGTTATTTCATTGTAATTTTTTTTCTCTCGCCTGATTGGCAAATTGGCTGCATTCAGCAACGCTGGCTTAAGTGCAGATTACAACACAGTAAAGTAAGTTGTATGCGTGGGCACAGAATTTTGCTGTCATTCAAAACTCAGACATTTGTCAGATTCATGATTGAGCTAATTAAATAGCTAAGAGTAGGATTTGGGATGAAATCCAGAGACCAGTACACCTCTGCTTGCCACCCCTGTCCTAGGGCAGTGCTTGTGGTGCTATTGCAGACATTGTCTGATTGAGGTCAAATGATGTGTGCTGTGAGGGGATGGAGCCCCTTGGCTTCAGAGTAGTAGTTTGCAGCCCTTCTCTTTTGTGTGTCTTTAACAGTCAGGCACTGTGTTAAATCTACCATTTAACTGGGTTCTCCATAGTTGAGACGCATTACTGTGCAATTGGACAGAATGTATCTTGATTTGTAATGTCGCCTAATGCCACTTATTAAAGATGAAATCTTACTCACCAAATGCATGTATTGGCTAAATATTATGCATTTATATTCTGTGCAGATATTCTGCTATTCATTGCTGTGGCTTTTATTAATTGGCCATTTAAAATGGAAGAAACATTTGTATGAATGATAAAGAACCAAGGGCCACAATTTGATTTAGGGTGTCCCAAGGCCACAGTAATAAAAGACATATTCTGGATAAAATATTGCTTTTGAGCATCATTGCATAGGGGATTTGCAAGAGGCTCCATCTATTCTGTCAAGAGATATTAATGTATGTGGGTCCATTTAGTTTGCCTGACGTCTGGGTTAAATAAGTACAGGCACACTACAATATGAAGATGAAGTGGGTTGATTCCATTTTAATTCCTGGCCAAGGCATTCTATGACGGGTATGGAAGATGGATACTGACAGTTTTCACAATTTCAGGGGAAAAAAAGTTAATTGTACTGTGGTGTGAACGTACAGATGGCGTTTTATGGTAGAGAACTGTATTCTAGTGCAGAGTAAGTCTAGGCTTATATATTTGACTTATTGCCATCAATCATTTGGAATGTTATTGTTAAACAAAAGATTCCAGAAATGCTATCAAGTTAATGGAAACTTTTATGGGTATATATTTTTGGGTTGATTTCTATAAAATCGCTGACATTTCAATGCACTGACAGTTTATTGTTTTTTAACTGCAATAGTGAAACGGTTTTGAGTGAAACCTTTTTTGAAAGGTGGTCCTGGCTATGTGACCTTATTCTTAAACTGTTTTTGGTTCCTTCTGCTGATTCTTTGTCCTGCATTCTAGTGTATAACACAGAATTTTTAGATCCTTTCCTTATTTAAAGAAAATGCTAATCCTCCATTTTCCTTTGTACTCCTTGGTTCTCTGTTGACTACAGATCCACTCTGCACTGAAATTTCCCCTACAGGCATATGCAGTATACTTTAATCAAGGTGGAAAAAAGTCTGACAGAATTTGGTTGTGCATTTTACTTTTAAGGAGTTGTGTCCCACAAGAAACAGACTGTCTCACTTCAGTGTTGAAAAGTACTACGTAGACTAGCACTTTCTTGCAATTTCATGATATATCTTTTTTTTTTTTTTTTTTTTTTTAAATGTTTTTTGGGTTTTTCCTTTATTTGATAGGACAGTGTAGAGAGACAGGAAGAATTAGGAGGAGAGAGAGGGAGAGACGCGCGACAAAGTTCGGTGGTCGGATTCGAATCGCCGACATCGCGGCTCGCATTGAGCATGTGGATAGTGCTCTACGGGCTGCGCCACTCGAGGCCCGATGATGATTTTGATTCATTGTTTGTCTTTGTTCAAATTTCTCTTATTCACATTCCCAAATACAGAGAGATTATTTTGAAAAGTTTTGTGTTTTTTTGCAAGGCCTTGAAGGCATATTATGCAGGATTTTATTTTTTTTTTGCCTTACTGTGGTCCTGTGTTTACAATCGAAGAAGTCTCCTCCTTCGTCTTCAGCCCCACCCTCTCACCCCCAAGTACCTGCCAGAGACACAGACATGGTAATTCATCACAAACTACCAGTAAATTACTTCCACCAATTACTCAGACCGGACGTTACATTGTTTGATTTGGGACCACGATGCGGACATTTCGGCCTAAAACCAGATATCTGGCAACCCTAGCTGGATAGCTAGAGGTGACGTTACTTGCAGATGCAACAGAAAACAACCCAACATCGTGTTAGTTTTCATCCTCTTGGTGAACTTCAGCTGACGCCACTGTGGAAAAGCAATTCCAAGGTTAACTCTCGTTGGCCCTGTTGGCTTGTCTTTTTGCTTCACTGTCAGAGCCATTACAGCAGCTATCTAGCTAGCAACAAACAATCTGATCCCAAACCACAGTCTCTGTAGCTACACATCCACTCCCTAAGCAGAAAAGTGTACCATGCCCAGAAACATCCCAAACACATTTTAGAATAACAAATACTGGTAAAGTTGCACGAATTTGGCAAAAGTGCATAAACATAGACATTGCCAATGTATCATAAATATGCTTTAGCATGTTTATTTTATAATATTTTCAAAAGTTTAAAAAATCCTGCGTAGTCTGCCTTTAAAGCAGGCACTACTACAAATGACAAAATCTGTTTTTTTTTTTTTTTTTTCAGACCCTGTCGGTCACAGATGTTCTTTACTCTAGAACTGAGGCATGTACTGCCCTCTTCTATGGGAAATGGATTGGTTTGAGATGCATCAGACGGGACTGTGCAGTTCAGGCTTTGACTGTAATCATCTCTGTCTCTGCCATCAGAAGTGTTCGGGGACCGCTCCGTAACCGTGTTAACCGTGACACTAACGCACCGTGGCACGGCTCCCGTGTTCCTCCCGAGGGACATACAACGTTCGAAGACGAAGCCGTTAACAAAATTAAATGGCCGACCTTGTTTTTTTTGTGTGTTTTTTTCCGTTATGGTTTTCTTTAATAAGGCGGACCGACCCTTTTCAATTACTCTCTCGTGGCCACTTTAATGACATTGATAGATACGTTTCTGTTTGGAAGCAGCTGGAGGCTCATTGATTTCTTTGTGCATGCAGACAGATGGTGGCATTCTGTAGTGGCATGAGCTCAAAGCCGAGGTCCCTCTGTGAGGTCCTGAAATGTGGATTAATTTTCTGGAATCTTCCGGTGAAAGATTTACAGTATTTGATGTGGTTGGATTGTTCTTCCTACCGATATGCCAGTGGAATAGCAATATGGGATGGAATTTGGAAACTACATTTTTGTCTCGGGCTTTGCATTTTTTAATATAGGGTACACATACGGGCTGTAGTCCTTTCACTTTCAGGGCGTTAGTACCTTTTATTCATTCCTTATGCATTTAAACAAAAGCTTCATGCGACATGGTGTAAGATCCAGATGTAACGTGATCCAATTGCAGAAAAAGTTGACACTGCTTTAAATTGGTCAGGCTTTTTTTTAAAAACTGGAATGCTTTCAGTGCCATGATCTATACCAAGGCTCTGAAAAGGGTCTTATAATTAACACTTGGGAGGGAAAAATGAAACGCATTGGAATTTGAAGTGCTGAAATAGCTTTCTGTAAGTGATTATCACTTCAAGCCCCTGGGGGGGGGAAAAACAGGCTTGATTAAATAATTGTTCTAGACCCGGCCTCCTTAGACGTGTCCATTGCGTTTCTTTAAGGCTGGTAATGTTACAGTAAAACGTGTTCCTGTAAATGCTGAGGTGACGGCCACACTTGCGTTTGTAACGAGGCGAGGATTCCAATGTCAGAGAACCCACTGGAACTGTTCAGGTTGATGTGTGCAGTGTGTGTGAACCCACTGGAACTGTTCAGGTTGATGTGTGCAGTGTGTGTGAACCCACTAGAACTGTTCAGGTTGATGTGTGCAGTGTGTGTGAACCCACTGGAACTGTTCAGGTTGATGTGTGCAGTGTGTGTGAACCCACTGGAACTGTTCAGGTTGATGTGTGCAGTGTGTGTGAACCCACTGGAACTGTTCAGGTTGATGTGTGCAGTGTGTGTGAACCCACTGGAACTGTTCAGGTTGATGTGTGCAGTGTGTGTGAACCCACTGGAACTGTTCAGGTTGATGTGTGCAGTGTGTGTGAACCCACTGGAACTGTTCAGGTTGATGTGTGCAGTGTGTGTGAACCCACTGGAACTGTTCAGGTTGATGTGTGCAGTGTGTGTGAACCCACTGGAACTGTTCAGGTTGATGTGTGCAGTGTGTGTGAACCCACTGGAACTGTTCAGGTTGATGTGTGCAGTGTGTGTGAACCCACTGGAACTGTTCAGGTTGATGTGTGCAGTGTGTGTGAACCCACTGGAACTGTTCAGGTTGATGTGTGCAGTGTGTGTGAACCCACTGGAACTGTTCAGGTTGATGTGTGCAGTGTGTGTGAACCCACTGGAACTGTTCAGGTTGATGTGTGCAGTGTGTGTGAACCCACTGGAACTGTTCAGGTTGATGTGTGCAGTGTGTGTGAACCCACTAGAACTGTTCAGGGTGATGTGTGCAGTGTGTGTGAACCCACTGGAACTGTTCAGGTTGATGTGTGCAGTGTGTGTGAACCCACTGGAACAGTTCAGGTTGATGTGTGCAGTGTGTGTGTTTTTTCCCTGTGTTTTCGAGAGGCCGTCGGATTGGGCACCTGCGGTTTCGGGGGGGGGGGGCTGGTGCCGAGCATGTTTAAACCCTGCCCCCAGGGCGGCGCTGATAATCGGGTTTCGCCGCGGGCGCTGGATGCCACGCCGCTGGATGTTTCGCCAGTCTCCGGTCGGGGGTGGTGGGGGGGGGTGGAGCGGGGCGGGGGTGAGCTCGGGACCGGCGGTGCTGTTACCACGCAGAGGCGATTCGTTCTCCGGCAGTCCCATCTGGCCTCGACTGCCGCCTGCCCTTTTTTTTTTTGTCGATTCACTTAGGCCTCGGTTTTTCAAAACATCGGAGGCAATTGCAGCGTTCGAAAGCTGTTTTACCACTTACCGGACCCTCCCGGCCGTCTCCGCGCTGTTTGCTGCTGTGGGCTGTAGGCTCCAATTGCAATGAAGGGCCACCTGTGGTCTGGTATTTCTACCGTTCCGGTGACGGTTTGCTTCAACAGCTGTTATCACCTGTGACCGCACGTCCTCTGGAGAGCGAGAACGAGCTTAGTCCTCCCGTGGCTGTCGCCCTTTTCCCATCCTACCCCTGTATCAGGACTCAATTTTACCATGGCCTTCAGAACCGCGTGAAAGCAGTTCCTTGCATTTACTCATTTTTAACTGGTATGTGTTCCTGGGCAAACGCGCTTCACGGGCAGCAGCCGGAGGGAAACAAAGGAGTTTCGCTCGTGCGTTGTTAGGCTTAGAAACGAGTACGACGTGTTTCGAGCGCCCCACTGTTCTGCCACATCGCGGGGCACGATGACCATTTAACCCGTTCACACAGATTCGCTTGATTGTAGCTCCGTTTTAAGACGGTGCTACAGACGTACGCATTATGTCCTGTTTATGCTGTCCGTGCCATCCCCTTCAATTAGAATCTAACCGAAGCTCTTTCAGCCATTGCCAGAGCCAGGCATATGATCATGCACAGTTTAATCTCTTCTGTTTTGATAGCTCATATTAAACTCGGTCTGGCATTCGAAATCACTCCTGTCATACTTATGAAAACATCAATTCTCCAGTGTAATGCTTGGGCTTTCCGCTACCTCTGCTTATACACATGTTTTATCGGGACCGAAAGGACGACGGCATTGTTTGCCGTCCTTTCAGCCGGACGAGATGTGGTATTAATGCGCAATTAAGTCACAAAATGGCCCAGGGTGTCACAGTGTCTCTGAATAAAACATAGGTGTGATATTCAAATGAACGCAACAACAAAAAGGGCGTGTGCGCATGAAAGCAGAGGCCATTTTCCGGTTAACCGTATTCGAGAACGGCTCGCCCGGTGGCATAGCCGAACCTGCACCGTGTGCAACTGGGGAGATGTTTTCATTAATGAGGTTGAATAATTTTACACGCAGGCAGGTAGAAAATCAAAGATTAAAGCAGCCTTTGTAGACTAGAAAGTATAGGAGTTTGAAGCAATAACTAAAATTAAAAAGAAAAGAAAAATGCTCCCATATCATGGATACTAACTTGTGTGCTTTTGAAATTTTACCCCAGAATTTTGCTCCCCCCCCCCCCCCCCCATTTTTCAGCATACTCCCAGTTCTATGCAGTACTCATTTTTGTTTTCTATTATACCTTTGAAAATATCTTCTGTTTTTTCTGTTAATATGCACCCAGTGGATTTTTTTTATTTTGCTGATTTGATAGATTTGCTCTGAGTATAGAGCATGAAACCATACAGGACATCAGAAAAAAATCGAATAAGATTTTTCATATAAACGTGGTTGTCCTTCAGACCTCCGAACCGCTTGTAATATGGGCCATTGGGGAAAAAAATGTTTGAAGCTTTTCTGAATGACCTAAATATTCAGTGTACTGTATTACTGCATCCACCCTTGGCCTTGTGCAGTAGAGGAGCGCGTCTGGGTAATATGTCCTGAAAGTAGACATTACCTTCTGCTCTTCTACTCTAGCTGCTCGTGTCAAAACGTTTGATCCAACCACAGTATCCAAAAGTGCATCTTCAAAATCTTGGGTGGGGGAGGAAAGAACCCGCTATAGACCACATGGCAATCAAACCTGCATTCAGCTGAAGGAGGAGAGAGGGGTTCAGGTTGTGGTTTGAATACTGAGGATGATCCTTGCGTAATGGCCAGCTTTGATTACCGCGCTCAGCGCTCGCGCGTGGAAGTGTGGGGAGGTCGCGCCGCGCATGCTAACGAAGGGAAGCGGCTTTAAAAAGCCCCGCTTCTGGGGGGGGGGGGGGTCGTTTCGGCTCCTCTCCGCTACCCGGAACGACAGGGCGTTCCCTTCTTTGGAGCGTTGCGTCCGCGACGAGCGGAAAATTGCAGGGAAGCGCGAACGGCTCGGACGCGGTCGCCAAAAAAAAAAAGTGCAGAGAGAGATACGGGAGAAACGCGAGGGGGGAGAGAGAAGGGCGGACGTACTCCTCGGCGAAAACTGCGGGCGTCCCGCCTGCGTGGGGCTCTTCGGCGGCGTGGCGAAGGTCTGCCCGCTCCTCTGTGCGACACGTTAACCTGAAGGGCGGCGAGGACCAGCGATATGTTTCAGGGCGTTCTCATTCGCTTGACGCGGTGTGTGTCCGCAGGGTAACGCCTGCGGCCTTCATAAAAACATTTTCGTTTGCGCCGATGTGCGTTTCTACAGCCGTGACCGTATCAGGCTGTTGCTAAGAGGACGCGTGTGGGGCGGAGTAGTGTGCGGGCGTTACAGTCAGTTATCTTCAGGGACTGTGGAGTGAAGACTTCAGTATGATGTTTTATACTGGTTTAGCTACTAATACAGCTCAAATTCCCAGCAAATGTACGTGATTGGCAGCCATGACAGGTGACCGTTGACCTTGAAATGAAATGCATCACATAATCGGCATGTCTTTGTTCATTGGTATTCAGTGATGGTGTACTGCGTGACATTTCAGCACGTAGCCTAATGTCTCTGAAACTAGTTATTGTTTCAGTGAGGGGGGGGGTGGGGGAGGTGCTGGGGGGGAACTGTGGAATGTTCATGTCTATACGATGACAATGATTTATCTCTTCGTTTTAAAATAGCCAAATTGGCCTTTGCAACAGTGTTCCTGTGTTCTCTGCTGCAGACTTTTTATCTGAGTCGATGGCAGTTTGAACAGTGACTAATCTAATCAATGAAGTCACTGTTTTTAGCATCGACACTAGTGACCCCAATATGCAGTAGCCTACAAGGATTTGGAAGTTTTTACATTTTGTGGAGGGGGGAGTGCTGTACCCACTACCCCTCCCTAATCAAAGAGTCTTGATTTCATCACAAAGGAAGGTGAGTGCATCTGATTAGCCTCAAGCCCTCATTTTGATTAAATCATAACAGCGGACCCTTATCTTAAAATAATTGGGATTTAATAAAATATCTTCTGCTAGTGACCCAGAAAATTGTGATGAGAAGGTTGGATTACAATGAGTGATCACTGCATTTGATATGAAGTTGGCTAAGCAGGTACATTTAGCATATTTCTGTGTTGAGAGATGAGAGGAGAATTTAAGATAAAAGTTTGTATTTCTATTGTAAATCTAAAGTTTTTTGTTTTGACTCAGTTTATTTTATTTTAGTTTATTTATCCTTTGTTTTTCCAGGAGAGTCCCATTGAGATTAATATTTTATTTTTCATGGGTGTCCTGACCAGGTGGCAGCAAGAAATATAGTAACGTTCAATACAATAATATTCATGTTCAGAGACCGTGAATTACATATTTCAGTACATTCATTTAACTGAAGCTCTTAGCCAGAGAAGCTTACCATGTATTTTCCACGTTATTGAGAATCAAGGCTGTGCATATTTAGCTCCAAATGACACATGCATATTTCAAAACTGTATTACCAATACATTTATTTTAATGTAATGCAATTAATATTGCTTTTAATGGGACAAACATATGCAAGCTGACCGTGACGCTCTCTCTCTTGATAGTTTTTGCTGCTCCCCAGAGATGCCTGGTGTGTAGTTAGAAACAGATGCAAAATTAAAATTCAACTTTGACTTATTTTGCTGAACTCCCGGTACTAAACGTTCAGCTCACCCGACCACAATTCCGTAATTGTCCCGTTAAGTGTTTAATTCGCTTAAATGCTTTCTGTGAATTTGCCCACAGACTGCAAAGCAGGCTGAAGTCCAGCAGTATTGAAATGGCCTTTCTGACCAGAAGGTAATGGGTCCATTTATTTGCCATTGCAGCTTTAAAATAAAATGCAGATACAAGGCTGATGCCCTGAAAAACCATGGAAACGGTTAAGGCCATAAAAAATATTTGGGTAATAAAATCAAGCCAGCGCCGCTGACAATGAATAACCTCTTTACTAGCATTGCAGCTGCAGTAGCACCATAATATTCTTTATATCGGTCCTGAATCTCATCAGATGTCTTGTTTTGAATAAAATCACTGTTTCTCTCAACAAGATCTCTACAACTTCCCCGTGTCCCGTAGAGCACATTTGGGGTTACGCCAAAACACATCATCGTTATTATAATGCAATTATTGTTAGTCTGGCCTTGTCCGATGCAAATTGTTTGTTTTATTGATTCCGTTTTTATTGCGGTGGTATTTTTAAATGCTCCGTGTTCTTAATTGCCTTCCTGATCACTTTTTTTTTATTTTTATATCTTGCCGTTTGGTGTCAAATATATAATGGGAATTGCGTGTTTCTGTTTGAGCCGAACGATTTTCTGTTCTCTGGGAGTCATCAGCCGGTCTTTTGAGGCTTTTAAAGGAAGCGTGCGTTCGAATGAGGCCGCTCTGTTTAGCAGAAGGGGAATTTATAGTGACAGTTTGAGATTAAAGAGCCCGGCTGACTGCTCTCCTGGCACTTGTCTCGCTTTACGCTTAAACGAGGGTCAGCCATGCATGGGCTCGTGGTGATTATTTTTTTCTCAGGGATCGTTTATAATCGATGTTAAGTTGCAATTCTGGAACGATGCTGTAATTAATAGAACAATAATGGCGGAATTGGAGTTTGACGCAGAATGTGATTTAATCTGAATTGTGCGTACGCACACACTAAGCACTCTTCCAAAAAATTACCTTGCAGTTTTTACATTTTGTTGCCTTTGAAAATGCATTTTTCCCTGATTTGGAAGGTCCGACCATACTTAATTCAATCCAGTTTTATTTGTATTGTGCTTTTTACAGAGAAGTGTCACAAAGACACTTCACAGAGTAGCAAGGCAATAGACCGCAAAAAGAGCAAACACCAGGCCTGAACCCCCACATAGCAAGTGCATGAGGTTTAAAATTTTTTTTTTTTAAACTCCCAGTGGGGGGAGAACCCTCAGACAGCGGTGAGGGGGAAAAAAATCTCCCCAATGGGAAGAAATCTCGAGAGGAACTCATTGACTGGACTGTGTTGAGACCTGTGCTCAGTGAGAAAGGGGCACACCAGCCAAGAAAAATTGTTTTACCACACCCAGTTGTTGTACAGAATATATTTTTCCAAAATTAATGAATTAATACTAATAATGTTTTTTTAATTAAAGGGGCACTTGGGGCAGCAGGGGCAAGTCTACACGTGCCCGGCTATTGATATGGTGCGATGCTGATAAGCGTGTGCTCTCGTCCAAAGCACGTGATGTCAGCTGCCGCTTCCCATCACACTGCAGATCACACGTCCAGCTTGTGCAGTCCTGTGCCGGAGGGAGACGGTTCACGTGAAGCTCAGCAGGTGGACCAGTACGCGATCGATCGACCGCTGATGCGTGATGAGACCCTCCCATCCCGGCTTTCTGAAACCCTCCCATCCGTGGGCCGTGCTGGATCTGGCTGAATATCGCCCTGCAGGGCTGCCAGATACAGTCTGGGTTCAGTACCCGGCCATGGGGCCTGTCCGTGCGCTGGAACAGTGCCTTATCAGGATGAGCCACTCGGCATCCCCCTACACACCCTGTTTTACCTCATAGCGAGTAAACACAATATTTAAGTTTTAGAGAAAACCCGATTGCATACATATTCCACCATTTTTGTGTGGTTATTTCAGGTGCTGAAAATTCCCATTGCCTGTATAACATCCTTGATTGGCCTTTTCTATGTGTCTGTCTTGGTTGCTCACATGTAAGAAGAAAAGCTCCATCAGTCCACTGCCTAAAACTTCAGGCGAAAAGTCACGTTTTGGCAGGACAGTGATCCACAAGCTTACTAAGTCGAAACTACGTTAGATTGGCTTAAAAGGAACAGCATGTCCTTGAGCAACCTAGTATAAATTCTGACAGGAATCCAGCAAAAAAATAAAATGAAAACTTGAAAATTTCTGCCAACCAACTTGACAGAGCTTGAGTACATTTGCCAAGAAAAATGGGTAGAAATGACAACTTCACAGCATACAAAGTAGACTCACCCCTTGTGCTCAATAAGTACAGTGTGCGAAGTACAGATTTATCGAAGTTTGTAAAGTATTGACCGATCCGGTTTGCAAAGTAAGTAAACCTACAGACTGCGAATTAAGTAGACGTATCCTGTGATCAAATTAAACTTTTCCTGGGTGCTGAGTGGAGATTTACTCTGAGATGCAGTGAGCTGGCTAGAGGAGGCTGGGCTGGGTTTTAGGTTTTTTTTGGCCAGGATTAGCTGTGAAGCCTATTGGGACAAATGATTTGTATAATCTGCTATTTAAATAGATCTGATTTTCACCCTATAATGTCGCGCGCGCACTTTGCGCACACCACACACGCACACACACGCCCACACACACACACACATATATACACACACGCAAACATACATGCATTATTGGTGTCGTCTTACAGAGTGGGAAATCAATGCTCTCTAGCAAAAGCACAGTGCTTAAGAAATGGAAAACAAATTATCTGCCAGGTTTTCTCTTCATCTCTGACACCTCTGTGGCACAATATTGAGCACTGCAATTTATTGGTGGGGTGGCGGTGCGGGCGGGGGATGGGGAGGGGATGGGGAGGGGAAGGGGGGGGCACTAGAGAAATAAAAGCAATAACTCTCTGGGCTCAGAGCAGCCGCCCAGACACTCTTTCCTTTTTTACCCCTCCGCTCTCCTCTCTGCAGAGCTCTCTCTCTCCTCCGCTCTCCTTTTATCTCCTCCCTCCCTCCCCGCCCGCCAATCCGCTCCCCGCGCGCTCGTCCCGCTACTTTCCCCCGCTCTTTAGCGGCGGGTCTCCCAGGGAACATTAGCAATCAGACGAAACTCGGGAGCGCACACCGTAACAGCAGGTGCCCCTCGCTCTGCATACTGATGAGCCGATTGCGATAATGCGCATTTTTATATCGCCGTGAAGAAAGAGAAGAAAAAAAGAAGTATCCGTAGCGGTGGGGGGGGGGAAACGAACACGCAACCGGTGTCGGGCGCTGCCGTCGCTTGGCACCGCGCTTGCGGGATGTATATCGCGCGCAATTAGCGGAAGGAGGGTTCGCCTCGTCGATGACTTACCGCCACGCGCGACTGCGGTTACACTAACCGTAAATCCCAGCGATTGTATCCCCAGCATCGCTGGGTAAACATAACCCGATTCTGAATTTATTACTGCTTTGTATTTATTCACTCTGTTTCCTGTTTAAACTATGCCATTAATAACACTTTTCGTTATTGAATATTTTATTACCCTCCGCCCTCCTTTATGAGGTCTTTTTTTTTTTTTTTTTTTTTGATGCGCGTGGGATAAGATTTCGATAATTTCTTGTAGACTTTTAAAGCCCTGTTTGCGCGATCTGAACAACGCCACTGAATCACGAGTCACAAATATCTGTCGATTGGCCGCGGTATGTTTTTTCAGGCAATCGACGAATGAAACGCGCCGCGCCACGCAGCCTAGATGCAACTGACTGAACCGTGACATCACAGCGAGCGTAGGCATGTTGGCGCAGGGTCAGCATTGGTTAATTAAGTTCAGTCCTGTGCGATGGTTTAATTACAGCGCACAAACTGCATGTGTGGGCTGTGACTGGGTACCCTAATTAGCCTAATCAACAGGCGAGAATTAGCACTCATTATTTCCCCGCTATCTCTGTTGTTCGTGACCAAGATTTATTAAGAAATGATACGGCTTCAGAGCTGAGAGCCTGTGCGGTAATGACAGAGGAGTGTGTGAGCATGGATGATGATGGCATCAGTAATGCTGCTGCGTTTTTTAGGCTAGCAGACTACGAGCTACAAGCAGTAGGTCAGCAGTTGAGTCTCGCAAGCAATTGCCACCGGGCACAGTCGCTAGGCAATGTGTATTCTAATAGGCTGCTGTAACAAGCCAGTTGTGCTTGGGTTAACAGGAACTGAAGTATAATTGAATCTGTCACCATAACCAGGCACAGAGAAGCAGACCCTAATGGCTATAATGCAGCCATCATAAAAGAATTTGACTAGTCACCTATGCCACTGAGGCCAAACCAGAGCATGCAAACAGAGTGGATGTATTTCTCATGGATGCGCATTATTATAATAAGTGCTTACATTTATAACATTATAGATGTATTACAAAAAATATACTTCTTATAGTGGAGTGTCTTTGTGCTGTCTCGCTGTGTACAGCTCCAGTGTTTCAGCCTCCTGAGCCCAGCACACGTCCTGGCAGCCATGCATGACTGTCACATCACCGCAGGGCTAAACATAGCTTGTCTGCTTTAAAGTGGGAGCGGGAAAGTCAGGGGCTGCTGGGTGGCGCATTCGGGTATGGCACCGTGCTGTGGTGCGCGGACGAAACCCGTGACCTCGGATCTAACCAAGGCCGTGCCAGTGCTGACTCTGGCCGGTAGATCCATAAGGCGATGCGCAATTGGTGAGTGTGTTGCCTGGGATGTGGGAAGTTTCAGTTAGGTATCTCTGTTCATTGCTGCCTAGTGCCCCTCGGTGGTTGGCTGGGCACCTCTGGACTGCATGTTAAAGCTGCATATGAAGGGTCTTCTGATGCCACTCCCTATGCAAGCTCAGCTGTGGTCTGAGGTGTGAAAAGAAGCATCTGGCTATACGGGTTTTTTTTATGGAAGTCTACACTCAATGACAGTGGGGTTCATGCATGAACACGGCTGTGTTTGCAGACAATTGGCCATTCCAAATTAGGGTGGGAATTGGACATACTTTGTCCCACATGTCCCAATGTCGAACCAGGGAGTCATTGACGCACAAATTCCTTAGAAACTAACACAAAATCTAGTCCATCTTGCGACCCTATATGTAAAGCTGGGCAGCAGGAGGGGAAAGTTTACAGGTGATTTTATTCTGAAGAAACTTGCTCCACCTGGATAAAGGCTATTACTAATAAAATAAGCAACGTATTGTGGGCAGCAATGCAGTTCAAAGAAGGTCTTAATGACTTATGCATTTGTAGGCTACTCTAGATCCAACAAAACGATGTTATCTCTCCGAGTCTCTGTTGTGGAAACCTACGACTTGAATCAACGTGGCAGACGTTCTGCATAATTCATCGACGTCGACTCAATTTAATCTCACGAGATTTCGGTGATGCTGAAGCAGTTTCTCTCTCGATCTGACATGGTTGGCGGAACTTTATCTGCCACAACAATTCGGAAGCCATTAAACATTTACATTTGGCAGTAATACATTATTGAAGGGGGAAATGATTTATTAACCCCAATCATACAGCAGAAGAGATTAAAGAATACTATTGCCTCCTCAACTGTGGCTTCATTTATCTGCTAATTTTATATTGAAACTTTTGAGAACAAACATCATAAACTTCTAAAATGCTAATAAGTAAAGGCTTGCTAACAACAGTGAGAAAATGTATTTGACGCTCGGTTTAAAAAATAGAGCATCGCGTAGTTCTGGCAGGTCACGAGAGTCAAGCGCTCCGGCCGAATCAGCTGATGGCTCAGCTGAGTGATGTTAGCCTATCACAGTACATTCACTAACAGGGCGGTCTACTTAAACAGCCTCCTCTATCATCGGCTGCTCCTCCTGCATGCAAGCGCTGCACGTTGCTTCGTAAATCCCTCCACCACCCCAGCTCCTTCCCATGCGTCAAGAATTTGCATTCTCCATCCTTATGTGTTAAGAAATTGCATTTGTTCCATTCCTATGTGTTAAGAAGTTGTATTGCTCCATCCTTATGTGTTAAGAAATTGCATTTGCTCCATTCATATGTGTTAAAAACTACTTTGCTGCTGGATCTGTTCTGTGTGTACCCCTCTAGGGGGGGTTTGGCTGCTGGCCTCCCGGCCTTATCCACGCGGGCTGCGTGGTTGGCGGGAGAGCTCCAGAACAGAGCCATACCGCCAAACATAACTGTATTGCCTTTATTGTCAATAAAGTTCTACTTGATGACAGTGGTCCTGACAGAACTGATGATTGGCACACTTTGAGCCTAACTCTCCATTGAAGGTTCAGTTTTGAATGGAGAAGTTAGTTGGGCTGATGTTTCTAGAGGGCTGGCATCACCGACTTTCCCTGTGAAGGAGAGTGCCGGTGAGACGTGTGACACAGTTCGGCAGGTAGCTGGCTCTTGAGCCGTACGCAAGCCCCTATGCACAGGCGGAGGTTTGATCCCAATCCCGGCACCTTCTCATCTGTGGTCCCTTCTCCGTTACCCTCTCTGCTTTTCTCTCTGTTTGAATAAAGACTAATACGAAAGGGGGGCAGGCACTCTGCAGTCCTTTTAAAAACCGAGGGGAGCGTTTCGTGGATTGCTCAACCTAACTGACCCCGGTGCCCGCTCTCTTCCGATATGCGGGCGTCCGAGTGAGTCACGGAGAAAGTCGTGGGAATGAAACCCAAAACCAGACAAATGGCAAAACGGTACGTGGGATTTTTCTTTGTGTGGGGAAAAATAGCCGTGCGACAAAACGCTTTCTCTTTGTTGTTCTTTTTTTAAAGGAAGGACACGGTGAATGGTAAGGTGTTACGGCTCTTTTGTGTAGAAGACGAAGCGGGGGGGAAAAAAAAGTCAGACATTTTTTTATTTGAGCGGTTCTTCCCCCGCTGGGCCTGGAAGTGCGGTAATTCCTCTGTGTGGAGCGAGGAGCTGTGAAAGGCGGGGTTTTCCTAAGCCGCGCGGCGCACAGATATTCATGTAAATGTCTGCCGCTGCCTGTCTGGCGGGTTTGGAGTTTATGCGGTTTCCCCCTCTGAGAAGTATGCGGCTTTTAAAAGCCACTCTGTCAGCTAACAGTTTGTACTTTCGCACAGTTTGATGTTAAAAATGTTAGCGCCTTCACAGCTAGTCTGTGCCCCTTCACTGCGTTTGTAGCAGGTGTGAAATTTTCTGGTTCTGATGCCCTTTAGCCTGTTTCTGTACAAGCGCTGTTATTGAAATTGGGGAGGTGGGGAGGGGATACACTGAGAAAAATGTCCCCGTGGTTTGGTTGGGATACAGGCTACTGTATGTGTAACAGGTTTTGCTGCGACAACTGCACTTTGACAAAAGACTCACCGTAGTATAGCATGGCTACACTGCTTGCTTAAACCATGACTATAATGATCCTATTAGATTCACTGTAGCACTATTGCCAGCAGTTAATTCTTGAAACAGACAATGACAGAATAATCAGCATAGCATATACTGCGCTGTCAGGCACGTTTGCAGTTGTAAAACAGGGTCAGATAGTTTACAGGAAAGATGGAAGTGAGCTTCGGTGGCACGTTTTCCCGCTGCTAGTTGGTGAGTGCGTGCTGACCATTTCATGGCTGCGGGCAAGACATCGCGGTGAATAATTAACCAGTGCGTCAGTAGAAAGCTGGCCATTGGTAAGTCGCTCAATTATTTCACTAAATGTAAAATGGGAGAAAAGGCCTTGTGAAGCATTTGATGTTTCAGGCTAGCATTCCCTCGGCCTTGTTCATTAGAGGCAGAATAACGAAAGCTAACCGGCTCAAGTGCTCTTGTGTGAGGGATGATGCATCACATTAACTTTTACTGTTGACCTTTCTCCATTAATTGGCTGTGGCACGGAGGTAAATTAGGTTGGTTCGTTATCTTTGATTATGCCATCTTTGTAGATTTAGCGTGATTAATATTCCACTTGCCCACGATTATCTCCGAGATGAATAATGGCCAGTTACATCCATTAACACATTTTCACCTCCCCAAGAAAGCAGAATGATATTTAATTTGACTTTTAACCCCGCACATTAACATTCCCCCCCCCCCCTTCCCCACAAAGAGCAGTGGTTAAAGAACTGCACTTTAAGTGAAGATCTCAGAGGCCTGTCCCTGGTGCTATACTGAGGTTGTGCCCTAGTGCTTTAGTATAGTGGTTGGAGAATAGAACCAGAAATTCTTAAATCAGACCTCTCTCTTTTCCTCCACCTGAGCCATTGTAAAGTGTTTTGTGAATAGGGGAGGGGGGTGGGGGGATTCTGTGGTGTTTTTAATTGAACTGTCAGCCAGGAGTTGCTACAGTAATTCAACTTGCTAACTGGAGTGTTAATTTCTTTTTATTTTTTATTTTTTTATTATGTTTGTGGCTGATATAGAATCTATTCCCTCTAACTAGATGGCGTACATAGGAACATTAATTATTTTTGGCATTGGTTATATCTTTATCTTTAAATTGGGTTAAAATAATGTCAAAAACATTAAGATGGATTGCAGTATTTTTTTCCCAGACCATCACAACGTATACTGGTGCAAGATATTTTCATTCACTTCGAGAGCAAATCTAGTATTTTCTACGTTTTATTTTGTTGCAGTACCATTAATCATTGTGCATGGCATGCTGACGAACTGTGATACAGCATGTATTCAACTGCACGTCACCTGGTGATAATTCTACATTTGAGCTCGTAGGAGTTGGTCTGCTCCTCCTCACTTAAGACCTTTACAAATAAGATTTTCTTTCATTCGCCGATAATGCACTGCAGTCCGGTTTCTCTGGAAATTTCTAAATTAGTTATTGTGCAGTTGGAGATGGCCTGCACTCCATTTTACTGAAATTCGTAACATTTCTACTGTGAATGAGAATTTTAGTTTGACTTCCTTATGGGGAAAATTAATGAACACGTCTATCTACAACATTATTTATTTATGCAGGGGAATAAATTACTGTTAAATCAGCTGTATTTGTAAAACGAAAGCCGTGATAATCCAATCAATATCATTTACAGTAACGAGTGAACAATTAAACATCAATTAAGACTGAAACCAGACCTTTGTGTTTGTATTCTATTAGCATGCCAAATAGTCTAACACTATAATAGCACATGACTGAGCTGTAAACACAAACATCACCTTCTTTCAATATCCCAAACGTTGAATGTATTTAAATTGCATTTCCTCAAAATCTTGGGCATATTTGCTGAAATAATGGTAGTTCAGGCAATCACAAGCTAAAAGCTGCAAAGCATGTGACTGCAAATTCTCAGCTGTGTGTTGCAAAACTTCTGCAACATCAACGCATAGTGTGCCATGTGAAATAACAGCTTAATTTGGGGATTAAGCAAATAACATGAATGTTTGGCCTTGATTGGTGAGTGACAGTCAGCTTCTACATGCACAGGTATGTGGAAAGTTATTTATCTCCTTCAAGCGGAAGAGAGGCAGCTTTGCTGGACCGTGCTCCCTCAGGATCTGTTCTCCTCCTGGGACTGTGGATGTTTTCGTGGTTAGTACAGCTGTGGCGGGCTTTCGGCGCGTGGAACAAGCTAGCCTTCTCTGATCGGAGTCCTCCGTTCTCTGCAGGTTCTGTAGTGCTCTTGTTCTCTCTCACTCACTCTCTCTCTCTCTCAATCAACTGGCCAGCTATTCACCCTGGTGCTGTGCCAGTTGAAAATTGTACAGAAGCGCAGAGCACCAGATAGTCGAGTTGACCGCTATAAATGGCCTCATCGTCCTGCGGCCTCTCCCTAAAACTAATCGGTTTATACAGAGGACTCTGGCCCCCACGGTTTATTTTCGAAAATGGACCGCTGCGTGAGATTCGGTACGCGGGGGAAGGAATTCAAGCCCGTATTATGCAAATTCTTTTCTGGTGGCTTTTTAGTAATCGGTCGCCGTGGCGATGACAAAGCGAGAGAGGGATTCGGCGTCTGAGCTCTCGGGCTGGCGGGGGTACAGCCTCGCTCTGCTGCCTGTGGTGCAGTTATCTGCTGTCGGGGGGGAAAGGCAGCTTGACAACAGGAACAGCCCAGCGTTCCCAAGCAGGGGTTCACAGACCTGCCCATTACAGGGAGATGAGGGAATCGGTCCGGAGTTCACGGATATTCATATTTTTTTTGCGAACAAACTGAAAGCAAATACAACGTTTCTACAACAGCCGTGTCTTCATCCGAGTCGGGTCCAGTTTCGACTGATGAAGACGAGGTTGCTTCTGAAACGTCAGCCCTGTTTGCAGTTTGCCAACAAAAAAAAAATCAGTGAGCTCCAGACTGATTCCTTCATGTCAGTTTCCTCTCTGTGAAGCACCAGATCGGTGTGTTATTTGGCAGATTGCAGAGGTCTAGAGGAATGGGATCACACAAAAAAACCTGTTTTGGAAATGATTTCTTTACATTACATTTATTTGGCAGATGCTTTCAAAGTGACAGTTAGTGCCTACTGAAGGTCATTGGAACAACTACAAAACACAGGTCCAATAAGGTATAATACTCATTAACAGTTATTCATGGCCATGAGCACATTAAGTCCAGTTCACACAGTAAGCAGTCTAGGTCAGAAAGTTGTGGCAAGATAACAATATTAAGTGCAATATAAGTGCTGGATGGAGGTACAAGTGTAACATGAAAGTGCTACAGGAACAAATTATAAGGGTATAAATGATAAGAGCAATTCTAGGTTGGGAGTGACCTGCAGAGTGGTGATAGTCCAGGTTCAGTCTGAAGAGGTGCGTCAGACCACAACGACCAATCTTTAGAAGTAGTTGAAGGTCACCATAAATTGCATTAACATTCAAAGTTATGCCACATCAAGTACCCCATAGACTATCCTGGACTCCACTGGTTATTATCCACACGTTGCTCCTGGTGATCTGATATATCCGATGCGATAATGGTGGAAAAGAGTCTGTCTGCTTCTGAAATACAACTTCCAGTGATATAAATGTCATGCATATTCTGTTCTTGGACCAAAAAAAAATTATTGGACCAAGCTTATGTTCAAAGCTAAAAGACAAATAGACTCCTGTCATAAAACATATAGTAGGCAAGGAACTTGTCTTGTAACCTAAAGGTTGCAGGTTCAATTCCCAGGTTGTTGTTGTACCCTTGAGCAAGGTACTTAACCTACATTGCTTCAGTATATATCCTGCTGTGTAAATGGATGCAGTGTAAATGCTATGTATAATGTGTAAGTCTCTCTGGATGGCAGCGTCTGCTAAAAGCCTGTAATGTAAAGGTAACTAGCGCAGTAAATTAACATGCGTGCCTAACCTTGTTATAATGATTGCTGTAATGTTCAGTTTATGGTGTTTAGCCTTACCACCTGGCCCTTCCAAATTCGGATTTTGAAAAGCCAACACGGAATGCAAATGCAGTTGGGTAGCGCATAGAATGTTATTTTGAGCTGATACAAGGACAAAATAATTTAGCATCTTGACTTCCAGTCTCAAAGTGTTTACGCAGTGGTTGGATTTGTTGCCTGGGGGGGGCGGATTGGCACAAAAGCACAGAAGTCCTAGCATAACCACTACCATGTGCTGACATCGGCAGAATGGGGGGTGAGTGACTGAGAAAAATACTATTATTGTGCATGTTGCTGCAGCATCTACGCACAGATTCTTCCGCAGTTGACAACATATCTAAATCCATTAATGCAAGATAATCATATAAAAAAGTTTTAGTAACAACTATATTATATTTTCAAAGGTAAAAGGCATGCATAGATGTATAAGATGGTCAGACATATTACTCTTCAGACTGTGTAACAATATTCAGGACATCCAGCAGAATGCTTGCATTGCTTACACTAGCTCAGGAAAGGATTACTGTATATAGAGCTGATATTTTTTATCCTCTCCCTTTTTTATTGACTTGCCACCTCCCCTTCTCCTGGGGACTTGTATATTTA
Source organism: Anguilla rostrata (assembly GCF_018555375.3). NCBI lineage: Eukaryota > Metazoa > Chordata > Actinopteri > Anguilliformes > Anguillidae > Anguilla > Anguilla rostrata. The sequence continues at coordinate 4,139,417 of NC_057947.1, forward strand.
CATTTTTATATTTTTACATGGATTTCTTATGAAGAAATCATATGCCTCTTGGTCCTGGTTGCTAATATGGCAGTCACTGGTATTGCTGCTTTGCAAGCATGGCAACTAATTGAAATGAATTATCTGCTGTGTATAAACATTTTTAAATGTAATGCTGTGTGTAAATTAATGCTGTAGGTTAATTACTGTCACACTTGGCAGTAAACTGATGGTGCTTTTACATTTTAACCCAGTTTCGGAGAGCACGTGTGTGCTGGATGTGGACTGTATTGCGTGATTGAACTGGCCTCTTTAAAGCCAAAGGTCTAGGAGAGGCATCATCAGCCCCGGACCCTCTGGCATTCTGAATCCAGCAGTGTTTGCTCATCATGTGAAATGCACTTTTCCTAAGTTGCTCCGGCTAAAAGCATCAGCCCAAATGGCTAAATTGCAAACTGTTGTGCGCGTTGATAATTGTGTTTAGTGCATTACGAGCATACTGAGCATACTGGCTGTCGCGAAACGGCCATTTCCATCACGGTAATTTGGAGTCATTTTCTGTCCGAGTACAGTCCATGTTAAAAAACCAAGTGGGGGTTACGAGGGACATATTAGGTGCTTATGTCTGAATGTCCTCCAGCTGACCGTGTGGGAAGCAGGAAAAAAACAAAAACACTTTCGTCTTTAAATCGAGAGAAACAAACGTAGCTTTTCAAAACTGTTCTGCAGCAACAGCTATCCCCTGCAATTCAAATCGGTAGCCTACTTGAATTATGATGTTCTTAAACTGCACCCTGAAAGATACTGTAGCCACCTGGCCAATTTTGCGACAACTTTTTTTTGTTGTTTTGTTGCAAATGGCACTGTACAAAAACAACATATATGAATTGTTTAATTCATGAAGATTGATGCTTTTTTTTGTCCCAGTAGCTCCATACTTGAAAGTATTCAAAATAGAAACGGGTTGATCTCACTGCTAGACCTAACGTTGTCCTTGAGCAAGTATGTGGTGGATTTTCATCAATGTGAAACGAACAGGAGCTGTACAGAATATGATATTGCGAAAATGCGGCTCTTTGCATAATCTAGCTACTCTCACGGACACCTGGGCAATCATCAATCAAATTCCATTACCTGAATTTCATATGCTGTTACATTTATTAGTGCCCCAGAGGAGATATACATCTGTCAAACATATCCAGCAAATTAATTCCTTATTTGCATGTGTATGATAAATATAGAACAGACTGCCTGCCAAATCTGTGTCTATCAAACAATGTCTGCTCATTTGAATACAAACCGGCTGTTTTACAATCAGATGAACCAAAATTATTCCTGGAATCACTTAGAGGAAATGTTTCTCCTTGTTTTGACACTTAGGTATGCAACACAGTGTGCAAATTTAGGGAAAACGATTAAATCCTCCCTGTCTGTTGTTACAGATAACGTTTTAAACAGTGTGAAGGTTCAAAAAGTTCCCCTTCTTGCTTTGCTTAAGAACACTTCCGATTATTTTCAAAGTTAAGGACGAATGTTTTTCTAACTGAAACTAATGTAACAAATATAAACGTAATGTAAACTTCCAAATATGTAATAGTCCAGAGTGAACTACTGGAAATATGTTCATGAAATGGTATATACATTACATTATTTTTGTTTTTTTTACGTCTGTTTTTATGCGTAGCTGTTTTAAATGTATAAAATTGTAAATACATAAAAACATAAATTTTTGTATGCTATTCTGCCATCCATCCTGTTCTGTATGCTAGGTCACAACCCCTATACTCCAAGCAAGGCTTTGGAAGCACATCTCTATCTCTAGATAATGGGAAATTGAAACCAGGCAGTCAGGCTTTGCCTGCGTATGGAATGACCCCAAAGTATTTATTTACTGATTACTTGCTTTGGTAAGTGCTGTGCTATATATATTTAGATTTCTGGAAAACTTTTTGACACTGACTGGGGTTAAAAGCAATGAAGTAGTGGAAGTAATGTGAAAAGGAAAATGGATCATCTCAGCGGAGTTTGGTTACCTAATTTCTACTGCATCTGTAAGTCCATCGGTAAGTGGCCTCAGGAAAACGGTGTGTAGCTGAGATTCACAGTTCAGAAATGATGCATTTGAGGTTTATATAGAGGAATGACCAAATCTGAAAAATAATTTAACATTTTCCTTTTCTGTTAAACAACACTCTCTCTCCATCATTCTAATGTGTATTGCCGTGTTTCAATACAAGTGTGGTTTGGGGAAAAACTGTGAAGACAAAGGTTTGAATATTTTTGCAAGGGTTGGCTTTTCTTTTTGTTTGAAATGCATGACTACATGTCCCAGACTGTGCAGGATGAGTTATTGCCTACATTTCTATCCCATCATGCCGTTTCCTGCATCCTGATTGTCCTGCATTTGGACTGTTTGAATCTGGTCACCCAAGAGTTTGAATAAGGTTAACCGTATCACAGTGTAACTGGTTCTTCTTGGCAGTACTCTTCTACCTCTGTGTGTGTGTGTGTGTGTGTGTGTGTGTGTGTGTGTGTGTGTGTGTGTGTGTGTGTGTGTGTGTGTGTGTGTGTGTGTGTGTGTGTGTGTATGAATATCCAAATTCTTTTTAGTGAACCTCGGTTTCCGTTTTCCCTGCCTCATACAGTATTTACCGTAAGGTTCTGCACAGCTGGAAAGATTGAGTTATGGCCTTCTTACTCTTCTCTTTGATCCAAACGGGTTACTGCTTTAGGGTGAATGACAACCTAGAGACATTTTTCTGCTTCTAAATCAGACTGTTTCTACAACCTATACTGTAAATTCCTGGAATAACCACAAGCTGGTTTTATTGGCTACTACTTTGCACCTCAGTGTCAGTGATTAGCTATGTGGTGGTTGAGCATTTTTCTCAGATGTACACGTACTTCGAAACTGTAGTTTCTGTCCTTTGGGGGTTTTTGATGGGGGAGCCTTTTTATTAACCCCCTTCTGTCACCCCACGCCCATTCCACATCTCCCTGCTGGAGATGGAATGTGGAGGTTTTTTGACAGCCTTAGCTCATGGCTGACCTGCAGGTCGAATTAACCCAGTGCTGCACCCCCATTCCATCAGCTGCCCAGACGCAGGCTAGAGTCCAGAAGGACGTTCCATTTGCCTAATTCACGTGTCCTTGATTCCTTCGTCCTCATGTCCTTTCCTTGCTTCTTGTCCAATGGGTGGAGCTGGGAATGGATGAAAGGAGAGGAAACAAGGGGTAAAAAATCAGCGACCAGAGTGCACCCCAGAGGTGCATCCCATTACTTTTCATTCCTCACCTCCTTTCCTCCACTCCCCCAGTACCACTTGTCTCCTACCCGGAGACAAGTTTGAAGCTGCTTCGCCAATACAGTTCTGTGTGCTCCGCTCATCTCCTCCAATATTGGGACACTGGAGGGGGAGAGGGCACAAAGATTTCTGGGGCACGGAGGAGAGGAGGTGGTAGTGGAGGAAAGGAGGATAAATGTTTTGAATATTGGGGTACACCCCAGCTCTCGACACAGAGGGGGGGGGGGGGGGGAGCTTCCTGTCCGGCTCTGCTGGGGCCCTCGGAAAGGGGAGCGAGGCATCATGGGAGCTGTTTGTTGTCAGTTGCCTCCCACAGCCTTGCTGTCACACCAACACATTTTCTTTTTCACCACCGGCACTACGGCGAGGAACGGGCTTGTACTCATTCGCCCATTTTAATATGCACAGATTGACTCGCCCAAAGCATTTTGTGTCCGATCGGTCCCTCGGGGGTATAGATTGGCACGAACATTTGGCACTGTGGTATCTCAACAAATTTAAGAGGGTCTGAAAAAAGTCTTACACCAGAGATCTGGGCTTGGCACACAGTTGTGCATTGCTAGCTGTACCTGGGAACCTGATGTGGCGATTGAGACAAAAACAAAAATTTACTCAATATATTGCACAGGCAACCACGCATTGGTGCTATTACAGTAGCAGCATATTTGTGTGTGTCATATTTGCAAGGAAAAACCTGTGTGACTAAAAAATTCAAGTACACAGCATGAAATCATTTATAATCAAGCCTCTTAAATGTTCAGCTAAAGAATGTCCAATCCTTCACAGATCACTAATTGAATCCTGCCTATGTGGTTATCCAGGAGATACCCAGGCAAGGTTGACAGTGTCACATGCTCAAAGGCATTCTGTTTGGTGTGATTGGAAACTATTCTTTTTTTTAATTTCCAAAACCTACCCCCTTAACAATTCTGCAGAATGTGTGCTGGATGTAAATGGACTAAAGCTATTGCAGACAAAACGGCCATTATATATAATTATAAATTAATCTACAGTCTACTTGTGTTTAAACATGAGAAATAATAGAAGCTCTGCCTCCCTCTGACTGGCCTTGAAATTGGCCTGAGAGAAATTTTGATTTATCCTGTTTCTTTACCGGACCTGTCTGTGCATGGATGACAGAAGTTTAGCCTTCTGTGTTGTTCATGTTCATTGTACAGGGATCCATTGTAGGCCCAGGTCAACAGGCCAACTCTGTCTGCTCTCTGCTCTACTGCCTTTTATTTGTGACCAAATACCAAGCATGTGATGCAACCACCCCTTCAAATCAAATGTGGAAAATGCCTGGACTGAGCAGTACCTGCTGACATTGTGCAACTCAATCTAGATAACTATTCTTCATTCTCATATTTTTTTGCACCCATACTAGCTGACTGCTTTGTACACTCAAAGTAGGGCCCATAATGTTAAAATAAGCTTTTCACCCAGCACAAGGGGTTTTTGTCCTTTTTTCTGCAGAAACGAGATTTCTCCTTGCCCTGCAGCCTGTGGTACTCTAAAGCACCCGTAGAGTTTATGTAGCTTGATGTTTCGGTGTGTTTGTTCCAGATTATATAGCCCTTCCCCTTTTCGTTACATTGAATGACTGCAAAGGCGTTGAAGCATTGCACTTGTTAAAGTCTGTTTCTGGATCTATGTCTGCCAAGTGTCTCCTCCCCCCCACCCCCCTTCGCTGTTGTTTTTGTTTATTTTTAATTTTTTCCCTGCAAAATTTGACCTTGTCGATTTCTCTGTAAAAGGACAATGACGGACAAAGAGGCATTTTCTTTTCACAAGGTCTCGCCATAAGACTGAAAAAGGACTGTATAGATAACCGATATTGTTCTCAAGTGCCGCATTGTCCAAAACATGAAGAGATGAATTTGAAAACCCCTTTCAATCAATATTGCTTTGACGGGCTGATTGTAAATTATGTGTTTAACAATGGTGCTCCTGCATTTAGAAAATTTGAGTTTTTTTTTCTTTTGTACGTAATGATTGTCCTTGCCTGTATTTCAACCGCATTTGTTTATTTGTGGCAAAATGGTCTTCCTTTCCAGCAGTGGAAAGCTTGATTACTCAATATTTGATGCCTGAGCGGTCAGTTATTGAGCGCAAACTGGGATGGGCTGTGTCCTTTCAGTTGTCTCAGTGCTAACGCCCAGTTAAGGGATGGGCCTTACTGGGCAGGTGGCAAGTGTGGCAGTGTCAGAGCCTGCCTGCAATCGATGGGGCACGATTGGCTCGCCGAGGTGCCAAGGTCGAGGCCTGCGCCTGCCTGATTCTGCAGGAAGTCCTTGCGCCGGGACCCAGAGGGCTGACGGGAACTCGGAGGACCAGCCTTGACGCCCTGGGAGGCCAGCGCCCTCCAGACCTTCTGTTCCCCCATCCGAGTGTTCATTAATTCACAAGCCGCCGACGTGCTGCACTTCGGGTCCTTGCCAACGCCGAACGCTTTCGTGTTCAGGGGCCGATCGGAAACACAGAGTTATGGAGCCGCGTGGAGCCAGGCTCGCCGCGGGCTTGGACGACCCGTCGTGTCTCATAGCCAGCTTTACCCTTCAGTTTCTCGATCGCGTCTGGTCCTCGGCCGGAGCCCAGCTCACCTGCTGTGTTTTGAGTGCTGCGATGCAGAGTCTGCTTATCTCGTGGACCAGCCTCCTGACCGTGCATTGTGTCTTATCACCTCAGAGAGCTCTTCTTTTTTTTTGGGAGTTGCAAATTCATTCGGTCCTTTTCTCACCTGTTTGTGCAAGTTATCTGTGGATATTATGTAGAAGTGGTGATGCCATATTTATGTATCAAATTTTTTAGACTTTTACAGAACATACTGAGGATAATAAGAGGATAGGAAAAGTTATGATGAGAACAGGCCATTCAGCCCAATTTGGCTTTTTTTTTTTTTTTTTTTTTTTTTAATAGGTGCGCACAAGAAGTAAGAAAAACAACAATATAAAAACCAACAATAAACGATTCTGTTGGCAGGAGGCCTGATAAAATTACAGTCGTGCAGTTGCTGTAGCTTGTTGCATGTCGACTAGTGTTTGTAAAATTGTTCTTAAGAGTTTCCGTTTGCCACCTGTCAGATGTCTTTGCTTCGGAGTGAATGACAACCGTTCCACAGCTATGTTTGCCGACTGCAAGAGGGTCTTGTTTTTAAATGTCTAAAAACTCTTGCTCCAGGGCATCATAGAAGCGACACCTTTTTACCTTTCTCACATTCATAAGCCATGTCCCCGTTCAGTGGAGTCCACAAAAAGTTTTGCAGCTTTACCGGCAAGATCCACAGTGGCCCAAACGTTGATTTTCCGGTGTGTGAGGATTATTTGAAATATGATCTTCTGAATTCAGCCGTTTCAACCAGTTAACACTCTTGTTTGATGTCCGGTGCACTTACCCAACACGTAAAATATATTTATTTGACTTAATTTGGGTGGGGGTTGGGGGGGGGGGTGTATAGAAGAGCCATGTAGCCCTGGATCAGAGGATGCAGTGGCTATAGGGCTTCAGGCTTGGGATGGCGGGAAGGCGTTTGTTGCGTCTCTTCCCCCCCTAACGGTCGCGGTTTTCCAGGCTGAGCTGGGGGATGGAGGCCGATTGCGTCTGGTTCCCGTGGCATCCAGTGAACCGGCAGCGGCGTTGAGCCGTTTTATCCTCCTTTCTGGGATTACTATCTGGCAGCGCAGATCGCGATTGGCCGCGCATTTATCACACTGGTAGTCTGGGACAAGTGCCGCCTCTGTGCTGCGGATGTACTTCTCACAAGCCTGCCACTTGGCTAGTTTCCCCATCACATTATATTCATGAGATTTTGGGTTTCTAAATTCAGAGTAATATTGGCCCTTTTTTTTAATGTGTTCTGGCATTGGCTGTTAATGTCATCTTTGCACTTCAGTTCCCTTGTATTTCAAAGGTCGCCAGCACACCAGAGTATTTGGAAGATCACCAGTACTTAAGTTTGTTTAATCAGTAAATCACAACCTCTCGCGATATTTATACTAAATTTGCAAACATTTGTTTTGAAATTATTTAGAAATTGAAGAACATGAAGCAGACTAAAGTTTATTTTGGCAAGCAATACTAGGAAATCAGTTTGTTAAAAACAATCATTTTAATATTTAAGAAGTCTAAAATGATAGTGTTCATTTTCTGTATGTTCAGAAGACAGGTACTGAAGGATCTTGGATCTCTAGTTCGTCCTCTGCTGAGATCGCGTCATCTTTCCCATGTAGAATTGTATGGTCCCATGACAGGAAGCTGACGTCTTTCAGTTGCAAGCAAACGTTGAGGGAACTCACTAGTGTGTTCACTGGATTTTCTCAATGTTTGGTTTAGGTTGCTTGTGAATTAAGGCTAGGGAACTGTGTATCTCCATCTGTGGCTTCCATTATGAGGGTATGACCAAAGAAGAAAGAACTTCATGCTGAACTCAATCTGAGTTACTTACTCAATAAACGGCTGGCTTTTGTTTTCTCTTGGCTTAAAGATCATATGAGATGTTTTATTTATCCAGATAGATAAACTGAGACCGGTTTACAGTGATGACCTGATCAAAGTGGCCAGGAATGCAAGGGACTGTATAGCCATTTATAGTGAGAGAACAATGTAGAGAGCTGGTTTTGTGGGAATTTGGCCATGACACCAGGAGCAACACAACTACTTTTTCTAAAAAATAAAATTAAAAAAAAGCCATGGAATCTTTAATGATCCAAGTGAGCCAAAACCTTGGTTTAATATCTTACCCAGAGGAGCAGGGCAGCCCAACCCTGTTCCTGGAGATCTAACATCCTGTTGGTTTTAATTTCAACAGTAATTTGGCACACCTGATCCTACTAATTGGCACCTCAAAGACACCTCTAGCTGTCAAATGAGGTGTGCCTTGTTATGGTTGGAGTGAAAACCTATTGGACAGTCATCTTGAGAAACGGAGTCAGGCAGCCCTGTCCTATAGCATGGTGCTCCCTTCAAAGTACTGCAGCATTGAGGTTGTGTTTGGTCCAAAGGAAAGAGCACCCCCTACTCTTCCATTAACACACCTTTCTGCAGCAACCTACAGTAGCGTTCCCAGGGGGTCTCCCCTCTGACTGCTAACCAAGCCCACACGTGCTTAGCTTTAGTCATTCGCCATGAGAAAGGTAGAGGGGTGGCCTTGCTGCTCTCAAGCCTTACATCCCTGTAAGAGCACCTTTGAGCCAGAGGGATAGTCGTGCTCTATTTTTGTGTGCTGGGACCTATATCATCTTCAAAACTTACTTGTCAGTTTTAATGTGAACTCTGTTCCAGATTTAAAACCATTCTGAACCCTGTATTTCAAACTGCCGTAGCTAAGCAGGTGTGGGCTTGTTTAGTACATAGGTACATGTAGAGGTGTTGGGGGGGGGGGTAATAAGCATTATTCTTCCCCTGAAATGAGAGAAATCCAGGTCCCCGCCAAACCGTGTTGGGGAGAACTGTGCTGTCCAGGGTACCATCTTTTAGATTAAACATTAGATGTTAAGGCTCTTGATCATTAAAAATGCTGTGCAGATTTTAAGAAGAGTTGAGGTGTTACCCCCACATCTGCCAGTGTAAGCGCCCCTGATGTAGGTACCTACATCTGATTGTCTTAACAATCCCTTGGATTTCCCTGCCAACTTTGATACCCGTGGTCTTCGCTGCAACAGAAAATCAGGTTTTCAGTTGGCCTTCCAGGCTAAATTAAGGTAAAATGATTGATTGATTGTGAATCTCATCAGCAGTCAGTGGAGAGGACCCTTTCTTTTCTACTAAGACTTTAAGGTTGTCTGTTATCCTCACCCTGTTGTGGAGCTGTGCTGTCATGTGCTGGGTGTGTCTCCCCATCTCCCGACTCCCAGTGGATGTATGTAAATGCAGTTCTTTTCCTGTGGGATGGGTAAGAGGCAACATTGTTCTAATTTATGTACCCCACACTTGCTTTAAATGGAGAATCCAGCTTCTCTGCTGCATTTTATTTAACAATTTCAAATGTGCTTTGGAAAATATGTATTTTGTATTTTTTTTAAAACTTGGATTCATGTTTCCACTTAATGGTAGGAAATAGGCAGAGATTTGTGGTGCTCAGATGTTTTTGCAACGTTTTTCATATTGAGATTTCCTGTTCCTAAAAGCAGATTTTACTGCTACAAAAAAAACTGTGATGCAAGGCATATAACAAAACAAATTTTAAGAACTCAAAGGATTTCCTTCCCAGTTGACAAAGATTTATATTTTACATTGGCTCCTTTTATTAGTATCCTGATCCAGTGTAAGATGTAAGCATGTAATATATATGCCAACGTGTGTGTGTGTCTGTCTGTCTGCCTCTCTGTATGAAGCAACTTTGCAGGTACATTTGTATATAATTATACGGATAACCTCACCGCAGTCTTGCTCAAATGGACAATGTAATTAATTGCATTCATGTTTCTGAGAGATTAGAGTGATGTAAGTGCACAGTTGGTGAAAGAAAAGAAGCACTTGTCACCGGAGTAGAGAACATGATGTTGCTGTTTTACAAATGAGCAGGGAACTGTTGTGCCTAGTGTTCCCCCCCCCCACCCCCCAGTCAGAGAGTGTGGGAGAAACTAGAAGCAGTGACAACTCTCAGCACTTTGAGTTCAGGACTAAATGCTGCTCCATTTAGACTGCCTTTAAAGTACCTTTTAGACGGTGACAGTTCTCCTACAGTCCTCAGGGTCTTCTTTAATATCATTTCAGTTCTGTTAACCTCCCACACCTGGGTGGGAATTTCTTAAAAAGATAGATGAAGATTTTTTTTTTAAATCAAAATTGAAAGCTGCTTTCATCGCAGGACACTACAGTGATTTTCACCCCTTTATGTTTTAAGTACCAGATTAATTAAGCCATGTATTTTTGGCGGTGTCTTCAAGGTGTATTCATGTTGTTCTAATTAAGTTCTCTAAAAGGTGTATTGCTGTCTCTCACGCAGTGCATGCTGGGACATGCTCCAGCACCCCCCCACCCCACCCCCACCCTGACCAGGAATAAGCCGGTTAGATAATGGATGGATGAATATTCTGGCTTGTGTTAAAAAAGATGACCCTACAACAGGAGTTAATAAGGTTAATGTGGAAAACGAGGCCTCTGTCAAAGCATTCTGTCCATAAATTAATTGTAATATTTCAATTTAAGTACATTTTAGCCAAACACAGAGCTAAAATAAGTTACACTTTTCAGACCATGCATTTACACTTAAAATTCACAAACTAGCCCCTTTCAGTTTCAAAATTTCATGCCTTTCATAATTTTTTAATTTTGCAATGTTGAGTGGTATTCATAAAACCATCACGCATCCGACCTGACTATATCAAACAGCAAAGCAGACGGAAAAGTAAAGCGGGAGCTCGGTCATTTTGACACAAAATGTTGTACCCAGCGCATGCCAATGTGAAAATAACACAGTTGCAGGTTCTGTTCAACAGAAATGAACCAAACTGGAAAGCTTTGCGTGTATATTCGCTGTGGATGCTCTGCTTCGAAATGTGGACCAATAATTGCGACAATTAGCGAAGCGAAGACGGCTCCTGCCCATTAACGGCTTTGCGACGCAGGCACAGCCCGGGATGAATGCGGAAAAATTGCAGGCAATTTTTCAGCCCCTCTACCAGCCTGGCATTAAAGAACTCGCTGTTCTGGAAGGCCTTCTCGGAGCGACCGTAGTCCAGCGAGGATGACGTGAACACAGAGAAACAGCCAGCTGCAGCGGTCTATGGCAAACAGGAACGCGCATTCTTCTAACAGCACAGCAGTCAGGCTCCAGAGACCTGTCAAATTGCAGTGGAAGAGACTTGCAAGAGAGATCAGAGGAATTTATCAAGGGAGAAGGTGCCATGTTGACGGGCAGGGGAGGGAGGCTCTGTAGGCCCCGGTGGGCGGAGCTTAAGTCAGATTGCGGATCCGTTCCGACGTGCGAATATTAATCCCCCCCGGTCTCTGCCCGATGTCTTCAAAATAGCAACCCAGTGATCGTGACCGTCTGTGAGGTAGCCATGAGAACCCAGGGAAATCCAGGTAAATGTGTAGAGGAATAATCTTGATTCAGCTTTTGCCAGGAAGCTGGCATGCCCCCCCCCCCCCACTAGCATCTGGAGGGATGATTGTTATTGAAGAGGCCTACTCCTTTTTTTTTACCCCTATATTTATATCAAATGTTGCTTTTAAATAATCCACGTTGTAAAGAACAATTGCCAAAGTCCTCGCAGTGGGAGCGTGCACTGGGGGGGTTTTAATCTGGAATGGGGATCAGTCTCGGACTGAGAAAATGAGATATTTCACGGCACGGACAATGGAAAGTAAGCCCCTTTTGATTTCACTTTCCGGGCTTCGATGCGCTCTGCCCGCATCACACTCCAGTGCACCGCATCAGAGCCCCTGGAAGGGAGAGGCCACTCTAATCAAGCGGCCTTCTCCGATACTCTGCACCGCTCTGCAACCTGTTAGAGCTCCGACTGACAGGTTCAGCCACACGGTGTTCTACAGATGTGTGTGTGTGTGTGTTTGTGTGTGCGTCTGTGTGTTTGCGTGTGTGTGTGCATGTGTGTGCGCGTGCGTGCGTGCGTGCGTGCGTGTGTGTGTGTGTGTGTGTGTGTGGAGAGAGAGAGTATGGTTACATGTGTGCTTCTCCAGGACGTTGCCCTACCGAGGAATTATGCTGAGAGAGTCAGACACAGAGATACAGGGAAACAGAGATACTGAGACTCAGACGGAGATACAGAGATACTGGGTCACAGGGACAGAGATAAAGGGACACTGGGACAGAGAAACTGGGACACAGAGACAGTGAGATACTGTAACTGGGACAGAGACACAGAGACACAGAGATACTGGGACAGAGAGTCAGAGACCCATAAAACCTCCCCTGAAGTCTTCCTGTTTGCATGTGAGGGATAATGAGCTCCCTTCCCACCGCCACGCTTGTGGATCGCGCCCTGGGCCGCCCGTCCGTCCCTGTGACACGGGGGGACACTAAGAGATCGGCTTCAGCAGACGGGAGCTTCCTCTGAAACTAAATGAACAGAGGCGCTGTCCAAAACACGGTGAAGTAAAATGTCCCGGCATTGACTTCAGGAGCTCCGTACTGCGGAAGTGTATTTGCTTTACACCCCCGGCCTCTTCTGAGCTAGAGAAACCGTGCAGAGAAATCTGATCTGATTCAATGCTGCCGCTCGCAAAATGGATGCTTCGTGGCTGGGGACGAATGATATCCATCTCAGATTATGGAATTATCCAATGTCTAGATGGAGAAAATGCCATTATCTAGATGACCTCTTCACTTTAGGTTCTGAAACGCATCTGGAAGTGTATTAAGCGAGTATTAGTGGTATTAAAAACCGCAGGATTTATCGACTGTAAATGCGGCGGTTTTACAGCGCAAGACCGTTTGCGGTGCCTCTTTGCGACCGAGTTCGCATTTGCATAAAGTTCACAGCTGTTTAAAGTCATCCGTCTGTGAGGAGGCCTCTGCGCTAACGATGCCTGCTGGGGCTCGGAAAGGGACACTTATGAGATGAAGGTCAGCGGCACTCTAACCCAGAGCTCCGCAGTGGATCAGATGGCGTCCATTTTAGATGTGCGCTGTGCTCTGAATTTTAAAAAACCGGCCCTCGCAGCTGCCCATATTTCTTTGTAATTAGGATCCGGTGAACTAAAAGCGTCAATACCAAGTTTCAGAGATGGACATTGATTGATGCTTCTAATGGCCTTGGTGGCTAACACCGTTTTGTCTGACATTTGACAGGGATTGGAAAGAAGCAGTAAGGAGAAGCCAATCCGTGCGAGAGATGCTGTTTTGTACAAATGTCATCGCGTCAATCGGCACAAAGGCGAGTTTCATATGAAGTGGGCAGCAGAACTCCGCTCCTGATGCTCGTCGATTTTTAAGTGCTCTGTACTGCTGCTGTGCCCTCCAGTTATTCACACCCGTGGAGAAAAAATAAATATTGTAAAAAAAAATTTTTTTTAAGTAAGTTTATAAGAGTTTTTATTCTAATTTTAAAGCATGGCGAATGTTCTACTTTAATAATGGCACAATGACATCGACCAAAGTAACTTTTATTTATAAGTTATAAAGAACTTTCCGTTTTTTCATTTTATGAAATAAATCTCCTTCGACAATCTTTTTTCTTGCGATGGTTCTTTGTCTTTCTGTGGTAATGGGATAACGTGTGGATTTTACACGTGATACCTCACTTTTATGAAACGGGAAACCATGGGAGTCGACAATCCCAAAGATTGAGCTTTCAATAATTACATGTTGATACAGTTATTTTTGTTGGATTTTGTTTAAAAGAACTACCATGGGTGTGAATAACATAACTGACATCTTTTGGGAACAACTTTTACATGTTAATATGTAAATTGGATTACGAATTAATATGGCATGACCATCTGATCAAATTTGTTTGCGTGTGCTTAGTACGTCAAAAAATGAGTGGCGAATCGTAATCATGCTGAAGAGTGTTGACTGGACGTTAAAAGTCTGTTTTTTTTGCACTGATGCTACATGTGATCTCAAAGTGTTGATCTTGGTTCCCAAAGTGTCGTCAATTAAGTGGAACCTAATTCACAGGGGAGAGGTGTGCATATTAGAACCGGATTATGTTATTGATCACTGAAGCTGTACATTCCATTAAAAATCTCCCATTTAAATGATTCCCTAGCTGCATCCAGTAATTAAAGGCAGTTACACTGACAGAGAAGTGCATAGAGGAACCTAGTTACAGAATCTGTGGAAATATTTGTCAGCGTGACCTGTCTCTCTCCATGTCAGGCTCTTGCGTCTTAGAAGAACGAGAGTGAGATCTGTAAGCACTGGTTGAACAATGGGCTACTGTTGAAAACCGTTTATGCCATTGCAAGTTCAGTCTGTGGATCAGATGCTATTCCAAAAATGCGTTTGAACTATACGATAAGCTGTTTTCCAGGCAGGTCTGAAACGTTTCCCGTTTCACAAAAGTTTATAAAGAACGTTCATCTTCCAAGATACAGTAGGTTGTATGCAATGACCTTTGGCTATAACTTGCAATCTCCTTAATAACACCCAGGGAATTTAATGCTTATGTATGGAACTTGCAGAAAATGGGTAGGTGAATAATGTTTTGCTGATCAAGTAATGGTCATTTGAGAAAATGAAGCAATGTAATTATACAATGCTGTTAAGGAAATTAAGTCATAATTCAAATACATGAATCAAGCTCTGTGTGTGCAATGTGCATTGTGTCTATGGCAGTGTCTGCTTTTTGAAATATATCTTTGAAAATGTACTGTAACAATGATCCCTGCTGTGGCACATTTTCAGATGTGGTTCCTTACACTCACTGCTGTCTACTCGTCTGAAAAATGCCAAAAAGAAAATATAAATGATGGACAGGGTCTTTTTTAAACGTAATAGTCATAATATATATTGTTCTTTCTAAACTAATAAACTGAGTGTCTAGAGATTTGGATAAAAAAATTGTTTGCATAATTTTGATGAGCGATTATGAGTTATTTTCAGAATGTAGTACAAAAAAATAGAACACTTGTAACTTATACTGTAATTTATTTGTGCAGCCAAATGTGTCTAATGTCTCATTGCATTATCTCATAACTCAATTCTAGTGGTTTATCACAAAATTGCAGCTGTTCAAAATGTGTTTTACAAGACGTACTAGCTGCACAGACACTTGTTTTTCAAGTTGCCTTGATATTTTGCCATGGATTAAAATAACTTTTACTTAGTGGCACAATGACCCCACACTCAGGTCAGCTCAACCCTGCTGGTATTTCCTCTGGATAGACATGGCCTGTTCATAATTTGGTTATTATGAATACATTTTACGGTCCAGGCTAATTCTTTTTTGGCATCAACTTATTTTTTCTGGCACTGTAAATAAACAGCAGTTGCCCGTGCATTACTTAGATTTCAACCAAATTCTTTCCTTGAATGAAGTGTGTTTATATTGTCACTACAACAACTAATAATTGGGCTAGCAAGCTTACAGTTTCTGAAATTAAGCAAGAGTCTTTGCGTTGGCCACCACGCATGGAAAGGAATGTTCACGGAGGATGCTGTTTTTTTTGGGATTTTCGCTGTCCAGACAGATAGGCTGAACTGCATTTTGACAAGGTGCCAGAGAACTTAATATTTTATTTAACCTTTATTTAGCCAGGTAGGTCGACTGAGAACTCCCGTTGTATCTCACAATGATGACCTGGCGCATCGAAGTGGGTCGGAGTGCTGGGGATTTGCGTAGCTGATGAGACGTAGAGGGGGTAGGACAGGCGGCCAAAATCTAGTGAGCCAATTTCATGGGAATTTGACCAGGACACCAGGATTAATGGCCAGAGCCAGTAAGGACTTTGGTTTAATGTCTCAAAGGACTGCACCTTCTATCTATAGCACCGGTGCCAACATCATTGCACTGGAGCATTGGTTTTTCAGTTTGGTTCAAAGGGAAGAGTCTGCCCTACAGGTCCATCATCCGTCTTCCCCCACCGACTTTCTTATGACCCATCCCAGTACTAATCAAGCTCATACCTCCTTAGTTTTGGATAGGACCGCAATATTATTAATCAAAAACGGTAATATTATATATTTTTCCCCCAATTAATCACACTGCACTCATACTTGAAGTCATAGTTCTTAAAGTACATCCCAAACTCATTTTTATTAGTGTAATCACGCTCAACAAATTTATTGGGGCAAAAATACAGTATAATTAGCAAATATAATAGAAATTAAATAGATGTTTTACGTTAAAAAGGTCAGGTTTGTTTCGGCAAGGTAATTGTGGAATGTATTCAAAGATTTCACAGATTTTGTGAAAGTGGGCTTTTTCTTTTTTCTTAAATCTCTCATGGAAAAGCCCATTTCTTAGAACAGAGGTATAGAAAGTCCCAAGTAAAACAGCCTAATATTCCTTTCAGTGAATACGGCAACCAAACCAATAAGTTCGATTCCCCAGCAAGACCTGCGCACAGGATTCGCATCTTATCACTAAGAATATAAATGGGAAGTTGGTTTGGAGCACAAGATTTAACCTGCTTGGCTGCTTATGTTCCCCACAGTCATAAAACTCTCGTGGTGCGCGCTTTTTCACTTCTGCATATCCTCTGCTCTTTTGCAGAGATCGAGAAGAAGGGGGCCGCTCGTCAGAGAAGGATCCAGCTGAACTAGGTAAAGTAGATGAAGCCGGTTTCTGTTACCAAATCTGTCTACCGGAATTTTCTTCCTTGTTTGTAGCGCAAAGTGTGTAACCGTGACCGTCCACCCACATGAACCATAAAAGGGCGCTGTGGTCCAGCCAAATCAAGCTTAGCAGGGGTTGATTTTGGGCAACGGGGGCCAGTGAACTGTCAGCTAGAATGAACCATAGGCCAGAAATACTTCAGGGAATCATTATTCTTTGAGACAAAAAAAAAAAAAAGAACTGGCGTCACAAATTTTGAACATGTCTGCATCTTAAGATGAACATTTGTATTGTTTCCTTTGTCTGGCTGAGTCACTGTGTTTGCGTTAGCAGCCGGACCCCAGCACCGCACCTGCTACGCAATGCTGTTTCACATTCTCCCGGTGAACACAGCCCTCCCTCGGGAATGAGGGGATGTTTATACAGCGTTGACCTTCAAGTGCTGTTTTCATTGCTTGTGCGCGCTTAAAGGTAGAAAGGTCACCGGTGTTTCCGGCGTTAAATTAATTTCAAGAGGCATTACAGCGCACGCTGTTACCGGGCCCAGGAACGCCAGTGTCTCCATCTTTCGCAGTTTATCATAACAGCTTGAAAAAAAAGGTCCGCGGATTATGCTGTTCCAGAGTACTTGCCTGTTCTGCATGATGGTTAATGGGCTTGAAAATGCTTTGGTTGAACTGCCAGTAGTGAGTACTTGGTCTCTTACAGTGATGCACAGCTATGTATCATCTGTCTGTGGATCGGTTTATATTGCTTCCAAACTGCTTGCTTATAGATTGCTGAAGGTATAGCGCAGTTATTTGCCACAATGTGCAAGTACAGCATAATTTGTAGTCTGTGTACTGTTCCTTATTTGTGTGTGCGAATGTGCATGTGTGTGTGTTTGGGTGTGTGTCTGTGTGGTTGGGTATGGGTGTGGGTGTGTGTGTGTGTGTGCATGTGTGTTTGTGTGTGTGTGGCAAAAAGTTCTGCTCAATAAAATGAACACAGTATGCAGTTTACAGTTGGTGGTCTGTTTTCCAGAACTAGCTCCTATTTCATTTTCTTTAACTGTCACTCAGCGTCCAAAAAAAAGAAAACTAATATTTGCATTCAGCCAGCAGAGTCAGACATTGTTAATGGTTACAATGCTTTCAGTTTGTTATTCAGGTACACTGATGGGAAATGGGCTGCTGTTGATTAGCAGGCTAATGGAGGGACATCAGTACATCACCGTGTACAGATCATCAGCGGCGGGCTGCGCTTTGGGTCTATTGTGCGTTCTGTGACAGGGTGGAAGTAATGCCGCAGCTTCAGGAACTCGGACAGGCGCATAAACCGGTCACGGAGAAGTGTAATTATGAAAGATTAGAAATGCTCTGTAATGGGCTTCTCTGCACGATTTAAGGATTGTTGATTTGGTTTTTTTCTTCATATGGTATTACTTTCCTTCAGCTCAGCTCTTTCATTTGCCTCTTCCCGTGTAGTACGATTATAGGGCAGTGTTGTCAGACAGCGTCACTTGCATTCTACTACACGCAAGCAATAGGAAGAAGTACCTTTTGCATCGAAAGGGTTAAAGTTTCGCCACAGTACTCTGGCTGAGCTGTTTTTTTTGGAATTGTCGTTAAGTCTTAACTGGCTTCCCATTGAAATTGTCATAACCAGCCTTGGGGCCATCACGCACCAGGGAGGAAACTTGCCTACTTATGAGTCGCTTTGCAGAATGGAGATGGCCTCTCTGTGATGATCATTTACAGTTCAGTATAGAAATGTACAAATGTTCTAGAAAACCCACTTTTTTTGACATTAGCCTGGGATTTACATCAAAATGGCTGCTTAGAACCAAAGCGCAATGGAGCCAGTGCTGCAAAATACTTTGTCCAAAAGAGAATGCCGTGCTTTAAGGACATGTACCATAAATGCTTGTCTCCATACATTGCAATTACACTCAGTAAGACAGACCAAATGAGCTTGGAGATAATTTCATTTGAAGCGTATAATGGGTGATGTAATGATGGATTGAGGCTGTTTGACTTGTAGGACCCTACCAATGCAATCCTGATTAATGACCCCTGCCTCTGTCCTTCAGAAACAAATATGTAAATACAATCAGCCCAGCACAGAAAAGATTAAAAAGGTCATTGCGTTTGGAAATGTGTTCTGAGGTGAGGCATTCTTTAAGTCCGTATAATCATCATTTAAATCAATTAATTTAATTTAGTTAAGACAGTTTAAATACCCTCGCAGATGATAAATTACAATTAAGAAAGTAAATGTAATTATTGCATGTTTTATCTGATTACTGGTTGCTTTCTTCTGAATTGTATACTAAACAAGATGGTATTTTTGTGCTACTGTTCAGAGTCTACATCTTTACGATAATTGCTTAATTTTATTCCAATTTTCAGATGAATGAGATCTAGGCAGGCATTTCTTAATTTGTCATTCTGTATGTGATTGAAGATTGGCTCAAAACTACCACTGCTTTATTTGCGTCGTGTGCTGAATACACACAGAATAGAGAGAGGACACTGTGTGACACTGGTCCTCCATTACGGCTCTAACCCACTGAATGGAACCGCCAGAGCTGGGAAATTAATGACCCCGCTCACCCTTGGGCCCTTCATGTTTTAATTTGTCTGTCAGTGTCGCCTATCAATTACACCTGCATTAAGGAAGGTAATTAAGGAGATAAAGCTTAAACAATGGCCTTTTGAATAACGCCTGTGCCTTTTTAAAAGGGGGGGGGGAACTGTGGATGAGAAATGTGTTGATGCTGAAGTGTTGCTTACTCTGCTCTGATAGAATGTTTCATGCCTAATAGACTTCTGGCAGATTCACCGTCCCTGAAGCCAAATTCAATTTTTGCGTGAGATTGAGACGGCTGAATGTTCTATGAATGCCGTGTAAATAGCGCGCCGCGCCCGATGCTCTCTCTCCGTCTCCAGGCAGGCTGTAATTTTGTGTATTTTCAGTTTCCGCGTTTCCCGGCTGCACATCTTCGGAACGGAAAGTTTTCGCAGTTAGCGGTTTAGCGAGGAGGGTCAAGATTTCGATTCTCATTTTTTTCCGGCATGAGCGATGAAACCAATAACCTAAATCGTGCAAAAATGAAAGAGCGGCTGCCTGCTGTGAATTCTCCTTTATGGGGGGAAAAAAAGCAAAGGATATTAATTTTACTTCTGGGTAAAAATAAAAATAAAAAAATTTTTAAATCCCAGGCAATTGCATTGTTGACCTTTGAGACAGGCGCGCGTTGAGGATGCCTTGTACGCGGAGATAATCCGCCTTGGTGGTACTGTACCCTGACAGGATCCCACTGCAGTCGGATGAGATAAGGACAGGCGCATCTCGCTGTAATCTGGCATCGCTCCGCTCGCACTTACAGCGCGAGCAGGGAGATAAAAGCCTTGTTTCTTAAAAGCGATCATGTGTTGCGTAATGTCACTACGCCCCAGGGCAAGAAACTTGTATTTTTTATCAGATTACATATAAACCACATCAGATTAGTTATGCATAATGTGAAGGGTGAGAGTTCTGCCTTCCAACACTGGAGGGAAAGCCGCACACAAACGGGTTTGCATTTGGAAGGAATTAAATCTTTTTTTTTTTTGTCTTTTGTCCAAACAGAGCTTTACAGTATGCATTGACTGAAGTGATTACATATTTGTCTAACAATGATAAATGATGGTAATCACAAATCATGCCTTAGAGCTGCAGTAACTTTTTTTTTTTTAGAAAGATATCCGGGAACGGTCATGCTTAATTGGTAGCAAAAATGGAAAGAGTTGTTGTGAAAGAAATCCAGCACCATGCTCGGCATTGTGTTTATAATCTCAAATTCTGCCTTCTACAACCAAGGATTTGGCCTGAATTCTTGTTTTCAAAAGGAAGTGGTTCACGACGTGAAGCCAAGCAAAACGTGTCTCTTTCTCTGTAGGCGGGGCCAACAGGTGTTATGATTTTCAAAATGTTTTCACAACATTGCGACCGATGAGAAAATTGCCTGCTGCAGGTTTAAGCGTAGTTTCCTTTTAATCTCGTTCCATAAAGCCATCCAGTTCCCAAAAAGGCTGATCTAGAGTCCATTAAAAGGCGTTAAATTTGCTGAGGAAGGAATGGTTATATAGTTCAATCAACTGAAACTAGTGAATGGAGAGAGGAATAATATTCACTGGGCATCTCTTCATCTTGGCCAACTTATTGTGTTGCCGTTTGTTTTAGGTTTATGTTATCCTATGCTGTGTTCTCCTGCACAACTTTATAATCAGATGGTAAATTGAGCTTCTCCATTTTATCCATTATCTCTACCTGCTTATCCTGGGCAGGGTCGTGGGTATGGAAAGGCTGCAGCCTATCCCATCATGCATTGGGCGATAAACAGGAATACACCCTGGACAGGCTGCCAATCTATCATAGATTAGAGCCACTCGCTCAGTGAAAAATGTTTGTTTGTTTATGTTATCTGAAGTGTTTTTCCTGCCATGTTAATTTGCTTGGGTGCAGTCATAAGGCCTTATGGCAGAATACAAATGCAATAAGCAAACGCTATCACAGAGCAGAAGCCATTTTGTTATTTTAATGTCATGATCACATATGGCACAATAGGAAAGTATTTTTTTTTGGTTTCATTCAAGGGTGGGCAGTTCCATTCCTGGAGCACCGGGGTGTATGTTTCCAGTAATTTCCCACCTAAATTAGCTGTTTACACCAACACCGGTTTAACCATAGCTTAGATCACAGTAAAATCCATAAACGGACGTATTCCATACGTGGACACGTTCATAATCTACAATTGCCATTCACACTTATCAACAAACATACCCAAAATATTAATAAATAAGCAATTGGCTCAATAAGTTCCTTTGCAGGAATTGACAGGAAATACAGAAATAGATACAGCCCTTCATGTCCTGTTCCTGGTTTCATCAGTTGAAGTTATGAATGATTGCATCATGCATCTATGCCTTCCTGCTGCTGAACTGCTCATTACCGGCAAAGGTTGTTCATTTCTACACTGTTGCTTTATGAAGTTAAGATGTATGCTGGATTTAATAGACAGACTACTTAGGCCCAAAATGTAGCGATGGTTTGCTATGAACACCTGGTGGAAGACTCCGGAAGAATTTGAACCCCCACCACTGAGAGGAGGTTGAGGACATGGAGTCTGAATGGACCTTGTTCAAAACCTCTATTGTGGAAGCGGCTGCTAGGAGCTTTGGACAAAAGCTGTTTGGTGCATGTCCGGGCGACAACCCAAGGACCCGTTGGTGGACTCCAGCGGTGAGGGAGGCTGTCAAGCTGAAGAAGGAGGTGTTCCGGGGCTGGCTGGTTGGTGCGGTGGACTCCTGATTCAGCAGACAGGTACCAGCTGGAGAAAACGGCCACAGCTGCCGCAGCTGCAGAGGCGAAGGCGAGGGCATGGGAGGAGTTCAGAGAGGCCTTGGAGAAGGACTTTCGATCGGCCCCAAAGTGGTTCTGGAAAACCATTCGGCACCTCAGGAGGGGAAAGCGGGACACCATCCAGGCTGTTCTTAAAAGGACTGGTGAAACTCAGACCTCAACTGGGGATATAAGGTGGAAGGAACACTTTGAGGAACTTCTAAATCTGACAGTCCCGCCCTCCATTCTGGAGACAGAGCTGGAACAGTCTGGAGGATCCAGAACCCTTCTCTGTCGTTGGGGAGAGAGACATCTGGGCTGCTGTGCTTCCTCATGTTGCCACCGCGAACCTGACTTGGACTAAGTAGTTAGAAAATGGATAGATAGATGGATGAATGGATGGACGGATGGACGGATGGATAAAATTCATAGATGCTGCTGTTATACAGTGAGGATAGGATCTCTGTAAAGATTCAGTTAATTAATATGGTTCTGCATGTGATCATCTGAGGGAGAAATTAAACAAAGCATGTAAACTTTTCTTTGTTTCAGTCTAATGTTGTAGGTCAGCTGTGTAAAGATGTATAGTGGTATTTACTTTCATTTTTTACAAATATAATTATTAGCTTGTTTGGTTAATTCTACGATTACAAATGGGCCTTCTGTACCCTTTCGTATTCTGAGACTAATAAAACTGATGTTTGCAACTTCTGTACTTTTCCGTGGATTGGAGCATCTGTCGCAGGACTGTAATGTGATGCAATTAAGAAAGAATTTTTTAAAAATGAGAAATTTCAGATTTTTTTTCAGGTTTTACTCCATGCTACGCCGTTCTGAAATTCAGACGCACAGCTGCAGCTTATGGTTTTGCTATTTTCCAGAGTCCCAAACAATTTACAGGAGCATGTTCATCAAATTGAAAATCGACTTCAGCGCCAGGTCTTGCTACTTCATTTACCACCTGTCGTTTTTCACCATCGGTTTCATGTATCATTTCCATGGAATGGAAAGTGACAGCTTTGTGTAGCTCTTTGTATGTTACAAGGCACCGTAATAGCACTGAGCATAAATCATTGTTTTCTCCATTGTCTCAGGGCATAAAAATAATATTGATTTCACTGTTAACATTTTTACCTTTGGCGTCCCTCTCGATATGGAAGAGTAAATATTAATTGCAGTTATCTTTACAAGATGTGAGATTTGCATTTTTGCTCATGATAATATTCTTTTTCAGATCTTTCACACACACACACACACACACACACTCACTCTCTTATGCGTGCGCGCACACACACTCAGGTAGTTACTGATGTGGAACCCCCACCTGGCATGTATCCTTAAATCATACAGCTTCACAATTCACATTGACGGTATAAAGGAAGATGCAGTATTTCAGCAGACCTGCATGTCTGCCAGCTTACCCTGGTCTTTTTCATATTCTGGCAGAGGCATCAGAAAGCTGAGCTCAAGGTCTCAGTGGGGTAGAGTGGAAAGCGCTCCTCTGCCAGTGCCTTGCCTCCCAGTGCTGTGAGGTTGACGGTGCTTTGACCTTGGAGCAGCAGGCTTGCTGTGTTTCCCCACACCTCTCTGGCCGTTCTGCACAGGACTGTGCTCGTGTGTGGCCCCTCCCACCCCAGAGTCACAGGGCTGTGCTCGTGTGTGGCCCCTCCCACCCCAGAGTCACAGAGCTGTGCTCGTGTGTGGCCCCTCCCACCCCAGAGTCACAGGGCTGCGCTCGTGTGTGGCCCCTCCCACCCCAGAGTCACAGGGCTGCGCTCGTGTGTGGCCCCTCCCACCCCAGTCACAGGGCTGCGCTCGTGTGTGGCCCCTCCCACCGCAGAGTCACAGGGCTGTGCTCATAGGTGGTCCCGCCCCCTGGCTCCTCTGGCCACCCGTCTGCACACAGTAGCATATTCAGCCGTATTTCAACTCTGTTAATTAGTTCATATAAATAAAATGGTACATACACAAGCACTTCCAGTCAGTGTGCATTAATTGCATTAGTGATATTGGTGATGACATGCACGAATGGATGTGAATTTCTGAAAATGTGTTTAAATAAGTACAGTATGGATTGCATGAACTCGCAGTTGATTTAACACTAAAAATTTGACTGTACAGCCGCTCATATACTGTAGAAGCTGGGCTGGTGCAGAAAATGCGATGTTTGCTTTTGTGATAATGTACATGTACAACTAAATGGAAATTGAAAACATGAAAAATAGGTTTTTAAAATGGGAAAGATTCAAAAGGACAATAGATTTTCAGAATTAAAGAGTTCATCTGAGTCTCATTGCATTTCAATGTGAGTTGAGCATCGTGCTTGGTGTTTGAGAAAAGTGTGGTCTTTCACTGACATCAGGGAGTACACACAGCATGAGGGCTCCTGTAATTGAAATAGATACGAAGCTGAATCCAAAAGCAAGCCAGCTTTCACGGTCATAAAGGACATCCTGACAAAAGATGGAGATGTCACATTAAAAGCATCCACACCTCAAAATGAGTCGAGATGTGGTGACAGAACTCCGTATGGGGGAGGATATGACTTTGTGTCATTAATGAGATGGATAAAGGAGCCTGAAATGGGGACTGAAAATAGGTAGGAGCAAACAAAGCTTCCAGGAGGGACATTGCTGAACGAGTTAAGACCTCATCAAACAATGTGCATCACCATATTAATTTTGCATGCATCTTTTTTTCATCACTGAGCAACAAGTAAAAGCTCTTTGTGTGTATGTGTGTGTGTGTGTGAGCATGTGTGTGTGGGGTGCTGGTGATGCAGTGTGTGTGTGTGTGGTATTGTGAGTGCATGTGTGTACATGTGCGTGTGTGTGCATGTGTACGTGTGTGCGTATGTGTGTATGCGTGAGTGCATGTGTGTGTGTGCGCGAGTGCGTGTGCATTTGCATGTTTGTGTGCGTGTGTGAGTGTGTGTGTGTGAGTGCATGTGTGTACATGTGCGTGTGTGCGCATGTGTACGTGTGTGCGTGTATGCGTGAGTGCATGTGTGTGAGTGCGTGCGTGTGTGTATGCCTGTGAGAGTGTATGTGCATGCATGCCTGCATGGCCAAGCTGTCCAAGATGGCTCCTGTTTTGCCCTTGAGCAAAGTGCTTTACTAATTTTGTTTTGGTTAAAAATATAGCTGCATTAAATGAGGTTACAAAAAGTCACATCGTAAGCATAACGGCTTGCCCTCCAAATAATACATAAAGTCATGCATGAAACATTGCAGCTCAGAACAGAAGCAGTGTCAGTATGCTGGAGCCTTCATGTTTATTTGATAAACTTGTCATGAAACACTTTGTTACTGACAATGATCTCCTCTGCTTTTGTTTTATACAAGCATAGCCCCACTGTTGGCCATGAAAGTCAGAAATGATGGCGGTAAATGTTATCTAATCCTGTGGTTCAGTAAAAAATTTCAGAGCCATATTTTTCCCCCTGAGTGCCAGCTAATTATTGATTTATTGCAGAATGTACCTCCTAGTTGGATTTGTTAGGTCTCACCACTTTTATGCAAGTCATGTGACTCAGTATGATGGAAGATGGGCACAGGTTCTCTCATTTGAGTTTCTCCTCATTATTTAAACTAAATGAGTTTAAAAACTCAAAGTTAAGCAACAATGTGGGAAGGCTGACCTGGAGAAATAGAGCTGTAGGAGCTGTTTGATATCACTGTTTTCACCTTTGTGGTTAATGACACAGACCAGTGTACTGCAGGACTGAATGTGAATGTGTGTTACATCTTGTAAGTATGCTATAATTTGCAGAGAAACTCAAAATAAGTTGGAATATGGCTCACGATCAGATCGATGATACAGTATATAAGCTTGCCATTGAATTACGGTAAATAAAGTGAAATTGACTGTTATATCGTATTAGTTTCATATCAACTTCATATTTTGTTTTACCATTTGTAAAAATACTTTCACATATATTGTCAAAGGATACTTATTGTATGCCGCTTTGGATAAAAGCATCTGCCAAATAAATGTAACGTAATGATGCTTGGACAGGAAGCGTTTCTCAAATACTAGCAATTGCATTCACCATTGCTGTCACCTCTCATTTCAATAGTACATTTTCAAGGGAAAGGGTTACTCACAGATACACTCCATAAGTGGCACTTGCACATTTGATAAACTTATTCGACCTTGTTAGTCATGTACTGATTCCAGGTCACAGCTAGCATGTTGGGCTGCGTTGTGTATTTCACAGAAGCTTAATGAGCGGTGTTCCGACATTCACGGAACTGTCTCTCTTCGTCCTACCGTGCGAGATTGTAGCCTTTCAAGCACGACGTGTGAGAAATCCATTTTATGAAAGCGTGTGAGATGAAGGCCTGCCAGAATGCTGACAGAAAAAAAAAATGAATATAAAATCTTCCGGAGATCGGCACTTGTGCATTAAAGGAGTTGGGCCTCCGTGGAAAAAGTGCACGGGAGCAGATATCGCGATAAAGAAGCAGGCTGTGGCTTTGTCTGATTTCAGAACGCATGAATTGGAGCAGTCCGATAGCAAGCTCAGTTTTGACGGGAGCGTGATTTTGTGAATGCTCCTCAGTCTCACCCAGGTCCTCGAGCGGGCAGCTGAATTAGCAGCAGGTTGTGTCGATGTGCAGGAGTTTGCTTGAGTGAGTGAGTGAGTGAGTTCTTATGGGGGAGCGTGTATGGTCAGGGAACATAGAACTGCTGGCCCTGGGGTCAGTGTGAATATTAGCGCTCGAGAGAAAAGGCTTGGGTCAGTAAGTTGGATCATTTTGGTGGTGCCAATCATGTTTTGAAGCAGTCGTTTATGAGAGGATTTGTCCCAGTGACTAATCATGGAATCAGTGCGTTGAGCCTGTGTGCTCCATTGAATTGAGTCTGATTTGGTTTCCCTGAAGGAATCTGGGCATCGTTCTTGGCAGCACCACGACTTGTGCCCTGGGCAGTTCTGATAAAGGCCAGCTATTCTTTTTGCTGCTCCTTATGTCATCTGCGGTCTTTCATTTCATGCAGCATTTACTTTGTCAGCAATGCTGTGCTATATTTGTTGTATAAGGAGAGCATCATGTTGCATCGCTGTGGAAGATTCACGTGCGGTGTCTATAGCATTTCCTCTGCTGAAGCCTCTGGTGCAACAGGAGTAAATTTTCACCTTCTTTTGGATCCATTAGCCACCGGATGCATTAACAGGAACGCGTCCAATGTTCTCTGACCTCAGATTACTTATGTGCCCTGACTTCTATAGTTCTTATTTAGCTTCATGCTAATGCTCAGACTCAGACCCACGCTTTGAGAATGGCTGATCTCGAATATCACTGTCGTGCCGTGTTCATCAACATGATGGAATGTCTGCCATGGCTTTTCCGTCACATGTATTTGTGGGCTCGCCTCCCTTGTGTTCATACATGTATGAACCTTTCTACTTTTGTACTTTTGATTTTATGCAATTGACATTCAAGCATGAACTTTTGAATGAGAAAGGGGGAAAAAAGGTTGCCTTTATTGCACCGGTCTTCCTTTCAACTTGGGTTGTGTTAAAGAAAAAATAAACCTAGCAGTTTACCGCCTCCTCTGCTGAAAACGTGTGTTGCTGGGTCACGCGGGTCCTTGCTACGCTGTCACTTGATTGACACGACGCATTAATTTTATCTCTGGTTCCTTGGTGCAATCGGAGCTTTATCTTTTTCTATTTCCACACTAGCATTTTGGCTGGATAGTGTTAAAACTATGGTGATCTTCAGTGCCTCTCTTCAAATTGTCCAAGAAAGTGCTTTTCTGTTTTTAATGGACTGATTTTACTTTATTGTAAATTACCCATCAGGATCAAAATTCTTTTTAGTCACATTTCGCAAAATTGTATGCCTTCCATTTTAATTGAAAACAAAATCATTATAAAATCGCACTGTATGTAGATCTCAAAAGCCATCCCGAATGTTTAACTTTTGTTCTAAGGAAATGTACCTAAGGTAGTCTGTGTTGTTTTGCTGTCTTGTGGACATAATGAACAGATTTGTCAAATATCAATTTGGTCAGAAGTTGGTCAAATTCTGTCATGTAATTCAACATTTAAAACTGTGATATGTATTGGAATATATTCAAACTTATGCTTTTTTTTTTTAGAAGGAATATTCAGACTTCATTTTGGGCCAGGGTTAAAAGCCCTTGTGTGCACCACTTGGCAGGGCAGGTAGTTTCTCTCTGACGGTTATTCTGCACCGGCACTGGCTGCTCTAAGCAGGCAGGTAATGAGACGATCCCGGGTTAGAGCTGATCTTGGCTCTCCAGGCTCTGATATGGCAGCTGGTGCCAGGAGCAGTCTCACCCTCTCCTGTTTACATTGACCGGGGCTGCGAATTCACGGGATTCGTTGTAAGATCTTGTTAGCCTGCAGTGGGAAAACACAGCTGTGAGGCTTCAGGTACTGGAACCTTAAATACCTTTACCTTCCGTGCAAAGGCGTTCTCCTGCTTTCTTTCTGCTGCTCTGCTCTGTTTCTCCCCATTCAGACTCCGGTTATAGGCACTGTCCTGGATGTGGATGCCTGCATCACAGGCTCGGCTGTTGTAATTCGGTTTATGCGTACAGTAAGTGCTCGAATTAGCAGAGATGGCAGTGGCATTGACCAAAGGTAATCCGTCTGTGGGCATCTGTTTATTGGTGGAGGTAAAGAAATAAGCAGTGAATTCATTCGTAATCACGTCAGAACGATGCTCGACAGCCTCTTAAATAGCCCCTAATTGGATGATGTGCTTCGGAACGTACCTTATTTTGAACATTTGTCATCTGTGTACGTACTCTGCGTATTTCATCTATAACAATGTCTTACTCGTAATGTGTGTGCGTGGGTGCACCTGTGTGTGTGTGTGTGTGTGCGTGTGTGTGTCTCTTAATCTGACATAAAGAGAATGTCTATTCAAGGTTGTTCTTGTCTGAGGCTTACTGTAGGTCAGGCATATAATGTGTTGTTTGTGCTGAGAAAGGTTACTCTGCTGTTTTCAAAAGCTGTTTTCTCTGAAAGAGAAAGCTTTCAGCTTCGAAAGGGGCCTCTAAGTGATGGTGTCACAAGCCAGTTTCTCTGCTAGGTTTTCAGTTCCACTTCAAGGCTTTATTTAAGAACCTAACAACAGTATGAGACAAAGTTCTAAATTCTTCATGTGCTCAAAGACTATTATCTTGTAAGAAACCTATCGCTCCTGGGAAGTAGTTATACCATATAGAGAACAGGGCTGAAATAGTCTAACCAACATAGGTAGGCTTGTTTTTATTATTATTGTTATTGAATTATTGTTAATCATTTTAGAAATAAAAAATAATAATAACTTATCAGAGGTGCAGTGGATTGCACTGTCACCTCACAGCAAGAAGGTCCCGGGGTTTGAGTCCCGGACCGGACCTTTCTGTGCAGAGTTTGCATATTCTCTCCGGGTACTCTGGTTTCCTCCCACACATGCAGGTAGGCTAACTGGAGACTCTAAATTGCCCGTAGGTATGAGTGTGTGAGTGAATGGTGTGTGTGCCCTGCGATAGATTGGCGGTCTGGGTGTATTCCTGCGTCTCACCCAATGCACACTGGGATAGGCTCCAGCACCTCCCCCCCACCCCCTATATAGAGTGAATACAGTATGAGTGTCGTTTTAAAGAGTGTTTATTACTTTAAAAATGTCAGTTGTTTGTATATAGCCTTGTCTCTGAAGCTACTGATTATGCCATAGCAGGATAGTGATGTGGATCACAATGCAGATCATGTCACCCACTCCCCTTGAAAAACACTTTCTGTTCTGTTAAATCATATTAAAATTATGAAGAACTGGAGGTTTTTTTTTTGCAGAAACTTGAGAGAAATTGAAGGGGCCCTTCTGTTTGATTGTGTGGCATCTGGCTGAAATAAACTAAGAAAAAATATGCAGTATAACTGATTTGAATCAGATGTAATCAGATGCTGTGGAATATGAACTCTGATTAAACAATCACACAGTAACACTTGTGTAAGAGCAGTAGTCAGACTTAATAACAAATCCTGTAAATTAATACAAGGTTTTAAAAGGAAAACCCGAACTCTTAAATTTCCTGGTGTGATATCGCTTGATAAGATTTTAAAATTAGCTGCATCTCAACAGCAGATTATGTATTTCCAAAGTCCCTTTGTACAAAAAAAGTGTTCATTGTTGTCCTCGGTGGCACCAGACCTAGAACGATAATTATGAAAAGAATATCAAAGTCTAACGACTGCAGTAATGTGGTATGAGTTCACGCAGAGAAGGCTGCTGTGTAGCTGCTCTCCTTCTGTGTGGCTGTGTTTTAGAAACTTTAATCTTTTGTACTTCACTGTGTTTTACCATTTCCTTTGTTGAAGGTGATGTGAGGACAAACAGCTGCGTGACTCTTTATGAAACGTTATGTTTGCTGCCTCAGTATGAACAGAATATGAGACTTAAGCTTACTGTAAGAATCTCACAGAAGAAAACTAATTGATTGCAACCACAGTGGGACTCAATGATTTGTTTGTAAATGTAGTATAATTTTGTTATGTATGGCATAGCCTATGTAAAAAAAAAAAAATTTTTTTAAATCACTTGTGTCAGTGGGCCAAGCCGATTATTGGCACTATAACTAAATTGTGCTTTTAAAAAAAAAAAAACAGCCTTTGATTTCAAAGCACTGATCACCTATTAAAGCCCTAGCATCTGACCCTAGGCAGATTACTGTAATGGGTTCAGAGCATCTTTATTAAGGCTTAACTGGCTTTTTACTCAATCTCAATACCGCATTAATTTCTTCATCTGTCCGTATTCTCTGAAGAAGGCCGAGAGGAGATGGATGGGCCAATTTCCTTATTTGAATTGCAGCTCTTGCGGGTGTTAAGAGGGGCAGAGTCGCAGGCTTAGATGAGAGACCGCCGGAGCTGGCTGTTTCATCCAGGGACCAATGCGGGCCACTTCACTTCAGAGCGTTACACGCTAAGATCGACAAAATGCCGTATTCTTCCAAGACCTTACAGAGGGCCAATTTCATTAAGTAAATCCAAAATAAAATGATATGTCCAAGTCTCGGCATTAAGGCTAGAGAATGCCATTGACACTTGTACAAACGTTGTTTTATGAGGATTCTCATGCTGGGGACATTGATTACATAGATTATTTTTCTTAGAGTATGAAATTATGCTGGTGTCGTATGCAATGCCTCTCATCAGACCACTTTTGGAGTATTGTGTCTCATTCTGGATTCCACACATAATTAAGAGAAAGAAGTATGAAGAATAGAACCTAAATGTGTTCCAAATTTAGTTCAGCAAACGGAGAACTAAGCAAGGATTTGGTTAAGTTTCTTACATTCATAACCGGGTTTAACTCTTAACCAACAAAAGCATTTGTGGTGAGTTGTGTCACTGATTTCAAGAGGCATGTTTTTTTTTTTTTTTTTTACACAAAGTACTTGCTGTGGAACAGTTAACCAGGTCATGTGATTGAGTCAAAGGCCAATGAGGTGTGAAGTCCCAGTATGACATAGTGCTGGATACTGTATATGGCAGATAATCAGCCTAGATAGGCTAAATAGCCTGTTCCATCATATATCACAGGCCTCAGTAAGCCTTATCCATAAGAAAGTGTTTCCATACGAAAATAATAAATTGTAGTCTGTAGTTTGAAACACTGGTACCCTTTAGTGAAATCTATAAGATTTGCACTCGAGCTTAAATCACAGCTTGTGCATATTATTCTGATGAAGCTGATGAAAGATTAAACACTTTGAGATTGAGTCTCGCATGTGCTTCAAATCAGTTGAGTCTTCAGTTTGATCTTGACATCTTTCATTTAGAATTCTTTTTCTACATGTTTTTCACGTCATTTTTTTGGATATGAGATTTGAATTTTAACTGGCGTAAAGACTAGTTGCTCAAAATTTTCCCATTAATTAATAAAAAATATTTTACTTTATTTTCGGCTAAAACAAGCTGTGTGCTTCAAGGTTAAATTATTTGACCACTGTTATTCCTTTACAGACAGCAAAAAAGGATGCTGTACTTGTATTTAAGAATTGCTCGCGTTATTGCGTTTAATTTAAAATGGCGATATTTCTCTCCTCCCGTTTCTCCATCTCAGATCAGATTCGGTGGTTGCTGAACCGTGGTGCGAGGTACTCGGTATTAGGAAGGAACAAATAGCACTGTTTCAGTTCAGCCGAAAAGCCCGTCCACTATTCGCTGAATCCACGGTTCGGTGCGGTGTTGCCTGAAGGTAACGATGTCTGTGAAATGTGTTGGCTGCCGTAGCCGGTCGTTTCTCTGATTTGTTGATTTGAAGCAATTAGAATTTGGCACGGCCGGGGAGCGGAGCCAGACTGTTCAAACGAAGGCGAGAGCAGCCGTGTGTTTTGGTGCTCCTTTCGCCTGCTTTTTGTTTCTGAAACACGAAGAAACAAGCGAAGCCTAACCTGGGACCAAACCACTCTTTTTTTTTTTTTTTTTGGCATTGGCAGAACGATAGTTGGCAGCCCCGCTACCCGCCGAAGTCTTCTCGAACCGTGCGGCCGTACGCGCGCTCATTCATCGCGATAGCGCCGTTCGAGGAGCGTCGCGCGAAGAGCCCTCCGTCACCACGACGACTTGGCCCGCGTTCCAGCGGTGCGGCGACTGGCCGGCGCAGCATAAATTAGGCGCGGCTGCGGGGCAGATTAAAGCCTCCCCGCTGGCGTAGTCGCGGCAGGACGCTTTTTGTTACGCGCCGGAATTGGAGACGGGCGCCATTATGCGCCGTGGTGAAAGAACTCTCTGAGCTCCCGCTGCGAGCCCAGCGGTCTGACCACTTTTTGCATTTAGTCATCGGTTTCAAAATAGTGCCCAATTGAGGCTTTCTTTTTTCTTTTCAGAAGTGCCTGCTTCTCGTAAACAATCTGTTTTGCTGACTTATCTTTGCGTCTTAGGTGTGGCCGTCTGCCAGATTTCTACTTCTCTGCTCTCTCAAAATTCTTGGGAGGAATTCGGCTTTCTCGAGCTATTTGTCACGCTTTGTTCCTCAGTATCCAGCCCCTCCTGCAGGTGCACTTTGTCTCGTCAGCCTGGCGGAACAAAAGAATGCCTAAAAAAGACAAACTGTGAACGTTGGATAAATGTATTCTATTCATGATTACCCATCCTATGCACAAGCTGTGATTTAAGACTCTGCAGCAACATCTTTTGGTCAAGAAACAGGATGAGATCAGCATCTCACATTAATGCAGCTATATAGAGAGCTAAAAATATGCTTTAAAAGTTCTAGGATCCATTTTTTTTAGTTCATAATATTTGCATGTCAAGGTCATGCTAAGGATTTAATCCGAGATCCATTTCTTTGTCTCTAGCATAGATCATCTCTGGTCTCATTTGAAATACTTTGTAGTAGAATGGTAGACACGGGTTGGCTGTGGCGTCTCTACAGTCATCAGAGCACTCAAGCAGACAAGGAAGGAATGATAGACAGTGAGTTACCTTTTCTTCTCATCACAAAGGAGGTAATCACAGGCATGGTCTTGTATGTCATTTTCATATTGAAAGAGAATTTATTTGGAATTGCATCTGTGCTTGTTTCTATGGCCCTCTCATGCCAGAACTGATCATTTGGCATCTTCTCATCCTCATTTCTCATCTGACTTTATTCCTGTTATTAGGACTCATGTCATCTTCCTTTTGACAAAATTGAATGGTTTTGCTCAATTTATATATACCCTTCTATCACTCAGAGCCTATTGCTACCTCGGTCATATATTCAGCATCGTTCTATATTCAAGGCCATGCCCAATTCAGCCTAATCTATTTTCACAGACGGCAACAAACTTCCTTGGCATTCTTTCACTTTTCACATGTGGTACGGTGTTCAGGCTAAGGTGTTCAGAGCCCAGCCACTGATTGTTATGGCGTTGGTCCTTGTCTACACCCAGCATAATCATGAAATTATCTACTTTATTAAAAACTTAACTTTATTTGGCTCAAATTTGGCGCATTCATTGTTCTTAGATGCATATGAAATAATTTTCTTCTGAAGAAGTCAGAAACCGCACCCACTATAGTTACTAAATTTAGTATTTTTTTTTTTTTTACAAAGGACCCTTTGGCTGCATTCAGCACTTGTATCAGATTTGGAGGTATGGTGTCTTTATATACGCTATAGGGTCCAACGATATTGTGATAAATTGATATTTTTCTATATGAAGCTCATATCGATACTGACAATATGACTATTTCACTTTTATTGAAATATTGAATACAGCATTAATATTTTGCAACAATTCTTCAATTAAAAATGTTTTTTGTAAATTAACAATGTTAACGCGCTACGGTATCATCCCCAGTCCCAAACTGATAACAAACTGAGGTTTGGTGGCACATGTTTTTTGTACATAGCTAACTAAACAACTAACTAGCCCTTGTTTGCTAGCCAACAACCAGACTTTTGATAGTTTACAGACTTTAATGTTACTCACCATACCACACACTTACATATGGTCAGAAGCAATCATATGCACCGTAACATGACAAAGCACAACTTAACCAGCTGTATGGTTAACAGAGCACATTCATGAGAGCCAAAGTATTTTATAGGCTACCAGGTGGGTGAGTGTTACCTCTGAGGGCGTTCAGAGGGTACGTCCCATCAATATTTAATAAACCAATATTCAGTCAAAATTCACAGGGTGTGTCAGACTTAAGTTGTGCTCGAGTCTGAATATGATATGATTTTGAGTCAGATACATAAAATGTGCTTGTTTGCATTCCACTGTCCAAGTCAGGATTCCCTCTATGTTATGAAATCTCATGTCACATCATTGTTTTTTTTAACATTTCTGGTAACTGAAGAAGTGGGAGAGGGAACGTTACAATAAAAGAATAAAAAAGCCAATAGTTATTACAAACCACGTATAGTTACGATGCCATGCCACATGCCATGGTTCATCATAAAATATTGAATGTACAGTATTC
This sequence comes from Anguilla rostrata, assembly GCF_018555375.3. Lineage (NCBI taxonomy): Eukaryota > Metazoa > Chordata > Actinopteri > Anguilliformes > Anguillidae > Anguilla > Anguilla rostrata. The sequence continues at coordinate 4,174,192 of NC_057947.1, forward strand.
AATTATTTAGGTATTTTCCATCAATATGTTGATAGCAAAAAAATAACAAGATTGCTGGACCCGAGTCTTCCACACGGTCTGGAGTGGGAGATGTTTTGTGGTCTGTTAACCATTTGCTTGCTGCAGTTTGAGGTGTGCTTGGGTGGAATCATCATCTGGTCCAACGATCCAGCCATCTGGGCACAAAGCATTACTTTCATTATTTTGAACATTGCCTAAGCTCATTATTTATGTAATTTGTAGGCAGTGTCTGGATGTGCTTGAAATACATTCAAGTCCCCTATTTAAAATCACAACAAAGCTGATCGTATTGATTTTACCTTATTTTTGCCAGTGTCCCTTCATTTGTCTCATATTTGGTCCACGTTTAATGGATGGTCTTAATAGATGTAATAGATGTTCTCTTGTGTATCATTCGTACATTTGGGAATGGTTGTTTAGCTTTTAGGTCTGTGGTTGCCTGCAGCCTCTTGTGTTTGGGGAGGGGGGGGGGACGGGGTGCTGTCATTCCCAGGTTTGTTTTCATACTTTGTACAGCCTAGCTTGAGTACAGCAATGATTTTTTTATGCTGAATCATTGCTGGACCGAAATGTTATTGATACAGCTCATATATCTTGGCAGCTGGCCGGCACTAGTTTATTTCTGTTTACTAAAGCATTTCCCAGCTAGATTCACTCGAGAGGTTTGACTTATTAAAAAATGTTTTCAGGGAATTCTGTAAAAGCGGCATGGGTATCATTTAAAAAATATTGTAGATAACATGTAATTAAGGGCGGCACGAGGGTGTAGTTAGAATCCCGGGCGGGGCCCTTCCGTGTGGAGTTTACATGTTCTCCCCGTGTCCGCGTGGGTTTCCTCTAAGTACCCCGGTTTCCTCCCACAGTCCAAAGTCTAGGTTAAATTAATTAGAGAGTTTAAATTTCCCCTAGGTATGAGTGTGTGTGACTGCGAGTGAATGCGATGGACTGGGGAACTGTCCACGGTGTATTCCTGCCTCTCACCCAGTGCATGCTGGGATAGGCTCCAGCACCCCCGCAACCCAGACCAGGAATAAACGGACATAGATAACGGGTGGATGGATGACCATGTAATTACAGATCCACTGGCTTTACTCAGCTTACCGCTCAAGAATAGTTCCTGAGGCATCTCTCATATTTTAGGACGTTTGTGTCGATGAGGCTTCCAGCACCTGGTTCCTCCTGCCAAAAAGTCCATATTCAAAATCCCCTCATTAATATATCACATCTCTGCATATCCCTAATTAACCGGCTTAGAAAGATGATTTGTTTTCTTATTAAGCTGATATTCAACAGCATGCTCTGTTCAGCTGGTGAATGAAAATTTGAGTGTCTCCCCACAGTATAGATACAGCAGTGGCTATTAAGCTGTTAAGAATGATTAAGTGCAAATGCAATGGAAGCAGACGTGACACCTTGACAGTAATTTCTAGAGAACATGCTCACATGGAATGGGTAGCACGTATTGATTTTTAATGAGTAATACAATTCTCATCAACTATACTTGCCTGTCTGCAACTTATGGGTATGGTATGAATAAGCTTTCTTATCCTCTTAAAACCAGAGAATGTTTGTCTGTTTCCCTTTTTAAATAATAATCTTTTGAGTGCAATCTCATCTGTCTTCTGTGAATGGGCCTCTCTGCTCCTATCAAAAGATCATCAAGTGAAGTGGAGTGACCTAGAAATGCTACTTCTCAGTGTCCAATCACTGCATTCTCATTTAAAGAAACAGAATTTTTTTAGATACATAGAGGATGGAATGTATACATCAAAGCTGTATTGCTTCAGCACTTCAAAAGATTCATGAGATTTTAGGTGTCTGTGAAGACCCAGTGAAAACTTGTTAAATTACTTTTGTGCCACGTCATCGCAAGACCACAAAAGCTTAACAAAACATTGCTTGTTGAACTTTGCAGTTAAATATCGGTACGTTATTAGTACGTTCGCCCATACGTCATTGATTCGCGCAGCTACATGGAGTACCTGATTGGACAAAGGATTGGGAGATGACGGAGGGAAGGGCCCTGGACCACACAGTAGACTGCCTGTCCCTCAGTGAAGGGGAATGCTGCCAGAACTTGCGCCTGTCCCGCCAGGCTGTGGCCAACGTCTGCCATGTCCTGGCAGATGAGCTGTAGACGAATGTCCCCTGCCCCTACACGCTCCCCGTCGCTGTGACAGTCACGGCTACGCTGACTTTTCGTTTACGAGTGGGTCGTTCCGGCATCCCCCTCAGTTCAGCTGGAGGCGTATGCCGATCTGCCATACATGCAGTTAACTCCAGCCTAGTCCGACACGCCAACTAATACATTCAGTTTCCCATAACACCTGCCAGCCATGGATGGGTAAAACAGGAGTTCATCTGCCAGCCATGGACGGGTAAACCAGGAGTTCATCTGCCAGCCATGGACGGGTAAAACAGGAGTTCATGGCCAGCCTTGGGTTCCCTGGGTTTCTCGGTGATGTTGATTGCATGCAGTGCAACTGCCCAACCCAGCATGCAATGCTCTAATACATGAGAACCATAAGGGGGGCCCGCTCCATCAACAGCCAGGTAATTTGTGATGCTACGTGTAAGATTGCACATTATCCTGGATGACTCCTTTATATTGGCCATCTCTGTCATTCCGGCAGTCTTCTATCTGTTAAAGATACGGCTGATTTGAACAGTGCATGTGTCATTCAGTCGAAAACTCATGCAATTCTGATGTTTGAATATGTCAGGTGGAATGTTATAATACAGTCCTCAAAATACAAATTAATTCAAATTTCACCATTTTTTTAAAACATGATTCTTTTCTTGCATTTTTAAATTACAGTGACCCTGTTTCCATACTTTCAGCAATTAAAACTCGCTGATTTCACCTGTTACTCCATAACCAAACAAAATGTATTTAAAGAACCATATTCTCTGTCTCCTGTGCTTTAACCTCACACACAAACAGTTCTGTTTTGTCAGTGGTAAAACGTTCTTTTTGCAGTCTTGCCAGATCCGCCATTATATTCGCTGTTCGCCAAGGTGCAAACACAGGTGGCCTTAAAGGGAATGGGAGATGACACTTATTGGTTTATCACACGCTACACCCAAGCAAATAAGTTCCACCCATTTGAACCGTGCATCATGCTTTGCACTCAAACTATCCATCGTTAAACTTCAGAAGTAGATTTGGACGTGCCGTAAAGACACTTGTGCCATGCGCTTTAGACCATTGTCAATAAATTATCATTAAACTGTGCTGTTTGAGTTAGATTGATAGCTAGCCTAGCTATGTTTTAAATAGAAAATAACGATACTCATTGTATACTTGGGTGGCTAGCCATCTTAGTGGTGTTACTTAATCATTTTTATTAGCTTGTATGTGATATGATATGGGTTCAGTTCATACAACATAGATTTGAGCTTTGTCTGCAAATTATATAAATTCTCCCAGATAGTTCTATACTTATACTTTGCCACATTGTCCTTAAATATGATTCTGTTATTTAAGCATCTGTGTGTGGATGCCTCCATGCTGAATTACTGCTTGTGAACAATTCATTTTGCAGCAGGTTTTTGTTGGGATGTTTTCAGACCTTTCCATCTTAAAACAGCTGTGATCCAGCACCAGTTCCACACCGCTGTGTGAGCTGTTATGAGTAATGGAATGGTAAATGGACTGCATTTATATAGCGCTTTTAGCGCTTTTTAGCGCTTTTATCCAACCCCAGTGCTAAAATATGCATTTGCATCACCCAAAAAATACAGGTATCTTTATGCACTCTGTGTTGCCTCTTTGCTTTATTGATAGAGGGCCCTTAGACCTTACAAACTAATAAGCTGCATAGCTTTTCCTTGCCTTTTCATTGTTCTTGTTGCCCAAAGCTTTTGTGAGGCTTTAGGCTGGAGTATGCTGCAAATCACATTGTGACAAATGTTTTGTAAAATGTGCGAAACAAATAAATTAGATTTTCATTTGATGAAGAAAATATTCCATATAAGCGTCAGATTTGTTTGCAATTGCACGTGGCATTTCTGATTTGTTCGTGGTTGTAGGGGAATTTGAATTTGGCACAATCAGACGGTACAAGTACATCTCAAAATATTCTGTGGCACTGTAATTAGGTGCAGCACATTTATTTCTGTCATGGGAACACCTTAAATTGCCAGCAGATTAGCTAACTGCAAAGTCTAATCCAGGAATACACAGAATACTGAGTCTCACCAATGTTAATGAGTCTCCACCATCACACATTCAATGTTCTGCACATCAGTGTCCGTTCACGTTATTCCACAGCGCAAAGAGCCTTATTAATTTATATCTAATTATATCACGTAACCCTGGTAACTGTGAAACTGTGGATCTAGAGTAGGAGAGGTCGTGGCCAGATTGCGTTAATGACTACAGATTTGAGAAGCCTCTGCCCGGCTTCACAAATTAAAAACGGAGGACTGGCAAAAGGGGTAAGCTTTTTCCCAAAGTGAATGAAGATCACGTTGAAGGTTCTTGAGTCTTTGCGATAAGGAGCTAGTAGAGACCTGAGGGTGATTGCAGGATACAGGGCATCAGGGGTGCAGGAAGAAGCTGGAAAACAAATCGCTTTTGCCGGAAGTTGTGTGTTGGCCACATTCGCTCTTTTTAAACCAAGGCTGTTTTCAAACGAGAACTTGTATATGGATTTTGAGGCAGGACATTTAAGTCTCCTGTGTCAGCATCTGCAGAAACCTTACTATTGACCTGAGGGATGTATATTTCCGACATCATGTACAACATGATTTGAATCAAGTTGCGGATGCCACTGTGGATAGTTTACATTCAAAATAACACATTTCACACAGAATATATGTTTTTACCCATTTTCAGAGGTAATGTTTTTATGGAATTCAACTCATGAATAGGGGGCCACTAGCAATATATCATTTTACAGCATATCTAATTTTACAGTGAATGTGCTCTAATTGGTATCTATAAATAATTCAATGGAGGTGCGGTAAATTGCATCAATACTCCATATTTTTGGTAAAACCATCTGTCATCACCGTGCTGTAATCAGAGAAATTGAGTTACAGGTTCCGGAACTCTCTTCTTCATCAGGTCCCAGGGCATTGGATGAATTCTAGAATGTTTATGTGAAACATTTATCAGAACACTGACGTGGTGCTTGGATCATCTGTACACTTTCTTTAGTGTAGTAACAGTCCAAAGTAAACTCACCCTAACCTTGTCATTACTGTAAGAGTACTGAATCTGAATTAGATGGTGAGTGAATGCTCCTCTTGCAACGTACATGACAAGTTGTTGTACTTCAGGTTTAAGGGCAGTGCCTTTAGATCGAATTCTGAATGGAAATGGCTTGCTCGCAGTTGTGGAGTGTTAGTATTACATCACTTTTAGTTATTAAATGTAATAACTTTTAATTAAAATGAGAACCCAAAGACACCTCAGATTACATGAGACCAGTTATTATCTTAGTACACTGTAAACGTCAGGGACTTTCAAGATCTCATTTTGCTATCAGTTTTCATATTAAGGTGAATTAACAGGATTATTACATTGATAAAGCTAATTGGCTCATTTAAAAAAATGTATTCCCTTGAATGTTGCCCTGTATACACTGAATACATTTTGCTGGATATTAAACTGTATACATTTTAATATTAGCTGGTCAGCTTTCACCTTACTCTTCCTCTTTATTCACATTGTGAACCCCCTGGAGTTTAAGCTCTTAGTACTCTATAATAACTGCTGAATTTCATACAGTTTCATATTGATTTAATGGGGAAAGTACAACCCATTAAATTACTTAGCTGCCAAAACTAGGGAGTTGTGATTCATGTATTCTACAGATACCAGGTTGAATCTATTACTTAAAGTGGAGACGTGTGGTTATATTGGTCTCTCCCTGCTACCTTTGTTTCAGTGTGACGCATTCATATATGATTTGTTGATAATCAGAGAGGTGTGGCGTTGTGGCCTTGGCACATTTTCACTCACGTTCTCTTGGGCTCTCTTAATTGAAAGTGTCTGCTAAATGAATTTGTTATGTAAATGATTCTGGCTGGGGACCACTACATTAGGGGTTTTCAGGCCACAGCTAATATTACAGTTGCAGCGCTGATGAAGGCATAAGTTTGCTTTTCACAGTTATGTACGCTTTCACTTCACTCAGCGAAGGTGGCTAGTAAACAAACAGTTTTCTAGCCTGAAGTCTGCAATCCGCCAGACATCGCCAGACGCTGGGCGTCTTCCCTGGTGATGCTCTGCCAGGCCTGTACCACAGCCATCTTCGGCTCCTGCTCGCTTCTGGGGCGTTTTGCTTTCAGTCCCGTCTTCAGTAAGTGAAACGCATGTTCAGTTGAATTCAGAATGGGTAATTGACTTGGTCTGAAAAACTCCTTGGTAGCTGTTAGCGGTCTTTTTGGGGTCATTGTCCTTCTGCAAGGTGAAATGGTGTCCAGTGAGTTTTGAGGCAATATTGTTCATTATATGTTAATGGTTTAAGTGAGAATTCCTTTCTTTGTGGTCTAACAGAGGTTGGAAACGGGCATCCTGAGAGCTTTTGTAAGTACAGAGAGAGAGCGAGAGTGAGTTCCTGTTGTGGGTTCCCGCCCTGCTCAGCAGAGCTGAAGCTCACCTCCCGCTGTCACCTCATTACTGGCGCGTCCTCCCACCGCTGTCTCAGCTTGGCCGCCTGACAGATGAGTTTTATTGTTTCTGACGCGCTTAATTATTTATTTGCCACTTCAGCCGCGCGCGGCTCAAAATTAGCAACAAAATGGCCCTCGACCGGTCTGCGCGGTACAGCGAGCTCAGATGATCTCCTCGAAAGCTCCACGCTTTGTTCCCGCTACGAGACCCCATTAATAATGCAGGGGGGAGGCAATTGAAAGCCCTGCTTATTGCTCTTAATGCAATTTTGATCTCCAGGTCCTGTTTGGCTCGCCGTATGAGAGTGTTGTTATTGTTGCAGTTTCGCCTTCCATTGTTGAAAGCGAAAGTAGACACTCAAAATGGCCACGGGGAACACGGTTAAACCTAAAATCCATTCATCCTATTAAGTGCAGAGGAGGAAAAATGTTACAGGATTTCCCCTTTTCTTGACTCACAATTGCTTTCATAACTTAGCTCAACTCAACGCAACTCACGGCAGTGTTAGTTATGGAGTAGATGTCATACAGTGGAACCCTTTCAGTAAAAAATGCGTACCTAATCACCTTCAGTTATGAGCAGGGAGGTGAACCAAAGTTTTTTTTTGTTTTTTGTTTTTTTTTTTTGTGATATAAAACAAAAAAAAAACTGGCTTGTCTCTTTGTGATGAATAGACTTCCTTCATAAGAAACTCCACAGGAACTCACTCACTCAATCAATCAATACTTTTATTGTCCCCGGAGGAAAATTTGCTTTGCAGGCAGGTATACAAAGGTTAAAACAACACAGACCACATTTTACACGACAGCCACAGAAGTACAGACACTTAACAGACATGAGATTAAAACACGAGCAGGAAACAATTGACCCTAAAGTGCATAATCTGGGCATAAGCAATTATCGATAATTGTCAATACATAGCATTATACAGTGCATTATTAGGTTAAATAAATAAATAAAAGACAATCATAACAAGAATGTCATCAAATTAAGCACATAAGAGCAATGTCATTACCTGTGTGTGTTCAGCAGACTAATGGAGGTAGGGATAAAGGAGTTTCTTGTTCTATTGCTCTTACATTTGGGCACTCTGAATCAACACCCAGATGGAAGGAGCTCAAATTTACTGCATAAAGGATGGCCGTGGAAATCCAGAATGGTGTTGGCTTTACGTACAGTTTGTTTGTGGTATACGTCTAAGTTTTTTCTGCTGTGCACCAACGATTTTGCTAGCAACCTTCACTATCCTGCCCAGTCTGTTCCTGTTGCTAGTAAAGGCCTCCCTGCTTCAGGACTGTAATATTTCCAGAACAGCCTACAGTATGTCTTCTCTTTGTCGCTCGGGCTAGTAGCAGGGTCACACATGCGGGCATGTGTCAAATGGCGATCACCCAAAAAGACGTTCGGCCTTATCAATGGGGCCATACATCTGAATGAAGGAGTACAATGCAGTCCATTGGGAAAGTGGATGGGAATGTCACTGCACTCTGGTTGTGTTCCTGGCCTTCGTCCAGTCCACTGTAGGGGAAGGACGAGATGAGCTACTGTATTTTGAAATACGGTAAAGATCAAGTCAGACCAGGACCAAAAGCAGCGAGGAAAGTGGCACAAGACTGGAATTCTGGGAAAAGGTAGGACGTTGATCCTGCATCCAGTTCTACTTTACTTTTGTCTGTGCAGTGAGTTTATTTTTGCGGTGTGTTTGGAATTTTTTTTTCGGAGTCTTTGTTGTTGCATATGGAGCAGACCACTGAACACGTGATTCTTGAAAATTGCCACCGCATTTAATGCGAGCGAAGGTGACCTGCCATACAAGTATGAAATGGTTACCTCAGGACTCAGGCAATTGCTTTGGAGCCATACGGTTCCTCCCAAGAGTCACTGTTGCCACCCTGCATGTTTTTTTTATTGTTCATTCTTTATTTAATGTCAGCCAAAGAAATGTCATGTCTGAATGTGAAAAGAATGAACAAGATTAAAGATAAGATTCTGAAAATCACATTCAACCTTTAATCAGCTATTTGGTACTTTTAATATACCAAACTTAAGTGACAAATATTTTCAAAGCTCTATATTTTTCTGTTTAAATTCTGTTCTGCATAGAGATGTTAAAAGATGGTTTGAATGTAAGACAATAAAGTTTTTTAATGCTGCAGTGCGTTTAATTGAATTGTTATTTATGATTGGCAGACACTGCCAGGAAAGTCCCTCACTGCTGGTGAAATCCACCGTTGGCAATAATTTCAGACCTGTTTCTTTTTTAGTGGATATTGGCTGTCCACTCCAGGCCCTGAAAGTAGTCTTCTGAACCATTATTCGCAAGCTGCTCGGAATGTGCTTGCCAAAGCAGTTGTCTGCGCGAGTAATAAAACTCAACTACCTGGGTTAAGTTTTTATTTTTTATTTTGTTTTATTTAAATTTGCATTCTTCCCAATTTTTTAATGCTGGAACATATCGGCGCACGGACCTTTGCTTCGCTTTAGGAACATGCCGCCAAGCATGTACCCTCCTCCGAATCGTGTGATGCCAATGCGACGATGAGTCACAGGAAGTCACTTCCTGTGAGGCTTAACAGGCACAATCGCAGGCAGCCAGTGGAGTCGCTAGAGAGTCACTACAGAGCCACGAGACATGGACTGAATCCTGAACATTGCCAACTGTATCCTCCCTAACCCTGGGCCATGCTACCACCAACTACGCACCGGCATGGTTGGTATTTTATCCCAGAACACAGGATCGATCCATGCCTTAGAGCAGTGCCTTACCCGAATGAGCCACCGAGCAGTTAAGTTTAGCCATGCTACAGCTTTTCAGGCAGCCCATGAGTTTGGTCTGAAATGACACGTAATCAACGAAATGTTACAGTTGATGTTAACAACGTCTTCTGCCTTCTATGTCCATTAGTCACTAGTTTGAAAATGAGGTGTGACCTATCGTGTCAAACTGAATGGTGCAGTACAAATATGACTCTACATGAATGCACTCTCCACAGAGGCTGAAGGAGCAGTGAGATACGTTAGTAATGCTATCTTGGTGGTCACGTGAGGACATAATCTGCAAGGGGCCAAACCTTAAAAATGCTCAGCATCTCATAGCATCAGCATCAAAAGATTAATTAAATTTTTGTCTGGAATAGTGAAACTGTCGGGCACATTCCGTTGCCTTCTTTTTTGTGTGCATCTGCGGTCTATCAGAAGTTCTCTTTTGTGCCCAATGTGACTTTAGTAATTTAATTGCCTGATTGATTTTTTTTTTCTCTATTATTTTGTTTTGTGTAATCACAGGATCCAATTTAAATTAAGCCAGAGGCGTAAAAAAAATGTAAATTAAACAATCCCCTGATGTTTAATTCAGACTCCTACAACGGCATAGAAAATGCTTTGTTTTTTTTGTCTAAAGTGTTATGGATTTTTTGATTGTGACCATGTTCGCCCCTCTTTGCGCACCCCGCACGAGTTGTTCACCCCGGTGAAAAGGATTCCTCGCACGATACGACGGGGCTCTGCTGAATACGGAACGGCCGGCGAAACCGCTAATCCTCCGTTAAATCCGACCCATGCAGAAAAGCCGCGTGTACCTGTTTTTTTTTTTTTTTTTTTTTTTCAACAAGTGTGTTCCGTGCAGGAAGAAGGAGGGATTATCGACTGAGTTACAGCGCGCCCCTTGAGCGCGAGACGTTCGCCGAAACGCCCGACACCGCAAACGCGCGGCGACGGGGCGGGTCGGGGACGTTAAAGTGTATCGCCCGTATGAATCGAGCTGTCACTTCCTTCTCGAGGTCTGTCTTAAAAGGCGCAGCAGCCGCCGGAGGAGCGCGGCGGGCTTTGCGATGTTGTCGGCTGCGTCTGCGCTGTCTCCGACTCCGGCTCCGCTCTCGGCTTCCACAAAGCACATATTTGTTCTGCGCCGAAGAGATTCTTCCCGCCTGGAACGATAGTGCGCACGCGAGGTCCGTCTGGAAATACGCGTTTTTTAAACGCGACGCAGAAATAGCAGCGTGATGTCGTTCCGCCTTCATGGAGATACCTCTTTTTCCGGTTAAACTGAAGCTGCGTGGCGTCAGATTCGCCACGTACAGGGCGACTGTGGTGAGCTGTTGGTTCACATTACATGACATTACAGGCATTTAGCAGACGCTCTTATCCAGAGCGACTTACACAACTTTTTGAATAGCGTTTAAATTGCATCCATTTATACAGCCGTGTCCTAGCCAGGAATCGAACCTGCGGCCTTTAGCTTACAAGACCAATTTCTTACCCATTATACTGCACTGCTGCCCTACTGCTAAACCTGGCTGTTTGCTCACTGCAGTATGTGCAAGCAGTTGTAACAATTGGACGGGCTCTACTGTCTGGTGTCAGGTCCCAATCGTGTCAGTGCTGGACGAACCTAGTGTACACCTGGGTTTGGGAAGGAACCCAGATAGCGGGTCCATCACGCCCCAGTGACACCTCCCCCCCCCCCCCCCCAAAACCCCACACTCAGTGGGGTGCCAGCTGTCTGCTTGCACAGCTGTCTGCTTGCACAGCTGTCTGCTTGCCATGCTTAAGCGTACTCCTCCAATTCAGTGTCTGACTAGTGGTCTGCAATTGAAAAGAGTAAACTGAAGCAGTGTGACATCACACAGTGTGTATGCTTGTCTGCACTCGAGTGGAGGTTGCAGCTGTACGCATGAACTGGGCATAACAAATTGAGAGAAGAAGGTGTAAAAAAGATAACATTGGCAATGAATGTTGAGGGATGGCTGATATTCCATCTGTAAAGGGTTGGCAAGGTATGTCTATCACCAGTATAGCACAGTCTTTTTAAGTTGACATGAGGCTCAAAGATTGAAACTTTTTGGCTTATTTATGTGATTATTAAATGGTGTTATTTTCTGGTGGCAGTCTTGTATACCTAGCTGTAAAGCTTCACCACAGGTGTGTAAGTTAATATGAGAGGACCTGCCAGACAGTCTGTCATTGATGTCTATTCAAAAAGGCTTTTTTCTGCCTTCAATTTACAATACTTTTCCTCCTTGTCATTTTTTCAAATTTGTGGTTTTTACATTCCTTAAATGGTGGATAATAACATACGTCTAACTTGTAATCTTTCTTTTTTTATCATGTATGGGAGCTTAGGGTATGCTCTGCAAGCATTGTAGACTACGTGCATGAAACTTTGGTAAATCTACAGAAAATGGCTGCAGCCCTTGGTTCAATTTCATGATCTAGTAAACACTGAATTTATTAGAATTTTATAAACAGTGTGATAGTGCTAGACATCTGCTACATTTTGGGCTGTTCCAGCGATCAGGAAAAAAACAGATATAAAGACTTCATGTCTACATGCAGGCTAGCTGGCTCATTAGGACCATACCCATTGTTTAGCTTTGCTTACACAGAGTCGGTACAAATTTTCATCTGCCTGCGTCGATAAACGTGTCAAAGCAACAGCGTCTTTTAATCTTATTTCACAAAAAAAGACAAGACAGTTCTGTCTCCATTTAATAAGGGGCGGGAGAAAGCCTTTTTGTCACTGCGCTTTGAAGAAAAGTCATACTGTGTCTAATTGTGTTAGCGTTGTCTCACTTTACATTATTGTTTTGTCGGAAAAGCGGTAAGATGTCAGCCCTCGATGAGCAGTCGTTCAGGTAATCTGTTATCGCGCGAGTGCGCTCGCCCTCACCTTCACCTTGGCGAGGGTGCTCATCAGCGGGCTTTTAATTAAAATGCCGGAGGAGAAAAGGGCAAACGGGAAGCTGACCTCTGTCGAGACCTCCGTGCGCCGTTTCGTTGAGAGGAAGCCGTGACACGAACCCGGCTGTCCAGAGAACGGCGGTGATAAGTAACAGCCTGACTGCCCGCTGGGCCCCTGTCCTCCTTTCAGAACCGTTTCTGCTCTGTCGCCACTGCAGCTGTCGAGGTGGACGTGAAGCCCAGGCAATGAAATGTTTCTGCGGGGCCGTCTTTGATACGTAGATATGAAAGACTGTAAACCCCCTAGTTTCACATTTCCTATCCGCTGATTGCGCTAACTGGCTCGTCTTGTCTTGCAATGCAGCGTCAATGCAAAAGTGCCTCGCCATCGTCTTCGGGATTGAACCCGTTTCTCAATTTCCGCCCTTTAATATCTAGGCACTTTTTACAATGACATTTCTTTGTCAGGTGAATAAATATTTAGATAAGTATTCGTGCAAAAAAAAAAAAAGAAACTTTTCATTTCAGTAAATACCAAACCTGAATACTTTCAGTGCACACACTGCTTTGATAGATATGCTACAATGTATTTCATATGATGAGTTTAAATGTAACATATTGAACAGCACATGCTGTTTCATGTATAAAATGTATTACAATAAAAGGTGGACCAAATAGGAAGGGGGAAATGTACATGCAGGCTTAAGACAGACCATTGGAATTTTAATGTCCACACACAGCAAACGTATGTGCTGTCCGTCAGCCTGGTTGAGCGATGTTTGGGGCCTCGTTTGTTTCATTTCCGTTTACTTACAGAGTTGTAAATTGAACCTGGCATCTGTTTAGCCAGAGATGTCTTTATTGGCATGGCGTTTGACAGATATGTCCATAAATCTGCATTCGGTCATAAATCAAGCGGTTTCCCTCTTGTGAACAGTGGGAAATACAATTAGCGTCCATGCAGTCCGGTCTCTGCGGAGCCCCATTGGAGGCTGGGGGAATGGGTGTCACTTTTTGACGAATGGTTTTCTTTGTGTGCTGCACGCCTCCTACAGATTTCCCCTTTTATGTACAATAAATTATGGCAAATCTTGTTTCCTCTGGAGTTTTTACTCTTATTGGTTTAACATCTATGCAATTTGGTGTGCTACCTTGTATTTCTCTAAATATTCATAATCAAGACAAAAAATGTATAACCTAAACGCTTTATTATACCTTGCAAATCTGATAATGATCTGATGGTGAAACTGCACTAAGATACAAGTGAAGTTGTTAGGTAATTAATGATGGAAAGATCTTTTTTTTTAAATCGCTACAATTATATGAAAGAACCTTGATACAAAAATAAAAACTTCAGGCCTAAATATACTTTAACCATGTTTCTTTTCGAGTCCAAAATTGTAACTTTGTTAAAAAAAAAAAATTAAAAAATTATTATTCATATGCAAGGGGTTTTTTTTTTGGTGTATTATAAATATGTAAAATGTTTTAAGTGGTAGTACTGCTGCGGTTCAAAAAGAGGCGTGTCCGAATCACTTTAGGTACTGTATTTCAACAACCACAGGGCAAGTGGGGTTTACCAATCAAGCTGAAGGTGTGACTGTGCCCTGGCCAATCAGGGAACTTCCCACATTGCCTGGAAGTGAGTAATTGCACAACGCATCCATATATTCCCATGTTTGTTGGTTCAGTACGCGGTCTGTGTTACTCCCTCTTTCCCTCTCTCTGCATTTGTGTGTGACTGTGGCAGTGTGATTAGGGAACTGGGCTTGTAATTTAAAGGTTGGGGGTCCCAGTTCCCAGCTGGAGCACCGCCATTGAGCTCCTGTGTGAGGTGCTTAACCACAATTGCTTCAGTGAACCACTCGGCTGTATAAATGGATCCTGGGATAAAAATAGGAAAGCTGTGTACAGTAAGTTTTTAAAAAAAGCATCTGCTAAATGCCAAAAATCATTATAAATAAACGTAATTATGCCTTTACAGCATATTTTTGGGAGTCCTACTGATTACTGATAGAGCACAGTAATCAGTAGCTTCACAGATTATAAACCTAAATGTTTACTTAAATGTGTACTTGGAAAATTTTACATTAAGATGTAGCTCCCAGCTGCAAAAAGGGGGTCATGTGACATAACACATGTTGTGCATTACATATCAAGATTTGTTCCAATGTCCAACCATTATCATTGATACCTAATTTGCACATTTGGCTGTACATGTGCTGTCTGTTGATGCTGGCATGCTTTACCAATATTGTTGTTTTATTGCAAGCTTGTTGCATTGTGTTATGTTCTGGAAGTTTCTAAAGATGAGTTTCCAAATAATTAGTGAAAGTTGCTTTTTAATATATTAAATGGTCTTGATAGAGATTTGGGCATTTTATAAAAAGTCCAATATGGACAGAAAATTCAATATGGCCATACTAACAAGCAAAGTGCTCAGCACAGGGAGATGCATGGCAGTCCGGGTTTATTTTTATTCTGTATCTCCAGCAGTGGAATATGACATCTGGATGCCTGGGGTGGAACAGCAGGCTGCTCCTCTTTTTTTTTTTTTTTTTTTGGAAGCTGTCCGAGCTTCCTGTCGCCCCCCTAGGCCAGCCGGGCCTTCACACTCGGTTACAGGTGTGCACAGCTGTGGCCGAATGCTGATTGGCTGATTGGCTTGGCTTCCCTCCTTCCATATGAGGGCTTTTAATGAAAGCACAGTCTACCAGGCTCTTTGGAGGAGAGGCGTGAGAGTATACAGCCACTGTGGGTTTCTCATCGAGGAAACCCTCAAACTCGGATGTGCTGTAACTGCCACGTTGTTTTCGCTCCCAATGGCAATTTATTTATTAGAACCACATATAGGTGATGTCTTGAGCTGTTGTGGCTTTTTGTCAGGTTTACGATCTTTATTTTATTAACAATTCAATACTTTTATTGTTAAAGTTTTATTGTTACTTTTTATGGTGTTATTTTCTGTCATGCGATACAGTACGTTTAAAGGCGTGGCTTATATGATTTGGAAGTCTGCCGAAGAGCTGCAGTACTTCTAAATGTTTGGTGTTGATAATTAGCTGCGACCGCAGCTCTATAGCTCCGTCAGTTGGTCGGTCAGTTGGTTGGTCGGTTGGTCCACAAAAGTGTCCCACCCCGTAGCGGCCACAGTTTTCACCCCAGGAGGCTGAAATTTGGCATGGAGGTTGGTCATGACCGAAGGTAGAGCCGAGTAACTTTCAGGCCGATTGACCGAGAGGGGGCATGGCCTATCACAAAAAGGCGCATAACTCCCGAATGGATTCACAGATTTGCACAAGATTTTGTGGAGAGGTTGGTCACGAGCCAAAGAAGAGGTCACGTGTTTGTGTGAGTGTGTGTGCGTGGATGCATGCGCGTGTGCGGTCGCAGCTATTGCGGATTCGCGCTTGTTTAATTACATTGGGGAACAAAAAACGGTGTGTAGCCTAATCTTAATGCCAGTGGTAAACAACCCTGTTCCTGGAGATCTACAGTCCTGTAGGTTTTCACTCCAACCCCAACAAAACACACCTCATTCTACGGCTAGTGATCTCATTGAGCTGCTAATTAGTATAGTCTTGCGTGCAAAATTAGGGTTGAAATGAAAACGTACAGTGACGAGAGATCCAGGAACAGGTTTGGGAACCATCGCTTTATGCAGCCTGTTGCTCTGTCCCAGCATCTGATTGACATTTTGGATTTGGTGGTTTTTTTTCCCGTTTGAACATTTTCAAATGTTAAAACCTTTCAAAACGAGACAAACTGGCCTTTGGCCTATTTAGCGCCGCTTCCTTCGTTCGATTTACCCATTCATCGCGACACCTGGCACGGTTTTGAACTGAAATACACGCGGCAGTATTTAGTCCAAACGAGTTCTGCTTTCACGGGCGGCTGCTAAGTGTGTGGCGCGGACGTGATTTTGTGTCCCGGCGCCGTTGCGCGTCGCTACAACGCGGGTGTTAAAATGAGCCTCAGCGTGTGCGGATCGCGGCGGGTCAGGCCGCTGCTATTTCCCGTGGTCTCACTTCACACATCTGTGCGTTGTAGTCGGCTGGTTGTAGCCATGGCAACGAAAGTCCCTGTCCGTCAAGCCTTCTATAATTACAGGACGGCAGCAGTGATTGTTGGCACTTTATGGTCAAATTCAGAGGTTTGGGTATTAAATGGGGGGGAAAAAAACAGCATTTAGATTGCATACTGTATTGTAACAACATAAAAATGAAACTGTTTGAAATATGAAGTGCTTTGGAACACTACGTTTTGGTTGATCCTTTTAGTTCTGAAATACTGTCAGTGCATGCATCGTTTGAGTCATACTATATGGGCCTCAGCTTGCAGTTACTAGCCACCCCTTCAGTACAGTGTTTGAGTCTAAATGAGATCGAACATACTGTTTCAGAGTAAAATATATTCTATCTACTTAATTGATTTAACACTAAATATTTGGCTGTGTACATCAAGCAATTTATTTTAACAGTACACATCAACAAATAATTCCATTCATAATTGTGGTTAAAGGACTAAAAAAAAAGCAGGGTAAAAATGCCCAAGATACTATAATAAGCCCGTCTATTGGCTGCAGATATTTGGCCAGATATACATAGAGCACAAGCCAATTACTTAGTGGATATTCAGCTGGAAATCTGGGCCCTTTAACTCATCCTGGGACGTTCTGCTTTGCAGATTGCCGCCATGGGGGTTGGCTGCGTGTTTTATGCATTTCCAGCTCGAATTAGAGCCTGGCAATTTAGCCGTTAAATGGGATTTAGCCGTTGAAGGTTCGCCATGACAAGAACCGCGCCTGGAAGGCGAGGTAGGCGACACCACAGCTCAAAGCGAATTACCGAACGTGACCGCGGCGTGCGGATTTTCTCAGCCAATCCGGTTTGTGCGATCCAGCATCGGAACCCGCCGCGCTTGGCTTCCCCTCGTGTGCGCATTGAGCTAAATAAGCCGCATATTTATGATTTGTGCTCCTCGCACGCAGTTTTGCAAATGAAAGTAAATGTACTGCTCAGGCTTTTATGTGGTCTGCGAAGCTTTGGAGAACTAGTCGTTCTATTCTGTAGTTCTAATGCCATCCACACGCCAGACACCCCTGCTCGCAGAGAGATACATAATTAGCCCAAGGCACTGCTTTGTGGTGTGTGGTTTGGAAAGCAAAGCTTACAAAGTGTTTACACGCCCCGATGTAGCACTGTTTTCCCTCCTTTCTCTCCCAATATGAATTGGCAATTATATTATGCAGCTGACTACAACTGCGAGAGTGACATTATGGGGCCTTCCACCCACAACTGAGCCTGTTATTTTTAATTGCATGTTGCTTTTATTAAACATGGCAGGTCAATTCAGCACTCGTTTCTTGCCTCATTCCCTTGGTCTGCTAACTCGGTGTAGAAAATTTTCAGGCGACCCCCATCCTCAAATCAGGCGACCCCACGTGGGGTCAGGACCCACAGCTTGGGAACCCCGGTTTTAACCAAAAGAGAAATACATCAATGCAGCGATTTCAGCAATGTTATGTGCCATGTACCCGTCCTTCATGAAATCCTGCACCATGTTCAGTAACAGTCTTTCCAGACCTAATGGTGACCTCTATTAAAAACAGAGGTATAATCATCTTACCAGTATCCCTTCAAAACACCTTCTCATTTCTGTTATTTTTTAGCTCCAGTAAAATGAATGTCCATAAAATCCTCATTTCTGTCATTTTTATATTTCCTGTTTGCACCGATTTTCTTCCAAATGAATAAAAGGAACGCTGGGTCAAATAGGTGAAAATGGATGTTATTAATTTTTTTCTTTTTTGCTGGAAAAAAAAAAAAACTTGTTTCAACTAAAATCAATATTGCTTATGGCTTCTCTACCGTCTCGGTAGTATTTTCAAGATTGTATTCAGCGTACGGGAACAAGACACATTTGAAATACAAGCTTTTTCTTTAGATATTGAGACTGCTAAAATAAATAATAGATAAACAATGGAACTTTTCTCAGAGATATCAGGAAGTTAGAGATGACTGAGGGGATATGACTCATTCTGCAGTACCTGTCTGGAAAACATCTCGTATATCTGGACGCACCAATTTTGGTACTCTTAACTGAATTGGAGTCAAGAGGAGTGGAGGACGGAGTGTGGCACAGTGGGTAAGGAACTGGGCTTGTAACCGAAAGGTCGCAGGTTCGATTCCCGGGTAGGACACTGCCGTTGTACCCTTGAGCAAGGTACTTAACCGAAATTGCTTCAGTATATATCCAGCTATATAAATGGATACAATGTAAAAATGCTAGGTAAAAGTTGTGTAAGTCGCTCTGGATAAGAGCGTCTGCTAAATGCCCGTAATGTAATGTAATGAATTGGACAGGTTCAGAAAGGACAAGAGTATGACTTTCTAGGAGCTTCGAGCAATCGCACCTGTACGATTTTCCTTATTCGTCTGGACTGTCTCGTTTCCATGGAGGAGGTCCGCTGCTGAGCTGCGATCCCTCTTGGTCCTCGATCACACTGTCATTGGAAGTGGTGCGGCGGGCGGGCACGTCTTCCCCGGCCGTGCTATTATAAGGGGACGCGATATCTCCGATTAGACGCGCTTAACGTAGCGTGAGGGGTATCGACAGACAGACAGACAGGCCGGCCCTGTTTATACTCAGAGCCAGATCAAAGCACAGCGGCGTTCAGTCTAATCACGTACTCGTTATCAGAGGGTCCTTTAACTTTCAGACGATCTGTAGTGCGTCTGTGGAATTTAGTCTCGTAGTGCATAACTCAAAATGAAATGCGCTAGTTCAAAAGCATTTGTGTTTTGCTTTTTTACAAATTAAGAGTGAGCAGGTTCAGCACTGATTTGGTGGGAAAAGGTAAGGGCATCTCTATGACACCAATTGTTTAATTACATTGCATTTATGTTACATTATGGACATTTAGCCTTGTTCACATTTTTACATATGATCTATTCATACAGTAGAATATTTTAAAGGGGCAATGTAGGTTAGGCGCCTTGCTCACAGAGACAACAGCAGTGCCCTAGCTGGGAATCAAACCTGCAACCTTTGAGTTACAAGCCAAGTTCCCTAACCGACACTCTGAAGGTCCAAGGTGCTCGTATACCAGAGAGGAGACACATGATCACCTTCAATTCCTCAGCAAGTCAGTGATAGGGAAAATGGGACAAACAAGTTGTTTGATTTCCATTCCTCTTAATTCTTTATTATATTTACTTTCAGAAATATGTCCTGGAATAACGACAGCAAAATTGGCCCGTGTGCCTATCAGGCAAAGTGATTCATTTTAAATTTCACGGGGACGATAAAACCAATTTATGAATATCTGTCCTGAGTAACATCAGGATTATGGTTCAGTTTATTTCAATGGATTGATGGATTGGCACTCCTGGATCAGAAATCAGAAACGGGTTCCAGGAACTATTTATTACACGTGGCAAGGGGACGTTCAAATTGGGCAACTTGGCTGAAGCCTGGAGAATATGCTGCGTGTCGTGTGTTCACAAATGACCAGCGGCAGGTTGACAAAGCATCTACATAAAACATGATCAAAGTCGACCAACTGCTTCTGAGCTTCTGGCAAACTGCCGGTACGCTTAATGTGAGCCTGTGGAATGGGGTTTGGTTCTAATTTAACAAATGCTCGCTAAGATAATTCAAATGTTTCCATAATAGGAAGTAAGTACATTTCTGTTAAATTGCAAAGAGCAGTTATTTAAATTTGGCATATCGAGCCTTCGATTTTTTATTGTTTGGGTCCTATTCAAAAAGCGTGTGCGTGTGCGTGCGACGTGGCGGTGTGTACATGTGTGTGTGTGTGTGTGTGTGCGTGCGTACGTGCATGTGTGTGTGTGTATGTGTGTGCGTGCGTGTGTACATGCATGTGTGTGTATGTGTGTGTGAGCGTGTGTGCGTGCGTGTGTACATGCATGTGTGTGTATGAGTGTGTGCGCACGTGTGTGTACATGCGTGTGTGCGTGCGTGTGTACATATGTGTGTGCGAGTGTACATGTGTATGTGTGCATGTGCGTGTGTGTGTGTGTATGTGTGTACGTGCGTGTGTGTATGTGTGTGTGTGTGTGCGTGTGTACGTGCGTGTGTGTATGTGTGTGTGTGTGTGCGTGTGTACGTGCGTGTGTGTGTATGTGTGTGTGTGTGTGTGTGTGTGTGCGTGTGTATGTGAGTGCGTGTGTGTATGTGTGTGTGTGTGTGTGTACGTGCGTGTGCTCATGCATGCATGCATGTGTATAAGCAGAAAGATTCACCATTATCACCCTGTTATATCATGCATCTTTTAAATGCTTACCATAGCCTAATGACATTTTGTGCATTGCAGTAGAACAACGGTGGGTAATCCTTTGTACCTGGGCGTTAGTGTTTCAGTTTGATGGACATGTTGTTTTCTCAGTGTGGACATAGTACCTTTAGGGACATGTTGTTCCCTTTCTAATGATGCTCTTCTGTCTGGCTTAATCACTGTTTAATCATGGTTTAATGGCTATCTGTCTGAGAACAGATTCATTTGGAAGAGAAGTGTTTTTGCTTTTAATTTTATGTTAAAGATCTGGGTACGTGGATGGTATATGGCTCTTTACACGTACATTATGAGTGTCCAATCACATCCTCACATGATTCTCAGATGTACAGACATCTACTGACATTTGAGGTTGCGATATAAAGTACTAAGTTTGCTAACTGTATCGCAGTGCTTTCATTCTAACGCTAAGCTATGGTTTGTCATGCTGATGTTGAAGATCATTGTCAGAATGATACTATATTGTTGTTTTATTGACTGTAGTTGAAGCAAAGGAAATAAAAAAAACATAAAACAAATGAAATCTAATTCTCAAATTAAATATATGTGAATTAAATCTTCGCACATATATATAATCATTGGCAATGCACAATATCCATAATCATGGAGAAAGTTCCATATTTAACTATTTTTATGGACAATTTTAAAAACAGTTATTGGATAATAGGATACAGGAGCAGGATAATAAGTTATGCTGACATAATTACTTCTGTCTGTAATAAAGTTTTCATCCCTCTTTTTTTAGATTTAAATGGAGGGAGAAGAGAAGTTTCAGAAAGAGAAAGCAGAGAGCCATGAAGATTCCAAGGCCAGTCTTGCGCTCGAACGCGAAAACAAATGAAAAATGATTCTGTTCTTCAAGGAGAAATCCCGCCTGTGTCTCGCACACTTACCTGTGCCTGGCAATTAATGTCAGGGGTGACGTGGAACCGGCACGGTGCGGCCCTGAAGGAAGTGACACCGCGAACGGGAACGGACACTTAAAATCCAGCGTGCCGCGCGAGTGCAACACAATGCCGTCGAAAGTCTCGTGCTTCTACGTTCTGACGGTCGTTTGCTGGGCGAGCGCTCTGTGGTACCTGAGCGTGTCGCGCCCGACGTCCTCCTACGCGGGGCAGATCTCGGTGCCCGTGCGCAAGGCCGCCAAACCGAAGAACGCCACCTTCGGCAACATCCGGACGCGGCCGCTGAACCCGCACGCCTTCGACTTCGTCATCAACGAGCCGGGGAAGTGCGAGAGCGCCGCGCCGTTCCTCGTCATCCTCATCAGCACCACGCACAAGGAGTTCGACGCGCGGCAGGCCATCCGCGAGACCTGGGGCGACGAGAGCGCCTTCGGCGACGTGGGCGTGGTCACCCTCTTCCTGCTGGGCCGGAACACCGACGCCGTCCTCAACCAGATGGTGGAGCAGGAGAGCCAGATCTTCCACGACATCGTGGTGGAGGACTTCGTCGACTCCTACCACAACCTCACCCTCAAGACCCTGATGGGCATGAGGTGGGTGGCCACCTTCTGCTCCAAGGCCAAGTACGTCATGAAGACCGACAGCGACATCTTCGTCAACATGGACAACCTGGTCTACAAGCTCCTCAAGCCCGCCACCAAGCCCAGGCGGAGGTACTTCACGGGGTACGTGATAAACGGGGGCCCCATCCGGGACGTGCGCAGCAAGTGGTACATGCCTCGAGACCTGTACCCCGAGAGCAAGTACCCGCCGTTCTGCTCGGGCACGGGCTACGTGTTCTCGGCGGACGTGGCCGAGCTCATCTACAAGACGTCGCTCCACACCCGGCTGCTCCACCTGGAGGACGTGTACGTGGGGCTCTGCCTGCGCAAGCTGGGCATCCACCCCTTCCAGAACAGTGGCTTCAATCACTGGAAGATGGCCTACAGCCTCTGCCGGTACCGCCGGGTCATCACCGTGCACCAGATCTCCCCCGAGGAAATGCACAGGGTCTGGAACGACATGTCCAGCAAAAAGCACCTCCGGTGTTGAGGCCCTGCCGGGGGGGGGACCCTTCCTCATTTTGTACCCGACGCTGAGGCATCATCACGGGCCTGCATCGCACAATCCCTGGTTACTTTCATTTGGCGGCTGCTGTTAAGTGATCCCATCCACCGATACGGAAATAGTCCATGTCCAGTCCAGGCAGTCCTACTTGCCTTTCTGCACTTAAATCAAGGGGAAATTGGAAATAGTATTTTAATGCTCATTCTGAAATAAAGCAGAGAACCAACAAGCTGCAGCAGCAGCAATCAGTTGAATTAACTGATCCGACAGGCATTCTCAAAGTAATACTATCGGCATACTCTACTTCAACATGCGCGTACAATACCTTTGTTTAAGTGTGAGGTTTACAGGTTTTCTGGTTGGAATGGAAGACGTGGAATGACAGGCACTATTTCTTTTTCAGTGTAAAAATCCAGGCTTGTGCTATAAGCCAAGGTCTCATACGTTGTTTTGGTAGTATGTGTCACCCATATTTAAAGAATACCGCTTAGAAAGAAATGCTTCAGTGTAGATCACAATTTAGCACAAACTGGTGTACCGGTGCAACCAACGGGATTTTTCTGCAGTTCAAGGCCACGGGTGAATGTCATTAAATCTGTCATATAAAAACATATACAGAACAGTATCTTTGTTGAATGTACAGTAGTAAAAAACATGTTTAAGACAATGTTGTAAGATGATGATTATCATCCTTGTTGCTCAGTGTTCAAGATCAGTTGTGTAAATCTATCAACAGATGCTTAATTCATGTGAAGTGTCCTGGATTTTTTAAATATATATTTGTGGAAATTGAAATCCATTTTTGCTGAATCAAATTATCTTAGAGTTTTTAGATTTTTTTTTTTTACTTTCATGAATTGATGTTATTCTTTTGAATCATATCTGATTTGGTCTGCATTTTGTGTATCTATACTTTTTTGAAGAAGAACACTTGTATGCATAAATAGGCATACTGTACTTATTATGCTCTACAAATGATCTAAAGCAACCATTTACCGTCCTAAGTGAATGTATTTTTTGTGTATGTGATGTATCAATCTTCAGTCAATAACTGCTAATGAAATTATTACAAATTCATACATTTTCCTGAAACGGACATATGTTACAACTGCTGCATTCTCTAGGAGTTTACTTTAAAAATGGATAATTTTTTTATTCTTCAGTATTATGACCTGTTGCCATAGTTTACTGTGAAAGAGAAGATAAACAACTGACTATCCTAAAGAGGATTATATTAATGTACAGTATGTCATTTTTACATTAAAAATATACATACTTGTGAATTACTCATTTGTTACGTGAACTTTTATTTCACTTGCATCGTACCCAGAAAGTGTAAACACAAACGCTCGAGTGTAGCTCGCAGACTCGCGGTGAAAAATAACCTCATTTGCACATTTAATCGCATGTGAAAGCAGTACATGTGAACTTGTTACTTTTCTCACAAAGAAGTTTATTAAAAGCCCAGTAACATATCCCCACTTCAAAGAATAGTGTGTGCTAATTAATTAGACCTCATATACTGCCCTGATATTCTCACCCCCTTCTTACAGAAGAACAGTCCCGCCCACTCCGTGCACTTATAATACAGTAAATACACCAAGGCGTGCGCACAGGGTTCGAGGGACGGGTCTCACTGGTAAGTCCCTTTCTGCTTATTGTACCATGCAGTGACGGATGGCTCAGTTTATTTCAAGTATTGCACTCTGTTGATATTTAGCATTGTTCTTCAAATAAGTAGTACTCTACTCATTGTAACATGTGACTAATGATTATTTAGTCAGATTATCTGTATCTGTATTTCAGATTATAATTCTTTCTGAATTGGTTCTAACTGTTGACTAATTTCTCTTAAGTTATGTGCTTGTTTTATATTCTGTTTTTGTTGCAAGTAGTCTAGAATATTCTGTGTCTTTCATGATGAGGAAAAGGCATCAAGTGTTTCAAACCTTCTTGCTTCCTCAGTTTGTGATTCAGTTAAATTTGTTGTTTACCTCCTTCACTTACCACTGTTTTTTTCCACCCTAAGATCTCTAAAGAGAGACTGACGATTTTAAACTTTGTGAAACTGTGGTCTAGAGGGAAATTTCATCTCGTACTGCTAGCAGTACTTCCAGGAAAAACCTGGTTTTCCCAGACGCTCAGACAGCCAAGTACTAAACAAGCCTAATCTCACTTAACTTCAGTCACCGCAGTTTAAAGTAACACGGTACGCGTTGCTATCAATGTAGACTTTTCTGTTTTCAGAGCTTTATCGGGTCCAGCTTGACTTGACGTCTGCTTGATAATTCCATTCTGTTGCCTTCATCCCCCCTTTTTGCTCCATCATTTCTAAATCTTCCATGAGCCATTAGCTCCAGGTGCGGGCGGCTATCATCTCTAATGCAGTCCACCAGATGGGAGCTAGAGAAATGAATGGCACTCATAACCGAAGCGCGTTTCACCAAACTCAAATAATGTCTGCACATTATGGTCCAGCTTTCTTTTGGAGAATTCATCAAATCCCTAAATATAAAGCTGCAACTGAAATGAAACTAAAGAATTTCAACTTTGTCCAAACGAATTGATGGGAGCAATAACTGGCCTTGTGGAAACCATACGTCCACAGAAATCACATCGCAGCATTTTCTGTGGAAGGTAGAGTTGACATGTTGTCAAGAAGCATCCTACAGTAAAATGCTGCAATTCTTACAGTATCAAGTAAAAGCCAATAATATTTTCTGTATTGCTGCTTATATTTCTTTGTGTATTTAACTAACTCAATGTGATTTTATAATATGTATTGTTTACCACATCCAATACTTTTGCTTTACTGACATTTAATAAGACATTACAGTGCAAAGACTGCAGGGACTGCAGTGCAGAAATGATAGTGTAGCATATTAAAGTACAGTCCCAATACAGCCAAGTGTAAGATGCGTAAATTCAATTGACAATTATCAGTCATCCTACTGGAACATTAAACGTAATTACACAAACAATAACAAAACCGCTCGGGCAGGCATTAAAAGGAAGCGAAGACCCAAAGGCTCTGAAACAAAGAAAGAAAAAAAGAAATGGCACACGATTACGTTTAGAGCCGGTAGAAGTGTTTGGGAGGGGGGAGGAGCTGAGGTGTGGTGTTGAGGTAAGTTTTCGGTCTGCGTTGGAAGGTGGCTGATGGCCCCTGCCGTTCTGAGTGCCATGGGGAGCTCATTCCTCCACTGAGGTGCCTGAACAGACAGCGGACGTGACTGGTGGGTGTACAGTCAGGGTGCTGTTTTGTGTTTTGATTTGTTTTTTTGGAGAGCAAATATGATACCCGTAGCAATCTGGCTAAACCATTGCAATATAGGGCACAGGATTTGGTTGCAGAATTTAGAGGGGGAGATATGGATCCCCATAAGATATGAGTAACAAACAATTCTCAAAACAATATCCAGGCAAACATGGATAAAAGTAATGTGACTGTATAGCTTTTGGCTGAACAGAGTATTTTTATGCACTGTGACTTTAAAATTAATTCCATTCCTATACCTTGTTCATTTTTTTTCCACCAGGAAACATAATTTAATTTCTTCCGATTGTTTTTCTGTGACAAACTACATTAACATACTGCATCAACAACTGTTTCTGGTGAGTATGTTCGTGGTATGGTATGAAAACTTCAAAGTGTTCCTTTAACAGCACTGAAAGTCCCTCCTTAAGTATTGTACTGAATGTCAGGTGCTATGTTCTCTCACAGATCAGTTAATACCAACGGTCCTAATCCTCCAACACCAGCATCAAACCAGATTGTATTTGATCTTGTCATGGTGAGCTTAACAGTGCTCAGCGGCTTGGTAAACTGAAATAGCAGAGGAAATTGCTTCAGATGATGGATTTTCTTCTTTTTTTTTTGGCCTCTAAGTTTGGGTTTTTCTATGAGCGTGAAGTGCTGTCTCAGTGAAAATATGTAGGCCTACTGAGGGACACTTGTAAAACTGCAGCTATGAGCAGGGCATCAACGACGAGCAGGTGCAAGCGTTCTCTGTGTGCTTGTAATGCTGATTTATAACATACCGTTCGACCGTGACGGATGAGTGTTTATTTAATAAACAGCACAGCCATCAGGGTGCATCATAATTACTTAGGCCAAAGGTTGGAGGGGGGCGGCGGTGGGGCAGGTCATTAGACGAATATTTATCACTTTTCGCTACACCGTTTATTTTTGCTTCGGTCCCCGATATGGCGATTTGCTACGTTTCGCGATTTATCATAGAACGATACAAATGATGCGGTCTTTTAAACGGAGAAACATTTAACGCGTACTCTGATATCGCGTGCCGGCGGCGCACAGCTCTCGCGAGAGGAATAATAAGCACGGGGGGAAGGGGGTAGCGCAGGTAACCTCGAGATCTGCAACTGAAGAAGCTTAGGAGGCTGCAGACTAGAGCACTTGTGGGACACAACTAGAGGAGAGAACTGGTAGTGCTCCTGATAGCTATCCAGCAGTGGTCACACCAAAGCAAAATTTGTAAGCTGTAATTAATTTTATTGAGCTGTTTTTTTTTTTAAGTTTATTTTTGGCCATACTTTAATGACTTTTTGAGGATACTCATTTATTTCAACCTTCAGCCACAGATGCCTGTATAAATGACAAGAACTATTCACAATTACCCAGAAAGCAAACCTAGATGTCCTTCGGTGTCCAACCATTTATCCCTTTTGAATTAACTGCTCCCTTGACACAGCACACAGCAGCGGGTTTTCAAACAGCAATTCTTTATTTGTTGCTATTTAGCCGACATGAAATTAGCTGCTTACAGAAAGGGAACAGGGTTAATATGCAGAGATGGTACACATTCTGTATTTGAAAACACAATACCTCTGTCTGCTATTCCAAATGATTTAGTACAATTAATATTACATATCAGTGGTTTCAAAAATAATTTAGGGCTACTGTGTTTTCGGACAAAGAGCTCGCCTTTCAGTAGTTACCTTTTTGGTTTTATTTGCAGATACATGGCTATATATTACATTTCTCGGAGGTATTTTTGGGGAGAAATTCTCAATATCTGTTGTGCATTTAGACAAATCTAGTTGTGTTCTCATTGCTAACAACCATGTGGTGTCTGTGGAATACATTTACGGGAGAGTGGGTCTCCTCGTTCTGCGTTTAACGGTCGCTATGAACCTTGTCACCGGCGATGACAAGGATCGTGTTTTGAATTCTGTTGAAATGGTGAGTCTCCCAGGGTTAAGCATCGGCGTGTCAGGTGCGTATGCCGTACCCAAAAGTGCATTTTAGCCGTGTTTGCCACAAAACACTGTCCTTCTGCCGTGTCTCCGCAGGAGCGCAGTATCCGCTAACTGTGTTGCTGACCTCTGTCACCGTTACAGGCTTGGACAATCCTCGCGATCCGGTGCCCAGAGTCTCAGGCACGTTTTAAGGAACAAGGCACCTCCAGAGTTCTCGTACCCCTCGGCATCAACACTGACTGCTGAAAAAAATCAGCCGGTTACATTCCGCGGTATTGAGATCGCCTTTTCCCTCCTATCATTTACTGTTCCTAGCTTTGCACTCTGTTATTCCAAACGCAGGGCAGTTCATTCGTTCGCTAACAATACTCATAGCAACGCAATTCTGAAAATGTGCTTTACGTTATTAAGTCTTCTGAACAAGGACTGTAATTGAGCCTGATTAATTTCGCTGCCAGCTGCTAGGTCCGTGTGGTCTGTAATATGCAAGTCAAAGAAGGAAATGTTGTTCATGAAAACAAAAGGGAAGGAAAATAAAACTACAAAGGCAACCTCGGTTTAATAATAATAATAATAATAATAATACGACGAGCTATGCTTAAAACGGAGGTAACACGGTTTGTTTAAAAAATAAAAAGTTAAGCAACTCGCATGAATTTTTTTTAACCACCTGAGAAAATCCTTAAGTTTCCTTTTTGTGAAACCTGTTCCTTGTGCTGGGAGTAGTTAATGGAATGGAGGCTGCAGGTAGGGCAGGTGAGAGTGGAATGGCGGGAGGGGCTAGCATAGCTTTAGCTGAGCTCTGCCAACGCTGGCCTACTGCTCCGGTCAGTAGCAGGGACGGAGTAGGAGGGCGGAGAAGAGTTTATTTTGGGGGGTTTTTTTGCGGGGGGGGGGGGTTGAGGTGCCTCTTTCTGACTCTTTTTCTCTCTCTCTCGCACTCAGCTGGTCGCTCCGTCGCCGGCCCTTTCCCGTTCACCTGCTCGGACCAGGTGAGCTCAGGTGAGCAGCCCAGGGATCAGCAGACGCTCAGCTGGGCGAATCCGATCAGCTTCACCTCGTCCGGGATCTCCGTGGCGTCACAGCCTGAAGCCTGGGGGGTGGAGCACAAGGGTCAAAGGGGATTAAACCACACCCTCACCCTGTGATCACCTGGAGACCTGCGATACTGGACTGCCCACACGGCACAGACCTTGGTCAAATACATATTATATAAAACATGTTTTATAGCAGTCTAACCTGCAAGTGAAATGGTGTTGGTCATGAGCTTGAGTAATGACCTGTGTGTACTTGGGTTGAATGGAACAGCCCATCCCTGCCTTCGGTCAAATTCAGAAATACTATTATGGATCCTTGCGAATTTTCAGCAAAATGTCACTGATCAAAATGTACAGTCACATAATTGCCATCAATGCGTGAGAATCTTACTGGTGTCTAAGGAGTTAGAGTATGTCAAATAATTATTTGATCCAGGTCTGCTTCTGTCATCCAAACCAACAGGTTCACAACAAATACAACTTTGCCAAAGACTATCCTCACCAGCATCTCTAGGACGTCCAAGATCAGGTGTGTCGGGCAGTCTTTATACAATAAAGTTGATGTATTGAGCTAATACAGGTACAAATGTATAGATTTATGCAGGAAACAAAATGGAGAATTTTATTTTCCCAAAAGTGAGACAACAGACTCTATACTTCACATGGGTGATAAGTTCAATATATTATTCTTCTGTTCTACACATATAAAATGCTAGAATGCACAAACACAAGATTGAAACTTTTGGAATCTTTGCATCTGAACAATGTGAAATTGCATTTCTTTAAAAATATATATATAAGCCAAATAAAAAGAGGGAAACAGACCCTCTGCAGCTGATTCAAGTCACAGAGCAACTGTTACACAATGTGACCACGCCTACTGGACTGTGACATCACTGCTTTGCAGCGATTTGAATCACAGTAGTCTCTTTAATCCCTGCGTTATGCCTCATTCATTGTGATGTGGCACAATCTATGCTCAATTAA
The DNA here is from genome assembly GCF_018555375.3 of Anguilla rostrata. Classification (NCBI taxonomy): domain Eukaryota; kingdom Metazoa; phylum Chordata; class Actinopteri; order Anguilliformes; family Anguillidae; genus Anguilla; species Anguilla rostrata. The sequence continues at coordinate 4,204,090 of NC_057947.1, forward strand.
CTGAGATTTGGGCTCCAGAAAACAGAATTTTAATTGCCAATTCATACAGTAGCTCTTGTACAGAGTGCATTATCCTGCAGAGAAAGAGTGATAGATGACAGATGTCCGTTCCTTGTGCACACTGCAGAGAACACTATGGAAGGAGAAGGGGCGTGGCCACTGAGCGAGGGGTTCTGTCGTCAGGTTAAAGGGAGGAGGGGTTGTCAAGTTGCTCTTTGATTGTGACCTCATCAGACACCCAAATTGGTAAGCATGAAAGCTATTATTTAAAATAAAACAAGTTTTAACACACATTTGTTTACCAGGTCATCATTGGTGACTGATAAGTCTGTGAGACCTCATGACTGTGGCCATAGGCATGCAGAAATGTCCTGCAGAGTCCAAACCTACAGTGCAGTGTCTTTCCCTCCAGTATCAATATTCAGCAGCTGTGTGCTCTGTACTCTGGTACATTCTTCTCAACACAACTCTGTGGCAAGCACTACCACTCAACAGCATGAATCCTCACGTTCAGTTAGTTATGCTGAATCACGTCAAAGCAAAAAAAAAAAAAAACCCTGACCAATGTTTGACACTGACGAACAGTCATGAAAACACTCACAAATACACACCCTAAACCCCAATTCCCAGGCACTATCTAACAGCAACACGCCCACAAATTCTGCCAGAGCTGGTCTCGGTTGCGCTTATTCTGCATCGAGAAGATCGATATAAATCATATTTCAGAGGAAGGTCAAGAGACCGGCATATGAATTGATTCAGAAAGTCATTGATCTCTCATTCCATTAGAGGACAATGTTATGGCTGTGACCTGCTTGTCATCAGTGATTTCAAAAGCCCTCTTCGATAATTGCCATTTTGATCATTTTTGTCATCTTGGAGCAATCGTTTAAATCATTTGTTGAACGAATTCTGCCAATAATGGCGGCACTGCTGTTTCTCATTTTTTACACATTATACGTTAAACTGCTTATGTTGACTTGAAAAGTAAAAGATGAAATATCAAAATACTAAACTCCTTCAATATTATAAATATTTTCACTTGTTTTCATTCAGTTTTAGTTTTGAACAGTTCACACATGTCCACATTTAGCACAATTATATCAATGTCTTGTTTATATATAATACCTGTTTCCAGTTTAAAAGTAATCATTGCCAATCAATGATGTCATTCACACTATCTGCAAAAAACAACGTACTGATAATGTAAAATAAACATCAGAACTGTATTTTCACTGTCAGAATATTTTCACATTTATTTAATAATAATATTTTGACACAATTATTTAATTCTTTTTGTTCTATAAATTAGTCATGAGTTCACAGCAGTATGACTTCTTGTTTTCTGGATTGTACCCTGTTTTGGGGGGAAAATAGAAATTCCAGTATTCATGCTTGTATTAAGGCCACAATATTGCCTCAGAACTTGAATTAAGAAGCATTGCAGCTGCGGTATTTCGCATTCATTTACTGTTCTTGTGGGAAAACACAATAACCGATGCTGGGGCTATTCATAGAATGACACGCGGACGAATGCTGACTTGCAGTTTTACAGCAGTTTGCAGTAGCGATAAAACCTTTTCATAGCTTTATCCTCCTTGTGTTGTTGTCTAGGCCTATAATGAATGCTAGTAAACCAATCTCATCAGGACAGGATTACTCCCCAGACAGGAACAAGCCAAGGAATGGGTACTGTTTCGCCCCCCCACCCGCCCCTACCCCTCACCCCCCGCCCCCCTGAACCACACCATGACAACCCAGCGTATTGGCAGGACTTTAAACCGGTCGCCCCCTACATGTATAGTTTTGATTAAAAATATTGACATTTAGGAGTTGCGACCGCAAGAGATAATGTTCCATGGACATTTTTAAGTTCATTAGATTGACTTGAACTGAAATGGATTTGACTCTGACGTTTTGTCATAGAACTGAAAGACCATCTTTTTTGCCATTTTGGATAATTGTGTTTTTTCATGAAAAATGAAGTTGGTTGATAATATGATGACATTTTTGATGATATTTTGCATTGCTCTGATGTAAAAAGTAGGTTCTGAAATGGCACCATGGCTAATACCATGGTATTTTGTCCTTGATTTTTTGAGGTTTTAAGTAGTGCCATGTCACCAGCTGTGAGGACACAACATAGCTCAAGAAGTGTGAAAGCAGAAATATAATTTGTAGAATAATGTTAAACATTCATCTCTATGTGTATGAGAAGTGCTTTCCCTTATACAGTGCTCTCCATAATATTTTGGACAAAGACATTTTTTCTTGAGTTGGCTTTATACTCCACAGTTCTAGATTTCACATGGTCGAAGTGCAGATTCTCGTCTTTTATTAAAAGGTATTTTTATTCACCTCGGTTTTACCATGTATAAATTGCAGCACTTTTTATACACAGACCCCCATCTCAGGGCACCATAACATTTGGGACATATTAATGTTATTTAATTGCAAGTACTCATATTTACTACTTTGTCACATATCCTTTGTATGCAATGACTGCTTGAATCTGTGACCCACAGACATCACCAGGTGCTGAATATCTTCTCTGGTGATGCTCTGCCAGGCCTGTACTGCAGCCATCTTCTGCTCCTGCTGGTTTTGGGGGCTAGTTCCCGTAAGTTTTCTCTTCAGCATATGAAATGCATGTTCAGTTGGATTGAGTTCGGTTGACTAACTTGGCCAGTCAGGAATTTTCCAGTCTTGGCTTTGACAAACTCCTTTGTTGCTTTAGCAGTCTGTTTGGGATCACTGTCTTGCCTAAGTATGAAGCTCCATCAAATGAGTTTGAAATTGAGCCGATAAGGTGCTTCTGTACACTTCAGAATTAATTCTGCTGCTGCTATCAGCAGTTACATCATCTTTGAAGACAAGTGAGCCAGTACCTATGGCATGCCCAAACCGTCTCCCCACCACCATATTTCACAGATGAAGTTGTATGCATTGGATCTTGGGCAAGACCTTTTTCTAGAACTCTGCAGGCTCTTTTAGGTACTTCTTAACTAACTGTAACCTGGCCATCCTGATTTTTCCAGCTAACTAGTTCTGTTTGTGAAATCTTCTGCAGACAGTAGTCACTGACACATCTGTCAGTGTTTCTTTTCTGTCAGACAGGTGTTTTGGGGTGAGAATTCTTCATTCATCAATTATCAAGGTCTTCCTCGGCCAACCAGGCCCTTTGTGATGATTCACCAGTGCTCTCTTTCTTCTGAATGATGTTCCAAACAGTTGATTTTGGAAAGCCTAAAGTTTGGCCTATCCCTCTGACTGTTCTTTTCTTATTTCTCAGCCTTATGGCTTCCTTGGCACAACTCTGATCCTCATGTGGACAAACACCAATAACAAAAGCCTAGAATAGATACTGAAAGCTCTCTTATACTTGCACTAAGGAACTGTACACACCAGATTAATCAGAAACACCTGTGGAGCCACTTGTCCCAAACATTATGGTGCCCTGAAATGGGGGGAGGGCTATGTATAAAAAGTGCTGCAATTTCTACATGGAGAAACCAAAATGCATAAATGTGTAAAAATGCCCTTTAATAACAGCTGAGAATCTGTACTTTAACCACGTGTGCATGGTTCGATTACAAATCTAAAATAGTGGAGTATAGAGCCAAATCAAGAAAAATAAATATTTCTTTGTCCCAGACAGTATGGAGGGCACTGTATTAAATCAAACAGACATTTCTGAATACACACAGCCATCACTATCTTTAGACATGACACTCCAACACTAACATTAATCATCTGAGCACTCACCAGCTTAAAGGTCAACACTTTGTAGGTAATTGGATCATCAACGATCTTTTGGAGGTTAGCAGCGACTGAAAAGTGATACACATGTACATCAGACATAAACCGATATAGGCAACATTCCTGAATCAATCACGTTTATGAGCTAAGTACGGCTAATTTTATGCAGCAACCCTTTATTTAGATTGAGCTATGTAGCCATTAATATAATGTTTAAACGAATAATATTTATTACTGACAATAACATTAATAAACAAAATGCTTTCTATTAATGTTAGGAAGGTTAAGACTGGTAGGGACATTGTGGGGAAACTCACAGGCACACCATGTCATTTATAAAATAATTAAATACACTGCACAAAGAAAGCTGACATTACCGACGATGACATCATGTCCGTTGACCAATCCGGCAGAGAAGAGCTCCTGGGAAACTCCATCAGCAGTGTCTTCAGAGAAAACACAGAGACCAGCAGCAACTGAGACTGGCAATACAGCTAGAGCACACCAATAAAACAGCAACTACACATCAATAACACAGCAAGTGCACACCAATAACACAGCAAGTGCACACCAATAACACAGCAAGTGCACACCAACAACACAGTGACTGCACATCAATAACACACCAACAACATAGCAACTGAGACTGGCAATTCAGCAAGTACACACCAATAACACCGTAACTGCACACAAAGTGCACTCACTGTACACCAGTACACTCACTCCCCACCAATGGAACAACCACCCTCACTTTACACCAATAACACAGCAAGAACACTGACTCCACGCTCCAAACATTTCAAATGCATCCACTAAAAATGCTCAACACAGCAAGTGCACTTAATGAACATTTCAAATGCATTACTGTACACTGCAGTACCAACACAATACACACTACACTCTAATAACGCAGCAAGTTGACTCAGTCCATGCCATGTTACTAGGAACCATTTTCTTCATGTAATATTTATATTGAAAATAACATATAAAAGCAGCTATTTAAAAGCTTACCGCGACCTGGAGTAAACTCGAATCGTATGTCATTCAGCTCCTTTCTGGTGTTCCTGAAGAGAGGGAAATGAAAAGTTAATAGGCGTGCGATGCTCATCCAGTGATTCCTGGGAACCTAATTGTCCTGCCTCCACCTGAGTGAGCAGAAAATACCGGAACATCTGCAGAGCGAAGCTTTTAAGCGGAGCGTATCCGAGCCGCCTGGCCACACTAGGTTGGCGGTAAAGCCATATATTGAGACTAATTAAAGTATGTATTGGGCCGCAGTGTAAGTGCTGCCCACTGATTCCCTCTTAGTTGTCATTCCTGTAACATTCTGCAACCGGACGCAGGCGGTTCAGTTCTCCTTTTATGCTTTCCCGCCTTTTTTTCCACCTGGTTTGGAAGCCCAAACACGCTTGCTCTGCTTCCGATGTCGATTCGGGCACGGACAAGCGTGAGCTATCCAGTGAAGCACACCAAGTCAGCCACCTCTTCTTTTCACACTTCATTTGGTCATGTTCGCACACTTCAGCTGCAGCTCGTCAGGAGAACCGCCAGCACCCAGTCGACCAGCAGGGGTCGCCGGCGCGCAATGAGACGTCATCCCAGCTGGCTGAGAGCCTGCCATCCCTGGGAAAAGCCAGCGCCAATTACGTGGTGTTCTGCGGGGGCTGCTGGTAACTGTCAGCACTGCCACTCGTAAACTGAAGCGATTTTAATGGCTTTTTATCCGGAATAAGTACGTAGAAATAAACTTCAAAGGAAAGTATTGAACTGGCTGTCCAGTGCATCGCATGGTGATGACAGACAAAACTGTTTAAAAGGCCAACTTGAAGCCCTTTGATAGGCCACATCAAACACCTAGGATTTTCATATCTCATTTAATCTCCCTGGCTTTCATTTAACATAAACTTCATTAGAAACATACCCGACGAACCAAATTTCCCATCAATAAAATCATAAGAAATTGTTTATAGCAGGGGCGTCCAATTTTATCTGAAAAGGGCTGATGTGAGCACAAGCTTTTGTTTTAGCCTGGCACTACTACACCTGATTCTACCTAAGTTCTTCTACCTTCTATCTAAGTCTTGATTGAAGCCCATGATTAGATAATTAGTAGAATCAGGTGCCGGAGTGCTGGGCTAAAACAAAAAAACCTGTATCCATATTGGCCCTTTTCGGATAATATCGGACACCTCTGGTCGATATCGGCCCGGTTCTATGCACCATTAGAGAAGAGGCAGCAAGACAAATTATTTTCTGTCATCTATAACAGATGGATGCAATTTAAATGGAGCACATAAATCAGACGCAGCCAGAGGAACTGTCTGCAGCCTGACACAGACAGGCACGTTGATGGAGAATTTTCAGATCTTCCCGCAATGAATTCGCCACTCGACTGGCAATCACCAGCTCCTATTTTAATCTGACGGTAGGCCTCACCCGCTCTTTTTATAACGCACCGTTTAACTTTTTATGACGAGTGGCAATGTTTCACGCGCTGAAAACACCAGACCTTTATTTGTTTGGTATTTAAACGGATCGTTCTAAAAAGGCATATGTGCAACGGTGATAAAGAATTAATACTAACAAAAAAGAAAAAAAAACTTAAAATTGGCATCGTGGATAAAGATAGCACGTGCAGCAACTATCCTTATCAACAAAATTACTTGGTGAAAAAGCTCAGCCAATGTCTCGGCCAAAATAATAAAACATACGCCACGGCCTTGGAAAAAATCTGAAGAGTGTGAAATATGAAAGTGAGATTTACGCTTTAACAATGTATTTTGCCCTAAGTGCTTTCCCAGACACCCCTTTTCTCTGCAGCCACGGCAACTGAGGGGAGATTAGATGGGAACCCAAGGTTTCGGTAGTATATCTCCCGCGCTCCGCGTGGATAGAGCTGTTCGGTTCAGTGCTTCTGAGATGACTTAGAATGCCCGCATTCAGACGTTTATATCGACGGGCCGCGGGAAGGCGCCCCAGAGAGGTGGAGGTATTTTCGGTGTGTTTTGGCAGAACGCCGCGCGGCTCTCCGGATTCTCCGGGTGCGGAGGGGAGGGGGGAGGCGAGGCGTGCTTTTCCCTGGAATGATGTCCTGTCACGGTGAATTAGAGGTCTCGGAGCCGCCTGTTAGCCCCCCGTTACCGGCCCCTAAATCACTCACTCCGCGGGGAGACGGCCAGGTTTAAACAACATACTAAATCCCCGTCGCGGTGTCATCAATCCCCGCGCAAACGCCGCCGAAGACGGAGCTGGGGAATTTGAGATGATGTTCCGTTTCGATGTCTCTACAGCGAACAGAGCAAGGCGGCACAATTACAGTTACAAAAAAGGATATTACCTATATGTTTGGCTGCATTATGGCCAATTGGATTGTCTTTTACCCTTTGAAAACAAAACCCTAATTTTAACAGCTGGTGTCTTTTGTGCATGAACTTGTGTTGTGTAGCTGGACTTCATAATCATTTCGATATCAATATAGCCAGCCTATTCCATTTTGTGAGTGTTTCTCAGTATCATTACAAACCAATTAGGTGGCAATCCGATAAATAAAACTGCAATAATAGAGTAGAAACTAACACTGGAGTGCATGCATACGAGAGGGGATCTTGCCGATGCATTTTCAAAATTTCAGAGAAACACTGTTTGTTAGGCTTAAAGAGGAGATATTTTCATCCCATTAAGTGACTGTTCCAGGGTGTGGATGGGCCCCACAGTCCGATATTTAATCCAGACTACGCTAGCGCCAACTGTGGTTGGCAGCCCCACTTGGCAATACATAATTTGCCATAACATCACCCAGGGAGGGAGGGAGGTAGGGATACAGTCAGCTGGGTTGACCTCATCTCATCATTCAGTCAATATAGGCCTACAGCCTGCTTGCTAAAGCTTCATATGCAGAGTCTTTCTACAACTTGTGTGTGTGCAAGCTCAACTTGTCTGCACAAGTGTCATCCTCCTACTCATGCTTGTGCAAGCTCAACTTGTCTAAGCAAGCGTCTTTCTCCTACTCATGTCTGTGCAAGCTCAACTAGTCTGTGCAAGTGTCTTCCTCTGACTTGTGTCTGTGCAAGCTCAACTAGTCTGTGCAAGTGTCTTCCTCTGACTTGTGTCTGTGCAAGCTCAACTAGTCTGTGCAAGCATCTTCTTCCAACCAGTGTCTGTGCAAGCTCAACTAGTCTGTGCAAGCGTCTTTCTCCTGTACTGCGCCAGACAAAATGACCGGCAGGCTTGCGTTATCACTTTGTGTTGCTTCGTGCAATAAGTGGAGCAAAAGCAGTGTTTGCAAAGCAGTGAATATATTTTAATATTTTAAATGTGCAGATAAAGACACTGAAACAATATTTGCTTTGTTTTTTTGGTGGGGGGGATTCATGCTGTAATGTTAAAATAAATACTTGCTTTAGCTATGCGTGCTCATTTGCGCTCTGCACTGGTATGTCAGAGGTGGAAGTGATTACCACTTCTCCTACGCAATCCCCACCTCATCTTCATCTCTAACGCTTAAAGAGGATTAGGGCGAAAAGCTGCTTCCTGCATGTTTGCTCACTGATATGGCATGTTCATTGATATGATGTGCTTATACAGTGCTTAATGTTGCCTGTTTGTTCAAATGTTCTACAATGAACTACTGTATGGTAAGTGCTGTTGTATTTGTTTTTATTTCTTATGTACACAAGTATCACTTTGAGATGTACTGTTCATGAAATGTGCTTTACAATATATTATTATTATTATGACCCAATCCAATAAGCTGCACCCAGTTCGTCTGCACTTTAACTTTTGTAAATGAACAAATATTGTGGTTGTGCAAGAGGCCATTTTAGGAGACAGCACACTTTTAAAGCAGTGGCAATAGTTGGCCGGTTGTTTTCTCGAGAAAAAAAAAAGAGCTGATTTTAAGCCGTAAAAGTTTGTTACCATAAACTTTCACACCGCCCACATCACTTTTGATCCAAAGAAACAACAATTTGCGGCTGGGTATTTCACAAGCTACCAAAAGAACACTTTTCATGTTGGTGGTAGGGAGAGTGTGAAGCTTTTCGTTTGGGATTTTACTGCCCCATCTTTCATGTTATTCAACTGTAATATAATTTTGTTTTGTTATTTTGAACTAGTGCCCCAATCCAGGGCAGGAACCTGTGCATGAGGCAAAACAATTTAATGAAATATTGAATAAACTGTACTGGAATTATGTATGCTCAATTGATATTTAATAAAGTGCATGAAGAGAAAAAAAAAACATTCTAAACTATTTCGTTTTAATTATTATTTTGTAAACTGAAATAAAAATAATAGCAGGAGTTCTGAAAAAAAGCTACCAGACCTGCTCTTAAAACTAAATAAACCTAAACTGAAATCAAAAACTAAAAAGTTATTCATATGGGTTAGTTAATGTAGTTAAAATCAACAACATATTTAATATGTTATTATATTAACATAACTACTTGAAATGACTTTGCATGAATAATAAAGCACTTGTCCTACATGTGCCTTTACACGTGTTTCCATCCTGGCGGTTTTGATCTTACCAAATTCAGATTAAAAAAAAAAAAAAAAAGATGAATGCTGAAGAGTGTGGAATCGTTTGTAAGCACAGTTAACGAGCAAATCTGATCGCATGCATATTTTATGAATGAGGCCCATTGTGGCAAAAGATACTCTATTACTAAATACTTTTGTACTTTCAAGGCACTTAATGAAGCAGCAGTACCCAATAAATTACCCCAGGGGAAACACAGAAGATAATTTTAAAGAGGCGTGTGTCTAAGATTGGGCTGAATGAAACAGGAGCGTAGGCTAATCGAGTATTTGCTGAGATTCCTGCATGCTTATGCAAGCTACGCTAAGAGTAAAGGCCGGCGAAATTATGCATCTCGGCTACAGACAAATATCTTTCGCGGAAGACATCCTGGGGCGGCAAAGTAGTGTAACATCTAGGGAACCGTGCTTGTAACTTGTTGAGAGGTTGCAGGTTAAAATCTCGCTGCTGTTGTACCCTTGAGCAAGGTACGGCATCATCTAACCTCAACTGTTTCAGTGAAATCCTGCTGTATAAATGGGTAGTATGTAAAAATGTAAGTCATGTAGACCACTCTGGATAATGGGGTTCTACAATGGAAATTAATATTACTACTGTCGTTATTACTACTACTACTACCACTTTACTATTACTGCCACTCCTAATACTACTACTACCACTACTACTACTGCTACTACTACTACTACCACTTTACTACCACTGCCACTACTACTACTATTACTACTACTAATACCACTACTGCCACTATTACCACCACCACTACTACTACTACTACCACTACTACCACCACTACCACTACTATTACAACAACTACTACTATGCTGTCCAGAATTAATTAAGCTTTAACAGACTACATATTCAATAGGGACCACAGTACAACCACACATACTGTATATACTTGTACATGTAAGAGTTGAGTTAACACATTTTACTGTGTACTACTGCTGCTACTACTACTACTGCTACTCCTACAAAATGATAATAATGATGACAGATCCTAACAGTGTTTCAGTTTAAAGGATAGCTCTCAGTGGGCATGGCCTGCTGTGCTGCCTGTCTGCCACGGGCACATTTTTAATGTTCTCCCAAAGTCTGTATCACAGTCCCTGATCCCATTTCAGCCTCCCCATTATATTTTCCCCTCTCTGTTCAGACAAATCTGCACCAAGAGTCTGGAAGGCCTGTGACAGATCATATCACTGAAAACAAACAGACAGCACAGGGTAACTTCAGACCAGCTACACAGATTGGAAAGGATAACAACACTTGTCCTGAAGTTAGTTTTTCTTTTTCTTTTTTTTTGGAGATTAGGGGCTTGCTTTTACACGATGTTAACTTTTTGCGACAACATGTCTGAAAATGCTGTGTGCTCAAGTAGGACACATCAATCTGCAAAAAAAGGATGTATTACACACTGAGCTCCATAATGTTTGGGACAAAGTGATTTTTTTTTCTTCATTTGACTATGTACTTCATAATTTTAGGTCTGTAATCAACCAATTCACTTGTGGCTAAAGTGTACATTCTCAGCTTTTATTTAATGGTATTTTTTTAGAAAATACATTACTTTTTATACATAGTCTCCCCATTTCAGGGCATCATAATCTTTGGGGCATATTAATATAATGTAAAAAGTAGTCATTAGTTCTTTGTCACATGTTCTTTGCTAGTGATGCTCTGCCAGGCCTGTACTGCAGCCATCTTCAGCTCCTGCTTGTTTCCCTTAAGCTTTCCCTTAAGAATATGAAACGCATGTTCATTTCGATACAAATCAGGAGAATGACTTGGCCAGTCAAGTCCTCATGTTGACAGAGGGCAAAAACAGACTCCAAAGGCTAGAATCAAAACTAGGTACTGAAAGCTCTCGAACAGCTGCACTAGGGAAGCGACTGAACACACCTGACTAATCAGAAACACCTTGACCCCATTTGTCCCAAGCATTTCATAATACTTGGGACAAATGAAATGGAGGGACTGTGTATAAAAAGTGCTGTAATTTCTACATGGTGAAACCAAAATGTATAAAAAATACCCTTAAATAAAAGCTAAAAAAGGCTTTGGCAGATAAGTTGGAATCAATGGGCTTCTGTTTCACAGACTAATAAAATTATCTTCAAAAAAATAATGAAGAAACTTGGATACCCTTACTTCATCAAACTGATCCTAATCCAGAGTTTAGGCACCATTGACCTATCAGGAGCTCCTAACAGAAAAGCTCAAAGAAACCACAGTGATAATGCAAGGCCTGAAAGGACAGCCTGGCATTGCCAGCGATGCCACTTCATTGGCAGACTCAGCTGTCTGCCCGGGATACAGAATGAGTCTGTGTTGCCTGCTGGACATGGTCAGTCCGCAGCGTACAACAAATACAATTTATGTTGCTGACTTCCATGTTTTGTTTTTCTTTTCTTACTGTTGGTACTCCAGTTGCATATAATTGAAATATTTCTTATCGCAAATGGAAAATTCTTGTTTTTGTGAGACAAACATATTACCAAATATATTTATGGTGAGCTGGTAAGCACATTTTAACAATATATGTACCAATAATATGTGTACACCACATAACTGAACCATTTCCAATTTAAAGATTAGTGAGCAAATGCATGGCATAAACCCATTGTTGTGAGGAACAGATACAGGCAATCATTGGAAAAGCTACATTTTAGAAGCCAAATAGAGTGTACTGAAAATTCACTTAATAGAGACTGGAATAGGCAAATGAATTAATTATTAGTTATGAAAAAAGATCATGAAGAATGACCATTTTCAAAAAAATTATTTTGTTATGCAGTATAAACTTTACAGGCAGGCCATCAAAATATAGGGAGATTAAGCTACTTAAGCCTGCAATAAAGAAACTATTAATGGGATTGGTATCTATTAGCCAATGATGATCTAACTGACTGCAATATCATAGGTAGCATGTTAGTTACCAAAAATTGCACCAAAGCTTTAATTCCAAACACAATCAGGTAATGTTCACCTAGCTGTCATACACCACATTCACCTTTAATTGTGAGCATCGGCATTTTCCACTAAAAATCCAAACTGCATTACCAGCAAGCTGTTTGTCGCACATGGGGTAACAACTACGCTACATCTTAACTTAAACTCTATCAAATCCAATAAAATGTTAATATTTCATTATTTTCATTACTTTTGCATGCCTTCAGCACTGGAATGGCTGTAAACTTGCGCTCAAACGTGATGTATGGAGCTAATACAATGAGACATAACGTCTCATTAAGAGGCATTTGAATGCTCAAACTCTCTCAGAGGTTGATTTGCAACCAAATCTGTGATCCACGGAATGGAAAAATCAATGAACAATGAGCTAACCAAACCGCTTACCGTGCAGAGCAGGTTTGCCAGGTGATGTAGCGAGTCTTACCGGACAAGTCTCTTTCAAATCTAAATCGATTTTCAGGAAAATTTACTTTGTTTTTATGTAAATAAACTGATTGGAGTTTACTGGAAGGACCGGTAGGCTCTTCCTCAAGTGATAGGATGGTGGACATACGTGCCAAGAGTTTGGCCCGTTCCAGTGTGTCCTATAGACTCTACTGTTTGTTTTCATACAGGTCAGGCTGCAGATGTTAATGATAGTAGGAACTAAATGACAACGGTCATTTTGGTTATTTTTTATCAGAAGCCTACCACCCAAAATCATTTTACATGCACAGTATAATGTGTTAAGCTCAGATAGCTCAGATTTCATCCCTGTTGGACTCACATAAACGGAATTAACACTGAACACATTACTGCATGCTGATTTACATACTTTCAAATATGAAATGCTGCAAACAAATGTTCCTAATCCACCCACCCCCCCCCCTCTCAAACAGCCTTGTTCAGAATAGGAGAAATTGTACTCCGTGGGGGTGGGGGGGTCAAACGAGATGACACTGATCCTGGGTCAGTTTCGGACGACCAGGGCACATCTCTACCAGCTGAGTCTGACAAGCATCATTTAAAAGAATACCTACCCCCTTCTGCCCTCCAGTTTAGTATGGAAATATATTCAGAAATGCAACACCTGTTTGTTAGCACACACAAGAAGAAGGCCTCAGGTCATCGTGCGGATATTGCAACAGAAACATTCCCATTGTGTTTCGGCACTACCGGTCTTTGCTGGAAACGGTAAACAAATGAATTTTCTCTCAGGAAATGTGTTCTCACCTCAGCCGTAGGACCATATTCACAGCGCTTGGTCCTTGAACATACGGTACGTGCTCGAAAGGTTGAACCTTCAACAGAAAAAAAATAAACAATAGAAAAAGTTACGCAACACAGCCTCTCTGTTGGCCAGATCAGGTCCTCATCTATCAATAGCGCTTTCTTCATTTGCCAACATATTCTGACGATCGGCAGGATCTTCACAATGAACTGCCACTCTAAGAGGATTTAAGCGTCCTGCTAATAATTAAGCGCTGCTGACGCCACTGATGAAAGACGCGAAGCTTCCCGCACAATTAATTGGTGTCAATCAGGAGTGCTGATTTTTTACATTAGAGTTATGTCTGACACATGATGATAACGTTATTGGTTTATTGTGTGTCTCAATATACATGCCCTGAGTATTCCTTGGTAGTCAGTGTTTAATATCAAAAGGCACTATATGACCAAAAGTATCTGGACACACCTTGGTCTGGGGTTGTTTTTCATGGTTTGGCCTGGCCCCTTAGTTCCAGTGAAGGTGAATATTAATGCTACAGCATACAATCACATTCTTGATGATTCTGTGCTAACCCAACACTATGGGGAGGGCCTTTTCCTGTTTCAGCATGACAATGCCCTGGCCACACAGTGAGGTCCATACAGAAATGGGTTTGTCAAGAATGGTGTGGAAGAAGCTGACTGGTATGCACAGAGCCAACATTTATTATAACGTCTTCCCAGAAGAGTGGAGGTTGTTATAGCAGCAAAGGCTGGACCAACTCCATATTAATGCCCATAATTTTGGATGAGATGTTGATGTCACATGTCCGCATAATTTTGGCCATGTAGTGTATGTTGGAGTCAATATACTAGGCTACTGTATGTCTGTAGCCTGTAAGGCATCCACATTCTGTAGGCAACGTGGTATTCAAATATAAATCAGGATGGGAACATCACATTGCAATACGTTACATTACATTGCATTCATGCAGCAGGTATACTCATTCTATCACTAATGGTAACAACATTTCTAGACCAGGAAGTGTACATGTGACATCACTAAGTTACCTGCATCAACCTTGAACCATAATACAAATCATAAAAACATACAGAAAATATGCAGTCAAAAAACATGCAACTGTAAAAATGTATGTATTTATAAACCTGAATTACATAAGGTAGGAGCGCTATGGGGCGGGGATAGTAGAGACAACATTACAAAGACTGAGAAATAAAAGAAGATACTCTAACTAGACGAGAACACCTAGAACATCTAATACAGGGTATCGATGGTCATAGGAGGACCTCTGCCAGCGTGAGAGAGTGGCTCCAGTGCTCTGGTAACAGGTGTAGGTAATCACTGAAATGCTAATGATCTCTCCGGCTCCTAACAACCTCTCCAGCCCGCGAGCTCTGGAGGATGCAGATAAGCCGCTGCGGTCCCTGGCCCTGCCGGCGATAAAGATCGCCGGGAGGCGGGGTGGGCGTGCGGGCGAGACGGAGGCTCGGCTCGGCGGGGCGAGGGGAGGGGAGGGGAGGGGAGGGGGAGGGGGGTTATCGCAGCTCTCCCGCGCGAACGCATCTTACCTGCGGGTGCTGGATGGAGAGCCCTTCGATGGGAATGCTGCTGCCGTTGGCTTTGTTCTGAAAAAGGTAAAGGAGAGGCATCGCGCTCATTTCGAATACCGCGTTCTCGCCTCGGCTGTCTCTTCCATGGGTACCCGTATATGGGCATGGGGTCTGGGCTGGGTCCATATCGTCCACTACGCACATGAGATACAGTGACACGCACAGAAGCAAACTGTCTCTCATTCATCCACAAAATATTACAATATTGTCCAAAACACACTAACTTAACAGACTAGCACATGGGGAGACATTAGACAAAGAAAATACTCCTGTTGTGACTACATGTTCTTGTGGGAAAAAACTATTGAGTATTTTTATCGTATTGGTACCGTTGACTTACATTGAAACAAGTGGCTGAAACACCTATACTGGAGCCAACCACAATGCCGCTAGTGAGCAACGTCTCTCAACAAGACCAGGAAGTGAGCTTCAGAAACTGAGCCCATTTTTGGCTGCTTGGTACTTTAAGGCAGCATTCCTTAACGCTGACCAGGAACAGCTGGTTTTTGTTCCATGAATGGAGCTCTTAATCTGATCACTGGCCAACCATTTTTCTTTTTAGTGGGCCATGGACAATATGCCCAAACATCAACTCACAGAGGCTAAAACTGCACAGGATTCCTGCACTGTGGGGCATACAGCAAACAGAAGGACGGGAATTCCATCATCCCGTTCTTTTCCCTCGTCCAAGCAGTAGCATGGATTTCAAAGGTTGATGAAATCTTTCCAAGGCTCCCTGAGATTCTGGATAACATGCGCTAGAGACTCATTATTTAATCTCTAATTGCTTAACGACTCTATAAAACACGAGCCAGGCCATAAAATTAGAACCCTGATCTGACTGGATGAATTTTCGTGGCCCAAAAGTGGGACACAATTTAATCAGAGCCTTCACAACAGCATGAGCTTTAAGCCGTGCACAGAGCTATAGCCGCGGGGTGTCGCGTTTCGGCCCACATTAAAGTTAGCAAATATGTGCGACCACACTTTGATCTGGGGAGAGGACCGGCACAATCAATTAAAATAATCTCAAAAGGTTCACTCGTAACAGGAATAGGCTCGAGAGGATGGAATCCAGAATCCATCCAGAAAAGGGCTTGTAATAAGTGGATGGAGATGTGAATGTCATTTGAAGTTCTATACTTCTGCAAATGAGCATTTTTTTTATCGTCCATTTAATCTGAAGCATAAAACTTGAGAGACTGTGTGACCAGGTCCATAAGATGGCTGCCTGTTAATGGAGCTCCGCTTGCAATCGTTAAAATGTATTTTAGCGTCTATATTAGGTTTAGGTTCCTGGGGTCGTGGCTGTTGAGCTTGGAAGTATGACAGAGTTTTAAGAGCCTCGTCTGCTACTTCCAGAGAGTGGAAAAAGTCCCCTTACCCTCGTCTGGCATCGCGGCTAAACTTCCTGCTCGCAAGCAGAGCAAGCAGAGGAGGCCACATTTGAGCCCGTTAACCCAAGCGTTGCAGACTTGACCGATTTTCAGCAGCATCACGAAGGCACAGAATGACACCGCTCAGGACAAAATGGAGGATCGGGAGAACGGAAGCTCTCGCTGCGCTCACAGGGGCTCTCTGAAGGCGCTGAAGGCAGCAGCTCCCCTCGGTGTGCTAACATAACAAACCGGCGGCCTCAAAGTGACAGGAGGGCCCGTCCCGGAGATCAACGGACACATCAGAACGTACCCTAGCCGAGAGATTCCAACTAACCGCACGCCTTAATTAACACGATCCCTGGCCCTGAGGTGCACCGAATGGAAAATAATCATTCGGTCGTCAAGAAAATAGGCGTCTGTGCAAGGTCACACGCTCTTTTTTTTTGTGTGTGGAATAGTCGGTTGCCGTTGCTGTTAAGATGGCCGCATTCGGAGACATAAAAGTTTGTCGCTTAAGGGATCGATCGTGACTTGGAATCGCCCGGCAAAGCGTCTTCGTCCCTCGTCTGTCACTCCGATGACTCCCCGATTCCCCGAGCCAGCTGTGCAGATATCTCTGTTTCGGCGATGAGGAGAACGATTCGGGGATTTGATATAGCCCCCCTTACCCCTCCAATCGCCCCAATCCTGCGCTTCTGACCGTACATATTTCGCCTTGTGTGCTACTTGATAATTGCTCGTAGCATTTAAGGAAACCTCTTTTGTTGACAAAAACATGTCATTGGGGAACATTCTGTAATATGCTTGTTTTGATATTTAACAAATTGTTATAAATGTCATTATCAGGGGCACCCAAGAGGGTTTTGGGAAAGGATGCTGTAAGACGATCATGAGAAAAGTAAATTTTAACAAATTATGCTCTGTCAGTTTTCTCACGGCACATGCTAGTTCTAAATATCACTGCTGTAGGTTATTATTGTGCCTGTTGTTTACAAGATATGCATTTTCCTGCTGCTTTGTTTCAAGCACATGATTTTCTATTTTATGATTATGCATGGCAAACCTATCTGTATTAATTGCTTGAGTTTACATGGTGCTAACCACCCTGTGAAGAGAATACAGTGTTTAGATAGTAAGCATAAGAGGTGAATATTGTTTACAAAGACAATTTGATGTGTTAGTTACTCTAGACCACCTAGGGTGAGTACTTTGTTGAAATCAATTAGTTTGCCAGCAAACACTTTTTCCATTAAAAATATGTATTGGCTGAAATCATAAAACCAGTGCAACCTTAACTTTTTATCAGCTGACAGTAGTTTTCTCAAAGGTGGCAGGTATTGAGCTAACATTATTTGGTCATGACATGAAAACAGCTTCTCATCAAGTTAACATATTTATATTGCTAGTACTGAATCAAATAGCCTTATGGTGGCAGAGCACACTCAGTGGTTTTCAGTTAGACAGAGGAATGCCCATAGGCCACAGATATATCAAGTTTATACCACAGATTCAATGGTTCAAGGCTTAGCACAGGCCTAAAATTGATATGCTCTCCTTGTTTCCCACTCACAAAAAATGGCAGGTTGCACTTGACTATGAATGAATCAACTCACCGACAGGCACGCACAGACACACACACACAAACATACACAAACACACCACATAAACAATCCAGGAACCAGACACAGCCATTGAAAAAAAAAACTGGATATTTAGGGTTTGTTATTCACATCATAATTCATACTTCTACTGTTGCCCAGCAATGCGGCAATCACATTTTCCACTGAGCTTCTGTGTCATGTAATCCAGTTACACGAGCGCAAAACGCTGTCACAATAAATCTGTTACCCATCTCACAACATATTTACGGGAACACGACGTGACATTTCTATTTTCTAACAATATCATCTCGAGCAAAGTACGATTGAACGCGCAGAACGTCACGATAGTTCTAACAAGCCTGCAATGAAAGAGCGTTTATTTACTTACATCTCCGCTTCCGTGTCTGACCCTCCGTGACTGAAAGAGATGATATCAAACAGATTCAGTTTCCTCAACCGTTACTACACACACGCAACAGCCTACATGACAGACTTGAGAAAGCCATAGAGAAGCATGTGCTGGAATGAGTTCACTGGACAGTGGTTAGCATTGGGAATGCGACAAATAATTCAAAAATCAAAGTGCCGGGATAAGAAAGCCACTTTATCTGTATTCCTTACATATCTGATTTGTTATGTCTGTTCTCTTCTTTAGTTATTTTTGTTTAGCCTCAGCAAGGGCCCGGTACGCTAGCAGTTAGCTGCAATGGCATCAAAAGCATATTTTACCTTTGATCATTCCAGCCTTGTCGCTCTCTCTCTCTGTCCCTCCTATTCCCCTAGTCTCCGGAAGCCCATCTGAACTACTCTAGCCCCCAATGCAGCTGTCACTGTGAAACAGGTCAGTTCATGGTGCTGTACTCTGGGTGTGGAGTACTATGACAGACAAGGTAGTGTACATAGGTGTGGCTGGAAGACCGATTGCTCTCAATCAGTCCTTCTGTGTGATGACGACCCCCAAAAAAAACCCCACCAGATCGCATAACTCGCCCCCAGATGCGGCGCGACATTCGGCGGCTCCGCCTACCCTGTCCTGACTGGCCGCGGCCTTGCCCTCCTCGCTCCTCTCGTCCAGCTCGTCGTCGCTCCACTCCCAGTCCCCGTCCTCCGTTTTGTGCAGGTGTCCGCTGGACCCGGGGACCCTCCTCACCTGCGCGAGCAGACACCTCTTCACACGCCTCGCACCGACCCAAGCGTTCGCACGCCAACACACCTACAGCTGAGCGCTCTCTCTCTCTCTTTAAAACCGTACGCTGACAGCACAAATACACAATGCTGGTTCAACAAATGTAACTGCTCAAAAAATGTGCGGATACACATAAATGAGTTAACGCAGACTGCTTTAAAAGTGTATTACTGTATGCAGTGGGTTTTGGATTTGATTACTCTCATAATTCAGCCATACTCTGTCAGAGGCTGTTAACTGAGAAGGTACAGTCTGTGCGCAGAATAAAGACGTTGAGTCAATAGACGCTGCAGGCAGGCAACTGGGGCGATCTAGGGGAAACACTCGGAATCTTAGGGCTAAATAAAATTATGTTCCCATCTTCTGCTTTCTCTCGGTGAAACAAAACAAGCAAAAACAAAACATCTGGCCGCTCAGGTAGTCGATGCAAGCGTGCGGAAAAGCGCTCTCTTACGGGCCCACGAGGAACACAGCAGGTGTGCGCTAAGTACATCAAGCGCATCGATCCGATCGACCGGCGCGCTGTCAGGAAAGCGGTCCACCGGCCTTCCCTGTTCATCTCCAGCCCGCGCTGACCTTAATCGCCCGCCTAAGTAAGCAGCACCTTCAATCGCGCTCCCTTCAATCCCGCGTTTTCCTTTCTCTAACCTCGTCTGTGCCCCTCGTAAGGAACGCGAATACGTCAATATGGAGCCCGACGCGTACGTAGGCTACGCAGGCTGAACAGGGCACGGATACAAACTGAAAAGAATTTCTGTTCGAAGGACACCTGTTTTTTTTTTTTTTCTTTCAATTATAAAATGTAGACATGGCGCAGTCTTTCACATTTGTGAATTACAGAAAGCCTTTTATTATTTTCACAGAATCAATACCGCTGCTTGCGCTCAATGGCTTGGAAAATCATTCTCTCAATGTGTCACTATTCTCCCATTTTCCACCGTTCAATTGCGTAAGATATCAATTATTACTGTCAGTCACTTGAAATACCAGTATGTTTAATCAGAGATTCTTGTGGAATGAAAAAAATTTGAAACTAAGGAACTATTGTGCCCTCTGCTGGTCAGATAGCATATATACACATTCTCATACTCACTGTAGTATATAAAAACTTCTATGACTTCTTAAAAATGCTATGTCACCAGAATTAAAAGAAAAAAGAAGGAGAGCTCCACGAAGGCCAATGTTTTTGTCTCAGTCCATGTCTTTACCTAAACGTAGTGTTTTACCTTCAATTCCTGTGAAATTCAATATCGCTTTACTTCCTAAAATGCAGACACGTTCTCAAAAACAAAACGCTCGAGACGCCTTCCATTAGACAAGGTAGCTCTTAACCAGCTCTTAATCTTTTTCTATTGCTCCCCCTTTAAACCTCATTCCCTGGAGCTGCCGCTTACTGACTCAAGAGCTTGATGACCCTAAATCCAAACAGGGGATGCTCCATTACAGCAGAGAACGGGTCGTTCTGTCTCTCGATGCGGTCGGGTCATGGGTTTTGGAAACTATCTCGTTTCTAGTGCCCCCGTTTCTTTACGTTGGAGGTGACCGCTTGCTGAGGGGGAGTAACGTGGGCAAGCTCAACGTGAAAAACAACACCTAAACAAAACAATAACCACCCCCCCCCACCCCCCCCCCCCCGCCCCGTCCCCAACAGAGCGTAAACAATGAGGTTTACAGGCCCCTCTTCTCTTCCACATCGAGGAAGACACGCGGTGACACTCAATTTCAGAGTCGGTGTGTTACGCACCGATCGATATGATGCCAACGGGACCTGGCAGAAAGTCAAACTGGCCTCTGCGGACCCCGGTTAGCTGTGAAGAGCTTCGAGATTCAATCATCCCCTCAGAATACTAATTATTCCATTCTGATGCCATTATCACCCTCAGTTTTGTTATAAATATCCCAACAAAAACGTTCAGGTACAAAATGCAAACTTACCCATGCATACAAAGCACCGTCTATAAGTCATAAAAAGTTGCTAAATCTAGGCCTGACGTTAAAAGCACTGATATCAAAATGAGTCCAAGTTACAATACACAATATTGGCTATCTTAGTTCACACAAATTGAACAAGCTCTGTTCCAAAAGTAATGCTACCCAATGTTTCCTAAATTATTTAATGTAACTTGGCCCTGTGTTTTTTTTTTCATCTTCCCACCAAAAGGGAATGAACATTTCCCAAAAGAAAATTATCCAAACCCTGGTCTGCAAGCAACTCTTGAAAGCTGACGCATGGTATAGGCTACAGGCAAACACATTCCAAGGTCAACTTGGTCAAGTCAAAAGTTTGGTCTCTGAAAAGGTCATCTCTCACTAAAGTATAAGCAAACCTAAATTCCCATATGAAACATAATTTTGACAATTATAACGGTTGATATACTGTAACAGGAGCTAGAACATAAGCAGTGGGTATTTAATTTAACAGTGATATAAATTACTGCAGGTAAACTATACAATACAATACAACAACGACAAAACATTACATTCCTTGCAGTTCATGTCTATATAAATTATGTGTACATGTATGTATGTATGTATTTTTGTATGTATGCTTTTATAAATGTTTGTATGTGTCATATGTTTAAAAAGTTTTTAAAAATAGTTTTTTGTTACCCTTTTAGCTCTTTGGGTGATGGTAGGTGCTTTATTCAGAAGCTTTTCAATCAGATATTCCCTGGTCTGTAAATAAAAACAGGATGACACATTTATAACACAAAATGCAAACTCTTGTGTAAAATAGTGTTAGTGTAATACTGAATGTGAAAGAGCAAGCAGTACCTTGGCCTTTTGGAAAAATTTAGATTTCAGAAGTTCTGCTGCTGTGGGCCTAAAATACAAAGAAAATAGCCAATTAAAAATGGCATTCAGGGCCGTCTGGGCAGTGTAGAGGTATAAGCACTCGCCTACCACCGCAGAGGCCCAGGTTCAATCCCCTGCAGCGGTACCTCCGGCTTGGTCAGACATTCCTACGAATACAATTGGCAGTGTTCGCGGGTGGGAAGCCGGTGAGTCCTGATCGTTGCGTTGGCGACTCCTACTGGTTGGTCGGGGCGCCTGTTCAGCAGGGAGGGGATCTGGGGGAGATAGCGTGAACCTCCGCACACGTTACGCTCTCCCAGTGAAACTCCTCGCTGTCAGGTGAAAAGAAGCGGCTGGCGACTCCACATGTATCGGAGGAGGCATGTGGTAGTCTACACCCTCCCCAGACCGACAGAGGATAGCGCATCGACCAGGACAGTGATACACACGGGGAATTGGTATAACGACTTAATTGGGGAGAAAATGGGAGAAAAGGGAAAAAAAAACACACAAGAAACAGCATTCCAGTAACTAAGGTTCAGGGCGTGAAATATGAAATATAATAAAATACCTCAAAGACCATTCAGTACATTTTTCTTCACTCTAATATTAACTCAAGCGGTGACATAACATAAGAGTTTTCATAAAATAAGAGTTATGATTAATCCTGTTCTAATCTATGATTCAATCTGTGTGCTTCAGCAGGAACATCCACAGAGATTAACTAAAATAAACTAGGCTAACTTGCTAATTTATTTGCACCAGGCTACGCAATAAAAAACACACAGTTTAATCTTCTAGCAACTTAGTGTAAGTACATACTAAAATAAAGTGCATACTGTATCTGTGGATTTATCTGAGCCTAGACACCTTTCACTTCACCTCAGCCATGAACCGACTCCAAGTGGCATTAATGCATGAGATGTTCAAGAAAGACGGCGCCTATTTACCTTGCATACACCCTTATGTATGTACAGTACACACCGCTAACATTTGACACACGTGGGCACTGCTCTGCAAAATAAATCAGACTGGCTTTCCTTCTCAAGCACGCGAGCACCGTCCCCAAAAATTACAAATCCTGCATCTAATTTACAACCCCATATAGCCCGCCACGAATCCAGACCTTTAATAACGATTCGCTTAAGCGCATTAGCTGAACAGCCGTGGAAATGCGCTTACCTCTTAGTGGGGTCTTTTTGAAGGCACAGGGTTATTAATTTTCGAAAAGACTTCCCGTACTTTTTCACCATATCTTTGTCCTCCACTCCGGTTTCGAGCGTAGGCGGATCGTTCTGCAAGGTTAGCATTAGAACCTGCGACGCGGAGAGAAAGACAGAGAAACGGTTTCTTAGCAAGGCCACACAACGCGCATTGAGAGGGAAAAAGTTATTCACCGCATTCTGTGCAAAATGAATTCCGAGCAACGTCTTCTGTCCTTGACTGTACCTTCTATTTGCTGGCTTTTCACAATATTAGGACTGGCAAACACTTTTTGTAGGGATAATACAACGCAACAACGCTCTGCTGCAATTTTACGGCAGTGTGAAAACATGGTTTGACAAAGTGGATTTTATGACTTACATCGCTGTCACCTGACAGCGGTCCCAATGAGAACGCCTGTCTCTAATCTCAGCCCAAAACGTAGCACAAAGCAGACCCTCGTTTGTGACCTGAGAAAGCTCTGGAAAGCAGGGTTAAACTCTTAATGGGGTGCGCTGCCAGTTACTGGACATATTCCAGAGCACTGAAAACTTTATGTAGAATGTTTTAAAACAAAAACTACAAAGACCAGACAGGACTGAACAACAGGTTACGCTATTTTACAGGTATTGTGACTGAGTAGGCAGCCTTCATACCGGAGACAAATATATACTTTAACTCACAGCAATATATTACCCCCAAATCTAGTGGAGCTAACTAATATTCTCACTCTCACTGTGCAGCTACTAAACATCCTCTAATGAGTGTTCCAACAGGCAGGAAATAGTGCAAAGCAAACTTCCTGTTCAACTGACAGAATTATCACATTATGAACATTACACCTATTGAATGAGTCCCCTATTACACAGCAAGCCAAAGAGCCATCAAGCTTCCCTTAAGGCTAATAGCCCGTTGAGAATCTGTACTGTATCATGCACGGCATCATAACAAAATTGTGTTGCAGCAAGAAGCCTTCTTTCAGACAAGAACCAATTTTCAGTTGTTGGTGTTACAGGTTACAGTGTGCACTGGCGCATCCACAGTTCCCATATAGGTCAGTGAACGTAAGAGCGGTTGAAGACACCTTCATGGGTGGGTATCTGTGGTAGGGCGCCGACCCCGTCGCCAGCTCTATGGCCGTGATCCCGAAGCTCCAGATGTCCGCTTTGAAGTCGTAGCCTCGTACCTGTGAGAACACAGCAGCGGCAGCGGTGGTGTCAGCGCAGGGGTTGTGCAAATATGCGTGATCACTGCTAACGATTAGCACCACAGGCTTCAGGGTCGCTCACCTGCTCCATCACCTCAGGGGCCATCCAACATGGCGTCCCCACAAAGGTCTTCCTCACTTTGTTCCTGGTGACATCTCCTCCAGTGGCTAAGAAGGAGCTAACTCCAAAATCTGCAATGCCGCGAGAAAGAGAACATCTGTTTTTATCTGCCACAGATTTGTTTTAAAGCTTTTTTGATAAGAAATGTAATTCTTCTTTGCATTTCTTCCTCAAGAAGTACATAATTCAGAAATGTAAATTTTAGAAGGAAGTTAAAATGGACAGGTAAACAAGTAAAACCAAAATGCATACCCATCTACCAATTTGATAAGACCAAATACAGTAAACTGCAAAAGTATTGGAACAGTTGTGTCAAATTGGTTGTTTTTCCTCTGTACTAATCAAATTTGTATTTCAAATCAAGCAATTACTATGAGGCTAAATTCACAATGTATCTAATCCGTTTTTTTTAAACAGACATAGAACTATATCACAACATTGCCATTCAGTGAGTCAAGCCTCTCTATTCCAACTCAACATAAGTATTGGGACAAATGACTGTGAGCTGTTTCACAAGTTTACCATATTTCCCTTTGTATAAATGGGAACCAGTGAGAGTCGGGACATGGGTTATATCTTTTGGAAGCATTTGTAGAGTCTACTTTATAAGTTAAAAGATACAAGACAAGACCAGGGCCAGAGAGCCGAGTGTGACGACCAAAAAAGAAGAAACAAAAGAAAAAACGAACTACTGGAGGACTTAGGAATCACCAGCAAATAGGTCATCCATGGAAGTGATGACAGATGATATAAATATCCTAAACTGCCAGGTAGAGTAATTGCTAAT
Organism: Anguilla rostrata; assembly: GCF_018555375.3. NCBI lineage: Eukaryota > Metazoa > Chordata > Actinopteri > Anguilliformes > Anguillidae > Anguilla > Anguilla rostrata. Next base: position 4,229,458 of record NC_057947.1, read on the forward strand.
GTTCTCCATACATTGGGGGACAAGGTATTGCAGGACACTGTGTGCAGAAGACAGAGAGAGACAAATTACAGGCTACGCTTCCAGGTGCAATCGTTCATCGCCACCAAGAACAGAAAGGCGAGATTGGAATTTGTAAAAAAAATTTTAAAAATACAGAGATGACCCTGTTGAGTTTAGGAAACAAGCCTTATGGCCAGATGAGCCAAAGATAAACTTTTACTAGAGTGATGGAGACAGAGAGGGGCTGCTATGGACCCTCAGTATACTACGTCATCTGCAAAGCATGGTGGAGGCAGTGCGATGGCTTGGGCCTGTAAGGCTTCATCTGGAATTGGTTCAGTGGGCTTTACTGATGATGTGAACCATTGATGGCAGCAACAGAATGACAGTCGAAGTGTACAGAAACATAATGTCCACCAATATTAAGAGAAATGCCACCAAGCTCATTGGACAGAAGTTTATCATGCAGCAAGACAACCCCAAACATACAGCAGCCTTAACCAAAGAGCTCATCGGGAAGAAAAGGTGGAAGTGTTTGACATGGCCCAGGCAGTCACCATGATTTAAACCCTGTGAACACGCCTTTCAGTTGCTCAAAAGGAAACTGAAGCCTAAAGTCCCAGCAAACACACAGCAACTGAAAAAGGCAGCGGTAAAATCTTGGCAGAGCATCTCAAAAGATCATGTGACTCACGGACATCACTAGAAGTTTGATGACTGCATTGAATCACGAATCGAGTCCAAGACTCGATGCAGTCATCAAATGTAAGGGGTAAGCAACGAAATAATGACTCTGCAGGTCATTAAATTTGTATGCTGACTTGGCGTAGGGGGACTGCCTGGCAAACATGCTGTGTTCTTTTTAATTTTTCAGTTTTTGAAATCATAGCTATCCGTGCTCTACTGAAATATAGTAAATGCAAATCATTTCTTTAAAATGGCAATTACTTTGTGTACTGTGTGACGACTGAAGGAGAAAGGCACTGTGTAAAAACAAAAGGCATTTGCGTCACTGGGAGTATCGGCTGCAAGTGCACCTCTATGTCCATGTTATTCTGTAAATATTTTCAACCCTTATGTTAAAAATACCAAGGTCGGTGGGTACTCAGCTTCTTAGCTGTAGATGTTTTCATGAACCATATTGACCACTGCTTGAAGCCTTTGGTGACGTCAGTACTGGGCATTGAATAGTAAAATAGTAAAAACTTGGTAGTTTTTACTCTCTGTAAGTGTCTTGTCTTAGATTTGCAGTTTCTGCTCATTTTAATTATTATCCATTACACTAATGTTATTTCCTAAAAAATAAAGTAGCCTATAAGTTTAAAGACTGCTTTTCTTGCACGCCTCAGTTACTGCTCAATACTTGCTTTCCAGTGCTCTAGAAAGAGTGAGAAAAGAATAAAAAACAATTGAAATATCAAAAGTGCCTGTTCAGCAGTCACCCACATGGACGCCTTTTGGAACACTTGGGAGTGAATTTCTAAGTAGTTTTAAGCGGATTAATAATAGCCCTCCTTTAGCCATAGCAATATACCACGGACTTATTCCATTAGTTGGCCACAGATTACTTGTATATTTAAAGCCCCTACTTCTCACTGACAGAAAATACCACTTGTGTTTAATCACAGCATTGAGAAAACGTATTGGAAGACAGCCGCCCTGGTAGGTAAACTCAAAAACTGCAAGCTACATACAGTATATACATACAGTTTATACAGTGCCCTCAAAACTGTTTGGGACAAAGACCATGTCTTTTTCTTGATTTAGCTCTGCACTCCACAATTAAATTAATTAAACAATTCACATGTAGTTGAAGTGCACATTGTAGTCTTTAATTAAAAGGTATTTTTAAACACTCTGGTTTCACCATGTAGAAATGACAGCACTATTGGATCATGTGCAGTTCCTTTTAGCCTCCACACTTCGCTCTTGTCATCTCTCTGAAAGCCTAAAATCAAGACTAAATACTGAAAGCTCTCTTATACCTGCACTAAGGAAGCAATTGAACACACCTGACTAACTTCTGCAAAGCCATTTGTCCCAAACGTCATGGACTCCTGCAATGGGGGGAGTGCTATGTATAAAAAGTGCTGTAATTTCTACATGGATAATCCAAAATGTATAATAATACACTTTAATTAAAGCTGGTATTCTGCACTTCAACTACACATGAATTGTTTGATTACACATCAAAAATTGTGGAGAACAGAGCCAAAGCGACTGGCACAAGCGCAGATGAGCATGTGCTCTCCAAAGCATGCAATGAAAATCGCTGGTTTTATCACACCGCACACTGTCTGCAAGTTGGTCTTGCACAGACATGAGTAGGAGGAAGACTTCATGTGTGGCTTAACAGGAGTTGTGGAGAGGCCATACATCTCACGATGACGTTTAAGAACGAAAACGAAAGTGACGGCCACTAGCTGAGGACGTCGTGCTGGATTTCGCAGTTCGGAGCCACGTTACTCACGCACCTGCGATCTGAATGGATCCGTCCTCCCCCAGCAGAATGTTTCCCGCCTTCACGTCCCTGCGGTTGAGCACACAAAGAGCACATGAAGGGCGACCGTCTATCTTTCACGAAACCAGCTCTGCTGCATCGATTGTCGTCATACATGCTAATTAGTCCACTATCATTAGTAACTCCTAGCCTGAGGATACTGCTGTCACAGACCTGCCCTTGACATAACAGAGAATTCTATGAATGTGCAAATGCTCTATAGAGCGATAGTCCACTCATTAAGTTGCCATTAATTCAGAAATAGGGGATGCTTCTTTGAGTAATATATTCAATATATTCACATAAGGCCATTATTAAGGAAAAGCATAATTAGTGATATGTTCTGCGTACATTTCCTTACCTGTGGATCTGTCCATTCTTGTGCAAGTAGTCTAACCCTTCCAGCACCTCTTTTAAAATGGTGGCTATTATGGCCTCCTCTAGAACCCCATTCTTGTGCTCTCCTCGACTGAATGTGTGCTTTATAATGTCCAGCATTGATCCTTAACAACAGTAACGGACAGGACAACATTAGCAAGACTACACGAGGCCCAGAGAGCCAAACATCCCAATAAATTGCATTAAATATTCATATCACTGCACTTCTTTCATAGACACGGGCCTCCTAACATATTATCAAATCAGCAACTGTGTCGCACACTGGACCACAGAACTGTTATTTAAAATCAATACACTCAAATCGATAACATTGCCATGCCATGACCCATGCATATTTTCCGCATTGTATTGAGCGCTGTGAGTTTCTCCTTTCAATGATCATTTAAAATTTAAAGAGAAAAGCAAAAGCAGAAATAAAAAATGATACAAAACAATGATAAGAGCAAAAAAGCTTACCTCCACTTAGAAGTTTCATGACCAACCAAAGTTCATCTTTGACAACGAAGGACGTGTAGTAAGACACCACATTTGGATGACTGCATTGGCTCATTGCTTGAATCTCTTTCTGCCAAAAGAGAGTAGAAGGGTTTTTATCTCACAAAATATTAAGTGGCACTTTCAGACATCTTGCCAATTTATTTATTTTGCATTTTGCTCATTTATTTTTCACAAAGCATTATGCCAACATGACTCAAAGGCACTGAGATTTATCGGGTAGCAATATCTGCACACTTGTTACATTATTCATTGTCACATTATTTTTTTATCAAAATTCAGAGCACTGTAAAAAAATTGTCATTGTCAGTCCTCAGATGTGCTTAGTATTCGTGTTTCCTCTTTGTCTCTAATTCACACTCAGGACACCAAGAGAGCCACTCGAACAAACAAAATACGGGATCGATCAAAGCAGGTCAGGGAGCACGAGAGAGAGAAAACAAACGGGTCCAGGGGCAAGAGCGGCAAGCCGGAGAACAGGGCCCTTATTTAGCCCCGCGCTCACCAGCAGCTCGTCCATACTGGTCTGGCATTTCTCCAGGTTGATCCTCTTTATGGCCACGCGCTCCTGTCGCGGATTGCAGAGAGCGGCCTGCACCACCGCCGTCGCCCCGCTACCTGCAATCACAAACACAAGCGCTCCTTAACGCGGGACGCCAATGCAGACCGGCGCCCGCAATGCGATCAGTCATCGCGGCTTAATTACCGACAATTTATTATTATTTATTTTATTTTTTTTAAACATACTTTCATCAACATTAAGAAAGTTTGTGGCGCACTGCTCCCCCGCCCCTTTCCTGCTGGAATTATTTTAGGATAACTCATTTTGCGATTTGTTTTACATGCAAAATACCCAAATTTTACCGGCGTCTGAAGAATTAAAGATTTGCAAACGTGTTTGACCCCAGTCTGCAATGCAGCAAAATATAGTTCATACAGCACGACTGCAAAACGGTACGATGCACATAGAACTCTGTATTACTGCTTAGGGCAACGTTTATTTTCCTGTCACCAAGTTATTATACTGCTCTTAATGTGCACTCAAAACTAAGCAGAGTGTTTTTTACAATCATGGTCGCACTGTAATTCCAAATACAAATTTTGCACAGCTGTGTGCCATTTTAAGCACACACAGCAAATTACTTATATTACTTATATTACTTTTTTGCTAAATAAGAGAAAAATTGCCAATGAGGGGATGCAGTTTGACTCATTTCAGGACTTGGCAATGGGGTAAGACATTTTCCCCTTTCAAGCAAAAAGTAACTTAAAACAAGCCAATATTTTTGACTTGAGAGAAAGAAACAAGACTAAGTCTTGTTATAAGAGTAAAGCACTTGTTTGTACCCTTTTTTGCAGTGTATATAACATCAAGGATTTTGTATTTGTAATTGAGTTAGGTGTTAGTCATAGCATGAAAAAAGCAATAACATTTTCCCAATATGCTAAATGTTTTCAAACATCTCATCTCCATTAAACAGTAAGCCCACACACTCAGGTTAAAGTGCGATGCATTAGCTAACTCATCACAGGAGGGAAAGTGTGTGCACTAGAAAAAAAGGCGCTAAAATGTTTTCTTGCTTGTATTGCAACAGAGGTCTTTGGGGTGGCAGGTGTGTAGGAAGAAGCTGACTGCGGGACCGAAGAGCTTTAAAAAAGGGAGCTTTGAGTGTTGTTGCAAAGATGCACACAGCAGAGCACAGCACAGCTGTTTGCAGTGAGGCAGGCCTTGTCAAACGTACCACTCACTTTGCCAAGTGCTGGAGACAGATAAGGAAGAAGGTGGATATTCAAAGCACGGACGACTACAGGAACTGCTTAACTAGCACCACATATTTGAACTAGTAATGCTTATCAGACCTGATGAGGCAGCACTGGCTAAATATTACCCAGTGGATTTTCATGTGTCTTGCTTGGCAATGTGCATTCAAGTGTTCTCTTTTTTCGTCACTTAGTGTAGTCAGTGAGTGTATCTTTATTTTAGATGCCATGACAAAAACATCGGGATGAAATCAGATCATTCTAAACTGAAGCATGGTAAAAAGTCACATACTGGAACTATATAGTTCATTTATTCACAACAAATGATAGCAGATTATTCTTACTCCAATTGAGAACGTCTCATCTTCCCTCTGGCAACTGACAGATAAAGTAACATATCTCACCGTTCCCTTCATATAAAATCTGAAATCATCCATTTCAAACTAATAGGGATATTACCCAGAGAAAGCGCTTGATAATGGGGCTTTACAAACCTAAATGAAATTCAGAAGATAACGACGATACCAGTGACGCGCAGCAGAGGGCGTCGTGTGCATCATTGAAAAATCGTAGTGTCGCAAATAACTGATAAGGACAATGTGACCGATGTGTAGAAACATAATTTAAACTCCATACTCGAAAGACGTAAGGTTAGTACTATTATGGACTAGTAAAAACACTTATTTACATAATTTCTTTTTATGCACAGTAGACAAAATGAATAAGACACGAGGCCTTGGCTTGTAAATAGGCTAAATGTGGGCTACTTAAAATACGAAATAGGCTAGGTACGTATCATAGCTTAAACATCGAAATGATTCAACAAATTAAACGCACGCTACAAACCTTCACAACACGCATTAACCAACTTTTTAGATCATGTTATTATGGCTGCATTACTATTGTCAAAAGTGTTCAGAAAAAAAGCCTGTCATATCAAGGTAACATGGGTGACAGTAATATTACAAATACTGTTTCTATACTAGCCTAGCCTACTACTACAACTATTATTATTATTATTATTATTATTATTATTATTATTATAATAATAATAATAATAATAATAATGATAAAATACTAATAATAAGTATTACTATTATTATTATTATTGTCGTTGTTGTTGTTGTTGTTTGTTCTTATTATTAACTTTTGTTATTCATTTTAATGCAATAAGACCGGGAGTGCACAAACTTGAAAGTAGCTTGCGAATTTACAGATACAATAGACTGCTGTCATTTGCGGTCTTATTGTCAATATTTCGGAAAAGACCATAACTGGACACCTGCCACTGAGCAGCATCATTCGGAGACATTAGCCTATCGTCGTAGATTGGTGCGCGGAAAATGTTGTTTTATTTATTCGTTTTCTTTCCCAAAAATGACAAGTCCGGCAGCAAACTACAGCCTAGCTTTATTTAAAAACACATCTTTTTCAGGAAATATCGAAACCAGACTCGCTGTTCTCTTTAAGGCGTGAAATATCTTACATCCGCATTTCAAAGCATAGAGAACAGGGTATCGGCTGTTGCATAGAGGAAAGCCGGTAGGCCCTTGTGCTACTGTCCTTACCATTGATAATCAACGAACTTATAGCTTACATGACAGCATAAAGTAGACCGATTAACTGTGGTGCGCAAATTCTTACCGATAACCTCCTGGAGTTGGTATGACTCTCTGGTAATCGGCCAACTCGTTGTGGGCACTGGTTGCGGATTTTGGATCTGAACCGGAGATTCGCTGAGCTCCGCCATGATGCTACTGTTCGTTCCGCTACTTAACGACCTCAGACTGTAAAATTTCCTTTCACCTCCTGACTAGTGTCAGCTGCTATTGGTGATCACTACCGCCCGCGATGAAAACATCCGGAAAATGTAGTCGCATGCTTCAGTCGCAACTGTGAAACTGTGCTGCACGTTGTGCTTGAACTTCAAATATCATTGTAGCCTAAATGCATAGGTCTGGGTCCGTTGTAAAATTGATCAAAACTGGCGTATTAACTGTGTCTTTAATTAATAGGCAACCTATTCCGCATATCGATAGTAGCCTACCCGAAAGATTATCATCATTACAAGAAATATAAGGCATTTGTTGATAATAGTTTTTTGCAACAATATTGTATCTACTGTAGGCTGTGGTATTAATGAACTTCAGTTTTGCAAATAGGCGTAATTATGCCTATTTTTGATGGACTACAATGTAACTCGTGATTGGCATGGATGTTTTCACTCTTATGTCATTGATAAATTAAAAAAACAAACAAAAAAAAACAATGGATGGACAGGATCAAACTTGCATGTTTGTTTTTCATGATATTGAATACCAGTTGCATAATTAAATGGATCAATTATTTTTTCAGCTGACTAGTTCCCTAGATTCTGATCAATTTAGCCAGCCATCAGTGGACCTTCAAACGATAATATTAGAGCACAATGTGGCAGTTTAGCCTTAATATGAAGGCGAATGAATGTCTGACACTTATAGATATAAAACGTTGTTCATGCATGGTAAAGTGTTCAGTGCTTAATCAACTCTTACAGACTCTTATGGTCTCCTATGTACTCTGTAAGGCTCACATATGCTCTGTCAGAATTGAATTAACATTAGACATTTTACTGTATACCACTATTCAGGACGATACAATATTATACATAATATTGCATTATACGGTAACAAATGGATGTTACATTTTATCAGTCTCCCCTTTTTGACATAAACACCATTTTACAGCACAATGTCTACTAATGCCATTATTGCATTCTGTAGTGTATTACAAATATATTGATTAGATTGCAAAGTAAGATTAAAGAACATTACAGACAAAAACAATGTTTCAAGTATTTCATTTTGCCATTGAGATGCCGCCATGACAATGCAAAGGTTCTGGACCATATATGGTTTCATTTCAAACAGATAGTGTTCAACACTTCACAGTTCTGTTCTCTTAATGTTAATAAAGAAATCGTGGATATATAGTATTACTTGTATTGACTTGTCATATAGTGAGCTCCATAATGTTTGGGACAAAGCCTTTTTTTTCTTGATTTGGCTCTGTACTCCACAATTTTAGATTTGTAATGAAATAATGCACGTGTGGTTTAGGTGCTCATTCTAAGCTTTTATATAAGGGTATTTTTATATATTTTGTTTTCAGTACGTGTAAGTTACAGCACCTTTTATACGTAGTCCCCCCATTTCAGGGCATCATAATATTTGAGACAAATTGTGTCACAGGTGTTTCTGATTAGCCAGGTGTGAGCTTTCATTATCTAGTTTTGATACAAGCATTTGGATTTCCTTTGAAGTCTGTTATTGAAATTTGTCAACATGAGGACCAGAGTTGTGTCAATGTAAGCCATAATGAGGCTGAGAAATAAGAAAAAAACTGTCAGAAATGTAGGCCAAACTTTAGGCTTAACAAAATCAACTGTGAGCTCTGATGAGCTCAGAAATCACAATGGGCCTGGAAGCCCAACGAAGATGTCTACAGAATCATTCTGGCCATAATGAAGAAAAAACCCCAACCAACTGTCAGAAACACTTTTCAGGAGTCAGCAATGGAAGTGTTAAAGACTGCTGTCCGCAGAAGACTTCACAAACAGAACTACAGAGGCTACATTGCAAGATACAAACCACAAGTTTTACAGCACCCCTCTCCCCCAAATTTGTGAAATATGGTGGTGGGGGTGTCATGGTTTGGGCATGTATGGCTGCCACAGATACTGGCTCACTTATCTTCACTGATGATGTAACAGCTGATAGCAGCAGCACAGATAAGGGGGTGGTTTGGATCTTGGGAAGTTCCTTTTGGCCTCCACACTTTGCTCTTGCCATCAGTCTGATACAAGTATATCTTGATGTCATCAGTCCACAAAACCTTTTTTTCAGAACTCTGAAGGCTCTTTTAGGTACTCTTTAGCAAACTGTAACTTGGCCATCCTGTTATTCCGGTTAACAAGTGGTTTGCATCTTGCAGCATAGCTGTAGTTCTGTTTGTGAAGTCTTCAGCGGACAGTAGTCATAGACACATCCACTCCTAAAGAGTGTTTCTAATCTGTCTGACAGGGGTTTTTTCTTCGTTATGGTGATAATTATTTGGCCATGTAGAGGCCTTACTTGGCCAACAAGTCCGTTTGTGATTCCTTAGCTTACAGTGATCTCTTTCTTCTTTATGATGTCCCAAAGAGTTGATTTTGTTAAGCCTATGTTTTGGCCTATTCCTCTGACATTTTTTCCCCCTTATTTCTCCTTGACCGTCATTGACACAACTCTGGTCCTCATGTGGACAAAGGAGAATAACAGACGCCAAAACCAATCAAAAGCATAGTATGTGCACTATAGAAGCAATTCAACACACCTGACTAATGTGAAACAAGCCATTTGTCCCATTTATGGTGCCTTGAAATGGGGGGGTTGCTAGGTATAAAAACTGTAATTTCTACACAGTGAAACCAAAATGTATAAAAAATACCCTTAAATGAAAGCTGAGCATGTGCACTTTGACCAAATGTAATTGTTTTATTATAAATCTAAAATGGTGGAGTACAGAGCTAAATCAAGAAAGTCTTTATAATGTTGTCCCAAACATTATAGATCTAACTGTATACAATATATATATATATATATATATATGTGTGTGTGTGTGTGTGTGAGTGTGTAACAATGCCAGATTTTAGATAAGAATTGAATTTAATTGAATGAAACTATATTTCCTTTTATCATATATTTTCTTTTTTTCAGATTATACATCATTTCTTTCTTTTTGAGCTCTTGGTATAAATATTTATAGGCTGTATACGCTTTTATTTTGACATTTTTGTACAGGGCAAACTGAAGTTAATATCTTACATGTGCCATGGCTTCTGGAAGCCCGAGGCAAAAAGATTCGCCCTTTTGTCATTTTTATGAGTGTCTCATAGGGACATTTGACATAAAAAAAAGACTTTACATTTATTTGTAGTAACTTGCGACATTAACACGAGTGTATTCATTAATTTGTATGTGCTATTTTATAAAGCAATAAATCTTCACTGTACTTCTTAACAATGCAGATTAAATACGAAATTCTTAAGTCTTCTTATGAAACCGTTTAAATGCCGTAGGCCTACACGAATACCTTAACTATTATATTTTATTTTGATATTTTGGTCATAGGGGACACCGGAAGTTTGAAGCTCACTTCTCTGTAGTCACACTGCTAGGCAACAATAACAAAAAGCACAGTGGCGTGGTCTCTTGTGTTTGCGCCGAGGGTGGCTATAATTTTTAAATATAATCTTCATTTTTTTGAGGTTTAGGTACACTATTAAACTATGGATAATGAAACGGTAAGTGCGCCGTCGGTGGCTGGAATCATTGGCCTGCGTGAAAACGTGGTAAATATGTTTATTTAGCTAGCTAAAGAACGTGATCTTGCTTGCTCACTTCTGTGGTAGGTAGCTTACATAGCAGATAGTGAATACATGCTCTGATTATTGTGTACGTCTTCAAGTTAACGTTATGCGTTTATTCTCAGATCCCGAAGGCACGGCCGAGACGGCTCGATCAGTTACCGCAGGTAAGTGGTAACGTAATGTGTTTTATTTGTTGCTTACCATTTGTTTAAAATGACTCCTGGAAACAATGGACGAGTTAACGTTAGTTGAGAAAACATGTTGCATGTTGTGAAAACAATCCATACCTGAAATTCACAAGCTGGTGCTACTTGGCTGGCATATTAGGGTTGGAAGTGAGGGTTTTCGGCTTTTGAGTGGTTGCTGTTTAAAATGTGGGACAAAGTCATTAAACTTTACTTGTAGTGAGAAATGCCTTCACAATTTTTTTTATCTCTACGTTGTTCTTGCCATTGTTTTGATTGTATGAATGCTTGACAGATACCATCATCGTACCAATGTGTGTTGTTGTTATTTTACATGTTAATCAGCGATAAATTGAGATGGACTGTCAAATCTGTTTGTACAATTTCAGTGTGATTTTGATGAATCTGTGATCCATATGAATATATATTGGATAATAAATAGTACTCACTAGGCTTGGATCAGAATTTGGGCACGCTTGTAAATCTGTAGATTTAGCTGATATTTGGCCATATGTTTTGAAAGTACTTGTCAGAATGAACTGCAGTTACTGTGTCTCACAGTGGTCTCCTTTACCCCTCTGTTAAATACTCTATTCCTGTGTTAGTTGCTGTACCCCTCCTTTAACTAGTCGAGCTCTTAGACAGTGTACCCATCCTTGTATAGGTGCTTTCTGTCCTCGAGCGTTACACCAGTGCCTAACTCCAAATGTGAGACTGGTCCCATTATTCTGGTCAGTACTGCAGGTTTTCTGGTTGTGTTGCATTGTTGTTCAGCTTCCCCAGGTCCCTATTTGAAAAATAGTGACCCAAGCATGCAGACCACAGCACTTACTTCCTTCCTTGTCTGTGTGCTTGGAGGAAATGCGCAGACAGTTTTCTCATGCTTATGTGGCGGGATGGGTTTATTCCTTTGATCGAGCATGTGCCTCCATATAGCCTAAGCGCCTGTGCGTCTAGGGCTAGGCTGTTAACCGTCTCATCCGTTCTCCAGTCAGATACGTTTCGTGAAAAGCTTAAGGAAGTATGTGCAGAAAGCCTGGCTGGCTTAGTTGTATATTGTCAGAGATGCTCACGTCATTATAAATCCCACCCATACCATACGTGTAAACATCATACCGATGGCTGCTGCAGTCTGTAATTTGACCACCTGGTCCCTTCATCGTGACTGGTTGATAGCTAAGTGGATTAGAAGGCCTGAAAGCATGGATTTAAGGCAGGGAAAAGGCGTAGGCTAACCGGCTAAAACCAGGAGTGGAACCACAAAGGCTAAAATGGCTGGCGCTCACCGACTCGCACGGCCCGGTGCGGGCACAGAAATGCGACCGCCGCCGTGCCGTTACCGGCCTCTCTGCTGCGCGAGCTCCTCCCACTGCGCGTGTCATCGCCTGTCCTCCGCGCTCCTGCGGCTCGGTAATCCCGTCCAGCGCGGGCGTATTTTCTGTGCGGGATTAGGGCGGGATTAGGCTGCAGCCCTAGCCGCGGTCAAAGGGGATCGTTTTAGCCTTCCCCACTTCCCCTGCGGAATGGGGAGAAAACACGCGGTAAGTGGCGCTCCGCTCCGGAGCGTGTGGGGAATAACGTGAGGATCGTACTGTGGCAATCCGTCACGCGCTCAAGGAACCCTTGGGGTGTGGGTAGGCCGGTGAGATACTGACGTGCAGTTTATAACGGGCATGTTTTGTACAAGCCGGGTGATGTGGCTGTAAATCTGTACGTCTGTAGTGTTACGTGCAGTTGTGTTTTTGTCTTGTGGGAGAATAATGTACGGTCTGAACAGACGAGACCAGCGCTTTAGTGAGCTTGACTTTTGACTTTCTCGTCAGCTTGCTTTCTCTTTCAGGGGATTAGCTAGATCACAACACGGTGGACAGTGTTGCTCAGTTGTGTAACGAGACTTTGAATTGCTTTGTTAGGTCTTTATGCTGTTTTACGTTTGGTGACAGATTTGACAAGATTTCACGGCTGATGAATGCTGTTTAATCGTCACCAAAACATAAACGGGTTTAGATGCTGAAAGACGTGTGTGTGGAGTTCCCTCAGTCACGGTGGTTGGTGACGTGAGATTGGGTGATTAGGGTCTTATCCAGACCTGATTATCCTGCACGTGTGTGTGTGTGTTTGTGTGTGTATGTGTGTTTGTCATGAGTATTTGAGTGCGTTTGTGTGTACTCATTGCTATTCCAAATACAGCTGGATTGGCGATGGGTGTCTTGGTTAAAGCCGCACCAGTGTGGAACACATTCAGCCCAGTTCTGCATAGTCTCACCCACTGGTCACTGTGCCTGACTTTGCAAAGCGTCAAATCTTCCAGATTGTTCTTAAAATGGCATGTGAAAAATGCACATGTACACAGGCAATTCTATTTGCAGTCAGAACCAGAAACCATCAGTGTCATTGTCGATAGACAAACTCGGCAAAACCAGTCTGTCAAAAGAAGCAGCCTTCTGTGCCCATCTGTTTTTAACTGACAGTGTAGGCTGTAGCCTTTGCACAGAGTACTGATGTGGCTGCTGTGCTTCTCGGGATCAGATGTTCTTTGTGATGAAGTGTATTTGTGAAACTCTGTCTTGCATTTCTCTTTTCAGCGTGGACCACGTGCTCTACCCCCTATGCCAAGGTGAGTCAGTGCAGTAAATCAGTAAACTCTGACAGGAGTCAGTGCATTAAATCGGTTAACTCTGACAGGAGTCAGTGCATTAAATCAGTAAACTCTGACCCTGTTAGATGCCATTGTGAAATCAATACCTTGTTTATACTGCATCTTTGTGTCTTTTGAGCAATAAAAGAATAAGAAATTGTGGGAGGGACTTCATATCCTCTGTGCAGGAACCTTATTGGCTTCTCTGTCACCAGTCATAGAGACATGGACATGGCTGCTGTAGCAGATAGGGGCACTAGCTGTCAGTCATTTAAATGTGAGCTGGCGACTGCGTCACAGAGCCGGATTAGCATATAATCCACTCATCTGTAAGCCCCTGACCAAGAGAACTATATCCAGCAGGCCTCTACCAGCTGAGCTTCCAGCCCTTTCTCAGCAGTTGTGACTTGTTGTGAGCTGTGTCTCGGAACTTCTTCATTTGAGTTTGACTGCTTAATTGGTATAGACTGCTTAATTGGTATAGACTGCTTAATTGGAATTGACTGCTGAATTTGAGTTTGACTGCTTAATTTGAGTTTGACTGCTTAATTTGAGTTTGACTGCCGTATTGAAGTTTGCCTTTATAATTGAAGTTTGACTATAATTAGACTTGTTCATGTGTAAAGTACCATTTTTATCTCTCTCTCTCATGCTCGTGGACAAATGAAGTCAAGATACAGGAGGTAAGCTTGTTTCTGTTGCCATGGGTGATCTCCAAGGTGACGTCACTCTCTGGGATAGTGTCACATGGCAATACCGTTCCCCCTGATACACGGAACCAGAGGAATACTGGAAACTGGGCCTGCTGGTCCTTTGCTTTCCTGTAGAATGCAGCTGTGTAACAGTGGTAAATCCAGGCTCAATGCTATACTAGCACAGGAAAATCAAACGACAATTTTATTTGCATAGCGCTTCTTACTGAAAACTGTCACAGAGATGCTTTGCGGATTAGCAAAATGCTTTACAGAGTAGCTCACCAGGCAGAACACCTGTGTAAGGCACAGTTTACAGAGAAACACACACACATGCATGCACACACACACACACACATGCATGCACTAAGCCTGATGAGTGGCATGTACAGCACAGATTTGCCCGTTTATTATGTTTTTTATATGTCGTTATAATATCGGTTTTATTCATTTAGATGAGATGCCGCTCGCCAAAACCAGGAAGAAGAAGTCCAAAAAAGATGCCAATGGTGTGGGAGACCCAGAAGGTGTGTTTAACGTGGAATGAACTTCATTGATTGGCTCAGAGCGTGGGCTCAACATGGAATGAACTTCAATGGTTGGCTCTGAGTGTGGTTGTAACAGGGAGTGAGCTCAGGTGATTGGCTCAGAAGCCTGGTGTTACAGTGACGGCTCTTCAGTGATTGGCCTGTGCGCTAACGCTGGTGTTGGCTGTCCTATCCGTGCAGAGCCCGGGACGGAGATGGGAGGGGTGGGGAGCCGAAGGCCGTCCGAGAGCAGGGAGCCCCTGACACCTGAACCGCAGGACGTCCCACCACAGAGGAAGAAGAAGAAGAAGAAGGTGCAGAATTCAGGTAATCCTGCCAAACATGGAGAGTCAACTCAACTCAGAGAACTACGCAATATAAAACGACTTTGGGAGGGGGAAAGGGTGGAAGGGCGTGGCCAAAGATGTCGAAATATTAAAATAAGAATGCAACAAGTGTCTACTACATTATAATAAGGAGTGTACACTACAGTGTTCTTACACATATTGAACAGAATTCAATGGATACTTATTAATGAGTGTATACAACATTATTCTTATCAGTGTTCAGTAGAATATTAGTGAGTGTACACAACATTATTATGAGTCCACAAAAATATTTTAAGGAGTGTGCACTACAGTATTCTTGGTAGTGTTCAACAGATTAATGAGTGTATTCTGCGTTAGAATGAGTGGATGCAACATAATTATAATAATTATTCATAACATTATTATAAAAAGTGTACACTACTTCAAGGG
Organism: Anguilla rostrata; assembly: GCF_018555375.3. NCBI lineage: Eukaryota > Metazoa > Chordata > Actinopteri > Anguilliformes > Anguillidae > Anguilla > Anguilla rostrata. The sequence continues at coordinate 4,244,802 of NC_057947.1, forward strand.
ATCAATAGATTATTATTGAGTGTATGCTACGTTATTGCCATGAATGGATTTCACATATAATGGGTTAATGCTAAGTATAAGGTGAATTATTATTGGGAGTAATGGGCATCAGGACAAAACAGAATGGTACATTCTGAATCATTCTGAATCGTACAACAGTACCAATGTGTTTTTGATCTGAAGTGTTCATTGGCTTATTCATTTTTTGGAAGATTTGGAGGGGGACCCCGCGGGCCAGCCGGAGCTGGTGAACAGCGACGGGGCGGAGCAGCACACGGACGGGGAGGAGGTGCCCCGAAAAACCAAGAGGAAGAAGTGAGTTCAGCTCCTTCTGTCAGGAAGGGAGCTGCTTATGGGCGTGCGTGGCTGAAACGGCTGGCCTCTCTCTCTCTCTCTCTCTTTCTCCGCAGGAAGCTGAGGACCTCGGAGGTGCAGTGCGCAAATGAGCTGGGCGTGGAGGATGATGACATCATCACGGACGCGCAGGCCCCCATCCCCCAGCATTCCCTGTTTTCTGCGCCCCTGGGTCAGAGCCAGCCGGTCGGGAAAGTCTTTGTGGAGAGGAACAGTGAGTATCTTCTGCAGTGACCCAACACGCCACTGCCCCAACACCACATTTCTGCACTAACTCAAAACCCCACTTCTGACCCAATAGCCCACTCCAAACCACTCTACGCTGCCCCAACACCCCACTCACCCAACACCCCACTCCAGCACCACCACAACACTCCACTGATACAACACCCCACTCCACACCAGCACCCCACAGCAAACCACTCCAGCACTGCCCCAACACTCCACTCCATACCGGCACCCCACAACAAACCGCTTCACACTGCACGAATGCCCCGCTCCACACTGCACCAACACCCCACATTGCTAGGCCCCAACAACCTATGGTACAGTTTGAGTGTCGGGTTTGAGCAGTTACTGAGCACCCAGCTGTATAATGGAGTGTATGCTGTTTGCACACAGGTGAGTGAAAGTCGAAACAGGTTTGTGCAGGTCAGGCCAGATCAATGCAAAAGAGCACAGGTAAATGCAGGTGACTAAGTGCATTATGACTGTGTGCAGGACGGTTGTAGTAGGTGACTGAGTGCATTATCACTGTGTGCAGGGCGGTTGTAGGTAGGTGACTGAGTGCATTATCACTGTGTGCAGGATGGTTGTAGGTAGATAACTGAGTGCATTATCACTGTGCAGGATGGTTGTAGGTAGATGACTGAGTGCATTATCACTGTGCAGGACGGTTGTAGGTAGATGACTGAGTGCATTATCACTGTGCAGGACGGTTGTAGGTAGATGACTGAGTGCATTATCACTGCAGGGCGGTTGTAGATAGATGACAGTGCATTATCACTGTGTGCAGGACGGTTGTAGGTAGATGACTGAGTGCATTATCACTGTGTGCAGGACGGTTGTAGGTAGATGACTGAGTGCATTATCACTGTGTGCAGGACGGTTGTAGGTAGATGACTGAGTGCATTATCACTGTGTGCAGGACGGTTGTAGGTAGGTGACTGAGTGCATTATCACTGCAGGACGGTTGTAGGTAGATGACTGAGTGCATTATCACTGTGCAGGACGGTTGTAGATAGATGACTGAATGCATTATCACTGTGTGCAGGACGGTTGTAGGTAGGTGACTGAGTGCATTATGACTGTGTGCAGGATGGTTGTAGGTAGGTGACTGAGTGCATTATCACTGTGTGCAGGACGGTTGTAGGTAGGTGACTGAGTGCATTATCACTGTGTGCAGGACGGTTGTAGGTAGGTGACTGAGTGCATTATGACTGTGTGCAGGATGGTTGTAGGTAGGTGACTGAGTGCATTATCACTGTGCAGGACGGTTGTAGGTAGATGACTGAGTGCATTATCACTGTGTGCAGGACGGTTGTAGGTAGATGACTGAGTGCATTATCAGTGTGCAGGGCGGTTGTAGATAGATGACTGAGTGCATTATCACTGTGCAGGACGGTTGTAGGTAGGTGACTGAGTGCATTATCACTGTGCAGGACGGTTGTAGGTAGATGACTGAGTGCATTATCACTGTGCAGGACGGTTGTAGTAAGTGGCTGAGTGCATTATCACTGTGTGCAGGACGGTTGTAGGTAGATGACTGAGTGCATTATCACTGTGCAGGACGGTTGTAGTAAGTGGCTGAGTGCATTATGACTGTGTGCAGGACGGTTGTAGGTAGGTGACTGAGTGCATTATCACTGCAGGGCGGTTGTAGGTAGGTGACTGAGTGCATTATCACTGTGTGCAGGACGGTTGTAGGTAGGTGACTGAGTGCATTATCACTGCAGGGCGGTTGTAGGTAGGTGACTGAGTGCATTATCACTGCAGGGCGGTTGTAGGTAGGTGACTGAGTGCATTATCACTGTGCAGGACGGTTGTAGGTAGATGACTGAGTGCATTATCACTGTGCAGGGCGGTTGTAGGTAGGTGACTGAGTGCATTATCACTGCAGGGCGGTTGTAGGTAGGTGACTGAGTGCATTATCACTGCAGGGCGGTTGTAGGTAGGTGACTGAGTGCATTATCACTGTGCAGGGCGGTTGTAGGTAGGTGACTGAGTGCATTATCACTGCAGGGCGGTTGTAGGTAGGTGACTGAGTGCATTATCACTGCAGGGCGGTTGTAGGTAGGTGACTGAGTGCATTATCACTGTGCAGGGCGGTTGTAGGTAGGCGACTGAGTGCATTATCACTGTGCAGGGCGGTTCCAAGCAGCAGACCGTTTGGACCTGGGCAAGCCCAGCGACCAGCCGGATGACCTGATGGAGGTGAAGCCGCTGTGGACCACTCGGGACGTGGCCATGAGAGTGCACAGTGGCTTCAGGTGAGACCCTCGCCTGCTTTTAAATTCACACCCAAGTCATGTGACTTCAACCGGCGCTGCCCTTGTCACAAGGGAATTTCACAGGTGACTTGCTAGCGTGTGCGTGTGGTCAGACTCAAACGCATGCAATACGGATATAATATGAAAGGATGTTTCAAGCTGTGGCTGGGGAAGCAATGTGACGCAACCTTATTTGATCGGAGACCGACGTATCCCATTGGTAGGCCTTAAACCTATGAACAGAAAGGAAGTATTTTTTTCTTGAATGGGCAAAAAACACCCAAAAAGTGTGCATTGGTGAGGAGAAAAATATAGAGCCTCGGTGTAGTGTAATGGGTAAGGAGTTGGTCTTGTAACCTAAAGATCAGAGGTTCGATTCCCCAGTAGGACACTGCTGTTGTACACTTGAGCAAGGTACTTAACCTGCATTGCTTCAATGTATATCCAGCTGTATAATTGGATACAATGTAAATGCTATGTAAAAAAAACGTTGTGTAATTCGCTCTGGATAAGAGCGTCTGCCAAAATGCCTGTAAAAAAAATGTAATGTCATTTTATTTATTTCCCTAAGTGTAGGGCTGTGCGTAGTGTTTGCATAATGTTCGTGTGAATGCGCGCCTCTGCAGGGTGATAGGGCTGTTCTCTCACGGGTTCCTGGCGGGCTACGCGGTGTGGAACATCATCGTGGTGTACGTGCTGGCGGGGGAGCAGCTGTCCAATCTGCCCAACCTGCTGCAGCAGTACCACCCGCTGGCCTACCCCGCCCAGTCACTGCTCTACCTGCTGCTCGCCATCAGCACGGTCTCCGCCTTCGACAGGTAGGACTCGCCTGGGTGTGTGTGTGTGTGTGTGTGTGCGTGCGCGCTTGCGTGTGTGTGTGTGTTATGGTTATACACTTTGTTGTACGTCGCTCTGGATAAGAGCGTCTGCCAAATGCCTGTAATGTAATGTAATGTGTGTTCATTTGCATGATAGCAGCAGTAGAATGAATTCTGAATGTCTTTTCTGCTCAACTTCAAGCAAATGCCTCCAAACTCATTGGATGGTGCTTCATCCCACCGCTAATGCAACTGCTAAAACATACTGCCTAAGAGATTCCAAAAACTGGATAATTCTTAACTGGCCAAGTCTGTCAACCGGTCTGAATCTAATTGAACAAGCCTTTCATATGCTGAAGAGAAAACTTACGTAAGGCAACTAGCCACTGAAACAAGTAAGAGCTGAAGATTGCTGCAGCACCGGCCTGGCTGAGCATCACCAGAGAAGATAGTCAACGTGGTGATGTCTATGCGTCCGCAGACTTCAAGCTGTCATTGCATGCAAAGGATATGCGACAAAGTATTAAATATGGCTACTTTCATTTATGTAACATTAATATGTCCCAAACATTATGGTGCCTTGAAATGGGGGTGGGGTATTTATAAAAAGGTCTGTCATTTCTACTTGGTGAAACCAAACAAAAAAAATACCCTTAAATAAAAGCTGAGAATGTGCACTTTAACCACATGTGAATTGTTTGATTACTTAGTAATGCCTTTCTGAATGCAAATGACCTCTCTCTCACACATACACATACAGATACTCATACGCATACACGTACACATACTCACACGTATGACTCTCCCGTTTTGACACCTCTTCCTCTCTTCCTCTCTCTCAGGGTGAATCTTGCTAAGGCCTCCATGGCTCTGAGGGGGTTTCTCACCCTGGATCCTGCAGCACTCGCCTCCTTCTGTAAGTGACGTCCGACCGTCCTCTCACTCAAATTCTGTTCAGTTACTTCATTTCGTCAGTAAGCCAATCAGGAAATCTCAACTCAACTTTGTGTAGTACATAATGCAGTGGTTTGTGCAGTCCACACAGTGGTTCATGTAGTGCGTAATGCAGTGGTTTGTGCACAGTGGTCTCTGCAATCCACACAGTGGTTTATGTAGTGCATAATGCAGTTGTTTATGTAGTGCGTAATGCAGTGGTTTATGTAGTGCGTAATGCAGTGGTTTATGTAGTGCGTAATGCAGTGGTTTATGTAGTGCGTAATGCAGTGGTTTATGTAGTGCGTAATGCAGTGGTTTATGTAGTGCATAATGCAGTGGTTTATGTAGCACATAATGCAGTGGTTTGCGCAAAGTGGTCTCTGCAATCCACACAGTGGTTTATGTAGTGCATAATGCAGTGGTTTATGTAGTGCGTAATGCAGTGGTTTATGCAGTGCGTAATGCAGTGGTTTATGTAGTGTGTAATGCAGTGGTTTATGTAGTGCGTGATGCAGTGGTTTATGTAGTGCGTAATGCAGTGGTTTATGTAGCGCATAATGCAGTGGTTTATGTAGTGTGTAATGCAGTGGTTTATGTAGCGCATAATGCAGTGGTTTATGTAGTGTGTAATGCAGTGGTTTATGTAGGGCGTAATGCAGTGGTTTATGTAGTGCATAATGCAGTGGTTTATGTAGTGCGTAATGCAGTGGTTTGCGCACAGTGGTTTGTACAGGGCATTAACCTTAGCCTTTACCTCTCCCCCTGCAGTGTACTTTGCTGCTCTTATCCTGTCTCTCAGCCAGCAGATGACCAGTGACCGCATCAACCTCTACCCGTCCGCCAACCAGAGCCTGTGGTGAGGGCGCCGCTCTTCGTCCTCCTGTACGTCTCATCTTACCGTTCACCCCGAATTTCAGAACTCACTGCCCTCCCCCCCTTCACAGGCCCCCCGGCTCAGAGCAGCAGATTCTGCAGCCCTGGATTGTGGTTAACCTGGTGGTGGCGCTATTTGTGGGCCTGGCCTGGGTCTTCATCTCCACACGGCCCGAGATGGACTACACTGAAGGTGAGAGCCCCAATCAGAGTCATGTGACTAACTGCAGCTCTCTGATACTGTTCCATTATACAGCTAGGGCCAATCAGAGTCTGATCTGTGGGAAAGGGCTATAATGAGCCAGCCTGAGTCCCAGCTCTACAGTGGCCTGGTTCAGCTCTACAGTGGGAAAGGGCTATAATGAGCCAGCCTGAGTCCAGCTCTACAGTGGCCTGGTTCAGCTCTACAGTGGGAAAGGGCTATAATGAGCCAGCCTGAGTCCAGCTCTACAGTGGCCTGGTTCAGCTCTACAGTGGAAAGGGCTATAATGAGCCAGCCTGAGTCCACCTCTACAGTGGCCTGGTTCAGCTCTACAGTGGGAAAAGGCTATTATGAGCCAGCCTGGTTCCAACTGTACAGAGGGAAAGGGGTATAACAAGCCAGCCTGGTTCTAGTTCGACAGTCAGAACAGGGTTTGAGTTGATAGAAAAACTGTTGCAGTCATAGTTAAAAATCAACATATTTACTCATCAGGGAACACTTGCCATGGATTATTTTAAAGTGTTTTGTTGTATTATTCACGTGTGTTAATTGTCTCTCTCTCTCTCTCATACAGAGTTCTTAATGGCCATGGAGGTGGAGGAGTACCCCAGACTAGATGATAAAGCTGAAAACCCAGCCTGAAGGAGCTGTAGCCATGTTTGTGTTTACAATATATTTCAATATGTTTAAATTTGCATTCTCGTTGTTTGTGGTATTGACAGACTAAATGTGTTTGATGTATTTAAGAATATATTTTTGTATCACCGTGTATTATAATGTGTATACATGTAGATATTTTTATTTTGCACGTCATTTTCTTTTTTTAAATACAATGCTATACTCTCCACTCATCTGGGTAAATTGTATTATTTTTTGTGTGTGTTCTGCGGTAATTGTGGAGGGCTTTGCTTGTTTTCCCAGGGCATCTGTGCTCACATTAAATTAGGAAACCCAATAGCCAATCAACAGTTAAACACCCGGTACACACAATGATTATTTTACTGATTCTTTAATAACATTCAAACCTTCAAATTTGAAACGCAAACACGTGAATGCATGCCCAATCGTTTGGATTTATTTCTTGGGTCCCAAGTATATGATCAAAATCACAGCTTGAAAACAATGACTGCTATAGCTACGGAAGGGTATGGCTGATACCCAGTGTGTGTATGGTTGTGTGTATGGGTGTACGGTATGGTCATGTAATAATGGGAGCCCAGAGGAAAAGGGGGGTTAGTATCCATCTATAATGCAGAGCACAAGGTAATTTAAAATGAATTCTCTCTTCAACTAATAATGTACTTTCGTTCAAATCCCAATTGTGCCAGTACTGACTGGTTTGCAATGCACATCGGCACTTGCGTTGCCCAGGAATGCCAGTTTCAGTTGGCCAGGACAAAAGGCTGGAATTTTGCCTTAGTTTAGTGCTTATAAATACAATTGGAAATTCTGAACTGCAGAGTAGGTTTTGGGGAGTTGTAAAGCAATTGTACAAAAAGTACATTCATTAAAGCAAATTTATACAAGAATGGAAAAAAATGTAATCTCACCAAAAAGACTACTTGGCACATAGGAATTCCTGTGTCCTATTCATAGAGTACAATGTTCTTTTTGGATTTACATTTTAATACTCTGCTTATAATTATGCAAATCCCAAGCCTAGTTACATCCACTGCTGGAGTAAGCCCTGCTGGATGTGCAGTGTTTGATTTGCAAACATTTGAAAATTTTACATGTAACAGGCTATCAGAACAAATGAACAAATAAATATATAAATAAAACTAAGAAGCAAGTGTGAAAAGAATAGCTAACAAAGATATAGCAAAAGGTCCTGGGCCATTAAATGCCAAGGTAACCAAAACTGGATCATTAAAACTAACAAATGTTAAATTAACAAGCAAAGAAAAGAAATAAAGAATCTTTGCCTACCAATGGGTAAAAAAAGACATCTGGCATCAGTGAGGAATCTAGCGGGAATAGGTTGGAATGTAGTTAGTATTTGTATCATCATAATGTGTGAACACCGTTAATGAAGCGTGTCCCGGTGGTGCTTCAGCGTCAGAATTCATCTGTCCTTTACTGCCACCCAGTGGAAGAAGGATATTGTGCATGATAAACATAACTTTATGAAAGGCCACATGGTGAGATTGCCTATATAACTGGAAGGCTTTGAAATTACTTTGACATGTATTTATTATGTATTATCAACCAAATAATGGGCATGCTTTGTTAAACAATCAAAATTAATGAAAACAATTTTGAGGTAAGATTTCAAATATTTTCATTCATATAGGGTAGTATTCTCGTAATTCACGTCAAATTAGAGAATGTACTGGATTGAAAATATGAGACGTTCAATTCAGTAAAATAAGACAATACTGTGCAGCTTTGTGAGGTACAGAAAATAAATGCTATCACATAACAATTTTTGGAATTTATTATTCACTTAATGAAACTGCATGATTATAAAACTGAAAAGTATATTGTAAAAAAAAAATGTTGAGAATAAATTTGGGTTTAAATCGATGATAGACACCTCCTGTGTTTCCTGCTCATCTGCCATGTGTGATATTTACATATTTATAATACACAAAGTATTTCGACAGCAATGAGCAGTGAACACAGTGCAGTTCTGACACGGTGAAGGACGGTGTCTGTTCTCTTTTTCTCTTTTTTCGAATCGCAGGCGAGATTATCGATGCGCTCTGCGATGTATTGTGTTAGTCTCAGTACAGGCAACCTAAACGATTACAGAGTTTTATGGCAGCAGATCAATTGTGGTAGACGTGGTAGGGTGCGTGATGTCAGAGGCTCATCAGTAAAGAAAGCGCCCTAGGCTCTGAAGTTTATCTAAGTGGCCGTAGTTATTACAAAACAATTATAAAACAAAGAACAAATATGTTGGATTTTGCAATCTTTGCGGTCACATTTGTTGTTATCCTGGTCGGCGCAGTTTTGTATCTGTATCCGGTAAGGCAGTCCAAAAGAAAGGCTCTACGTCTAGAAGATAAATGTGACATTAAGTTAAATGACAGTGCTTTGTATTTTGATTGCATATTTGGTCGTGCGTTCATCGTCAAATAATGTGCTGTTTTGACGACATTGTTCGGTGTCAAGCCACTGCATTTAAATTGACAGCATTGCCATAATAATTAGCTTGTGCTAACTTCCTAGTTATAGCACATATGCTTTTAAACAGAATTGGCTGGTAAAGATCAAAATCAGTTGCAGGCAGATTTTCACATGTACTGAAATTGATAGCACTTTTTTGAACTAAGAATAACATGCATATGTTTAAAGAGCTGCCAATAACGTATTACAGTAGCTAACAAGTGATAGCTAGCGCGCACGGCTTGGACAGGACTGTACATCGCGTTTGGAATTGCAGAATAGAGGAATTCTACTATTTCAACATCTGCATATTTCCTTAGATTGGGGAAATATTCTAATATGATAAACGTATGCTGTTGCAACTCATGGGCAATCTGTATGCCACATTCCCTTTTAGAACCAGGCTGATTTTACCATGAACTTGCATGAAGGTCAGTTTATGGACATTTTCCACATTTGTATCTTCTGGTTTTTATTTGTTTATTTATTTTTAACTCAGTCAAGCAGACGAGCCTCTGGGATCCCAGGACTGAACCCTACAGAGGAGAAGTAAGTGTGGCTTTTCCTGTCCCTTTATACTTTCTTTTTCCATTTGTGTCGTGGGGTTGCTTTTCCCTATTGACCAGTGATGGGATGTATGTTTTTTCCCCTATTTTCCTGTGTGGATATACATTATATGACCAAAAGTATCAGGGCACCCCTTGGTCTGGGGCTGTTTTTCATGGTTTGGGCTAGGCCCCTTTTTTCCAGTGCAGGTAAATCTTAATGCTACAGCGTACAATGACATTCTGGACAACAGTTTGCGGAAGGCCCTTTCCTGTTTCAGCATGACAGTGGCCCTGGGCACACAGCAAGGTCCATATAGAAATTGGTTTTGTTGAGAACAGTGTGCAAAAACATGACTGGCCTGCACAGAGCCCTGACTTCAACCCCATCCAACACCTTTGGGATCATTTGGAAAGCCAACTGCGAGCCAGGCCTTATCACCCAATCAGTTCCCGACCTCACTAATGCTCTTCTGGCTGGATGGAAGCAATTTCCTGCAGCAGTGCTCCAACATCTAGTATAAAGCCTCCCTAGAAGAGCAGAGGGTGGACCAACTTCAAATTAATTCCCATAATGATGAGATGCTGGATGTCAGGTGTCCACATACTTTTGGCCAGGTAGTGTGTATGTTTTTCCCTATTGCCTGTCTGGATATGTGTTTTTCCCGATTGACCAGTGAGCATATATGTTTACCTTCTGCCTCCTGTCAGGGATGGGAATCTGCAGGACATCGTGAGCAGAGGCAGCCTGCACGACTTCCTGGTCGGTCTGCACGACCGGTTCGGCCCGGCGGCCTCGTTCTGGTTCGGCCGCCGCCCCGTCGTCAGCCTCGGGTCCGTCGATCTGCTGCGGCAGCACGTGAACCCCAACCGCACCAGTGAGTACAGCGCATTACATCACACTGCATGTTACATTCATGCTGGGCGGCGGTGTAGTATAATGGGTAAGGAATTGGTCTTGTAACCTGAAGGTCACAGGTTTGATTCCTGGGAAGGACACTGCAGTTGTACCCTTGAGCAAGGTACAGTATATAACCAACTGTTTTGCATTCCCTCAGTATATATCCAACTGTATAAATGGATGCAATGTAAATGCTATGTAAAACTTATTTAAGTAGCTCTGGATAAGACCGTCAGCTAAATGCCTGTAATGTAATGTTGCAGATGCTCCTGCTCTCCTGTGCGAGAGGGCACAAGATGGCGTAGCCTCCCTTGCCAGCCATGTGTTAGGCCTGAAATCCTGACTAAGCAGTAATTCGAGATGATGTATGCACTTAGCATTAGCGATCAAAAGCAGTGATCATTAAAGCCAGTTGGATGGCAAGTCCAGCTAAAGCACAGATGTTTAGTGCAAGGATGTACCTGGGACTATATTGGGAGTAGGGGCTGCATCACTGCACCCAGTTAGCCATCTGCCTTTTTAGCTGCCTTGTTAGCAGTCGTCGGGAAGTCCTGTGGTACACTTTATAGTGCACTTTGGGTACATATCATCATGGCCTGGAGATGATGAGTGTGGCTGAGTGTGTACACACCCACCTAACGCAAAATGTTCTCACAATGTTACTGAAATGTTTTGTGAGAATGTTAGCTGTGAAGGCAGTGGAGGTCAGTGGTCCTAGAGGTCCGATTGAATCTCGTACAGACAACCGTTTAACTGGTTGTGTGGAAAAGTCGCTGGTACTAAGGGCTGTCTGCAAGAACACTCAAGAGTCAAACTCCAGTCAAGAACTTTGTTCAACGTACACTCGCTACAATCTCCTGCTGCTTTCCCATTGGCCACCTGTTCACACCCAGATCATGTATGTACAGTGGCTGAAATGAGGTGCTTGACTGTTGACCGTACACCTCTCTGTGATGGTGAATTTTTCTCACAGTCCTCTGGTGCCAGGGTACAAACTGAGCCACACACCTTTAGGTCTTTTGGGCTGTTGACCTAGTAAGGTTAAGGTTTTTCCACTTCCGCAGCAGATACTTCTCAGTTTAATATAATCCTTGCCAGGTATCAGATGCAAGCTTTCCCTGCCGATGCTCTCAACAAAGTCCCTTTTGACCATATTTGGATCACAGCTCCTTTTCATTTCAAGTTCTTAATACATTTTTTTTAGCAAAAAATAAAAAATAATAACAAGGCTCCATTGCTTTACTTCAGCATTTTGATTGCTTTGCCTTTTAAAGAGGCCGCTGGCACCCATATTTACCTTTTATGCTTGATCTGCATTTTGTAATAAAATTTATTTCTCTCAAAACTCTCTTTTTAATATATTTTGTTGGTGTTTTCTGTCTTAAACGCTCCCAGAAGGATTTCTCTATCTGCCGTGAAGACCGCTGTGACTGCCTATTTTACTTTTATTTTGGAATGAATTTATGCATCATATGGAAAATGGCTTTGATTTCTTTTTACAGTCATTTCACAATTTTGTATTCTAAAAGTTTTACTCAACGGTTTTGTTATTAAATTGGTTCTCATTTAAAATTCACTCAGTTCGCTAAAATTATTTATGCGCCATAGAATTCGACTTCCCAGAATAAATCAAAAGTGACAGTTTTGCGGTCACTGAACCCCAGTGGCTCACCTACATGGGTACTCATCTGAGCAACTGACAGGCCTCCACAGATACATGTTTAGCTGCCATGTGATGAGCGAGGGTTAGCATTAGCATTGCAAACTTTAGCCTTTCCTCTTTTATCCCCATTGCCATTTGCAGCGGACTCCTTTGAGACCATGCTGAAGTCGTTGCTGGGTTACCAGTCAGGGTTGAGTGGGGACGCGACCGAGGCTTTGATGAGGAAGAAGGTGTACCAGGGCGCCATCGACCGCTCACTGGAACACGGCTTTCCCGCGCTGCTGAAGGTGTGCCGCCAATCTGCCCTTGCCCGTCCACACCTACCCCAACCTGTCCTCACTGCCCCACACCTGTCTGCACCTGCCCCAACCTGCTCCCACATGTCTACACCTGCCCCAAACTGTTCGCACTGCCTCACACCTGTCTGCACCTGCCCCAACCTGCTCCCACATGTCTACATCTTTCCCCAACCTACCCCCACCTGTCTACACCTGCCCTAATCTTCTCCCACCTGTCTACACCTTTCCCCAACCTACGCCCACCTGTCTACACCTGCCCCCACCTGTCTGAATCTCTGTCTCCGCATGTCTACCCCTGTCCCAGCCTGTGATTTCAGGCTAACTTTCCTCCCTTTGCATGCTGGGTAACAAAGCCCTGACTAGTGTAAACAAAGCTAGAGTTCATGTTTTACGCTTTGACACATTAGTTTTTGTTGATGTTTGCCTGTATGGAATTATCTGTGGAAGAGGGAAACAACCTTCATTCATAAATTAGCTTATAGTTGTTAGACATGTTTATCCTAATTTAGCATGTGATCAGGTGTAACTTTTTTTTGTTCATTTTAGAATCTGTCGTTCTTTGCTGTTGATCATTCAATGTAGTTTAATGCTCATTAAGATAGTTTTGGTCTTGTATGTATTATTTAGTTCAGGGTTGTGGGAAAGTTGGCATTCAGATCTGCTCCTACGTGCACTTGCTCCCTCTCTGGAGTATACTTCCCCCTCTGGGGAATTACTGCATTCCATCCCTGATCTTCATGGAATAAAAAAGCCATTTGGAAAAAAAACTAGCTGTGTTGGCACTCTGCCAGTCCAAAGTTAGACTTAAGAATGAACAAGAGCATCCTGGTTCACAGTAGAGCCAGTGAACCATTAATGGGGTCATCTGTCTCTTAGCCCCATAGGCCCCTCAGATTCATATCACTTCCTACTGACTGTAAAATTGGGTTATTTCAAAATAACCTAATTCATTGAACATATATGGAAATGCATACTAGATAACGTGTCATCATATTAGCAAAGGAGCGCAAGTTAAACATAATCAGAAAATTCTGATCAGCGTGTATCGCAGTGAAATTTCCCCCAACCATATTTCCTCAAACCATACTTCCTAGTAAGTATGCCAGTGTATGAATTATCTCTTCATCTTTGTGCTGTGATGTTAATTACATTAATTACGGGCCTCTCTGTCCCGTCCTCTCTCTCTCTCTCTTTGTTCAGCTGGTGGAGGAGCTGACGCAGAAGTGGCTGTCCTTTCCCCCCTCCCAGCACACCCCTCTCTGCGCGCACCTGCTGGGGTTGGCCATGAAGGCTGTCACTCAGCTCTCCATGGGCAACCGTTTCCTTGACGACATCGAGGTCCTCCGCTTCCGCAAGAACCACGAAGTGGTGAGCAGCGTCCTCTAGTGTGTGTGTGTGTGTGTGTGTGTTTGCGTGTATGCGCGTGCATGTGTGTGTTTGTGTGTACATACATGTGTGTGCACAGGAGTGTGAGCGAGCATCATACTTTCACTTTTTCTATCCTAACCTTTCTGTCCTCTATGCCAATTGTATGTATGTAATTACCTCTGATTGTACTATCCCCTTTGCCCCTACATGTACTTTTAAAATCAATTTAGATTTTTGTGTTTTTTTGCCTATCCTGTTTTTAATGTGTTGTACTGTGTCCTTGGGTTTCTTGAAAGACACATTGCAAATAAAATGTTTCATTATTATTATTATTATTATTCCATATTTGTGTGTGTACACGCTTTTTGGAGCTGGTGCTTATTTCCGTGCTGTTTTCCTCACCGTGCAGATCTGGTCAGAGATTGGCAGGGGTTATTTGGATGGGTCTCTGGAGAAGAGCTCCACCCGTAAGAAACGCTATGAGGAGGGTGAGTGAGACCTGGATCATCATACTGCATCATCGTGCATCACACTATAATAAAACTCAATTTTTAAGCTACTCACAAAAGTGTGAAAATTACTAGAATAAGACCAAGTTTAAAAAATGAATAAAGCTTGAAAGCCAGATGCCATATGTATATACCATATTTATTAATGGTCCTAACAGAGTATATGTGCTTGTGTGTGCATGTGTGCCTATGTGTGTATGCGTGTGTGCCTGTGTGTGTGGACGTGCGTGTGTTTGTGTGTGTGTGTGTGTGTGCGTGTGTGTGTGTGTGTCTGCATGCGTGTGCGTGTGTTAAGCTCTTTCTGAGATGGAGTCTGTGCTGAAGTCGGTGGTGAGAGAGAGAAAGGGCGAGAGCTCCAGCCAATCTGCATTCATGGACTCCCTGCTGATGGCCAACCTCACAGAGAGACAGGTAATGCCTCCAGGTGCATTTACATGCACACTGATACCCTGATTATGGCAATACTCTGATTACTGAAATGGTCACGTAAAAGCCTTTATCTGATTATCGTTATGGGCGTAAGGTCATAATCAGCACATTCAAAACCTGGTTAATACACCTGGATTTTTGCCCAATTATTGGTGCTTGTAGACGTCCTACTCAGATTTATTTGGGTTTTTTGAAACTGTGCCTGTCAGGCAGAAGTCAGAGAAATGGCTGCTGTGCACGCCATTTTCCTTGAGCACATACCAACTATGGAAAGAATCATGTAGATGTGGCTATTGGACCAATCACATTACTTATGCCCATGTAATCTGAATACTGGCATAAACTGATTACTCCCAGTAATCAGGGTATTGGCCACCTAGAAACCAATACATCACTCAGGCTCATGCACATAGAGACAAGCACACCTGCACAGAGATGAACACTTAAAAGCAGTTAAAAAGACACGTTTCGCTGTAGTTAATGGACTCAGCTGTGTTCTCTGTCCCGTGTTCCTGCAGGTTATGGAGGACAGTATGGTGTTCACCTTAGCGGGATGCGTCATCACTGCCAACCGTGAGTGTCGGGTGCACTGTAGCTCTAAACTGGGGTTTGTCGCTTCTGTTGGTGCAGTTGTTTTACACTCTGAAGTAGGTTTTATTTTGTACTGTTATCACTTGAGGAAATCTGGCAGAGTCATTTTTACCTGAGAATATCTGTAATGCAAGTGGCAGGTTCATATTGTGTTGCAATTGAATAGAGTCTTCTGCAACTCAGTATTTTCCAGAGGGCATTGTTTTCAGCCGTTGGATGATAATTTCTGTTTGCAAATATGTAAATGCTGCTGTGCTAAATTTAAATATTTATATTAATATATAAATTTAATTTATATTTTTTGAGATTCATTAATAGCTGTGCATAATTTGTAGATGATATACAGGGTACATTTCAGTACTGCACACGATGGTGTTTTTGGCAATGATACAATGAAGATGCATTCCTGACAGCTAATTATTTCTTTTCCATGATTCATAAATGTAGGCTGCAAAGTAGAAAGAAAATAGATGTTAGGAATGTGGCTAGAGTTTAAAGAGGGAGCTTATAGAAGACGAAACTGAAATGGGTGCACGAGCCAACAAAAATTTTTTGAAAAAGATTGCTTTGTTTTTTTTTTTTTTTTTGCTCTGCGTCTCATAGCCGGTAATCCTCCCTGCAGAATTACTGAAAGTTGACGTCCAAACTCACCAGCTGGTTGAAAGTGATTTGTGTGTGATTAAAAAGTAGCTTACTGAAACAGATATAAAAGTAGTGGGAATTCATCTTAATTTTGTTTTTGACCTCGTCTCTCGGATGGAGGAAGAGATGTAAGAAGGGTTGGACGTGCCATATTTAACAAACACACGTCCCTAGACGGCATCTGTGCCTGGCTTTTTCAATGGGCCTCTCTCTAAGAGAAACACCTGGGGTTTCAGCTAGCTTTTCATCCCATTAGCGGTGGACTACTACTGTTACAGATGTGCTCTAGCAAATTAGTGTATGTCCTCTGGTCATACTAATCCAAAGCAAATAATGCTTAAGATTAGTCTTTAAGAATAATGCTTGGAAATACACACAAATACTTGTTCGCTCTGCATCAGATACAATAACCTGTCTGTTTGTCGTGATTTTTTTTACCCAGTGTGCATCTGGGCAGTGTATTTCCTGTCGACGTCGGAGGAAGTGCAGGAGAAGCTGCACAGTGAGCTGCAGACCGTCCTGGGGGAGGAGCCTATTTCTCTGGACAAGATCCCCCAGCTCACGTGAGACCCAAGATTTTTACCCTGCTTGTGACATCACTCCGGGGGGGCCGGACGTTTCTAACGGCGGTGCGTCTGACTCTGCAGGTACTGCCGGCAGGTCCTGAACGAGACCGTGCGCACGGCCAAACTGACGCCCGTCGCGGCGCGAATGCAGGAGGTGGAGGGGAAGGTTGGCCAGCATGTCATTCCCAAAGAGGTGCTAATCCAATACAGTCTCGCTTGGTATTGCATATTAACTGCGTTTGCTTGTTTATAGTAGTGTGTGTGTGTGTGTGTGTATGTAAATGTGTGATGAGAGGTGACCCTATTTGGGGTATGGGAGAGGAATGGGGCAGAGGCTAATGCTAACAATGCCTGTTAACCTGAGACAACAGGCTACTAGCAGGGCAATACAAATGACAATGGTCTGTGTTTGCGCTGAATGGCATTTGCAGATGTGTGGCGTTAGCTGGGCTAGGATTTGGCAAAGCTAGTGCAGAAATGAATGGGAATGCTGTGTGTTTCAGACCCTAGTGATCTACGCCTTGGGCGTGGTCCTACAGGACGCGGACACCTGGCCACTGCCCTACAGGTATGTGTAACTTCTCACCTGTCCAACACCACCACTGCTCCTCTAATCATAGGTACATTATTTGGTACAATGCCCTTTGTTTTAACAAAATGTCACCTACCGTCCTGATATGTCACGGTTGTCACCTGCATGTTCAGCCTCGCTTGTTCTCTTATGAGCAGTCCTGCCGTCTCCCTCTTTCGTGCAGGTTCGACCCCGATCGGTTTGAGGACGAAGCAGCCAAACGGAGCTTCGCTCTCCTCGGTTTCTCAGGGAACCAGGCCTGCCCCGAGCTTAGGTGAAGAGTGTGCGTGTGTATGCCTGTGTGTGTGTGTGTGTGTGTGCGCGCGTGCATGTGCGTGTGTGCATGTGCGAATGTATACAACATGCTTGCGCTTTCTGTTTTAAACATTTGTTAGATCAGTTTCAGTATGATGTGAGAAGAGGTAAGACACCGTGCAATGCATTAGAGCTGCTCGTTACAGTTGATCTTCAGTTTACTTTGTCCTTAAGCATTATTGGATAGGTACCATCAAACACAGCTCAGGGAATGTTTTGCTAGCTGTGTGCTGTGTGCTTCACTGAATGTTGTGATATTGTAGATACAGATTTAAGGTTGTCAACACCTGAACACCACAAGACTCTCTAAACTCCATTCCGTACAGAAATAATTACTTGAAGAGGTCCTTATGTAGTTCTGTTCTAGTTACTTTTTGCAGAGCAGGTGTTCCATCTATTCATCTACTCATACATTTTTTTGAAAGATGAAAGATTTTAATCATATATTTATGTGTCAGGCATCTGAAAAAATAATGCAGAGGATGGAAATGAGCAACTAACATCAAAGAATGCAAAAAATCCACCCAAAAACTGAGTCGGATATTGAATCAATAAAAAACAAGTTAGTGGGGGGGCATTGGAAGACGTGTGGTAGATTATGGAAGCGATGTGCAGTAAAATATGGTGACCCTGGAACTGTCTCCCCCCCCCCCAGGTTTGCCTACACGGTGACTACCATCCTCCTCAGCTCCTTGGTGCGCAAGCTAAAGTTCCATCAGATAAAGAGCCAGGTGATAGAGGCCAGGTATGAACTGGTGTCCACCCCTAAAGATGATACCTGGATCACTGTGAGCAGGAGGAGTTAATTCAATAGCTGTCCCAGATTTCATAGAGAGGAAGAGAGCATGTATCCTGACATGCATTTGTCAATTTATTCAAGCTTCCACTATCTACAACCCACATGATCAAATTTTTCATTGATGACACGCACCGATTTCAGGACAAGAACAGTATTAGTCTGGCTACTACATTTCAATCACATTTATCTGAGCTCTCATTTGAACAATAACTTTAATTAAACCTTAATTTGAAGTGAAAGTCTTACTCCTCCTGGGACGTGGGTGCCTTTCGTGGTGTAAGCCTTCATTGTCATGGAAACGGACCCCTTCAGCACCATTTCAGCCGACCTTAGCCTCGGTGCTCGGACAAACACGGTGTGAAAGCACCGGATCTTAAACATCTCCCACCTTACACTTTTGACACGATGGGAATTACATTTTTTTTTGTAAATAAAATTACCTTGAACACTTGGTCTGTTTTACATTTATTTAAATAACCTGCAGGTGTGCCAAGATTATCTTTCACAGTGGTAGCCACCCCTGTTCCTGGAGATCTATCATCCTGTAGGTTTCATTTCAACCTTGATTTGGCACACCTGATTCTACTAATTAGCCATTTAAGGCGATCTCTAGCTTTTGAATGAGATGTGCTTTGTTAGGGCTGGAATGAAAACCAACAGGACGGTAGATCTCCACGATCATGGTTGGTTATATCTGTTCTATAATGATATAGATATTTTGTTACAGATAACAAAAGCATTTTAAGTTATAGTGGTAATCCCTGTCAACAAAGTGTGGAGGTAAAACAGTTCTACACACTAAAACAAAAAATTTGTTTCTACGATACTGAAATGGGCAAAATAATGGCAGAGATGTTTTTTTTTTTTTTTTTAATCTTTTTGGGTAATTAGTTGTTCCACCTGTCTTGAAAAGCAGAAGTTCCATAAACTTTACTCTGTATAGTTCCATTGTGTAATGTCAGTTAAACAACAAAATAGTGTGCTTGGTTGTTTCTGGATATAGACATGCTGTTGATTTCATGGTGGGTCAAATTAAATTACAGTATTACAGGCAATCTGTAATAGCCAGATACATTTGATGCGTAAAATGATCCGTTACACAGATTTCTGAAATAATGCCAATTTAGCCAACTACGGTTACTAAAAACGCGGGAAGTTCATGCACAACACGGAGTTGGTAAAAGGAAAACTGCATCTTGTACACAGCAGTACTCATGAGTCGTGACAAACCAAGATATGTGTCTATCTAACCGCGATGAAGTTTCCCCATCCTCCAATCACATCAGTTTGTACTGACATTTGATGGGCATCTGACAGTCAGACGCATGTTCTGTATCTATTTAGCTAATTTATCGAAACAAATTAGATTGTAAGTAAAGATAAAAAATAACCAATATAGAACATAACAACACACTTTATGGAGAACATAAACGGTCACGGTTAGTAGCCACACAGATCGATCGCAGCTAACTAGCTACAGCTTCAGTGTTTGTTATCCTACAGAGCGTAGGAGGAGCGGAAATGGCATTCCCGCCCGTTTCCTGCGTGAGAGCGCTCGTCCATCAGTGCATTAAAAGATGTAAAGATGGCGGAGCTACAGATGCTGTTGGAAGAGGAGATTCCGGCAGGTCGGAGAGCTTTGCTGGACAGTTTTACAAATCTCGAAAGAGTTGCGGATTACTGTGAAAATAACTACATCCAGGTAACAGGATGGATTTTCTTAAAACTCACTGTGGGCACTGGTGCTTGTATTGCACTTCACGAGTGGCGAAAGCGGGGGTTGGTGGTTTTTCCACAGTGTGTGGCTGATCCGGGTTATTGGCGTGCTGTGTTATGGAGATTCAAGTAGCTAGTTAGTAAGGGACTTCGCTGCGTTATATTGACAATTCCTGTGAAACTGTCCCGTATATGAGCCGTTGGCTGCCAGTGTTACCTGTGGTAAAATTACACTTCACACGTTTCACAATGCAGTCTTTTTTTTAAAGAAGGGACTGAATAAGTAACTGGATTGGCTATCATTTGCGAGAGAAATTATTTCTCGGGATGCAGTGTAGCGCTATCGAGGTCCGGCGGTTTCGCGAATGTTAAGCAAAGCTGACGTGCTAACTTCATGTGACGTTTCAAGTGGGATATCAATGCAACCATAATATGCACTAGTTTATGGGAAGATATGTTCGTAACAAACTATGCTAGCTTTCTGTGTGTCAGCGACGGCAAGCTAGCTTGATAGCCATGTTGAATTATACAAGCTGGGGGGCTAGCTAATGGAATTGACTGGGGGATGGCTGGGTGCATGTGGAAACGCTCGGCATCCAAAGTTCGCGTGTGGAGCAAGCAATCGTCTGGCAGCTGGTTTTTTTGCCATGTAAGCTCCCCCCAGTCTAGGGCGAAATTTGCCATGAAATGCGGTCATGACTTCCGAAGCACAGGAACTTTGAAGGATCTGAATCCGTATTTTGGTATGAACAAACTTGTTAGCCGAGTGTTCAGTCTTACATTTTCAGTTTATTCCATCACGCTCTAGGTATCGGCAGTCATTGTAATTGATTGTTTATGTCGGAGAGGCGTGTGTGGTTTTGCAAGCAAGGCAAATGTGCGGGTTCACTATTGTATCGTGGCTAGTGTTCAGTCAGAAGCCTGTCTGTAGCGTTTCGTATTGAATCGATATTTGGTTGGCAAATGTAATATAAATGCTTTAGCTGTTGTGCCATTAGCTTGTGAAAAGGCATGCCTCCGTAGATGTGCAATTAGGTAGGTAGCGAGTAAATGTCTAAATAACGTCGGACCCAGCAGGGGAAATATACAGCTTAATTTCAGTTTAACGAACCGTGGTCGCCCTGGAGCCTTTACGAGGCGCATGCGCACGCATCTGGACTAGTGGGTGTTACGGCATTTGTGAACAGATTCATGCATTTGACATTGATTTTAACGGATGGGGTTGTGTGTGTATTTTGTTAGTACGTGCATTGCCTCCAAATGTAGCCTCGCTGCTTTATCGAGAGGGTCAGTGCCCGCCAACCCAGGTGCTTGGAGAGGCAGGTACGCACCCGATCAAGGCTTCTGCATGGCTATTTGGTTGTGTTGAAGATTATTGGCGACATCACCAATAGTACATGTACAGTCTTGATGATGCATTTGGGTCCCTGAGCCTGATATGCAAAGCATGTGTGCTCTCGTCGATGAGTGTGTTCGGTGGCACCATTCCATCCAATAATGGGGGGATGGCTATAACTAGGTTTCGTCTGGAAAGATTTTTTGACGCTGCGTTTGAAAACTGCGTTCCAGGCCTTAGTCATATGTTGGCCTGTTTCAGTAGTTTCTGTTGTCTTTCGTCTTTACCGTTTAGTCACTGATCACTATGGAAACCTGAAGTTCTCTTAAATATCTTGTCAGGAAATTGGACTGTTCTTAAAATTTGTCAGGGGTTGCAATGTTTGTTCACCTTCATTTGCGCATTATTATGCCTCTGAAGTGTGCCGTTTTAAGACTGTATATTTCCTGGAAATCCTGTTTTCCACTTTTATCCAGTAAGGTCCAGATGCTGTTTGAGAGAATTCTTGAATAAAATTTTAAACTTGTTAAACTGAGGTCTGTGCTCACTGTGATCATTTGACACCATGATGGCACCCCCCCCCCCCAAGAGATGGCACATCCTTTGAGAAGTTGTATGTCACAGCAGATTGTGTGTGTGTGTGTGTGTGTGTGCTAATGTATACATATAGAACATGCTTGCAGTTTCGGCTTTAATCATTTTGTTAGATCAGTATATGATATGAGAAGAGGAGCGAACATGGCTCTTACCACACACTAGAGCTGCTTCTGTCAGTTGATATTCAGTTTGAAAGGGCTTATTTTCTCCTGTCCTTAAGCATTATTGAATAGGCACCATCCAACACAGGAGCTTCACTCTTTAACAGCTCAAGGACTTTTTTGTTAGCTGTGTGCCATTTCTCCTTCTCTGGGTGTTGTGATATCGAGGGTATAAATTTAAGGTTGTGAACACCTAAACGCCACAAGGCTCTCTAAACACCATTCCATGCGGAAATAATTACTTGGGGAGAGGTGCCACTGTCGTTCTGTTCTAGTTTCACGGTGTGGAAAACCGAGCCTCTGTTTGTTCACACGGGCCCAATTGTTTCGCTGCATTTTAACAGCCGAATAATTGTGCGTGTTTTGGGAGTCGGACTCGAGAGAATCCGCGGGTGCGGCGAGAAGGAGCGAAGGGGGGACTGTTTGCCCGCAGTCTTCCGACCGGCTGTGCCGCCCACCCAGAACCTGGCGTGGATTGGCCGGCGTTCGGTGTGAAATGGGCGTCGTGGAGCCAGACACCTGCTCAGCCTGTTCTCCTGCCCACTGCCCATGAAGAGGGGGGGGCGGGGGGGGGGGGGGTTACTGTACAGATTCTCAACTCACAAGGTTTGAGCATGCCTTTTTCATTAAGGCGTTAAAATACATGTATACAGTTACATGCAAAAGTGTGGGGACTGTGATCATTTTTGCTTTGACTCTGTACCCCGGTACATTGGATTTGAAATGAAACGATGAATATGAGGTTAAAGCGTAGACTGTCTGCTTTAATTTGAGGGTAAATGCATCCGTATCGGGTGAAAGCCCTTTTTATAGGTCTACATAGTACCTCCATTTTAGGGGAGCAAAAGTAATTTGACAATTGGCTGCTCAGCTGCTTCTTGGCCGGCCGTGTGTCTTGACATCATTAGCTCATGCACAAGAAAGCTAACAAAAGGTCTGGAGTTGATTATTGGTGTGGAATTTGCATTTGGAGTCTGCTGCTGTTGCCTTTCAACACGAGAACCAAGTAAATGTCAATGCCAGTAAAGCAGGCTATCACAAGGCTGAAAAATCAGAATAAATCGACAGAGACATAGCCACAACATTGGGTGTGTGAAAATCAATTGTTTGATACGTTGTTAGGAAACAAGAACACACTGGTGAGCTCAGCAATAGCAAAATACCTGGTAGGCCATGGGAAACCACTGTAGTGGATGACAGAGGAATACTTAATTGTGACCCAAAAAAAAAAAAAAAAATCAACTGTGGAGCAGATCAATAACTCTCTCTAGGATGTATGCATAGATGTGCAAAAGAGTACCTTAAAGAGAAGACGACAGCAGCATAACCTCTGAGAATTAAGCGCATGTTGTAAACCTCTGGTAAGCTTCAAGAACACATCGGCCAGGTTGGAGATTTCTGATAAAGAAATGGACTGAGTCTGACATGTACCAACGTGATGGAAAGTGGAGAAAGAAAGGAGCTGCTCATGATTCAAAGCCGCAACCCCCCCCCCCCATCTTTGAAACATGGTGGAGGTTGTGTCATGGTTTAGGCATGTGTAGCCGCCACTGGAACTGGCTCACCTTGTCTTTACTGATGATGTGACTACTGACGGCAGCAGCAGGATGAATTCTGAAGTGTTCAGAAACATCTGCTCAGATTCAGCCCGATGCCTCAAAACTCATTGGATGGTGCTTGCAGCCTTGTTGTGAGAACAAAGAACCTAAACACACTGCTGAAGCAACCAAGGGCCCCAAAGTGCACTGTTCTTGACTGACCAAGTCAGTCACCTGACCTGAACCCCGTTGAACATGCTTTGCACTTGCTGAAGACCTGACTGAAGGCAGTAAGCCCCGGAAACAAACTGGGGTGCAGATGGCCGCAGTGCAGGCGTGGCAGAGCATCACCAGTGAAGATGCCCATCGCGTGGTGACGTCTATGGGTTGCAGACTTCAGGCAGTCATCAAATGGAAATGATTTGCAACCAACTGCTAAATATGGCAACTTAATTTCAGATTGTGTTTATTCGTCCAATTACTTTTGCTACCCTAAAAGTGTACTGTATAACCTGACATGGACAGTGTGTAAGCAGTGTGTTTCTGCTGAAGTGAGCACTCCTACGAATGGCTCAACAGGTAAAGGCGATTGTAGCTTGTGCAGTCTGAGCCTTGTAGCTCAGAAACGGCTACATTATAGTCTGTCTTATCTTATTAGCCAACTATGACTGATATAATCAGTGGTGGGACACGATTGGCCTTGTTGTGTTGTGTAGCAATGCGATTGTCTCTGATTTTTCCTGATTGTCAGGAAATACTGATTTTGCAGACCATGTCTTTTGGGCCATTTATATTGGGATGTGCTGCTGAATATTCCTTTTTTTACACAGCTGGCTGTCAAAAGAGTGCAAGAACTCAGAATGTGTGGTGGTATGTCATGCCCCAGTCCCTTGCCTCTGCCTGAGACAGATGGTCCTCATTTGGCCAGGATCCCTCGGGGTGCCTCTATATAAGCACCCTAGGCTTTCATCTGTGACGTTGCATCTCCTGCAGTTTGCTGTGGATCTCCTGTATCATGCCGTACTGTATGGCATGGAGTGTGTAAAATGGTCCCTGGCTACAGACGAGTACATTAAAAGGAGCCTTCGGTGCTCCTTCAGGGATCCCCCCAGGCTAACGGTTAGCGGAGCTGGAAGTGCCTCCGAGGGTAAAGCAGCGGAGGGGTGAAGCGGCGAGCCGCGGTGTTCACACGGCGTAGCCTGCACCCGACCTGCTGAAAACATGGCTGCACCGTGCTAATTTAGTTAAGTAGCGCCGCTGTACCTTTCCCCGCTTCCATGGAGACCTCAGTCTGAGGTTTTATTGATTTTTTTTTTTTTTTTCCCCCGCCATTTCCGGAGGCGCTCGTAAATTCGGCGAAGGTGCTGCACCTCCGCAATTAATACCTGGAGGGAAACCCCGTCCTCGCAGAGGTGGGAGCGGCACGGCCGTAAATCAAGAGCATTTCTCTCACTTTTGATTTAAAATGAGAGAAAAGGCACGAGTGTGCTTGGCTGACACCCTGATTATAGCCTTTCTGCGACTTAGCCGTTGATGCCTCTGCAGGTACAGCAGTAGATAAGTGCTCCTTCGTTAAAGGCATATCTCTTTTTATTGATGTGAAAATTGGAATATTTCTCTGTGCTTCGTGGAAGAACGTCGGGGAAGCTAGAAAAGGTCCCTGCTGTTTTCCGTGTGGACTTATGGAATGGCAGTTGGTTCATTTTTCTGGTGTGTGAAGTCTGTTTGTTATTCAGTCTCACATTTCCCAAACAGTAGACTTTTCGAGATTCATTTTTTTTTTTTTTTTTTGGACGAAAGCACCTGGTATACTGTTGATATTGCCTTAAATAAGGTGCAGACTCGAATGGATGCGCTGCCCTGTAATTTAGAATCATTAGTGGGTACAATGTAATTAGGGTTGTTCTCCCGAGTGGGTAAGGGACATCTGAAAGTTTAAACCAGGCGCGGGCTGGTGGCGTTTTCTGGTGTGCTGTTACTACGGTAATGAGAGACTGAGATTAGATGGCCATCTGCAGATTGTTAATTACACGCCGAGGCTGTATTTGCTGATCACTGGTGCCAGAGGCAGCTAATTTATGCTTTGCTTTGTATCCGAGCCAGGATGCAGACACCTGGCCAGTCCGGTTTCCTCCTGCGATCCAGTCCTGTGCTTACCAGCAGCTCAAGAACAGCAATGCAATAAACATGGCTTAAAGCTGGAATTGTCGAATGTGTGTTTTATTAGCCTAATATTTATACATAGCCTTTTTTATGTGGGTTGTATTTAGTCTAGTGGTATTAGTTGTTTACCATTGTTTACACAACATTAATTTATTGTTTAGTAAGTGTTATTTTGGCACATGCATTTTTTTAGTTATATCTTTATTTTTACTTTTTCACGTGGGAATCTCTTGTTGTCGTCTAATTCTCCAGACTCCCTAGCAGGACTGACCTTACTTCAGTAAACAAAGCCAAGAGGCTCTCGAACTGGCCTATGACACATTGTCGGTGTGCTTTCTGGTGGAGGGGGACTTCCTCTTCAGCCCAAATTTCTGACATTTTCCCTGCTTCTGTTTTTCTGTTTTGCTGTGCCGTCTCTCCCTCTCTCTGTTCCAGAGTGCTCTGTTGGCATGACTTCAGACAGCAGTGCCAAAGCACCTCAGCAGGACTACAAAGAACAATAGCAAACCGGGCTATGCGGCCAAAGGGGGGGGGGGTTGGGGGTGGAGGGGAAGGAAACCTGTAATTCGAGTCAGTATTAGCGCTGATAGTAATTACCCCAACAGAGACGCATATGCAGTGACCCCTGTATTTACTGCTTTTGTCAGTACACCTCTCTACCTTTCTGAAGAATTAATGGGATTTCGAGAAGTCCCGCATAATAATTTCATATTAAATGTATCCCATTTATCTTAAACTCCCGAAGCACCGACAAGTAAGGACGTCCCCTTGTGTAAGGGGTAGAGTCATCTGGCTGTCAAACGAGGATCAGACAGACTGATATAGCTGCTCCTTGGAATCTGTGTAAAAGGTTTCGGCTCCTCCTGAAGTCGTTTAGCTTGGCTAATTACCGTCAGCATAATCAACAGCACAAAAGCGTAATAACCTCTTGATAAATGACATTCATCTGCATGCAGATTCAAACTTCAATAAAACGTTTATCTTGGCCGGCTAAATGAGCATTTCGCCAATGCGAGCATCCTGTGCAATGTGTTTTCTGCTGTGTTTCGTGCGCACCGTGGTTTTGGGGAAATTTGTTTTGCATTGTAGAGAGAGAGAGAGAGAGGAAGGATGACTGACATTACTTGTACGCCGTGCTCTCAGTTTGCACTGTGCACGGGTGGGGCCGGCTCTACTTCTGCCGTGTCCCCGCGGAAGCCTTGCGTATTCGCGATGGGGTTTGTTTGCACAAACTCAGTCAGGTTGTTATTGAAAGGATTGTTATTGAGGGGTGAAATTAAACGTGTAGAAAGCGGGGGGGGCACAGGGGGGACCTGCGGCGCGCGTCCGTGACCCGTTCGCGGGAAGCGAGCGGATTCCTGGGACGGCTGTTCCGCGGAGGTGGAGCAGGCCAGGTTTCTACATCTGTGAGCAGTTAGAGCCTGAGCAGAGAGCTGCGGGCAGACACCCGCTGTCTCTCTCTCTCCGGCTTCCTCCCCCCCCCCCCGTCCGTCCGCCCGCTTCTCTCCCAAACATCCAGCAGAACACACGAATCGAAACAAGAAGGGCGATAACTCCTGGCTGGAAATGGCGAACGCGTATTCTCTCTGACCTGGTAGACGTGACGGAAGTGGGTGTAGTTTTGAAACACAATGATGCTGTTCATTATTTTTTGTTTTAATTTCCCCTTTAACATGTGACCTGAGGTCAGTGTAAAGTGAGAAAATGACAAGGGCTGGAAAAATCCTCCATAGCTCAGGTTAGGCCTAGATGTCAAAAAAAAAAAATCATGAACCCTGAATTCATTTTTCTAAATCAAGTTCTTCTTTTTCTCTTCAATTTCTTGGTTTTAAAGGAGGCAGCATCTAAAAAGTTTCTATTTCTGTACAAATCATAATTACAAATATTACAAAATGTTCTGAAATTCAGCCCCTTTATAAAATTATATGATAAGGCTTTAGTATTGCTGGCTAACAATCTGAAATGTCACATGATAGCTTGGTAGTCAAGACTGATTAATGCATTATCTCACTAGGCAATTATCTAATTATCTAATCATCTCATCTATGATTGCAGTGACACGTGCATAAAATCAATATGAAGATCTTCTTGTGCTGCTTTTCGGTGTCTGCACCCTATAATACCCTACAATATACTATACACTTTGGGCTTCAACTTTTTCTGCACAGTTTAAGCAGTTCCTCTTAGAAACTTAAATTTTAACAGCTACAAAACTTGCCAATATGCAGGCTAACTATTGGGGGCAGAAAATTACCCTAAGTCGAATGAACAAAGCTTCTTTTGTCTCCGACGTTCGATTGAGTCAGGACACTGTCGCCATTCATATTGTTTCTCCTCACGTGAGCAGGTATGTGGATTTTTTGTAAATCAGTCGAGACTCTTCACTATTTGAAATATGGGGTGTGCTCTGAATCATGGGGTTGTACTATTTGAATTGTAGGGGTGTATGTACAACTCATGCCGGTGTATTTAAATTATGGTCGTTGTAGTTTTTGAATTATGGGGGTGTGCCATGTGAACCATGGGGCGTATACCATTTCAGGGGCTTACTGTTTGAGTTATGGGGAGTATTGTGTATGGTGTGCCCTGGCAGTGGTAGATTGTGCAATGCGTAGTCTCTAGCTCCTGTGTTCACCGTGCTGTAGTGGTTATCACAGACAAGAGCATACGCAGTTTAAACTGGGTCAGGATTAGCCTAGCTCCTGTCTTCCTCTAACAGCACAGTCAGGACTGCAGGATGAACAGAGCAAGAGGCAGAGAGAGCAGGATGAACAGAGCGAGAGAGAAAGCAGGATGAACAGAAGGAGCGCAAATCTAGGGAAGGTGTTTTGTAGCATTATAAATGAATGAACCTTAGACTTCCTTAATGAACACATTGCCTTGGGTAAGAGTCAAATTGACTTTTTACCAAAATGTTGTTCTACAAATCACATTTACACCATACGCACCTTAATTGATCATTATGTTCATCAAAATAGAAGGAAAATAATTGCTTGCTTTGCAGATTTTCTAAAAGCATTTGATTCTGTTTGGCTGTTTGGTAAAATATTTGATATAATAAAATTGATGTCTATAGAAAATAAAAGTGGCCTTAAAATTGGCAACAAGAGAACAGAATTGTTCATTCAGGGGTATAGAGTGAGACAGGGTTGGAACCTAAGTCCAATTTACATAAATGAATTGGCCACAATATTGGAACATACTGCAGCCCCTGGTCTCGCTCTGCATGATAAAGAAATACAATTTCTGCTCTATGCAGATGACCTGGCTCTGCTGTTGCCTACAGAACAAGGTCTACAGCAGAACCTGGATTTGCTTGAGCAGTACTATCAGACCTGGGCCCTGCCAGGTAATGTAAAAAAGACAAGAATAGTGATTTTTCCGGAAAGCCCCAGATCTCAGGGAAAATAATTAGATTTAATATAGGATCAAATGCAAAACATTTGTGAAACTCTTCCTGTTAAATTATGAAAAAGAAATGTTCTTTTATAAAATTACACAAATTTGGCCAAATTTTTTAAATCTTCCTGATGATAACATTCCTACCTGCCATAGCATAGAGACAGTGTGTGACACTAAAGACAGAGACAAACTCATAAATGTATTTTTTTTAATGGTATTCCGTCAAAATACTATTATTACTGGTTTTTTTTAAATTTGTTTTATTAGAATCTCTGATTGTAATGGTAACTATATTCATTATTGTTCATGCATTATTTGTACTGTTACACTACTTGTTTTTGTATGTTTCCTATTTGGCAATATCTACTATGTGCCTTTCCTGCCAATGAAGCACATTGAATTGAACCGAGAGCCAGATGAACAGAGAGAGAGACCGAGGAGGATGAACAGAGTGGGAGAGAGAGCGGGAGAGCAGGAGACCAGGATGAGTGAATAGGATCTTAAGGGGCTGACGACATGTGAAAGAATGCTTTTAAGTGGGAAGCCAGTTTTCTGTTAAGTTTTGCAGGCCTGTGTCTCTCGGAGTAAGTGAGGGCAGTGTTGCTTTTACTCCATGAGTGGGTCGGAGATGAACAGTGGACATGTGTTCAGTGCTAAGGGGTGCTAAGGGTTGCCCATTGGCAAAAGGGCATGCAAACAAGGCAAAAGGGCATGCTGTTTGTGGGTGCAATATTCGAAAGGCCGTCCCTGTGATCTCGCTACGGAGTAGATATTGATTGTTCCATTTAGTTTATTTAAATTCTGAACTGAAAGATCCCAATCCCTCGATCCAGCTCTGAGGATAGACGGTAAGCGTGCACCAGGCTCGTGACACGCGTGGTCAGAGTAGTCCTAACCTCACGGACGAAGCCCCCGAAGGCGTTTCCACGGTGAGAGTTTTTGCATCTGCCGTGATCGAGCCTCGGTTACGCTTTCCAATTTTTCCCGCGATGCAAATGGAAAGGGATCGGCCACCGCGTCCATGCAGCGCGAAATGCAAATCGGAAGAAGGTGCGGTTTTCATCGCTGCGTGCGTGCGTTCGTACCCTCTCGCCTTGGCAGCGAGTGCATGCATTAGCAGTGCATATCGCGTCTGAATATGCGCACGTCTGCGTGTCTCATATCCCTTTGTATGGGTGCGATGCAGAGGTATTTGCACAGGGGTGGGGAAATTTCATGACTTGGTGTTCTTAGTGCATGAGGTGATCATCTTTTTCCTGCCTTCAGGCCTGGAACCCAAGGAGGGGAATATTAATATTGTCGTATTTCAAATTTGTGGTGTGTCTAGATATTAGGGGTGTAACCATACAACTTGATCAAGATACTCCTACGATGCAATACGATTTCTCAATCTATTACGATGTGATACGATTTTTAACGATCGCGATACGATGCAATTAGCTGAGATGAATGTGACCATTAGCCTAGATCTGACAGATTCCCCCAACTGTGACACAAGAGATCATTGAAATAACAAACAGCATAACTTAATTACATAAAGTTAATAAGTGTGTTGACTTCAGTGCTTCAGTCTGCCAAAATAAAGGTTTGCCGTGTAAATTGAGGATTCGAGGCAATACAAATGGATTCATGCACATCACAGCGATGCTGTTGTATCGTGATGTCCGTATGGCGATGCGTTGATGTTTCATTACAGCCCGTCTGATATTAATAATTGAAAGAATATTTCTGTGCAGTCAAACGTGATATTGTAAGAGCCCTGCAGTGTTGCATGTGTGGGGAGTGTGCAGTGCTGCATGCTGCTGTGAGTGTGTGGGGAGTGTGCAGTGTTGCATGCTGCTGTGAGTGTGTGGGGAGTGTGCAGTGTTGCATGCTGCTGTGAGTGTGAGGGGAGTGTGCAGTGTTGCATGTGTGGGGAGTGTGTGGGGGAGTGTGCAGTGTTGCATGTGTGGGGAGTGTGCAGTGTTTCGGTTCTCAGAGCTCAGACCACCTGTTGCCGTGTGGCTGAAGAAACGGACTGTTGTCCAATCTGACAATTCTGAGAGGCAGAGAGCGCTCCCTGCAGAATGTGGGGCCGTCTGTGGGGCTGTCGCACAGCGTAGGGAGAGCGAGAGAGAGAGGGATGAACAGAGAGAGAGAGAGAGGGCAGGATGAACAGAGCATATGAGCGCAGGATGAACAGAGCGAGAGAGAGAGCAGGATGAACAGAGAGAGAGCGAGAGAGAGAGCAGGATGAACAGAGAGAGAGCGAGAGAGAGAGCAGGATGAACAGAACGAGAGAGAGCAGGATGAACAGAGAGAGAGGGCAGGATGAACAGAGAGTGAGAGAGAGAGCAAGATGAACAGAGTGAGAGATAGTAGGATGAACAGAGCGAGTGAGAGAGAGAGAGCAGGGCAGTATGAGAAGCGACAGAGTTGGGGCAGTTGCGCAGTGTAGTGCAGAGTCCTCGTGCTGATGATCGGGTGCTTCTCAGTCCTATGATTCGCTGCTCTTCTGTGGCACCAAGAGACGAAGAGAAAAAACGCTGTGTTTCCCCCCCTCTCTTAAAACATGTCTGTTCTCTCTCTCCGTCTCTCCGCAGTCGCCCGATAAGCACAGAGCCTTCGAGGAAACCAAAAACTACACCACGCAGTCCCTGGCCAGCGTGGCCTACCTGATCAACACCTTGGCCAACAATGTCCTGCAGATGCTGGACATCCAGGCGTCCCAGCTGCGCCGCATGGAGTCATCAATCAACCACATCTCTCAGGTGAGCGCCTCGGCCCCGCCTCCAGCCCCGCCCCCCCAGGGGCGCACACACTCCAGGACCGGGGGGGGGAATGCCATGGAAAGAAGGCGCTTCTCCTCTTCAGTCCCTCTCCTCCTCACTGCATCTTTCCTCTGTCCTTCTCCTTCTCTCTGTCTCCCAATGTTTTCAGCCCCTCCTCTCGCCACCTCCCATGTTATCTTCTCTCGATTTTCTCTTCACCTCCACTACCTGCTCTCCATCCTCTGATTTTTCTGCCCAGGTTTTAATGTTTCTGTACCGTAGGTAGGTAAGTGGATGGATGGATGGATGGATAGATAGGTAGATAGATGCATGCTATGGAACTCAAGAATTAAACAATACAACACACACACAATACATATGATGGACAAGATATGGAGCAAAGAAGATATAAATGTACAGGAAAGAAGCCGGTACATTATGAAAAGATGGTGCAAGTTTCCTGAAAAACATTTCTGAGAAACCTTAAACTCTCGATGCTATTGGTCTGTGCAGTTTAGGGTAACCTGTAGAGGATTCCACATAAAAGGTGCGTAGAAGGTATCGCCCACACACCACACAGCCGTTTGCCTGTTTTTTTGGTTTTCCTGAAGGTGGGAAACGTGACCTCTTTCACTGACCGGCTCACTGGACAGACATTGGTGCCATCGTCTTTATTCATCACAACATGT
Organism: Anguilla rostrata; assembly: GCF_018555375.3. Taxonomy (NCBI): domain Eukaryota; kingdom Metazoa; phylum Chordata; class Actinopteri; order Anguilliformes; family Anguillidae; genus Anguilla; species Anguilla rostrata. The sequence continues at coordinate 4,277,135 of NC_057947.1, forward strand.
TAGCTATCACTTGTTTTTCTTAGTCAGCTGCTGAAACAGTTGCCTTCTGTTGCCCACGTCAGACGCCCCTGATGCACCGTGTCTTCATTAATCCTTCAGCAGTAATCAGCGGTGTGCAGCGAAAGCCCGATTATGCTTCTCTGCAGCCCTCCTGCGCACAGGGATGATTTTCTCGTGGAATCATCTTTGGTGCGTTTCGTTTACAAATGCGAGCGAACGCGAGACTGCGGAGGCAGTTTCCCCCTCAGTCTCAGGTTGGGTTGGTGACGCTGCACGATTACACATTCATTTGCCCGTGGCCACAGAGGATTGCGTATGATTACATGCAATTAGACGTCGGTGCAAACGATTCGTTTACACGTGGTTTCAAATGGTAACGTTGTTACTTGGTTACCCAGGGTCTGAAACTAGCAAACCCACCAAATGCGGGTGGATTATGTCGGTGTCTGGCAAACGGGACCTGTTTACCAGACACATTGTCAGGTAGAAATCAAGCTGCCAAAATCCTCAGTACACTTACGTGGAAGTTCACGCGGTTACAGCAATGGCAAGCACAGCTTCAGAACATGAGACTTCAACTCCCACAAATCCTTGCGTTCGTCAGGATACTCTGATTGGACGTGCCTGCGGTCCGCACCTGCTAGAGCGTTGTCGAGCGGCAACCTAAAATTGGCCTGTACGTTTCTGTGAAATTTGTCACCCAAATTATCGTTAGTCAGGTGTAGAAAAATGTGGCAACACATTGCTGGGTTTAAAGAAGATCTGTCAAAAAGAGGAAGACATGATAATGTTGAACAACAAAGCGAGGTTAAAAAAAAGAGTTTTAATGAGAAGTGGATGCGTAATGATAACGGCAAGCGTCATCTGTGGCTGATGTTCGAGGCTTCCGCGAATCGCGCTCTGTGCTGACTGCCGTCTACGTGCCCCCAAAATGTCAAAACGACGCTCCTGAGTGAGGCACCTTCTGAGTTTTATTAAAGCTGTAGTTCTAACATTGGTAACCCTGCCTTCATTTAAAAAAAATAAAATAATAATAATAAAATATCATAATTACTATTATTTGTTCATTTAATTGCATTCTGAAATTGATTTGGTCTTAAAACAGACTTTTTAAAAATGTTTAAAAAAAAGCATGCTTGTGCAGTTGTGTGACGTTCATTTTCACATTGTGCACAAATAATGGTGTCTGGTAAAATGTCCAAGGGTCTGGTAATTTTTTTTTTTTCATCCACCGGACACTGGTGGTTCAACAATAAGTTAGTTTGAGACCCTGGTTAACTATGATTAATGAACTTGGGGTTTCACATGATTACTCTGTTGGACGTGGTCACACAGGTTGACCTTTGACCTCTGTTTTGCTCCGCCTCTTCCTTTCAGACAGTGGACATCCACAAGGAGAAGGTGGCTAGGCGGGAGATTGGCATCCTGACCACCAATAAGAACACCTCCCGCACGCACAAGATCATCGCACCAGCCAATCCAGAGAGGCCCGTGCGCTACATTCGCAAGCCCATCGACTACAATGTGCTGGACGACATTGGCCATGGGGTGAAGGTAGGGCAGGTCACGGGCTCCAGGAATAGGACTGGCCCCAAAGAGATGGGTAGGGGTGTAGTGTTGGGTACAGAGAGATTAGAGGAAAAAGGGGTGATGGGTAAATGGTGTTTGGTACAGATGAGAGGGCAGTGCAGGGGCATTGTGGGTCCAGTGAATGATTGCTTGAGGGGGGTGGGGCCTTCGGTTGTTTGAGTGTTTGGATGCACCAGTACTAGTATGGCATACACACTCTTAACCTTTCCTATGAATCTGCCATACCACATTATTGCAAGTGTATTCTTAGCCTGCTCAGTGGTAGGATGTTTGCATCTTGAGTGAATTTATTTTCATCGTGACTTTTAACACAGTCTTCTGCGTTTCTAACACAGGTTGTGATTAACCTTGTTTATTTGCATTTGTCTCCGACTGAACTACCCTCCCACTAACGCTTGGATATTGTCTCTCTCTGCCTCTTGTGTTTGCTTCACGTGTGTGTTAAGTGGTTGCTTAGGTTTAAGGTAAGGACATATCCAGGACCCCCTTCTGACCCTTCCGAGGGGACTAAAGGCGCTATCTCTTCTTCATCGTCACACTCCTCAGCATGCCGGCAGTAATTACCCAGCTAACGCTAAATGTTCTCACAACGCTGCTGGAATGTTCTGTCGGTGTTATGGCATTGCCACTACATGGCAGCAGCACTGTGAGGACATCGTGTGTTAGCTGGGTTTATAGTAACAGCCAGGGTCCTGCCACTTCAGATTTGATTCTTATATTGTAGAGCAATACAACAAAAAAAACAACCTTTTATTACCTTTGTCGGTCCTTGTTTTAAGTGCTGGCGTAACCGCAATTTCCAAACTCAACTTTACAACCAAAGACATCCAGTTTAGTCATTTGCTTAAAAATGGCTTGGTGCTAATTCAACAAGAGGTTCCGTTTGAGCGTAAAGAGCAGCAGCACTTCAGTCGGCTGAGCCTCTTCGGCCCGTCAGGAGGGCCTCTCTATGCCAGATAAATTATTCTGCCGTTTTACTGCCTAATGTAGAGAATCAGTTATTTTAATCAGTGATTCCTTTTAAAGTGTTTTCCATGCCCATTGCTGGATATCGATAGAAATAGAGGTTTGATGTGGTTTCTAGTGTTCCCCTGCCTTGGGATATTGGGTTTGTTCTGATTGTTCGTAATACATGTGTCTGATTGGCTTACTGAGTGTTTAACAGTGCGTGTGTGTGTGTGTGTGTATGTGTGTGTTTGTGTAAAGAGTAAATACCTCATTCTGCATTCCTCATTAAAGCCCCAGCCCTTGCCGTACCACTGTTCCTACCTCTGGCACAAGCCATCTTCCTCTTGCCTGTCATCAGCAAAAAGGGGCGGTGCTTTAGCCGGACTGTGGGCGGAGCTCTCGTCTCCCGCCCCGCCTTGTCGTCTGTTACCTCCACGGGAGACATGTTGCGTATGACAAAACCTTTGGCATCGCTGGGTTGACCAAGCCACAACAGTGCGCTACGCGAACTTATTTCCCAACGAGCATGCGTGCTCCTAAGTTTAAAAAAATTCAGGAGCTCGCAATTGCATTCCTGTTAGCACATGTGCCTCTAAATTATTGGGAGCCAGCGCCCTGCATAACATAAAGGGCCAAGACAGGAGACTAAGAAGGCGATCGTAAGTCAGGGGGGAGAAAAGGAATCAAGAGGAGGGGAGGGAGTGGAGTGGAGTGCGTTTGGAGAGCAGAAGATCAGGAGTGGAGAGATCCGTGCTGTGTTGCTGAGTACGGCAGAAACACTGAAAGATCAGGAGCAATAGTGACACAGTCAGTGTCGTTCGCGGACGGTCTGTGTCACTCACAGACGTCCTCCCTTAAAGCACAAGGCCGCCGCACAGTAGCATGGAGCAGCACACACGATAATTTGCAGTGACATCATCAAGACGATTCCGAACGCGGATGCCCAGGATGGTTGTTGTGCGCGCGGCTGCTCTGGTATACGGTCTGCAGCAGCTGCGGGCACTCTGCTCGGTTGGCACACTGCTCTGCTGGCACGCTGCGCGCTCGCAGTGTGGAAATCAGTGCCATGGCAGAGGGCACTTCAAAAGAAAATATGCATGTGAAGCTCGGGGATTTATGGAGAGTACTGCAGAGAGTTGGGCTATTAAGTACAATTGGACCTTCCAGATCGAGAGGGAAAAGTATTTTAAAGAATCTCATTGCAACTGGTTAAAAATAAGCAAGATTAAGTGATTTCTTGCATTTCTTCTGCAGTGGATACAAAAAAAAAACATTCCCCGTTTTTAATACTGCTGTCTGTTCTCAAAAGGGAAAGAAAACAAAAGGTTTTTTGAGTAGGAATCTGGCTGAGCAATTTAGTTTCTGTCATGAATTGAAGTGATGGCGGCGTGCGTCTGGTCGCCATGGTGACAGCGCCAGGTCACTTCCTGCGGCGGTGCAGGAGCCAGGCTGGTGGCACGGCTGCAGAGCTGGGGCTGGTGTTTGTGCTTCTCTCTGGGCTGTAATGCATGGCGTACTCCCTCCCCCCCCCCGGCTCGCTGTGTATCTCCGTGTTTGTGCATCTGCGTGTGCGTCTGTGTTTGCGTTCCTCTTCCTGGCACTGCCTCCCTCCCCAGGGGTGCGCTCTGGTTCACCGTGTTCCTTTCATGTTCCCCCAAACCGTACCTCCGTGCCCACCACCCCCCCTTCATCTTCATATCCCACACACTGCGTCTAACCCCGCCCCCTGTCTGTCACAGGTCAGCACTCAGAACATGAAGATGGGCGGTCTCCCGCGCACGACCCCGCCCACCCAGAAGCCGCCTAGCCCGCCCATGTCGGGGAAGGGCACTATTGGGTACGTAACGGGGCCCCGCCTCCAAACTCAAAGCAACCCATCCCGCGCCCCGAAGGCGAGCGGACCCCATTGCACGTCTGCCTCGGCCTCCGTGTGTATGCAAGCGTGCACGTGTGCGAGCGTGCACGTGTGCGCGGTCCTGCTCTTTACTGCTCGCTCACGTTTTCGAAAGCGCGCACATTTTTGGTCTACGCAACAACAAAAAAAAAAAAAAAACAGTGGAACAGCAATGGCCGTTTAGTGACATTTGACATAAAGCAGAAGTTCATTTAATTGGGCCAAGGAGGGATTTGGAACAAGCAGACAGACAGAAATAACTTTTCCAGCGTGGTCCGAAGTTTGGGATTGTTTTTAGCCGCTGCAACCTGGAGGACTCATTTCAAAAGAATCTCCTCGCGCATGAGTCACCGTGACCAGTCCCCAGCAGCTCTGTGTTTAATTTAGTGCAGTAACGGATCCTGGCGTTGAGGAAAAGAGCTCGTATGAAAAACTGTCTGTCTGTCTGTTTCTGTCTGTTCGGTTTCTGCCTGTTCAGTTTCTGTTCGGTTTCTGTCTGTGTGTGTTTGTTTTTGTCTGTCATTATTCTGTATGTGTCTGCGTGTGAATTTGTTTTGTCTGTCATTATTCTGTATGTGTCTGCGTCTGCATTCGTTTTGTCTGTCATTATTCCGTATGTGTCTGCGTGTTTGTGTTTGTGATCGTTTTAGCCGTCTGGGAGTGTGTTTCCGTCAGCAGAAGATCACGGGATTGGCTGTGGCGTTGGTCGCTCTCTCTTTGTTCTGCTCTAACATTTTTTACCTCCCCTGGCACCTCCTCAGAAAATTGTCTTCTCCAGGATTGGGGATCATGTGATTTGGATTTGTGGCTCAGGAATGAGTCATATGGTTCCACGAATTGGTACGCGAGGTTTAAGAGGGGAAAAATGTGATACAGTTCATATAGAAAGAGGAACCATTCACGCAACATGTGACCACAAATGTGATCCCTCCATAGGACCGAGTGCATGATGGGAAATCTGTGAGGGTCCGTGATAATGTCTCATCCATCCTGCTGTTTCCAGCAGCCAAAATTGGGACAAAGGGCATCTTTCACACATGAGGTGTTGAAGCGAGGGCCTGATTCACTGTGGTCATTTAAGATCCCTGGGGAAAATGGCTGCCGTGCATCACTCTGGTGCTGGATTCCCATTGGCTGAGGTTTCCCGACCTCATAGCGTAATGTGAGATTGTGAAATACAGCACCAAGCGCAGACTGTTCAAATGAGCTGCTAGCATCCAGCGCCAAGTACAGACTGTTCAAATGAGCTGCTAGCATACAGCACCACGCACTGACTGTTCAAATGAGCTGCTAGCATACAGCACCAAGCACTGACTGTTCAAATGAGCTGCTAGCATACAGCACCAAGCACAGACTGTTCAAATGAGCTGCTAGCATACAGCACCAAGCACTGACTGTTCAAATGAGCTGCTAGCATACAGCACCAAGCACAGACCATTCAAACGAGCTGCTAGCATACAGCATCAAGCACTGACTGTTCAAACGAGCTGCTAGCATACAGCACCAAGCACTGACTGTTCAAATGAGCTGCTAGCATACAGCACCAAGCACTGACTGTTCAAATGAGCTGCTAGCATACAGCACCAAGCACTGACTGTTCAAATGAGCTGCTAGCATACAGCACCAAGGACTGACTGTTCAAATGAGCTGCTAGCATACAGCACCAAGTACAGACTGTTAAAACAAGCTGCACCAATGAGCCGCTAGCCTGCACAGAATGCACTGGCTTCCAGTCTAGGGCAGAACAGGCTCTGCCACTGGTGATAATTGCTGCTCATTAAATGCTTATATTAATTTGTAATCCTCCTTCGTATCACGCTGCCTGTGGCAGCAGTAGGCAGTTGAATCTGTTCACTTTCCAGTCGACTGTATATTCACACACTAAAATGTATTTTATGTAAACGTGTGCTTTAGCTCAGATTGGTGTTGATAGGGTTAGTAGTCGTGATAGTAGTGGTTTGCTTTCGTTTTTTTATATTGGTCAGAACCCTTAATGATGTCTGTAGAGGTGTGTTTGGGACACAGAGAGAGGGAATGCTGTGGGAGAAGGAACACTGTCAAAGCTTCATACACTCCAGCACAGTGAACCTGACCCATTTCACGCTGAGGATGACTGTCCCTGTAGAACCAAGAGCACTCCCCTTTAATCCCCTTGTCCCCCCATCCCCTCCCTTCCAAGGTTGCATTGTGTTTTTCACATTTTATTTTCCCCTCTCACTTTTTCACCCGTGTGTTAAAATGCTCTCGTATCCCCCACCCCCTCCCTCACAGGCGGCACTCCCCCTATAGGACCCTTGAGCCAGTGCGCCCCCCTGTGGTCCCTAACGACTATGTCCCCAGCCCCACGCGCAGCATGGGCCCAGCACAGCAGAGCCCCGTGCGCACGGCTTCAGTTAACCAGAGGAACCGCACGTACAGGTACCCGCACACGGGCGAGACACGCCCACACGCAGCATAGACACGCCCACTCACATCATAGACACACCCACACGCAGCACAGACATGCCCACACACAGCAGAGCCCGGTGCGCACAGCTTCAGTTAACCAGAGGAACCGCACGTACAGGTACCCGCACACGGGCATAGACACGCCTGCACACGCCCACCTCTGGGGGACATGCCCACACACAGCAGAGACATACCCACACACAACCAAGACACACCCACTGCCGACCGGGCCACACCCATACACAGCTGGGACACGCCCACCATTGCCCAGGACACACCCACTCACAGCCTCTCTCTATCTCGGCCTTTTCTCTCTCCCTCTCTTTCCCTTCATCTCCCCTTCAGCCTCTCCATCTTTCTGCTTCTTGTCCTCTTTCCCTCTCTCTTTCCATCTCACGACTGCTGTCCCCCTATCTGGCTGATAAATTGAGAAACGCAACAGGACAGCTTGTTGGCAAAAAAAAAAAACCCCTTCTGAGTCACGAGCAGGGGAAATGGCTACAGTGCTAGAGGGGTGCGATTTGGCACTTTAAGAGAACAGTGTGAGTGACGGAGGGGTGAAATTTGGCACTCCGATAGAACAGTGCGTGTGATGCACTATACAAGCACGTCGTTTCCATAGTAGCACATCTGGAAACGGGCAAACGGGCTTCCGCTCCATCACCTTCCTTGCCGCGCATCGTAAAGGAAGCGCTCACTTTGACACCGAATCGCACGCAGCATAAACCAGCCGTAAAGCCCCGCCCCCTTCCCCACCACCCCTCAGAGGGACGGGCTCGTACGCTCTGCATGCCAGGTGGAGCCAATTCCTCTTCTTTCTCTCATTCTGTCCCTTCACTCTTGTTTTTTTAAATGTTTCTAATCACATTTCTCTGAGATGGCTCCAGTTTTCTGTTGCTCCAAATGTTGGCTCTCTCCTGTGTGTTGTGGGCATGGATGCGAAATAAAATGGTCCCCCTTATATTATGCTGTACTGGGTGGTATTGTTGCCCCCCGCCCCACAAAAAAAACATCCTAAAGAAAATTTGCTGCTTGTTTTCTGCCACACACGCCTCCCCCAATGTTGAAATGAGATCTTTGTCCTTGGGGTCCTGTGTTCCTCTCATTCTCTCTCAGTCTGTCTCCATAGTAATAACATTCATTCCAACCTCATCTCATCTCTCCCTCTTTCTCTAGTTCTCTCTCTCTCTCTGCCTTGCTTTTCTAGTTCTTGGCTCATCAGACAGTGTGACCTGTAGACAGATTTGACGCTGAAATCGGAGTTAGCCATTTCTTAAGCCCCATCTACCCCACACACTCACAGGGACCACGGCAGGCGACCTGCATGTTGAAGCAGCACAACGCGCAGCTTCAGTATTTCCCTTTTGCTTCACGTCTCTCACTCTTTCTCCAGTGGGTTCTCTATTAGGCTACATTTGTTGTACAGTTGCTTGGCTCTGGTGTAGACTGCCTTGTACGCTGCCGTTACCTTGGGTACACATGACTGACAGGTGGAGCACACGCCCCTTCCACCGCTACCTTCATCTTGAGCTTTTATCTTGTCCACCTAAAGCACAACTAAGTTTCCACGGGGGTTTCATTTCACACACGCATTTATCCAGACTGAACATCAGCTCCAGCATTTGAGGTTACTTCCCTTTGCTCATGGGTACAATGGAATATCCTGCCCTGCTATTACACTGTATTAAAAACACACACAAAAGGCTCCTTAAGGGATTGGTTAATCTGATTCATGTTGTAAATCTTTTGTAAATGTATTTCAGTTCGTGTTTTGAGCGTATTGTTGCTTATTGTGTTTATGTATTGTAGACCTATTGCTCCTAGTTTATATGTTTGTGTTAATGTATTTCTCCCGAGTATCTGTCTGTGTTATAAATGTGTTATTAATCTGTTATAAATGGTATTTCATTTCTGGTTGCGTTATAAACCTTGCTCCTTAGTTTATCTGTTCATGTATTCAAGTGTAATGCATCATTATATATGTATGTAATAGGCCTACATTTATACATACATTTTTTCTTCATAATCTTGAGTATGAGAGATACAGTGACAGTGTCATTTATCAGTGTAATGAGTTGTGATGATAGTGTAGTTTATCAGTGTAGTTGTGGTGACGGTGTAATTTCTGCGGGGGGTTGTGGTGGTGGGGGGGGGCAGCTGGTACGTCATCGCTGTGCTTCCTGTCCTCAGCAGCAGTGGCAGCAGTGGGGGCAGCCACCCCAGCAGCCGCAGCAGCAGCCGAGAGAACAGTGGGAGTGGCAGCGTGGGCGTGCCCATCGCCGTGCCAACCCCCTCCCCTCCCAGCGCCTTCCCAGGTAAGAGCAACTCCCGGCTGCGCCGTCTACTAATGTGGGATATACCATATACACCTCATATACACCTTTACACCAGTGTAATACCTCTACCACACTCACATAAACCTCTACACCAGTGTAATACCTCTACCACACTCACATAAGCCTCTACACCAGTGTAATACCTCTACCACACTCACATAAGCCTCTACACCAGTGTAATACCTCTACCACACTCACATAAACCTCTACACCAGTGTAATACCTCTACCACACTCACATAAGCCTCTACACCAGTGTAATACCTCTACCACACTCACATAAGCCTCTACACCAGTGTAATACCTCTACCGCATTCGCATAAACCTTTACACCAGTGTAATACCTCTACCACACTCGCATACACCTTTCCACCAGTGTAATACCTCTCCACTCTACCACACTCACATAAACCTCTACACCAGTGTAATACCTCTACCACACTCACCTCTACACCAGTGTAATACCTCTACCACACTCGCATACACCTTTACACCAGTGTAATACCTCTACCACACTCACATAAACCTCTACACCAGTGTAATACCTCTACCACACTCACATAAACCTCTACACCAGTGTAATACCTCTACCACACTCACATAAACCTCTACACCAGTGTAATACCTCTACCACACTCACATAAACCTCTACACCAGTGCAATATCTCTACCACACATAAAGCTCTACACCAGTGCAATAGCTCTACCACACTCACAAAAACCTCTACACCAGTGTAATACCTTTACCACACTCACATAAACCTCTACACCAGTGTAATACCTCTACCACACTCATATACACCTTTACACCAGTGTAATACCTCTACCACACTCATATACACCTTTACACCAGTGTAATACCTCTCCAAATGGACTGGTAAATGGACTGCATTTATATAGCGCTTTTATCGAAAGCGCTTTACAATTGATACCTCTCATTCACCAGAGCATTTAGGGGTTAGGTGTCTTGCTCAGGGACACTTCGACACGCCCAGGGTGGGGCTCGAACTGGCAACCCTCCGACTGCCAGACAACCGTTCTTACCTCCTGAGCTATGTCACTCACATAAACCTCTACACCCGTGTAATACCTCTACCACACTCACATAAACCTCTACACCAGTGTAATACCTCTCCACTCTACCACCCTTATACACCTTTACACCAGTGTAATACCTCTCCACTCTACCACACTTACATAAATGATTAGTTAAGCCATGAATTTGAGCTTCCCTGGCTTATGGAACTAACTGTGTCAGGATTGAGCCAAGGGCAAACTATGGAGCACCCCAGGGTTAACTATATTGAGCCAGGATTTGCTTTCCTTTTCATTTAGACCCCTGAGAATCATTGGAAAGAAATGAACATCCCCTTTTCACAATAACATCATCATAACAACGCAAGCACTTAACATGGGAATCACAGAGGCACCTTTAACGCATTGCATTACCATTTTTAAATCACTTACTATTGCAACCCCCCTCCCCCAGTGCTATTGTAGCCTCGTCTCTTCAACATCGTTTGTAAATGTGAGGCACGTGTTTTTTTCTGAAGCCTGAGCTGCTAGCTGCACCTTGTCTGCGCAGTCACTGCATTGGACTGTTCATGCGCAGCTGGAGCAGCCAGACTGACCCGGGGAGGCAATCTAGCCTGCTTAGACAAGGAAACTCTGATGACTGAAGCCCCACCTCCCTGGGTGATGCTACTGTCAGTTATGTACCTCCTGTGGAGTTAGATACCAGACCAAGCGGCAGGCTACTGTGTGGTAATCCTGTGCTTTAGCAGGGTGATCCACCCAGTGCCCCGCAAACTCATTTTATTCAGACAACATGCGCACACTCATATCCTGCAACCGGAAATTTCTCTGACCTGAAGGTGTTGCCAAGGCAACCTTGTCGCATCCAAGACCATCCCAGGTGTCGCATTTTCTGCGATTTGGACATTTCATGGTTGGCTATAGAATTTATAGAAGATTTGTTCCTTGGTTTCAGTACACGCCGTGCGCCCAGTTCGACCAATCACTGTTAAAACTCGGAAAACCGGGGTGGAGGCGGCGAGACAGATTTGTAGAAATTGAGAAATGTGAATCGAAGAGAATCAGACTTTTTCCTTGTGACAGTCCTGTTTGATTGCTGTTGCAGTTGATCGCAGTGAAGCTGTGTGCTATCCAGTAATGCAGTATGTAATCCAGTAAAGCAGTTTACTTTGCCGTAAAGCAATGTGTGCTTCAGTAGTGCTCTGTACGAAGCAATGAGTGCTGCATTAACAGTGTATACTATGCAGCAAAGCAGTGTGTGCTGCATTGTTGAGGTTTAATGTTCAGTGAAGTGGCGTGTGATGTAGTAACCTGTATGCTTTGCAGTAAAGCAGTTTGTGCTGCAGTAAAAGTGATGTGTGCTGCAGAAAAGCACTATGCTTTGCTGTAAATCAGTGTGTGTTGCAGTAAAGTGGTGGTGTCCCTGGAGCAGGTGAATCGCTATGGAAACCGGTGTATAGCGGCACAGAATAGTCCCTGCCTAACCTGTCTCCTGCTAAAACTCTTTCAAAAAAATAATACAACGGAAAGGAAACATTTGAAGAAAACAATTCCTTATCTTCCTGTTCCTTCTTTTTCTTCCTCTTCTGCTTTTTTTCTGCGTTTTCTGCGCTTACTGATGCCTCTTCAGCAGGGGCTGCGGGTACCCCTCCTGCTCCCCCCAATTCTGCTCCCACTCCCCCCTCTGCTGCCCCTCCCGTCCCGCCCAACGCCCCTCCTAACGCTCCACCTAACCCCCCGCCTCCGACCCCTGACCCCTCTCCGGCCCCGCCCGCCGAGACCCCCCCTTCCTCTCAGCCCCCCCCTCCTGCCACCGCCGCTGCCGCCACCTCTGGCAGTACCACCTCCCCCACGCCAGGTGAGTCCCCCCCTCCCCCATCCCAAACCCCCCCCCCCCCCATAGTCCGCGCTTCGCTGTGGCTCATCACGGTCCCCTCAGATCCCCCATCATTCCACTTCCTGTCTCCTCCTGCAGTCCAGTGCCAGTCCGTGTCCTCCACAACGTCCTGCGCTTCTCCGTGTGCTGGCAGGTCCATAAATCCCATGATGCACTGGGGATGCAAAGGGTCGCCTACTCTTTTCATTTTCAGAAGAGGTTCCAGTCTTGGACTTCTTCTCTGATTTCGCATTTGTTTGTGCTGTACTGCTGAGAATCAAGCTAGGCTTATTTCAGAATGGAATTTAAAGGCTTTGTCAGCAGGTAAGATTTTCTGTGGGGGGGGGGGGGGGGGTGTCCTCCAAAGGCGATTTCTCTATGAGAGGTCCCTGGTAGTGCACCAGCCAAGCAGATTGGAAGCCAGCTTCACTGCAGGAAGTCCAGCTTGGTCGTGCAAGGCCCTTTTTGACCCTAAACAGGAAGCTAATAGTTAAGTGGACAGGTCCTCACGAAATGGCAAAACGCACAAGGAGGTCCGTAGAGTCATGGGGATGGGCCCGCGGATTCCAAACTTCGTCACCATGCATTGGAAGGCCTGGAAAGTGATGGGCAGGGGTCACTGAGGCCCCCACAGACCCACTGTGTACACTGGAGAAATCTACATTCTTAAAAAAAAAAACCCAGGAACTTAAAGGACGAAAGTTGGATAGTTTCACTTGGGAATATACACAAAGCTGGGTTAGGGTTAGGGAATTTGCCCATTGTCTTGTTTCTACTGCTTGCGAAGCTCATCTGCATGCTCTCTGTGTGTTTGTTCTACAGACGTGTGTGTGGCACGGCTCATCTTACCCTCTGTGCTGCATGCAGAAATGGCATGGAAACGTGCTGTCTGTGGGCGTGGTCAGTTGATTGTGTGGGTGGGTTGATGGTTGGCATCATGGCCGGGGTGGGTGGATTGGTTAGTTGAGTGGTCAGTTTGCTTGGCTGTCATTGGCTAGAGTTAGGACTGGATTATATACTGGTTCAGTAATTATCGAATGCGGTAACGTTCATCGCCTCCATGTGGTGTATTGCCTTCCTTTTCATCCTTTTCTTTAATTATACCAGATACTGGAATAAACATCAGAACTTCAGAGTTTGTGTTAAATGCTTCCAGGGAAAAAATGTTGCAACTGTTTAGCGTTGATATATTGAGTGTTGATAAGACTGCCGACCAGCAGCAAGGCCTCGTAGCTTCTAAGTGATTGATAAAACACACCTCACATGGAAGCTGTACGACCTTGCTGCTGATTGGCTTGTCTTATCAACATTACGTAACAGTGGTGGCATTTTTTTCCCCTTAGAAGCATTTCTTGTGGCCTCTGACGTTTGGATGTTTACTATCAAATCAGGTATAACTAAAGACAAAAAGATGAAAAGAAAGGCAATACAGGTGGCGATGACCATTTCTGCATTTTTTGATAATTATCGTCGCTGTATATTGCTCAGGCCTGGAGTCTCCTCTGGGTTTGCCCTCTCACTGAGAGGGGTATCAGACGGATAGATATTACGTGACATGTTTTTATACACATTTACGTAAGAGTGATACAAGTGATAGGAGGGGCGGAGAGTTTAGAAGTAATGGGATCAACGCTCCACTGTCTCACCTCACTGGCGCCCCCTGGTGGCTCGTGTTGCAGGCAACGCTCCTCAGTTCTACAGCATGAACAGGCCGGGATCCCGACACAACAGCGCCTCGGCGGGGGGGTCCCTGCCGTACCGCCGCCCTCCCTCCGTGACTGGCCAGCCGAACCCGCCCCAAAGTCAGGTCAACGGAGGGCCGTACTACAACCAGAGCCAAGGTGAGGGCGCAGTACCCATCCTCCGTGCATGATGTCACCACACACATTCTTACTAATGGGTGAACTACCTTATAGGCCCGATTTAGAAGATGCGGTACTTTATTGGATACCCCCTGACTTTCCAAGGATCTGCCTTTTGTATTTTTGGGCAGCAAGTTGCGTTTCATTATCACAAAGCAGGGCTGTGTGCCAAATAGCCCTCCTGCTTTTCCTCTCGAACTTGAACAAAAGAATTGGTGCAGCTGAGATCATAAAGGGCCTCATCTGACATCATAAAGGGCAGCATCTGACATCATAAAGGGCCACATCTGACATCATAAAGGGATGCCCCATTACAAATGATTGTTGACAGTAAAACTTACCAGTGCCTGTTTTACTATACTATATGGAATAAATCTGGTTCCCATAACCACCAGTTACTCATTTTACTGTCAATTTATAGGACACGGGAGTGTCCTATAAATTCCAATAAGCTGCCAGGCACAATGTCCCCTCCCTAGATCACCCCCCTCCCGCAGAGTGTTTAATCATTAACTGTTGTCACGGTGACTACTGTTTGGCGCTGGGCTCACGTTTGTCTGCACACTAAACTCGCTTCTCTCCTCTCTCTTGTTTTGGACCCCCTTTCCTTTCCCCGTCTCCCTCTCTTATTTCTCTCTCTCTCTCTGGCGCACAACACCCCTCCCCACCTCTCACCTCCCGTCCTCACCTCCTGTCTTCGTCCCTCCATCTGTCCCCCTCCATCTGTCCCTCCCCCTCTCTCCGCCCTCCCCCGCGCGCGATTGGGCGATCGGCTCCGCTAGCTCCTCCGCCCCCCTCCATCCTGCAGATCACTCCCCAGCTTCCCCTGATGGGCTTCGTGGCTCGGGTTCAAGAGACCAGTAAGTGGCTTTGGGCCTTCGCCCCCTTCGAACCCCTCCCCTACAGCGCCCCCTGCTGTCTGTCAGTGAACCGGGCCAGGAGTCCCTCCACCCCGAAGGTCTGAGCACGCTCTGTTACGGTCCTCCCTCCAGAGCGCAGGGGAGGGTCGCTTTGGGGGGAAGTGAAGGCGACGGCCTGTGAAATGGAGCGTGTAAGAGCATGCCGCTGTCCCCAGGAAGCAAGGGGGGGAACGGCAACATCCTGCGTGTGCGTGCGTGTGCCCGAGTGTGCACGCGTGTAGCCGAGTGTGTCTGAGCACGCGTGTGTCTGAGTGGGCGCGTGTGTGTGGGTGTTTCCATCTCTGTACGCTCCGCTGAACGCGCATTCACTTCGGCCCGTTTCATCGGTGCTTCGTCCGCCAGTGGAACACTGGCGTCCTGTAAATAAGCCCCGCTTCAGTGATGCGAGCAGGGCGTGGCCACGTGGAGCCACTCCCACTTGTGGCAGAGAGCCGCGAGCCTACTCTATCTGCGTTTCTGTATTCACCGATCTCCTCCCTTCCGACCCCTCCCAGTCTCAGACGCCCCGCCCCCACCGCCCCCCACAGAGGAGCCGGTGTTTGAGGAGTCGCCCCCGCCGCCCCCTCCTCCGGAGGACTACGAGGAGGAGGAGTCGGCCGTGGTGGAGTACAGCGACCCCTACGCGGAAGAGGACCCCCCCTGGGCGCCACGCACGTACCTGGAGAAAGGTACCCGCCCGTATCTCTCCTTTTTTTCATCCCTCCATCCTCTCCCCCTCCCCCTCCCAGTTTTATCCGTTGCTTTTCATTTTGTTTGCTTGCGTGTTTTTTGGGTAAAGTATAAAAAGCATCGTTGCAGTGTTAAACACAAGCATCATATTCTGTACACTTCATTAAGCCTCTACAGCCAAAGGGCAGTTTGTAGCACCTGTCTCTCGGTAAACAAAAAAAATCAAGTAAATTGCAAAAAATGCACATAAAAGAAGAGCACGTATCAAAAATATTAGCCAACATGCGCAAACGTATTTTAAAAAAATGCGTCCGCTTTTCACAGCAAAATGACATGAAGTTGAACACAAGCAGGCTTAAATTACACAAGAGCAGACATAAAATGTAAAAGATTATGGCTGCATTAAAACACTGTAAAAATACGAAATCTTTGTAATGTCGTCCAAAGCGCTTGGCCGTACAAGAGAACGTAAGTGTATCCACAAGTAATATGACCGTGCCAGCGTCCCTGAAGTGCTAAATGCGAGCGAGCTATGCTAACGTGCTAAGGCTAACCTCGAATGCTTCCCCTGCAGTGGTGGCCATCTACGACTACGCCAGGGACAAGGAGGACGAGCTCTCCTTCCAGGAGGGCGCCATCATCTACGTGATCAAGAAGAACGACGACGGCTGGTACGAGGGCGTGATGTGCGGCACCACCGGCCTGTTTCCCGGCAACTACGTGGAGTCCATCATGCACTACGCCGACTGAGCCCCAGGGGGCGCCCTCACCCCCACACCTGCTACGCATGCAGATCTATACACAATACACACATGGCCTACATGTGTTTGTATATATCTGTATGCGTGGTTATTATATATATATATATATATGTGTGTGTGTGTATATATATATATATATATATATATACTGGGGTGGGTGAGTTTGGTTAATGGTCCAAGACTGCAATAAGAACGTCCCCTTTGAGTACTGGGGAGTGGAATTACTTAACAAATAATTCAAAATTCCCACAGAAAAGTAACTATGGTGATCACAAATGCGATATCACATTGAAGGGTACCATTGTAATAAAACAGAAAGCAACCACTTTATCAGTTTTTTTTCTTTTTTTTTTTTTTTTTCTTGTTTGAATGGGAGATGAAGATTGAAGGGAAATGTGATGTGAGGACAGAACAAATCCCCCCACCCACCCCCAGGCTGTCTCCTCCCCCTTTCTAACCCCCTCCATACCAGCTGAAGTGGCGCCTTCGCCCATGCCAGGTTTGGCCACGGTCTTGGGAGCGGTGCATTGTGGGATGGCAGGTGTGCAGCAGGTGTTTTTTGGGTGGCTTTAACCCCCCCCCCCCCAGAACTCCTGTGCTCAGATTTGGGACACTAAAGACGTGCAGATGTTTTGGAGACTGTTTAGCTTTGAGTGATGAGCTGAACAGTGGTGATTGGTTCTTCACTTTTTTTTTTTTTCCTTTTTCTTTTACAGTTTCAGTGAATTCTGTCACAGTGGCAGTTCACGCTCTACTCTGTCTGTTGACAGGGATGACAGAGACGCACCTGGTCAGATAGTAAACATGATTACACAGTGTGTACATTATGGCCTTGTTTATCTTTTGTGATTTACATAATGAATCGGTCTTGCACATTTCGCTTTTCTGTCTTACTTAGAGGACAGGACCCGGTGAACACACGCACCCATACACACGCACACACATGCACACATGCAACACTAAATCCTGTAGATGACTTGATGCTTTTTTTTTTTGTTCTATTTTTTATTTTATTATTCCTTTCAGTATTTAAGTTGCTTTTGTCTGGTTGCGAGCTGTTGTCGTGTCGTGGTTCAAGCCAAAATGCCCATTCGATTGAGATGTTGTGTGTAGTATTACACAAGACTGCATGCTCTAATAAAACTCTTAAATTATTCATCTTCGGTTCATCCCAGCTCTTGGCTTTATTTGGCTTTGGTTATCAGCGTATGTGTTTAGCGATGGTGGCTAGTAATAGTATTCATGCAATAGAAGCATCCGGAAGTATTGGAGGACAGTCTAGTGCCATATTGTAATGTTTTAAATGTCCGTGTGATGCTTTGCAATACTGCCCCCCTGTACTCCTGTCCAGCTGAAGAAATGCATCGAAAACAGGTTGAGATGTTTTCCCTCCCCAGTACTGAATTTATCTGCAACAGGAATAAGCTGTAGTTTTTAATATTAATGTTCTTGGTTTCAAAATATTGGGGATACATACTGGGGACATAAGTTGCACAGCAAAGCTCCAAAATAATTTGATATTCATGAGATTTGAGTTGTAATTAAACAGAAACTTCTACTTAATTCAAAAACCTGAAATAAAATGAACTTCATTTTCATTTTACGGGATCTACGGTGAGATACGGCAGTTGGAGTGGTGGCACTTGGCAATAATAACTGGGCAGAGTGTGAACGTTTGAGAAGCTTACGTTTGTATTTTAGCACCGAAAGCACATTGTGGGAAGGGCCACGCAATGCAGTGACGTCTGAAAGACTCGTTTCTGTTTCTCTATGGCAATCGGACCTGGGTCACATACGTATTTGTTTTGGATTCAAATACTTTTCTGTGCTCTTTTGATCTTGCCTGGCTTAATTGAGCCTGCCAATATGACCAGAAGGCGGGGTTTGCACTTTTGGAGAGTATTTCATCGGTTCCAGTACACCAGACAAGATCAGTAAAGCGTAGAAAAGTATTTGAATCCAAAATAAATACGTATTTGACCCAGGTCTGATGGTAATCCAGCTCAGAAGAGTCGTCGTCGAGTCATTTGGCTGGGAAAGGATCCGTGTTCTGTCAACATGAAATGGCACAGAAACTTCAAACAGGGACGAGTTTGTGTTTAATGCAAAAAAAAAAAAAAAAAACATCTGCCTCAAACTGTTATGCACAAAAGAGTGATGTGTATTTACATGCTGTATGTGAATTTGGATGGGGGTTTTGCTGTGTCCTGGGGCGGGGTTTCATCTGTGTTTCAAACCTTGTTCTTGACGGTGGGTCTGTGCTCGTGACTCGTGCATGTCCTGATTCTGACCTCTGAGCGTCCAGGACACCTGGCCCTCTGTCCAAACACCTGTAACCTTTAACCTTTGACCCCTTTGGTCAGAGGTCAGACCAGTAACGGGAACAGAACCAACGTTCTGAGATGAATACAATAAAAGGAGACTATTGGAAATAAATGTGTTTAATGGGTTTTTCTAAATGCTTATCCGTGCCAATTATGTGAATCGACTAGGTTTCCTTGTGTTTTCTGAGGTTTCTTTGACCGGATTGCCAGAACATTCTACATGTCCTGACAATGCTGCAGAGTTCAGTGTACCCTTCCCCTAAGCTCTTGTGACATGGGCGCACACTTCTTTTCGAGTTCAACCAGCTCCCTGATGCTAATATTGTGTATCTCATTTTAACGTGTCTCTCTCCTGGTGCAGTGTCTGTACAGAGTCTCTCTCTCTCCTGGCACAGTATCTGTACAGAGTCTCTCTCTCTCCTGGCACAGTATCTGTACAGAGTCTCTCTCTCTCCTGGCACAGTATCTGTACAGAGTCTCTCTCTCTCCTGGCACAGTATCTGTACAGAGTCTCTCTCCTGGCACAGTATCTGTACAGAGTCTCTCTCTCTCCTGGCACAGTATCTGTACAGAGTCTCTCTCTCTCCTGGCACAGTATCTGTACAGAGTCTCTCTCCTGGCACAGTATCTGTACAGAGTCTCTCTCCTGGCACAGTATCTGTACAGTGGGTCTCTCCTGGTGTAATATCTGTACAGAGTCTCTCTCTCTCCTGGCACAGTATCTGTACAGAGTCTCTCTCTCTCCTGGCACAGTATCTGTACAGAGTCTCTCTCCTGGCACAGTATCTGTACAGAGTCTCTCTCCTGGCACAGTATCTGTACAGTGGGTCTCTCCTGGTGTAATATCTGTACAGAGTCTCTCTCTCTCCTGGCACAGTATCTGTACAGAGTCTCTCTCTCTCCTGGCACAGTATCTGTACAGAGTCTCTCTCCTGGCACAGTATCTGTACAGAGTCTCTCTCCTGGCACAGTATCTGTACAGTGGGTCTCTCCTGGTGTAATATCTGTACAGAGTCTCTCTCTCTCCTGGCACGGTATCTGTACAGAGTCTCTCTCCTGGCACGGTATCTGTACAGAGTCTCTCTCCTGGCACGGTATCTGTACAGAGTCTCTCTCCTGGCACAGTATCTGTACAGAGTCTCTCTCCTGGCACAGTATCTGTACAGAGTCTCTCTCCTGGCACAGTATCTGTACAGAGTCTCTCTCCTGGCACAGTATCTGTACAGTGGGTCTCTCCTGGTGTAATATCTGTACAGAGTCTCTCTCTCTCCTGGCACGGTATCTGTACAGAGTCTCTCTCCTGGCACGGTATCTGTACAGAGTCTCTCTCCTGGCACGGTATCTGTACAGAGTCTCTCTCTCTCCTGGCACAGTATCTGTACAGAGTCTCTCTCCTGGCACAGTATCTGTACAGAGTCTCTCTCCTGGTACAGTATCTGTACAGAGTCTCTCTCTCTCCTGGCACAGTATCTGTACAGAGTCTCTCTCCTGGCACAGTATCTGTACAGAGTCTCTCTCCTGGCACAGTATCTGTACAGAGTCTCTCTCCTGGCACAGTATCTGTACAGAGTCTCTCTCCTGGCACGGTATCTGTACAGAGTCTCTCTCCTGGCACGGTATCTGTACAGAGTCTCTCTCCTGGCACAGTATCTGTACAGAGTCTCTCTCCTGGCACAGTATCTGTACAGAGTCTCTCTCCTGGCACAGTATCTGTACAGAGTCTCTCTCCTGGCACAGTATCTGTACAGTCTCTCTCTCCTGGTACAGTATCTGTACAGAGTCTCTCTCCTGGCACAGTATCTGTACAGAGTCTCTCTCCTGGCACAGTATCTGTACAGAGTCTCTCTCCTGGCACAGTATCTGTACAGAGTCTCTCTCCTGGCACAGTATCTGTACAGTCTCTCTCTCCTGGTACAGTATCTGTACAGTGTGTCTCTCCTGGTCTAGTGTCTGTTTCCTCCTGAACGCATCGAGTGAAACCACTGAAGTTTCCTGGGGGGTATTTCAACAAGCAGGATTACCGCGTTAGCTGGATAACTGGTGAGTACAACCAGGAACAGCTTTTTTTTTTTTTTTTAAATGTTTTTAAACCACAGCCCATGTTACAAATTTGGGAGGGTGTCGCGTGAAACACACCGCTGGTTTGCACGTGAAATACAGTCGAACACACAGGAAGTTGCACTCGTGATCCTTCTGGAGAGAGCTTTGTTGCCCTGACACCGGACCCCTCAGCGCCCACACCGCTCCAGTAGGATCTGGCCTCCGTAACAAAGGAGGCTCTTGTGCCATCTCTTGCCTCGGTAAACAGCCTGCTCTGTGTGGAGTTTGGCTCTACCAAGCAGCAAAAGCCTACATTGTCCACTTGCGCTTTCGCCGTATGCCGTTTTTGTCCATACATCTGAATTTGAAGAGCACAAACTAAAACACTCATCATATCAGCATCAAACATTTATAATATACCTAAATATTAATCACAAAGCTGAGCAACCTGCTATCAGTAGTAGAGCGGCAAAAGCATCCCTGGCAGTATAGATGAGTTTATTACAGAAGTTCAGACACCATCTTGTGGTCGTAATGCATTCCGTTTTCTTTTTTACTTGAAATGTAAGTAATGTTTGTTGCAAGGTCTGTTTTTCTTGTTTATGTAGGACTGAAAGCTGTGGAAATAATATTTCTCTGGGAAACGTGAAGTATTGCTCTTAGAAGTGTTTACATATGACTACTCTTCCACCCCACAGCAAAACTGGTGTTTTTACCATAACCTTACTGGCTGTTAAAATGAATTTTTTTTGTTTGTTTTTTAAATAAATTTTTGGCAGATTGCAGAAGCAATATGGGCTTTTGGCCTAATGGCATTAACAATATGGGGTTTGGACTGATGGCATTAGCAATATGGACTTTTGGACTGATAGCATTAGAAATATGGGTTTTTGGACTGATAGCATTAGGAATATGGGGTTCGGACTGATAGCATTAACAATGTGGGATTTGGACTGATAGCATTAGCAATATGGGTTTTTGGACTGGTAGCATTTGGACTGCTGTACAAGACGGAATTATGAATAACTAACACAAACTGGCCATTAAGCAGTTTGAGCTCCAGAACTCTGCCAGTTTAGTGGACGGTGTGCCGCTGCTAGAAAACGAGCATCTCTCCATCTCCTACTCTGGCCCTCACAGTCTGAGGACTTCTGTGAAATTTAAACTCACCTTTGTTTTAAGTTTTCCTTTAATTCACAGTAATACATTCCAAAGAAATTCAAGCGAGGTCCACGTCCAAGTTTGCGCAGTAAATTATGCAGGTAATCTCTTTGCTAATTAAGTAAATACATAAAAGACGTGTTCTTGGAACAGCAGCGTTAAAAGAAAGAGCGTCAACACAACGTAACAATGTCCATTCCTCACGCGCCAGCAGGATCAGTCCGTAGCTACATCGTCACTGTTGAACGAAGTGAAAAAAGAGACTGGCTCGCGAGGCTACATCGTCACTGATTGTTTAGGCTACTTACGGAAGTTCATAATTTTAATTCTCCCCTCACCAACATTCCAGCTTCAGTGTTCACCAAACTTTTTTGAACTTTTTATTCAGCAGTAAGCTACAGTTTTGGAAGACAAATATTTAGTCTGAAGTAGGCCATGTAACGTTTAGTTTAGTCATTTATCAAATGCTCGTATCCAGGGGTGTAGGCTAGTGAAAAAATGAATTGGTCCAGTATGTCTCAACGTATGTTCATAGTGTAACCACCGTTCCAGAAATCCTATACCACTTACGATGTAAATTTCCAATTCCCACATCATTCAAACAGTGAATTTAAAACAAAGAAAAACGACATGCATTTCCTTGCAACACAAGAGTCACTGGGACATCACCAAGTATAATTTCAACAGTTACATTGTGACCATAGGTTTAAATGCAAGAGACATTTTATTTTTACTTCTCCCAATTATTAATATATTCCAGAGATGTTCTTCACTTTAAAGAGCCCCTTTGGCTTCCTAGAATACATAGAGTATTTCCATAGCTACATTTTGTTTCACATAATTCACTTAGATAATTGATTTTAAAAAGGGTAATAATCTACCAATACAAAATCATTTGTCCTCACAATGTAAGTAAATAAGGAAATGGGTATGAATGTAGAGATGCTTACAAGATCCTGCAGATATGTATGTAAATGCATGTGGTCCTGTATGTGCGTATGCAGATGTTTGTGTGATACTTTATGCGTGTAATATGTAGAGGTGAGTGTGATGCTGTATGTGTGTATGTAGATGTGTCTATGCAATGCTGTATGTGTGTTTGTAGATGTGTGTTTGTGTGATGCTGGGTGTGTCTCTATGATGCTGCATGTTTATATATAGATGTGTGCTGTGTGATGCTGTACGTGTATATATAGATGTGTGCTGTGTGATGCTGTACGTGTATATACAGATGTGTGCTGTTTGATGCTGTATGTGTATATATAGATGTGTGCTGTTTGATGCTGTATGTGTATATATAGATGTGTGCTGTTTGATGCTGTGTGTTTATGTGGTTCTGCAGGAATGTTTCTCAGCAGCTGAAACTGGCCTTTCTTCTGGGACACTGTGACTGTACAGACCGGGCCAGTCCAGGCTACTGGTCCCCTCACAGAAAGCTGTGCACCCGTTGTCACATCCCAGCGCGCGGCTCCGTAGTGTAACTGCAGCATTTAAATGGTCTGATACATAGCACCTCGAACTAAAAGAGAAGGCATAAGACTGAGAAAAGCTCCCAGGATCCCCTCTCGGTCCTGGAGCACAAAGAGAATATGAAACATCAGGTGTAAGTGCACTCTCCACGATAAAGTGTGTGCGTGACAGATGGCAGCAATATCAGCAGCATGAAATTCACATCAGATCCACCTTGCGCAGCCAGCAAACCAAGGACATAGAGGTATGATATTTAGACTTCTATTTTTATCAGTGCTAAATCTTTTTTTTTTTTTTTTTAAATAAAAACAGCCCGTTAGAAATAAATAAAACTTAAATAAACTGATACAAATTAGAATCATGTCCTTAGTTTTCCAGTTGCTCACCGATGTTTTTTAGTGCAAAAGATACTCCTTTGCAGCAAAACGGACATCTTGCACATCTGTGCAATTCAGAGACTCCAGGACACCAGCCTTACAGACAGTGCTTCCCACCCTTTCAACCTCATCACCTATTGAGCATGCTCAGTTCTGCACAATCAGTCACATGACTGACTCCACCTTCCTCACTGTCTGTGTGTATAGGCCGAACCCTAATTCTTCAGGTTTTAAAAACCGTACAATAACATATTAAATAATTTAATATAAAAAACAAAACATACACATACCCCCAAGGCAGCTTATTCTCCACTGACTGCTCCCTCCACCCAAGCATCTTCTCATGTTACAGTATGTTTATACAGGAGTCCATGCAGTACCAATACATTGCAGCAATAGTCATTCTTCTCTTCTTTTTTTTTTTGTTGATTGCTTATAATTAATACACTGCGGCACAAACTCACAGAAAAGCTGATAGGTGATTTGGTTGTTTTTTTTTGTATAGTAGTAGTAGTAGTAATGTAGTAATTATGCTGAAATATGCAGAATTGTATTCTCGTGCATTCCTGTGTGGGTTGTGATGAGAGCCGTCGAATGCCTCCGTTTCCCAGTGGCCCACTCCTCCCCCCAGCCACACACTCGAGACATGAGGTCACTTCCTCCCGAAGCTCAGAACATGAGGTCACTTCCCTTTTCCCGCCACACTCAGAACATGTCACTTCCCCCCACTTCACACTGAGAACATGAGGTCACTTCCCCTGCTCCACACTCAGAACATGATGTCACTTCCCCCGCTTCACACTCAGAACATGAGGTCACTTCCCCCGCACTGACAACAAGGAGCCCACCCCCCTTCCCCCCGCCTCACTACCACTCCTTGGTCAGCTTGGTGCTCTCGTCCCGTTTGGGCGGGGCCGGGGGAGGGCCCCTGCGCAGCGTTGCATAGCCGGAAATGTTGGCGGGCGCGCAGCCGCCCTGCTTCTGCGGGTGGGCGTGCAGCTCGGAGGAGGGCCCCGGCAGCGCCATGTCGTCCACGGTGGCGGCGGCTTCGAACCGCGCCGACACGCGGGAGGCCGTGAGCGAGCCGTGCCGGGTGACCGACTTCCTCTTCAGAGTCCGGTTCAGGTCCTCCAGGAAGTTGGGCTGCAGCGACAGGTTCCCCTTGGGGGAGGTGGGGGGCAGCGGGGAGCCGCACAGGGGCGGGGGCTCGGGGGTGGGCGTGCTCCGGCGGAGCAGCGCCGGGGGGGGCGTCTTGGCCGAGCTCCGGTTCCAGGACGGGGCGGCGGCGGCGGAAGACGTCTGGGGCTGGGGGGTGACCACGGCCACTTTGGGGGCCCCGCTGGGCGGGGGGACGGTGACCGGCAGGGGGGGTGGGGGCAGGAGCTCGGAGTCGGGCGGGGGAGGGGGGAAGTACTCGAACTCGGGCGGGGGGGAGGGGAAGTCGGAGCCGGACTGGCTCTGCTGGAGGGCGAGGGGAAGGGAGGAGAGGTTGAGCTTGCCCGGTTTGGGGCGCCCAGGCTGCGCCCCCGAGAGGAGCTCTCTGGAGGGAGACACCGAGGAGGAGGAGGAGGAGGCGCAGGAGGAGGCGGGGGGCGCGGCGAACATGCTGACCAGGCTCTCCACCTTCTTGCCGTCCTGGTCACCCGACAGGCTCCGCCTGATGCTGGAGTTCCGCTGCGGCGCCGGGGGCGGCCTCTTCGCCCCGGACGCAGAACAGGAAGTGGGCGACTTCTTCGGCGATCCTGATTGGACGGCGGATGGCGGCAGAGGGGGAGGCGGGGGAGGGGGCGGGGGAGCGGGCGCCGGCGCTATGGGCGGGGCGGGGAAGGCGTTGGGGGAAGGAAGACTGCTCTCCGGGGGAGGGGGGGGAAACTCGGGGGACTGCTGCTGAGTCTGGCCCCCGGGCTGCCATTTGGGTTTAGTTTTGACCACCGGGGGGCCCTGGGCCCCCGAGGCCTTACTGGCCCCGGGGAACTGGCTAGCGATCTGCTTCACCAGGGAGGGGGTGGCAGTGGGCGTGGCTTTAGAAGAGAGGCTGTGCTGTTTGGGCAGGGTGGGCGGGGCCTGATGTGAGCCGTGGCCTGTGGGCAAACTCTGTTTTCGCATTGAAGCAGAGTGGGAAAGGGCTGGAGGGAGGGGCGACACAGGAGACGTAGGGAGGCCAGCTCCATAGGGGGCCGTGTGCGGGGTGGGGCTGAATGAGAATACTTTAAGGGGGGCTAGGGGTGGCGAGGGAGGGGGTGGGGGTGAAGGGGTGGGGCAGATGGGAGCTGAAATGTCCTGGGGCGGGTCGGGAATATTCTGGGGCAAATTGGGAAACTTCTGCGCCATCAGCTGCTGAAGTTCACTCTGGCCTGGGGGCGGGTCACTGTGAGCTGTGGGCGGAGCCAGGGGAGGTCACTGCGCACTGAGGGCGGGGCAGGGGGCAGGCCAATTTCAGGTGGAGGCGGAATGGGGGGCAGGTCGCTGTCAGGTGGGGGCGGGACAGGGGACAGGTCAGTGCTGGGTGGGGCGGAGCCAAGGAAGGTCGCTGTCGGATGGGGGTGGGACAGGGGGCAGGTCAGTTTCAGGAGGGGGCAGCTCGCTGTTTTGTAAGTGCGTGGGGGACGGCGGCTGCTGCGTCTGGGCGGACGGGGGCGGGGGAGTGAACGGATGGAGGGCGGGGCTCGTGGCTCCCAGCTTCAGCACAGCCATGGCAGAGCCGGGGGCGGGCAGGGTGGCGGGCGGCGGGGGCGGGGGAGGGGGTGGGACGTTGGCGCCCGCGGGCACACTCGCGTGGGCTTTGACAGACTGCAGGGGCGGAGCTTGGGGCTGGACCAGGGAGGGAGGCTTAAAGTGATTGGCTGACTGCGAGGCGTTGTGCAGCCGGGCGATGGTGCTGTACTTGAACAGCATGGTGGCAGAGTGCTGGGACGGGTTGGGCAGAGGGGGCGGGGCTGGGGGAGGAGGAGGTGGAGGAGGAGGCGGAGGTGGACAGGGCATGTAGGGGTAGCTGCTGTAGGCTTGTAGGGGTAGCTGGGCAGAGTATGACCCTCTGATAGACTCTGCCCGCACCTGCACAGGAGGGTTAAGGGTGGAGAGGAAATGAGGAATTACACAACCAGACAACAAAAGCAGGGATCCCTGTAAATCCCTGTAGAGCAGAGATTAGTTAGATGTGGGGGAAACAAAAGTGACATCACAAAGGTGGTGTGGAAGGAGCCATTTTAACACTAGATGGCGAAAATGAGTGGACTTGAGAGGTTTGTTGAGGGAGGTTATGAAAGAGGGAAAAAGAGGAGACTCACCCGGGGACCCTCCTCCATCTGTGTGCCTCTCTTCCAGGCCTCGGAGAAGATGGAGCTCACTGCACTCTGGGAGCGGGAGTGGCCGGGGGCGGCAACGTCCGACAGGCTGCTGTCCGATTGGCTGGAGTGGTTGAAGTGGGACTCTGTTTGAGGACAGGTACAGAAGGGCATAAGGAAGTGAGTGCACGTGTCTGCCATGGCCCTTAGGCAGTGCTATCCCATAATCCCACACTCACCCGGCAAGCTGCTGGAGCCGGACAGGGAGGACCAGTTGTAGGCTGCCTCTGTGCGCCTCATAGCATCTTGATAGTTTATATACAGCTGCTTCCCGTACTGAAAGCATAAAGAGAGAAACGTTCTGTGTCCAACGCTGACAGTATGCACAGCTTTACTGACTTAAGCCGCTTTCACACGATCAGAGTCAAAACGCTCAACATGGTGTCAAACCATTCAATTCCAATGGAGGGAGCGTTAATGCATGACATGGCAGCAATGCTAAGCCTGGCGTAGCGCACAGCTCAAAATATTGCCTTGCTGCCGTCTTCAAAGTACATATCATTTGGCCTTGTTTGAAGCTGACCTGCCTGTCCAATCACATCACGGCTTTGTATGAAGTGGGCAGATGTAAACATGGAAGGACATTATGGGACAAACCTAGGATTTTCAGTTTCACAAAGCTAGTTTACCATTTGGCCTAATACCACAGACAACCTACTACTATCACCACTTGTTATAGTTTTCCGAACCAACGCTTTTTCTGGACGGATGACGTCAAGTTTAAACAGCTGGCGGCACTCGATTTTTCTCAGGCTGTCACCTCCCTTAATCGGCGCTGAACGCAGCGTTTGACACTTGTCGCGTAAAAGCCGCTTACCGTGCTGAAACTCAGAGCAGCGCAGCCCCTACAGATGGCTGCTGCGCTGAAATTCAGCACATCTGCTGACGGTGTATCGCCGCTGTCTCCCACAGCCTGCTCCCCGCTATTGGTCGTGCTGCGGTTACCTTGGCGACGCGTATTCCGTTGATCCACTGGTGGAGGGTCCTGACATCATCGCAGCACAGGTACTTGATGTACTGGGACTTCTTCTGGATCTGAGGGTGCTGAACAGATGAGACAGACATGACCGCACTCGTTTTTTCATCACATTTATCCCTCCCCTTTCGCAGTGACAGCATTTTTGCGCTAGTAGGCTACTAGTTCGTCTTTTACGAGGATCTATAGGCTAATCAGTTATCTAATCTAACCTGTAATCTGTTATATATCTGTTGTGCATATGTAAAAAATGACTTTAGCCAGTATCTCGTTGTGCTAAGCACCGGTTCAGTGTAGCGGTGTATCCTGTGGTTTGGAAACTAGCGCTGAACATACGTAGCGGCGCTGACCGTAGCTTCCAGCTACATAACTGGCCAGACTGGCACCTGCAGTAGGGAAGCTTTCAGCAGGCATTCCTCCAGTCTCTACTGGTGGGTCAGCTGCCTGCAGTCCACCTCAGCTAGCATGGCCTACTGCTCCAGTGCAGTGGGTGTACAGCCCAGCTGGAGCACTGGGCAATTAAAGGAAGGGGCGGCTGCCAGATAATTATAGACAGGGGTTGACAGAAACGGTACGCAAGTGAACATGCACGGCAAAAAGATAAAAACTATTTTATTTTCTGTGCTTTTAAGAAAGCTTCTATTTTTAGGTACGCTTCTATTTTAGGTACACTTATATTTTTAGGTACGCTTCTCGTGAGGAGATAGAACCGGTGTAGGGCGGTTCACAGAAGTGTGCTCCTATCAGACCACGAAAGCAAAACAGACCGTTTACTGTGCTGACAGGGAGTCAGCAGGGTGTGATAAAGAGACCCAGTTGCAAAGCATCCTACTGGATCAGCATGATGTAAACCTTAGGTTCTCTGTAATACAGTGTAATCATGTTTGGTATTGTCGGAAAGCCAAAGTCATGGGGAACAAGTTGGTATCTCAGCTACAGAGGTTAACCCAGTGTGGTATCCTTACAAAGGTAGTGCAAGCAGGAACATCAATGTACTCTTTTGTTATGATTGTATCTTTATTTGATGACTTGGGGTTTTCCTTTGATATTCAAGTATTTTCTATATCACGGTAGGTCGTTATTATCGGCTGTAGTCTGCCCTCGACTGTGACATCACAGTACTAGTCAGTAAACTGGAGCAGTGGTTATTCTATTTTTCTAGACTCTCCCAGATGTTGCAATGATGTGATTTGCCTAGGGAAATTATTGACATAAACTGGGAGTATATAAATTGGTTCAGCAGAGGAAAGAAACAGGAAGGAAAATGATGTAATTTGGTGTAATTTGGGGGGACGGCTAAGGAATAGCTGCACATTCAAATTCCACTAGATGGCAGCACATACACAATATCTGTACGAGTCACAAGAGGACAACATCTATACTACGAGGTCTGAATATAAATCTATAACCTTCAAAATTGCTTCAGGAAATTACTTTTTCTATGGTTAAAACATATTATATCAGAGAAAAGGTCATCCCTGACCCTGCTGGGGACTGATTAAATGCATCACCAGGAAATACAGGAAATATTCTATGGTATAGGCGTGCTCCTCTGTTTACCTTGAGGGCCAGGCAGTAATCGGTTGGGGCCTTGTACTTGCTGCGGTAGTCCTGGCCGTAGTACACGTTTACGTGGTCCAGCTGCAGCAGGCAGGCCAGGTCCCGGCTCACCTGGAAAAGGAAGAGTGGTCAAGGGTCAAGGGTCAAGGGTAAAGTTAACTGCACCGTTCATCACATAAGAGTGCGCATGTGTCCGTGTTTCATACAGATAAATGCGCCACCTTGGCCTTTCCCTTGGGCACGTAGTAGATCCCAGAGGCGCGCAGGAGGAAGTAGCGCTTCTTCCACGACTTCTTCCCGTCGTCCTTCAGCCAGAGCGAGCCCTCGATGTCCGGCACGCTGACCGAGCTCCCGCAGAAACACTCCTGCGGGGAACCGTCATCGCAACATCACTGCCATCATCATCCTCACGGTAAGAATGTGCCTCTGTCTCTTCTCTCTCAGCCCCTCAGTCTCTCCTACCTCCAGCAGAGCCTCCTTGTTCCTGTCTGGCATCTCGCACGTGTCCTTCCGCCCCAGAAAATAGTTCTGGCATTGTTCAGGGAAGGGGAGGGAGGAGAGAGAGGATTAGTGTTGGTGAAAGCAAACTGCTCCCAGCCTCTCTTTCCTCTGCTAGTCAAATCTGATCAAGCTTGTCTCTCAATCTGTGGATCACTCCACTGGCAGAAGGAGAAAGACCTTGCGCTCTGCTTCTGCAGCCAAAAGTGTGTGAGCCTGTGAATGTGTGTGTGTGTGTGAGAGAGAGAGAGACAGCATGCATGTGTGTGCCTGCGTGTGTGTGTGTGTGTGTATGTGTGTTTGTTTGACTGAACGTGCACATACCTGCGGGTTCTTGAAGAGGGCGTACTTCTCGAGGCGTTCTATGAACATCAGTTTGTTCTGACTGTCCCGGGTCCAGTTGAGCAGGTTCTCCACCAGATTCTCATGATCCTCAAAGATCCGCTCTGTGAGACACCAGGTCAGACCCCATCCATCAGATCCCATCCCATCTATCAGATCCCATCTATTAGGTTCCGCCCATCAGATTCCATCTATTAGATCCCATCTATTAGATCCCATCCATTAGATCCCACCAATTAGATCCCATCCATCAGATCCCATCTATTAGATCCCATTCATCAGATCCCATCTATTAGATACCTCCATTAGATCCCATCTATCCGATTCCATCTATCAGATCCCATCCATCAGATCCAATCTATCAGATCCCATCTATTAGATCCCATAAACCCAGAGAGCAATCCCCCATCACTGGACAGACAGGAAGAGGGTAAAAAAAAATAAAAATAAACATTGCTATAGTCACTGAAAAAATGTTTTTAAAAAACCTACAGATTTTTTTTGTACCGCAGTCACTGGCCTAGCAAGAGTGGCGTAGAAACTGAGGTGTAACGCAGTCAGCTATGTGTGGCAGAGCAACTACAACATAGCGAGCGTGACATAGCCATTACGGTGTCGTGACTCTGACCATAGCGACTACAGCGCAGAGGTTGTGTCATAGCAACAGCAGCCTAACAGCCGTGGGTTAGGGGATAATTCCTTGGAAACCGCGGCGCGGTGAGCGTGGCCATGGAAACCCGGTTACTCACCCATCTGCAGCTCGCTGACGGTCTCCACTAGCGACCAGTCGGGGCTGTAGCCGCAGTGGGACTTGTCCAGCATGCAGTCCAGCACCTGGCGCACCGACTGCCGCTCGTCCACCATCATGGTCTTGGAGCTCTCGTCCGACATGTGCACCCGGATCACCAGCTGGGGCGGAAACAGGAGAACGCTTCACATATCTACGGATGTGGCTGTGGCTGTGGATAACTGATACTCAATGAGAGCTGTACCTTATTGGACCTGTGTGCTGTAGTTTGAATTACCTTCGGTACGCACTTACTGCACGTCGCTTTGGGTAAAAGCCTCTGCCAAATTAAACGTAATGTAATATGTCTGTAACTAAGGCCTCGTTTGCACCTGGTCTTTACACACGTCTTGAGAATCCGGATTATATCCGGATAGGGATTACGGATAGGGATTATAAAAATGCATGTGCGAATGCGCCCAAGATGCATTAGGAAGAGATCCAAATTCGACCGCCCACACAACCACTTCGGGGGGTGGTGTGTGAGACGCGTTCGAGACAGACGTTAAACCGCTGTGAATGCATCCGTTTCTCCGAGACGCACACCACAACCCAAACTCCTCCCACAGTCTAACCACACGCACCTTACCAGCCCCCCCAAAAAGGGAAAGCGCGTAGCATCACAAACGCAACCAGCATGGAGGACGCTCTTGGTCAGCATTCGAGCGCAACTAAAAGCTTACTAGCGATATGTTTCTTCAAGCCATTTCTGCTACGGCTGCAACCAGTATTAAGCAATCGCATCAGCCGTCTCCTGTTGTACGTCGTCTGCCGAATATGGCGTCTTCTCTTAACTTCAGGAAACAGCAAAAAACCCACCCGAGCTTTTTTTGGAAGCAGCTACCTTTGCTCTCTGTGGTGCAGAACAAAACAGGAAGTGGGCTGTCAGGGTTTCGCATCTTACACGCAAAACAGCAATCGGACTAATCTGGCTAACCCGGAGACGCATCTGACTAATAACTGTAAATGCCGCGTGGTAAAATCGTAACCGGATAAAATCTAGACACAAGTCGCATGAAATCAGCAGGCGTAAAGGGCAGGCTGTGAGGGGCCAAGATGCCCTCACAGTGAAACACCGAGCGATTCTCAGCCAATCACTGCATTGCCACGGTATCTGTGCTGATCTTCTGTTCCATCACCCACCCACCGTCATCCATTTCATTACGTACCATGTCGCCTACCCACAGCACGGGCCGCACTCGCACATGAAAGCACCGACACGTCTACTCTGAAAGTCCCTCTCACACGGAGCATTAAAACGAAACATCCGCCAGTTACAAACGTCCTATGAACAGGGTCCAGTCAGAATCTAGATCAGTGTGTTTACCACGTTTCCCAGAATCCTGCTCACTTTTATGGTTCTGCATTGAAATCGCACATAAAGACATGACTAAATTCTAGTGGTATGAATATACGACAATAGTCTCATTGCACTGCCTCAGTGAAATCCCACAAGGCATCCCTCTCTTTGACATGGATGTGCTGAACTACAGTCTATATATAGATGTGGATGTAGTTTTAAACATCATTATTTTCAAGAGCAGGATAAAAACTCTCAATTTACATTTACTTGGATGCAAAACGTCATCTCACTGTGCAGGTGCACCCATCTCATGCTAACATAAAGTCGTGATCTCTCCCTTGCTGTGAACCTCTCATGCTAACATAAAGCAGTGAGCTCTCCCTTGCTGTGAATCTCTCATGCTAACATAAAGCAGTGAGCTCTCCCTGCATGCTGACATAAAGCAGTGAGCTCTCCCTTGCTGTGAATCTCTCATGCTAACATAAAGCAGTGAGCTCTCCCTGCATGCTGACATAAAGCAGTGAGCTCTCCCTGCTGGAGGGTTATATGGAGCAGAGCGGTGAGTCTCTGCACCAGCTGTGATTAATCAAACGGGTCCCAGAGGGGAAAGCAACCCAGTCTGGCTTCCAGCCAGTAGAACTGCGACACATATCCCTCTCTCTCTCTCTCTCTCTCTCTCTCTGTCGCTCCCTCCCTTGCTCTTTCTCTCTCATTCTCCCCCCCCCCTCTCTCTCTCTCTGCCTCTCTCCCCCTCCCTCGCTCTTTCTCTCTCATTCTCCCTTCTCTCTCTCTCTGTCTCTCCCTCCCCCACTCCCTCTCCCCCCCCTCCCTCCGTTTTAAGTGTGTGTTTGTAAGTCTGCATTCGACACTGGGGTGGACCACCTTTTTGACTTGTGCTTCCTTGATTTTTTCAAGAGCCACTCTGATCTTCTCGGCCTTCAGCTTAGCTGCCTGTTCCTCCTACAGACACAAAACACTGTCAGTATATCTCCTGCAGACACAAAACACTGTCAGTGTATCTCCTGCAGACACAAAACACTGTCAGTGTATCTCCTGCAGACAAAGAACACTGTCAGTATATCTCCTGCAGACACAGAACACTGTCAGTGTACCTCCTGCAGACACAGAACATTGTCAGTATATCTCCTACAGACAGAAAACACTGTCAGTATATCTCCTGCAGACACAGAACATTGTCAGTATATCTCCTACAGACAGAAAACACTGCCAGTATATCTCCTACAGTCACAGAACACTGTCAGTATATCTCCTACAGACACAGAACACTGTCAGTATATATCCTACAGAGAGAAAACACTGTCAGTATATCTCATACAGACACAAAACATTGTCAGTATATCTCCTACAGACAGAAAACACTGCCAGTATATCTCCTACAGACAGAAAACACTGTCAGTATATATCCTACAGAGAGAAAACACTGTCAGTATATATATTACAGATAGAAAGCACTGTCAGTTTATCTCCTACTGACAGAAAACATTGTCAGTTTATCTCCTACAGAGAGAAAACACTGTCAGTATATCTATTACAGATAGAAAGCACTGTCAGTTTATCTCCTACTGACAGAAAACACTGTCAGTATATATCCTACAGAGAGAAAACACTGTCAGTATATATCCTACAGAGAGAAAACACTGTCAGTATATCTATTACAGATAGAAAGCACTGTCAGTTTATCTCCTACTGACAGAAAACATTGTCAGTTTATCTCCTACTGACAGAAAACACTGTCAGTATATCTCATATACTGTAAAACACTCCTCTTTCTGGTTTGATCTCTGAACCCAAGAGAGATTAGAAATTAAGTTGTTCTTTTAACTAATCTGAACTGTCAGAAGCTGTGACATCACAGGTTTGGGCCAGGCATTCTCTCTGGCAGGAAGGATCCACAGGCACAGGCAAACAGGAAGAGAGAAGAATGGTCTCACCTTGGTCAGCAGGTGAGACGGCTTGCCCGCTATGTTTGTCAGAATGAGCGAGGTTTCCCTGTCCAGATACGAATGCTTGGAGCGCAAACCAGACAGAAGAAAAGACAGACGTGAGTACAAAGACCAAATGCATCAAACTGCTTGTGGAAACAGAGAATGTCAATGCTAGTAGGCTTTGGATTGTTATTGATCGTGATCATACACAGACGCCAGGAACTTACCAAAGCAACAATCATGCAGTACATTAGTGACCACGATGTTGCTGCATTATTGACACCCACCATCACTGATGTAGTAGTGCAACAAAACAACTTACAATTGAAGTTACATTTACAAGCCACATTAACTTCCTTCAATGAAGGGCACTTATGGCCTAATGGCCTTATAAATGGATACATTTAAAGGTAAACTCTCTAAGTCACAACAGGGAAGGAAAATGAGTAGAGTAAAATAACAGATATAACCATAATGCCTCTTCACTCAGAAGGCTTGTGCTCAGGTTTGATGCAGACAAACACACGAGCAGTGTAAATCTTTTCTGACTTTTGGAATACAGGGTTGTTCTCCAAAAACAAATCAGGTTAATTATTGATAAGCGTATTAATGTAAAATGAGTTATAATTCCATTCCTATTATTCTTGCAGTACCCTGTCAGTTCTGTCATCCAAACTCAAGGGTTGGGGTTAACATTACATTACAGGCATTTAGCAGATGCCCTTATCCAGAGAAACTTACACAACTTTACACATAGCATTTATATTGCATCCATACTGAAGCAATGTAGGTTAAGCGCCTTGCTCAAGGGTACAACGGCAGCGGCTAACCCAGGAACCTGCGGCCTTTAGGGTACAAGCCCAGTTCCTTACCCATTATGCTACACTGCCGCCCAAGGTTTTAGGGTGAGGGACACTCAACGCTGGGTTCAGAAAAAGCCCCAGAGAAAGGGATCGTAAGGGGGTAGAAGCATGTGAGAATGAGGGGATGGGGTGAGGGGAGGAAGGGTGCCGGTACCTCTGAGCTGGGCAGCCCCTGCGCTTCCCCAGCGTGGGTCGGGGGGATCCGCTCCAGCTCCGCCGGCCTCAGCACCTTGTCCAGCGAGTCCATGCTGGAGGCGGAGTTAATGCTGGAGGCTGAGTTGACACTGGAGGCGGAGTTGACGCTGGAGCGGCAGGACAGGCCGATGGCGCGGAGCTCGCGGTCGCTCACGGCGCCGGCCGACCCCGTCCGGCGGTGGCGGGAGGAAGAGGAGGCGGGTCGCCGGAGGGTGGCGCCGCCGCCTCCGCCGGAGAGAGCGACCGAGGAAGAGGAGGCGGAGGCGGAGGAGGAGGGCAGGCTCTGGCGGGCGGCGGCCTCGTCCCCGCCCAGCGAGGACTGCTGCAGCTGGGCCGTGATGTCGTCCAGGGAGAAGTTGGAGGCCAGGGGGCGGGCGTGGCCGCCGGCGCCTCGCAGGGTGGCGGACGGGGAGGCGCGGGCGCTGCTGTTGCTGCCGCTGCTGCCCCCGCTGCTGCGCCAGCCCGCCGGCCTCTGCCGCGCCCGCGCCTCCCCCCCCAGGCCCAGGCGGGACGGGCCGCTGTGGGGCTTGCCGATGCTGCTCAGCTCCTGCTCTATGGAGCACAGGTCCGCCATCAGGGCGTCCAGGTCCACAGCCTCGCCCTGGTTAAGAGCCTCTGCAGGGCAGAAGCACTCTGCTGTTACAGGTAATGCACCAATCACGCGCTAGCACAGCAATATGCTGACCACACGCTATCACACAACTATACACTGACCACACACTATCAGACAACTATACACTGACCACACGCTAACACACAACTATACACTGACCACACGCTAACACACAACTATACACTGACCACACGCTATCACACAACTATACACTGACCACACGCTAACACACAACTATACACTGACCACACGCTAACACACAACTATACACTGACCACACGCTAACACACAACTATACACTGACCACACGCTAACACACAACTATACACTGACCACACGCTAACACACAACTATACACTGACCACACGCTTACACACAACTATACACTGATCACACGCTAACACACAACTATATGCTGATCACACGCTTACACACAACTATACACTGACCACACGCTAACACAAAACTATACACTAACACACAACTATACACTGACCACACGCTAACACACAACTATACACTGACCACACGCTTACACACAACTATACACTGATCACATTCTAGCACAACACACACACTGGTCACATACAAGCACATGGATTGCACTCATGCACTTATTGCACACCAATTATACACTGATATGAAGAATACGCAAATGCACTCATACACTGATACACTGATCATGATCACTTGTCCACACACTGATCATGTGTGCTGATCACGCTGTAACCTATGGCACTCACCGTTGATGTTGTACATGGAGAAGCGGTAGGAGAAGTTGGCCATGTTGGTTTCCTGTCTGAGTGGAGCTTTCTGCATTTTCTCTGGCTTTCCGTCATCCAGACTCTGCAGAGGCACATCAAACATCAAACACCTTACAAAATGGCCGCTTCAACCTTCGATTAGCTTTTACACCACATGCCAACTACATACCAGCTAATGAGTGACATGGCACTGTCCCCATTGGACCAGGCAAAATTTACCCCCTTGAGTTTGTGACATCTACATTTTTGCATTAAAATGTCTGTGTTTGATCAGAGTACTGACAGATCTCCTGAGACTGCCCATGCTGTGCACTCTTCCAAAATGCCTCACCATGAGAAAAACTAGCAGGTCCAAATGCAGTTTGGAGCAGTGCACAAAACTATGAGGAAACAAAAAGGACAGATTCATGAACATAAACCAGATAAAAGATTATTTTTTAAATCATGAAAAAAGAGGTAAAAAGACCTCCCAGCCCCTTTGTTTTATGCATTTCTTTTTAAATAATGACAAGACTAACCCCATGTGACATTGTCACCTCCCATAGATTTACTTGATACATCATCCTTTACTGATAATATTGCAAGACAGGTGTCCCAAATACCATAATTTTTAATTATGTGGCATGTCATCAAGGCCACGTCCACGATACAGTTATTTAGATTTGGTTGCCGGGCAGCCAGACACACCTTTGTCAGTTTATCCAGCTCTCCCAGCCACGCCCCAAACATCTTATCCAGGTCCTGATCTTCTTTATCGCTGTCCTCCTCTGCAGCGTGTTCCTGCTCTTCATCAGAGAGCTGCTCCATCTGGAGGAACCACACCAACAAACCCACCATCACTACAGTACGGTAAGCTGTTGAACAGTGCCCTGTTACTAAAGTACAATACAGTAAGCTCTTAGACAGCCTCCTGTAACTAAACTACAATACAATAAGCTCTTACATAGTGCCCTGTTACTGAACTACAATACAGTAAGCTCTTACATAGTGCCCTGTTACTAAATTACAATACAATACGCTCTTATATAGTGCCCTGTTACTGAACTACAATACAGTAAGCACTTATATAGTGCTCTGTCACTAAACTACAATACAGTAAGCTCTTATCCAGCCCCCTGAAACTAAACTATAATACAGTAAGCTCTTATACAGCCTCCTGTTACTGAACTACAATACAGTAAGCTCTTATACAGCCTCCTGTTACTGAACTACAATACAGTAAGCTCTTATACAGCCTCCTGTTACTAAAGTACAATACAGTAAGCTCTTATATAGTGCCCTGTTACTGAACTACAATACAGTAAGCGCTTATATAGTGCTCTGTTACTGAACTACAATACAGTAAGCACTTATATAGTGCCCTGTTATTAAACTACAATACAGTAAGCTCTTATATAGTGCCCTGTAACTAAACTACAATACAATAAGCTCTTACATAGTGCCCTGTTACTGAACTACAATACAGTAAGCTCTTACATAGTGCCCTGTTACTAAATTACAATACAATACGCTCTTATATAGTGCCCTGTTACTGAACTACAATACAGTAAGCACTTATATAGTGCTCTGTCACTAAACTACAATACAGTAAGCTCTTATCCAGCCCCCTGAAACTAAACTATAATACAGTAAGCTCTTATACAGCCTCCTGTTACTGAACTACAATACAGTAAGCTCTTATACAGCCTCCTGTTACTGAACTACAATACAGTAAGCTCTTATACAGCCTCCTGTTACTAAAGTACAATACAGTAAGCTCTTATATAGTGCCCTGTTACTGAACTACAATACAGTAAGCGCTTATATAGTGCTCTGTTACTGAACTACAATACAGTAAGCACTTATATAGTGCCCTGTTATTAAACTACAATACAGTAAGCTCTTATATAGTGCCCTGTTACTGAACTACAATACAGTAAGCTCTTATATAGTGCCCTGTTACTGAACTACAATACAGTAAGCTCTTATATAGTGCCCTGTTACTGAACTACAATACAGTAAGCTCTTATACAGCCTCCTGATACTGAACTACAATACAGTAAGTTCTTATATAGTGCCCTGTTACTGAACCACAATACAGTAAGCTCTTATACAGCCTCCTGATACTGAACTACAATTCAGTAAGCTCTTATATAGTGCCCTGTTACTGAACTACAATACAGTAAGCTCTTCTATATTGTCCTGCTACTAAACTACAATTTAGTAAGCTCTTATACCGCCTTCTGTTACTAAACTACAATACAGTAAGCTCTTACATAGTGCCCTCTCAACACGCTATACCATAGAGGGTTGTATTTAAATACATTATATTTAATAGCTGTCGGGGGGAGGGGGTGGTTTTGTAGCTGTGGTTTACTCTTTAATTCTTAAAAGAAGTCCCTGCTATAAAGCATTTATTCAGCTGCTCCAAAAATTTCCGAATTTTAACGTTGCAAATGCAAGCTTCCATCGAGTGCCTCCAGATACATTCTGCTGCCAGTGTAATGAGCTCTGTGAGTTTTGTGGGGGGACCGGGGCTCCAGTGTTCTGTAATAAACCCCCAACGTTTCGCACTGAACACCTGAGAACTGGCTGTGTCAGCTCACTGTTACCCAGCAGGCTCTCTCTCAATTCAATTCAATCAATTTGGATTGGTGTGAGTGTGTGTGAGTGTGCGTGTGTGTGTGTATGCGTGTGTGTGTGAGTGTGTGTGTGTATATGTATGTGTGTGAGTGTGTGTGTGTGTGGGTGTGGGTGTATGCGTGAGTGTGTGTGTGAGTGAGAGAGACATGTCACTTTTACAGTGACCGCTGCTCAGTGTGCCTGCAGTATGAAAGCTCCCCTAAACCCTCTCCTTCAGAGAGAATAAGCCTTTAACTGTGTGACTGAGTACAGGACAATACTGGGATGACACCTTCTTTGCCTTCACATTTACCATCCTGTAATTTCCACTGCTCCTCACTGTGTAAACACACTTCAACGCAACGTGAGGTCAAATAAAGTATCCAGAGATACACGCATACACACACACACACCATGCACACACACACACACACACACACACACACAACCTACTTTCACACTGCACTGACATGGGGATAATTGGAATAATTACAGCATAGCTGTAGGGTAATGGCTGTAGGCGTGTGAGATTCCGGGGTAATGACAGCACGGCTGTAGGCTATTGGCTGAGGGTTAGGGGTAATGACAGCATGGCTGTAGGCTATTGGCTGACAGTTTTTGTTAATGACAGCATGGCTGTAGGCTATTGGTTGTCAGCATGTGAAATTCCGGGGTAATGACAGCATGGCTATATACTATTGGCTGAGGGTTTGGGGTAATGGCAGCATGGCTGTATGCTGTTGGATGAGGGTTTAGGGTAATGGCAGCATGGCTGTATGCTATTGGCTGAGGGTTTGGTGTAATGACAGCATGGCTGTATGCTATTGGCTGAGGATTTGGGGCAATGGCAGCATAGCTGTATGCTATTGGCTGAGGGTTTGGGGTAATGGCAGCATAGCTGTATGCTATTGGCTGAGGGTGTGGTGTAATGACAGCATGGCTGTAAGCTGTTGGCTGTTGACATGATATTGTGTGGTAATGAATGACACAATGGCTTTAGGCTGTTGGCTATAGGCCAATGAGGGTTTGGGGTAATGAAAGTGCTCCCATATGCATATCAGTATCTGAGGGAATCTGTACAGTGATAAGGGGGCACCATTCGCTACAGAACAGTATAAGAGAACATATTTATATTACCAAGTGGTCACATTAATGATTCTGAATTTTTTATGCAAAAAAATCCAAAATGCAGGTGCAGGGGAAAATGTGTTCCGTAAATGCAGATATTCCTAGGTTTTTTACATTTTCTTATGATTACAATGGTTGATGACCCAGACTTTAACTGTAACAAAATAATTACTCCTGTTTCTTTGAGCCAACTGATGTCTGAAATTTTGTTGTTTATTGATCATAATATTTACACAGCCGTTGGTAGGATTGCAAGATTCAAAGAGAAAGCACTTAATTTGAATGAAAAGTTGAAAACAAGATGTCACGCTCTAGCTAGCTTACTCAGCCTGTCTAAATTAAAACAGAAATTACTCCTGGGGTTTTTTAATATCATTAGACTGTGTGGTAAAAATTTGTTTTGATCAGAACGCCATAACATTGTTTGTATCTTATTTCGTCTCGCTAATCCCACTGTTTTATACCATTTAATTTACAAATGACATAATACAATTATGAAAGACATACATTTATTGTGAATTAGCATATTGTGGCAAAGATAGTCATAGCCTATTTTTATCAGAACGCAAGTGAAGTGCCCTACATTTCAAAGATGCAGCATTCCATGGGCTAGCACAACCACTGACCAACATATACATGTATGGAAAACTGGATTGGAAAATTGAATGCACGGATTGCAAAACCAAGTTTACAGATTTCCACAGTGAGATATTTTTTTCACCTAGAGTGCCTTGGGGGCACCGTAGAAAGCAGAGGAGATCGTCTCAGTGTGGGGTGAGTGTTAGGCTCAAGGGACTGTGTGCAGAGTATAATATAGTGTAGTATAATGTAGTGTAGTATAGTATAGTGTAGTATAATGTAGTGTAGTATAGTGTAATGTAATATAGTATAGTATAATGTAGTATAGTATAGTATAGTAGGTTGTGGAATTGTACAGTACACTATAGTACAGTATAGTACAGTAAGTGTTCTCTGTTCTTACCTTTGGATTTGTTCTCCTTCCTGGGAGCTCAGTTAGGAGTTTGAACACAGTGTTACTGCTACAGCTCCTGAAAAACATAAAGGAACATGAAAGTTAACTTCATATCCACATTGTCATAAGAAAACACATATGTACACAAAAATACATGCCACACACACACGCATACATGTCTGCATGGATAATGGATACACACCCACTTTTTTCCTGACTCCATGCCAACCCCCCCCACATATTTACTTCATCCTTACATATCCATATCCGTTCACTTATTTAACATATTTTGCTTATTTTTTCTGCAGAATCATAATACATTCAGATTTATTGAATGAAAAACCCTATTTTCTTCCCATGTATCCTTTCAAGAAGGGAAGTAAATTGCAATCTATTAGGATACTAATAAGTCTCTAATTGACTATGTAATCTTATGGTTGTAAGCTAGGTAAGCTGTTTATCTCAGTTGACTTAGTTATTGTACTGTGCCTACTCAACTATTGCTTGTTTTATTTGCATAGACTGCTTTGTTGCTGTTTTTGTTGTGTTAATCAGTTTAACCTACAGGGTCCAAGTTAAAGTACGCGGTCGCTCCCTGCACTTGGAAATGTGCTTCCCTCTAAGGTTTTCAACACACTTGTTCCTGGTTTTGGTTATACACTTTGTTGTACGTCGCTCTGGATAAGAGCGTCTGCCAAATGCCTGTAATGTAATGTAATGTGATAAAATTATTAACCTGGTAGTAATCTTACAAGTGGTAGTCTAGTAGGTAGTATAGGTCATATATTGGCAAACTCTTAAATCCAATCAAATCTGGACGAAAGCTTGACTCCCTTGGTAACCATAAGCCGTGTAAACATGGTTCAAAAAAACTGCGTCAAAGCGCCGCGCCGGACGGCATTACCATCGATCGCTGCAGGGCTTTCAGCGGCTGCAAATGGACCAGCACTTCCTCTGCACTTTCTCTCCTCTTCCTCTCGCTCCTCCTCGGGCCACAGAGAGGCTTCGGGTCTGCCTTCCCACCAATCAGAGCGTGCTTTACATTCGCTGAGAGACCCTGGCTGCCCCTCCCCACCATCTCTATGGTCTCTTCCAGGGTCTAACGAGGCTATGATTGAAATGGACTCCATCCTGCCCATATCCCCGAGCCAGGAAAGGGTAGTGGGAGTATGAGTGGAGTTATCTGACTGCATATGACTGTTGTCTGAATTTTTTTTTGTTGACACAATTGCAAAGCACAACTGCCATTTTTTAAATTTTATTTTTGGCTGCAAACGTGTAGGTAGGTTTGTAGTACTGAGTTAACATTAGCACACCTCTAAAAGCACAGCCACAAAAATGAACAGAGTGAACTCTATCCCACCCACGCCACCACTCCAACACGCTTCTTTATTTCAGACGGTTAATACACGGGGTTAAGATGGAGAGTGAATTGACGCACTGGTGCCAAAAAGGAAGAAAAATAGTCTTGTAAACAGATGGAGCAGCTTAATGTTAACACCGCTATATGCTTGGCAGCAATCTGTTTTATTAACCCTAATTGAATCTTCTTCGGTGGGATCAAGTATGATGTTGAAAAAATCATGGAAGACATGGAGTTCTGCTAAGTTACTGTTATATTCTCATACTCACACACTAGTCCCAACTCTACGAGCTGTGTTTTTTGTCTCTCTCTCTCTGTCTCTCTGTCTGTCAGTCTCTCTCTCTCTCTCTCCCTCTCTGTCTGTCTGTCTCTCTCAGTCACTCACTCACTTGCTCACTCACTCGCTCACACACACACACACACTCACACTCACACACTGAGTCCCAGCTCTATCAGCTGTATCATTTCCCTCTCTGTCTGTCTGTCTGTCTGTCTGTCTCTCTCTCTCTCTCTGTCTGTCTCTCTCGCTCACCCGCTCTCTCGCTCACACACACACACACACAGATACACACACACACACACACACACACACACAGATACACACACTGGCAATCGGATCTGGTCCTTATAACAGAAATCAATTGCTTTCTGTGCACTGACTCAACACAGTCGGCTTCTAACAGTCAGCCGCTGTGCTAATGGTGAGAATTAGGAGGGGGCACAGAAGGAATGTTCCCACAGTGGCAGGACAGCGGAAATGTCCTCTCCCAATACCGTAACCAACCGTGTAATCCCTCAGGATTTCTATGTACCCTCACTGTCTCTCCGTACTGTAGCTGTGTCTGTATGCCCTTCCTGTTCACAGACTTGCCCACCAACCTGCCCACATGCTGCTGTATGTAACTCTGGTGTGGACATAGAGAGGAAACCATGACAGAAATCTTAATTATTACCTGGCACACAAAGAAAGCCACCTGTAAAAATGATACTGCGACGTTGAGCAGGCAGTAAGAGGGCTAGAAAGTTATTCAAATATCATTTTGTAAATATGGACCATATCTATACATGAAGAGACAGTTTTAGTGTATGTTTTCGATTGGCCCAGTTTTTGTGTGCAGTGAAGGATATTTTAGATGTTCACGTAAGTTTCTGTCAACCTACCAGCTTTACGTAGTTGAAACAGGTGCATTCTGGGGTTTCTGGTCCAAAACAGGAAAATACACAGCAAGTAACTCTAAAGCAAGCTTGTAAAGCAGTGTTATTCTTATGTATCATATCGCGTGATTATTCTCCAAAGAATTACATTTAATATTATTTTTGGTTCAAATCATTTCTTAATGGTGCATTCAACCTGAGACTCAAGGAAAAAATAGCCAACAAGATTTTAAAAATGGACGCTTATGATTTTTAATTGTAAATAAATACTTTACAAAAAAAAAATTCTGTTCACATGTACAGCCTCTGGTAACAAGGTACAAAGTGCTTTGGAGTTACACGAAGCATACTTTCTTGCTTTAGACCACAAATATTCAGATGTTCATATATAAGCCAATAAAATCAGCTGGCTGTTAAAAACTTCAGTAAGGAAGTAATATATCCTCCACCTCACCAAATAAACTGGGCCAATTG
Source organism: Anguilla rostrata (assembly GCF_018555375.3). Taxonomy (NCBI): domain Eukaryota; kingdom Metazoa; phylum Chordata; class Actinopteri; order Anguilliformes; family Anguillidae; genus Anguilla; species Anguilla rostrata. Next base: position 4,321,730 of record NC_057947.1, read on the forward strand.
AAATTGCTTCTTAAGCATACAGTGCAGATACAGATTAATGAAGACACAAATATAAAACACACATCAAGCATTCACTGAGGAAACGAAGGGTCTTATGTTGTTGTTTTGTGGTATATTAGCAAAGGGATGGTAATTAACTGGGCTAAACACAATTTTTCACAATAAAAAGCTTTAAAAATAAAATACAGTTCCTAATAAGTTTGAATCATTGAGCCCTCCCCAATGTGAGCGGTTGGCATGTATTCTGAACACAGGCACATTTCATGACGTCACAGCCCTGTCGACTGGCACGATACGGCCGAATGCCCGTCCCTGCTGCCTAAAATGTATTTTACTTGACAGTTGCATGTCACTTCGTATCACGGGGTTATCGTAGGTTAGAATCGGCATCCTCCTCATCGTGTTGCTGTATTAATACAGACACTCACATCGCGCTATACCCTGGGTTTAAATGTCTGGCGTCTAACAGCGCGTGCAGGCAGCCTTTACCCACACCACTACGCGCACATGCCATTAATACACCCCAATCGCCCGGCCAAAATTTATTTGCGGGCTAAAAGATATCGGATTAACATTTTATTGTAACAGTGTAATAATCATATTGTTTGCCTCTTTGTTCGATCCGTGGATTTTCTGCCCGATTCACTTCTTGCATATAATAAATCCAGTTAGGCTCAAGAAACGAGTGCCTTTAGGATGAAAATCCGAGTCTACACCTGACGTCACAACACAAATCGGACATCGGTGTTACATACTGCTATTAATTCAAGTCGAACTTAATTATCCGAAACGGTGCCTATTATGGGGTAGACGTAAACATTTTACATGTGATCTCAACAAAGCAATGCATTATGCATATAGCCAGGATAGTCTGTGAAACGTGGCCAGCGCCGATATTTGACTAAATACTGTAACGCTAACGATTTATTTATTTATTTATTTATTTCGAGATATACGGCTGCATAGGGCGGGTACCAAATTGACTAGCATGGTACCATTGCCCATTTTGGCAAGACGTGATAGATATGCAAGATGCGCTCTTCATAATCGCCATAAACCATCTAATTCATACTGCATACGAAATATGTTGCTCGAACGATATTTTAAAATAGAAATTGGTGGAGATGTAATCCGCATGCGAAAGAATACGCCCATACCTTCCAGATGAGCTATTATCGATTCGCTATTTAGATTACATCTACTGAATGGGAACCAGGTAATTTAGAGAAACATGGCGTTAATTCATTTGCTGTGTATGCATGATGATGTACCTATCTGTCCATAAATTTTTTCAAGCAAGCGTAGCCTATACAGGCCCTAGAAAAGCCTATATGACGCTATTTTTCTGTATCGGTGCTTCATAATATTTAATGAATTGGAAATGCAGAAATACAGCTGCATAGCAGTTTGACGTATCAGCCTCGCGCTTTTGCACACACGGACGACTGACAGAGCCGACAGACCGGTATGCACTAGCTCAAATTACATCACTAGCCGGATCAAAATGAATTAAACTCGGTTTTATCGCCCGATTTTAGACATACATACAATGACATTTGCAAAAAGAAACCACATAGCATTCCCTTCTCGTGTTTCTCTAAATATTCCCAGTTGGTTCTTCTGGTCATAAGGCATTAAGGATACCTCGCCGGGATAAAGGAGCGGTTTCCAATCTAACTACTAGTGCTGGCCATAAATGGTCGCCAAGCAGTAGTTATACATAAAATGGGATTTTTACGAAGAGACGGGATGAGTTTCTTTACTTACAGCAAGAAAGCCTTTGGGTTTGGGTTTTTATTAATGCGCTCCCTTTCTGTTTCCAGGGGACAATGGCATCAGAAAGAGAGAGACCGACAGGCAATTCCAGTTCCCAGGCAATACGTCAGCTACAAGATGCGTCTTCTCAGAATCTGCAGCCAGTGCCGAATCCTTGGCTTGATCACTCCTCTCGGTCAGTAGCTCATTTGATTCACGTTTCTACATCCATTCTCAGACAGGACCACCGACTGCTGCGCGTTCTGGTGTCTCGTTTCCTGTCCAGCCCAGAAATCAGCTTCCACAAATTGCGCGGTCACACTGTCCATGCAACGAGCATTCCAATTGTACCCCCAATCGGATGGAAAAGGGCATTGCAGTGAATTTGCGTTTTATAGCACCACACAAATTAAACCGCTTTTCTCGTCTGTAGTGAGAGAGAGAGAAAGAGAGGGGGGGAATAATGCATCGTTTCTTCCCACATTTTGTCAAAAAATTGGAATACTCCGAGAATCTGGTGTACAAATAAGTGTAGAGTTAATGAGCATACTATACACAATACACAGATTATCTATGGTCCATTAGCTACTGTATGCCGGTACATCGCTGTGGGGAAAGAGTTGGGGGTGGTGGGCATGGGTTTCATATGAAGCCATATGAAAGGCATCAGAAGTAATATTAATTATTGTTCAAGCCTTTTTGAACAGTCATTAAAACACATCAAACCCTCTGTGGACAATGGCATTGTTCTCCAGCTAAAATGTGGAAACTATACTCATAAGATCATAGCAGCATCACACAGAATTTACTGCAACTGGTAACCAGTCCAGAAATTAACCAGGGAGAAAACACAGGGCACACACTTAACTCTCTTATCAATAAAGTTCACTTTTCAATCTAATTAATAAAAATAAAATTGTATGTCATCAGAACTCAGTTAAAGGAGAGGAAGGGGAATTTTACCAAAGTTTTCAAATTCATAACCACAAATGAACAAACTCCTAATATTTTTCATATTGAATGCAGTCATACAGGTATTATATGCTTTTTTCATTTAATAAACAAAATAACAATTTTAAAAATGTGTTTTGTGTATACTCGGGTTCATATTTGCCACACTGTTCTGAAACTATTCAGTGTGGCAAATATGCAGTAAAACAGAAAATCAGGACGGGGAAGGGGGAAAATACTTTTTCACGGCACTGTAGGTGAGAATTGATCATAAATTAATTCATGGATATTTTCTTGTTTTAAAATGCTTTGCTAAGAGAGATGTGTAGAGCAGCTTGTTGGGTTGTGTTGAAAAGGTACAGCTGCTTGCTCAAGGTCAGGCTTCAAACAGGGCAGGGCACTCCCTGTAAATAAATAACAAGCCTGAATGATCCACTCTTGTCATTATGTATTCTTACGCTCAGTAAAGACCTGTGGTCTGAGAGAGCAGTGAAAGGGCGGTGTATGTGACATGATCTAAAGTGATTCGCCGACTGAAGCGACTGCTCTTAGATGCCGTTAGCATACAGCTGGCTCGGGGGATTGGCTGCTCTGGCGAGCAGGGCTCCCCATGTGACCAGGCCAGTGCCCCCGAGCAGCCCACACGGGACCAATTCCATTCAGAGTAGGAGGCAGGATGTTGCAAATGCTTCTGGGTAACGTAAGGAAACGATGCTGTTGAGATGGCAGTTTCCTCAACGTCTGCTGACTTAATTCATCAATTTTCAGAGCTCATTTCTGTGCTAAGAATTGGTACTCGCGACAGCCTGCTAAGGGTATTGTCTAGCTATATCTTTTTTTTTATGGCAACTGCATTTGCCAGTTAAATTGTGTATTGGTACATGACCGTGATCTAAAGATTTCAGAACATTTTTGGTGATTAGCCTGCTATCCCACACATTATTATTTAACAGGCTATCTTGATTGTTCATCCTGCGCAAGTATTTCAGGAGCACATGTCAACCTTTAAAGCCTGTTCCTCTGTGTGATAAGCCATAAAAATAGGTTATTCTCTGTGCATGACATCATTATTCTCTGTGTATTACATCACCCCTCTCCGTGCATAGCGTGATGTCTATCTGAGCATGATATCACCCCTCTCTGAGCAAATATCCAGGTAGAAAATCAGGAAGAGGAACTGTATCACCTTGGCCACTGTGATGTCACTGAGGATTGACTGTGATTCTGGCTTTGCAAGAGACACCAAAAAAAAAAAAAACATTTTCAGTTTCAACCAATTTCTGCCATCAATGTGGTTTTGTCTTGTCAATGCTCAGTGTCTGATTTTGCTGATGTAATCAATATACATTATTGCACAGCTGGTGCCCACAAAATATGGCTTTCCATCAGTACGAGCGCTTTTATTATGAAATATTTTATGTGGCGTTCCACAATCTTCCGTTTACATTACTCTACACAGCTCATTGTGTTATACTAGGGCTGTGCAATTCTGGTCCTGGAGGCCTGGTGTGTATGCAGGTTTTTGTTTCCACCAATTTAACCAGACTAAATGAACTGTACACACCAACACTGGTTCACTCATAGATTAGATCGCAGTAAAACGTTTCACATAGGGACACAATGACAGACAGACTTCGGCTGTCATTCATGCACTTATCAAGAAATGTAGCAAAAACAAGTCAAATGGCGTAAATGTTAAGGCTGATTAAGGAATTAAGGCCGGACGTTGTCATGGAAACCAGAAAACCAGGTTCTTTGAACCTTTTCCAGAGGCTCTATATCTTTCTTGCAGTAGTCCTCGGGACTGCTCTACGTGTGGTCTGACAAAGATATTACTTAAGATAAGTATAACGTCCTTGGATTTATACTCAATACTTTTGGTTACATATCCCAGCATCCTGTTGGCCTTCTTTACTGCTACAGCACATGAATCTGAAAGGCTTCGATCAACTATTAATCCCAAGTCTTTTTTTGAGTGCAATCCATTTTTGTGCTCATTTACAACATCTTTTATACAGAGAGCTGCACCCCCCACCTCTTTTACTCAATTCGTCCTTCCTAATAAGTTTGTACCCTTCTGCATTATATTCACCCCCACCCCCTTCCTCAAGCCACGTCCCTGCAATCCCAAATATTTCATGGCCCCCGTTATTCAGAACAGCCTCAAGTTCCAAAAAATTCATTTCTATTTAAGGAAGGTGACAAAAATACGTACACATCACAATCAAATCATTCAAGTAAATGCATACATATGCTTTCATAGACCTGCACATACTCAATCACTTACATAGTGGTTGTGTTGCAAGAATAATACAAAAATGAAGAAATAATAATAATAATAATAATGATAATTCTTAATTAGAAAAATGAAATAACAATAGCAAGAAAATAAATAAATGAACAGACAAACAAACAACAATGTAATAATGATAACAAAGAATGCAAACAGGACAAAGGAAAGTAGACAATAATTTAAAATATGAACACGGAAAGAACGAACATTCATGTACATGCAGGCATGAGAAAACCATTACTATATGGACCTCGCTGTGTGCCCAATGGCGTTGTCAAAAATACATTGTTAATCAAATGGTTGGTGATTATAGTTATTAGAAATAAGAGGAATGTTGTTCCATACTCTTTTCCTGTTTATGTTCTGTCCATAATCTTTTAAGTCTATATTCCAAACTGTAATGGTGCCCATGGATACATTCAAGGTCTGTTGGAGTTTCTTATACAGATAGGACACTAATCCCCCATCTCAATGCAAGCAGAGCATTATCTTCATAAGTGGATGGATAGCTCAGGCCTGCTCCCATGGTACACCTTATGTACGCATTTCTGTTCTTAATTATGAATAAAGATTAAAGATTGTTCTGGCTACATTAAGTGATTGTTTGACATCTTGAAAAGACCTTAGGCCATTCTTATTTAGGATGTTTGATAAAGTATTTACTCCTTGGTTATGCCATTGTGGAAAGGAGATGGCTTTGCCCCCTATTCATAATGAATTATTCCAAAATAAATATGCTATTTGCTGGTCAATATACTGTTTATTTTCATTGACCCAGTTTTTCAACGTATTGCCAAATGTACACTGAGTGAGCCACCAATTGTCCCAAATGGATGCTGCAATAAGTATATGGTAAGGCAGAGAAAATGATATCTTAAAGGAAGGATAAGGTTTTTCCAATTCAAACCATGCAACACCAGAATCCTGCTCAAAACCATCTTGTTAGGGGACAAAGCATGAAGTGTTTTTACCCATGGTGGTTGCGTTGGTCACTCTAGCACGTACAGTACGCCCGAGCTGATCCCACAAGTGTTCAGTTGGGTTGAGGTCTGGGCTGTTGGCAGGCCATTCCATTCAACCACATTGGCTGACCTGCGACGAATCCTGGTTGAGGAATGGAATGCCATCCCACAGCAACGCGTGACCAGGCTGGTGACCAGCATGAGGAGGAGGTGCCAGGCTGTTGTGGCTGCGTATGGTTCTTCCACCCGCTACTGAGGCTCCTGACTGTTTGTTTAATGAATAAAGCGTAAAATTACCAATATGTCTTGTTTGTTCCTTGTTACTGATGGAAAGTTCAATCATCCAATCCCCCAAACAACTCAAAACAATAGAGTCAATACCAACAGGAGAATACACAGTTTGACATTGGCAGGGAAATCTAGCACATTTCACTTGGACCCCACCCACATAATCAGCTGTGCTGCCCATCCCACAAATGCATGATCCTTACAAATGGGACATCATTGTAAAGGGAAACGAACAGGCTTTCCAATGATATAAGATACAATGCTAATTATACAGTAACAACAGAGATGATCGACCAAACATAAATTTCCAAACTTTTTTTGATGAGTTTATCTCCATTAATAAGAGATAACGGGTACCAATGTGAACATAAATTAGAGTCTTTACCAGTCTTATTGAGCAAGGAAATAATTGCTGTGTTAGCATCTCTATGGAAACTCCCTTCCAGGAAGGTGGGTTGCATTATTCAAAGTAGAAAAGGACCTAGTTCAGGCTGAAATGTTAGATACAGTCCCGGTGGAATACCGTTCCAGCCATGTTTCATGTCTTTTAGTGCGTTATACATTTTGTCAAGCCTAGTTTGAGCTACTAGGGAAGGACAGTTTGCATGCATTTGCAGAATGATCAGACGTTGACATATGGTACATGTTGGTTTTCTGAACCAAGTGAGCTATCTTGGCAGATATCAAGATATAATCAGTCTTTGAATGTGTTTGGTTTCTAGGCTGAAAAGAAAGCCAATTGTTTCAAATCTGGATTATGAGTTCTCCAAATGCCCACCATAGCATTATTATTTGCCAGATTCCAGTTGCTGGTGGGGCATTAGTAATATGATTGGTAACCCAATTGTCATATTGGGAGGACAACAGATAAACAGGGAAAAAATGAAAAGGAACCATCCCCAGTTTACTTTTTACATAGACAATATGGGCTCACTGATTACAGATAGGTCTGTTCATTTCTATGTGGATGATACCATCATTTACACTTCAGCAAGTGATAAAGATTTCAAAAGCTTGCAGGCTGATTTTCATGCCATTAGATCTTAAACTTGTGCTTAACCCCACCAAGACAAATTATATGCTCTTTAGCAGATCAAAAGGGAAACATCACAGAACTTTTAATATTCATACTATTGATGGTTTTGAAATTCCGAGAACCCAGTGGTTAAGTATCTGTTCAGATGAAGATTTATCTTTTAAATCATATGCTAAAGGACTGTGGGAAAAAAACAGTTGGGTTTTTTCTATGGGAACAAAAACTGCTTAATAGATTAAAAGTCGTTCAAAAACATTTTTTTCCATCTGTACTGTATTATGCTGATATAATCTACATGCATGCTTCTGCCAATCCCCTTAGCCTGATGCAGTGTGCAGGTTTATTTGGGTGGTAGTTTTACAGCAGATGTCAGAAAGTAGCCTCAAACTCGCTTAGAGCTAAAAGAGGATATGACTGCCTTATATTCATTTACAAAGCAGTGTTAAATTAGCTGCCATCTAACATCTGTTCCCTTTTTTGGTTTAGATCTATAACATGATGACACACTCGCTCTCAGGAATATTTTACTCGATATAACCATTGTATGAATACTGAATTAGGGAAGACCTTTTTCACCTTCTATGCATCTTTTACACGGAATCAGCTTTGCTTCCCACTGCTTGTACATGGTACAGTAGAATTCCAGAGAATACTACCATGGAGGTTCTGCTCCTAATCTTTTCCACTAATTCTACAAATTTGTCCAGCAGAACCTCAAACCTACTCTTACGTATGTCAGATGCCATTACCTACATGAACCATGACCGCTGTATCCCTTCCCACTCTGGCCAGACGCTTTTCCAGCCACTCCAAGAGATCTCCTACCTGGGCACCAGGCAGGCATCATACCATACAACACTCCTTGTTTGTACAAGCAGAATATACTGTCTCTGTTATGCTGTTATACACCTCTAATTATTGAGTCCCTTACTATCACTAACTCCCATTTCCTGGAAGTTTGAGCCATCAGTCATTAGTCCTCCCACTCTCAAGGTCAAGGTCCAGGTCCAGTTCCCGCAAGGGCTGGAACCGACTGGACACCACAACCTCTGCATATTGCTGTCCCTGTGTGGCATGCACAATCCCACAGACTGGCTACATTCATTGCGTTTCCTGTATGCACCAGCAGAGGGCAGTGTGGTTCACTCTAATCCTCAATGACACTCGGGCTGCGTCCGAATAGTCAAATTCCTTGACCTCGATGGAAAACGTTATTAGGTTAAGGAAAGATGTGAAGGAGAATTCATAAGGATTTAGGAAAAGACAACTGAAAAGAGAATAAGGAATTGTGGGACGGCATTATCTCCTTTCCTTTCGTAAAGGACGGTCCACTGTGCCCTATGCTAAAAGAGATAAGATAGGAAGCATTGAAGCACCTTTCCTTAGCATTTAGAGAATTCGAACAGCTCTTATTATGGCTGCCACTTAGATACTTCCGGGTCATTTCACTCAGTTAGGAACCTTCCTAAGGAAAAAAGACTATTCGGACGCAGCCTAGTATTTCTGTTAATCACAGTACTTGCTTACAATGCTGGATTTTTTCTTATGGTTATCATAACAATTAAGGAACAGTGAGGCCTGCTGAGAAGTCTCAGTGAGAATATTCTGTAAATAAACCCAGTTTTCCTAGGTAGAGGAGATTATTGCTGTTTTAAGGAAGATTTTTAGTTAAAACAAATGTATTTGTTTAATGTGAGATTAAAAAGGGACATTCCATCTAACCAATGTGCAATATATTGCCTTATACATGGCCTTTAAGAAAGTATTCCAGAATATTATTGAATATTATTGTATTATTGAAACTGAGCTCTCAGGAGAACAGACAGAAGTCCAAGTGGAACAGTTGTTGTGAAATCAGTGTGTTCAACATCATGCCTTGAGCAACTTCAGTATGTCTGAAGTACCGAGATAGACGCTGAGATACATTCACTCATCAGTAGCTCAGTGTATTTGTGTAACCTGCACACAAACACAATAACATATACACAAAAATGCATACATGTACATCCATTTTTTAAAATTCTATCTTTCTTTCTTTTGCTGCTCCAGGGGACAAAACCTTTCTCTGAAGTTTTGACATTCTTCCCACCAGTTTGGAATGTCCACCCAGGCTTGTGCTCCGTACGGCCATGGCAACCTTCGCTGTCAGTTCATGAGGGCGCAGACAAGCATATACTGTCCTCATGATCATGTGACCTCAGCTGCCGATTCTTAATATACCGCTTTATTTTTTATAAATTTGATACCAGCCGTGGGGCCCATCAATGTACTAGACCAGTGCCTCAACAGGGCGAGCCTTAGTACTTTTCCAGTACTAGTACTAAATCCAGCTGGAATGTAGGTTTTAAATCCACAGTAATTTAGGTATAAATACGGTAAGAATTTCAATCAAAAGTGAGCACATATTTTACAAATTCCACATATTATTACAAATTCAAATTTGTTTTGTATATAATAGACTTTTCTGTGTTTAAATTTAATTTACCAGTCCGGTTTCAGACGGCTCTTGCCTTGTTGGTTGCCCCCTTTTTACTACTAAGATGGTCAGAAATGGTGCTAAAAACATTTGAGCTCATGTAAAAAATAAATAAAAAAATGTGTTGCTGTGATGTTGAGCAACAAAGTATTTTTTTTTACATGAGCTCAAATGTTTTCAGACGGTTCTTGCCTTGTTGGTTGACCCCTTTTTCACTACTGAGGTGGTCAGAATTTCTGCTGAAGACCTTGGAACTCATGTACTAAAAGCCCTTGTTTCAGTGATGCTACTCACTAGGCCACATGTCCTCTTTCTCACTGAAACAAAACATATCGCGCAGCGAAAAACAGGATGCAAGATTAAAAAAGGCCTCCTGAGCTTCATTGTATGTCGCTGATTTAGTATATGCGAGCTTTGTGGTTTCTGACACACTTCTGAAAAGGATCCAATAACAGGATGCGGGATGGACTAGTTATAGCCACATCTGAAATAGCATTTCAGCAATTCATAATTTTTTTTTGAAAGTCTTAAACACAAGACTGCACGAGTAAAACTTAAAGTAGCTTAAGTATTATTATATACTCTAAACTGCTCCCTTCACGTGTATGCTTATTTTGTGCTAAATGTACATGTAGTGGTGGTAGGGTGAATGTAATTAAAATGAAAGGTGATACAATCGTCAAAAACCAAAACGTAACTAACAAATTGCAATTAGTTGAGGTGCTGAGCATAGACCCACGAAGAACGAAAGTGAAGATCACAGCTCTCCTAAGCTCACCTTCATTGTGAAAAACAGACAAAGTTCCTATCCCTTAAGTTTCATCGTCTGTCTGCTCCGCATGAAGATAATATTTACGTTCTCAGTAAAGCTGAAGCGGGGTATTTCTCATAACCCTGTCGTTGAAAGCGAGCTTGCTTCCTCTACGGTATTCAGCGCACTCTGGAAAACATGAGAGCGTTTTTCTTGCAAACGCTGAAATTTGCCCACACATTTCCTCCGCTATCTGCAAAATGTTTAAGCCCGGGGAACGAGAGTAGACACTAAAATGTCTCCTGAAATCGTCAGCGAAACCACTTCAGTGAGCACACTGTCAGGATTACACCAATAAAGGAAAGGGGGTCTATAAATCATAAGCCAATCACAGGTGGGAAAAACTTAAGAGGGCGGTTTGCAAACTTAAAATAGTGAGAATTGTGTGATTTTATGACAGAGTAACCTCCACTCAACTTTTTACCAACTGATGGGGCATGTCTCCAATAATAGATATTAAGCAAGTAAGCAAAGATTTTCAAGGAATCACGGACAGAGGGGAAAGGTGGTCGATACAATGGATGTAACTTTTACTAACCATTGAAGTCACCAGCTATTCTACTGTGTACATGACCTTATCTGCTCACGCTGAAGAACTCTGTGTGAGCCTCAGTCATTTCTGGCCTGCGGAAACAGAAGAACACCATCAAAGCTGGGCTGATTTTGTCCTGTTTAAGCAGAAGAGCTCTAAGCAAACCACAGCCAGTTATGTCCTGCAAAAACACCTGTGGTTCACCCTGGTCTGGTGAAATATACAAAGATTAGCTGCAGCTGACTTTGTCTTATTTAAAAATGTTAACAGAGCCTAGGATGGCTCTCTCCTGCTAAACGGATTACAGTGGCAGACTTGGTCTGAAAAGCCTGTTGCTAAATTTGAATGTTAGTTGCACTGTTCATATAAAAAGACCTCAGATTCTATAAAATGGTATTCTCTAGACATGTTTCACTGAGGTACACGTTTATTTAGGTAGTTTAACTGTGTCTCTGTAACTGGCTAGTACTGTTATGTTTAGATAGCTCAATAGGACAACTGCAGTTACACGTTTTTGAATTAAATGATAAATTCTAATAATTATGATAATACATATAGGCCTATCTTTCATAAGGGATCACATTCTAATCTCATATACAAAATCTTTTCCTTCCAAGTAATAAAGAGGGCGATGGAAATGATATCACAGGTAAAGGTTATGAGTGTTTAATAGTTCCAGGCAACAGCCTGTGTAGAAAACACCTGAAGACGTTTTTAATGTCTTCGGATTTTAATGTCCCCAGAACCTTTGATCGCCGCTTTCACAATCTTAACAGAAACTCTCGCACCTCTGAACTATTTCCTTGATGTGTTTCCCCAAAAAAACACACCCACGCAACGATGCACACGCGCAGCAAAAACAGTACATGCGACGATGGTCCCTCCATTCTACGGGAAGCCAGAAACGATGGCTGAGCGCTTCTTCCTGCTGTTGTTCGTTCCACTGTCTGTAAGTTTTGGCAAAGGTAAGTTTTTTGTTTTTCACCTTGGTTTGTTCTTTATTGTATTACAATTACTTTCTGTTGCTGGTGCTTTTCTCATCCTTGATGCAATTTTTCATGCGATACAATTTTTAAATTAAAAAAAAATTTTTTTTAACCAAGCGTAAATATTTTGTGTATGTACGGGATACATTTTTAGACTGTATTATGTTTGTCACAGAGAAGCACACTTTCTCTCATATTGCATTAAATGGTTTTATTTGGAAACCGGGACACAATTTATGACTAAATTTTAAAAATATATGAAGAGGAGAAAATATTGGCATTTTTGAGGTCTCAAGAGGTACACATTCCACCTGTCACCAGTCCGTTTGTGACTGCATGTACTAACCTGAGGAACAGTGAGCAGGAATCCTTCCTATTGAAATGCTTATAGTTCTCATGAAATAATAATTACTTAAAGGGTTTTTAAAAATAGGTAAGTTCAAGTATCTTTAATGTAGTTGTTGATTTATTTAAATTTGAATTAAAAGATAAATTACTGAAACATAAATACAATGATCCTTACTCCTTTAATGTAGTTTTTTTTTCTCGATTTACAGTTGGAATTTTAAGTAAAAATGAATTACAGTAACATGATCCAATGATCCTTACTTCTTTCTAACTTACAGTTCTTAACAGTATAATCATAATTATTTCCATTATGTTTGTCAAAACTATCATTAAAGTATCATTCATTTCCAGAAATAACCGCACAACTGCAGTATACCACAAGAGACACAAAATTATTCATAAAAGTATTTTTAAATCTAAAATTTCTCAGTTTTTAATCACCAGGACAAAGAAAACAAAAAACAAAAAACAAACACAGTAACACAAAAAAGGACAGTCAGAGGACAACACCAGGACACCAGATACAAGCACCATCACAGTATGAAACATTACCATGTCTGTTCTGCATTTGGGCATGGAATTTACATCAATACTTTGCATTTTTACACCTTAAGCACAATGCAAGATTTATTATATATAAAGAAATGAAAGACATGTAGTATCTTCACAATTCTTATTTGGGGGGTGGGGGGTGGGGGGTTATGCTTCCACCTGTGATGTCTGGGAGCAGGCTTGACTGTGACTGTGGGTCGATTCTTCACTGTGACTTTGGATCCATTCTGCACTGTGACTTTGGATGCAATCTTCAGTGTCTGTCTGAATAAAACTCTTCTCTTTCCATCCAGAGTTCCGAGTGGTCCAGAACAAGACCCAGTTCATAAACCCAGACGGTTCTGTGACAATCAGCTGTGAGCTCCATGACTCAGTGGAGACCTGGGTGATGCAAGGCTCTCTCAAATGGAATGGCTCAACAGTCTGTCTGCCGTCACCGGAGCATTCAAACGAGTGCGCCTGGAGAAACAGTTCGCTTCCTCACTACCAGTTCACCCTCTTTAACCCACGACAGGACAGTGAGGTTGCATATGTATGCGAATTCAGAAGGATGATTCCCCCTCCTGTACAAATAAAACAGGGGGCAGGCACTAAGCTGGTCTCAGGTCAGTTTTTGGTTTCTTTTTCATCCATCAATAGTACGTCACATTCTATGGTTTTATCAGCCTGTAGCCATGAAGTATGTACAGCAATGGCTATAGAAGAATCCTGAAAACCACTGCAGGGAATACACACAGGAGATAAATGAGAGAGTACTGAACGTGTCTGTCTGTCCGTGTTTTATCTTAGCACCATCGCAGCCGTGCGCCACTGCAGCCACAGGACCGCATTGCCCAGAGCCCGGGCCGCTAAACTGGGTACTGATGGGCCTGGCTGGCTTCCTGCTTCTCTGCTTCCTGGCTGTCACCTGCGCTTACATAAGGCTGAAGGTAAGAACAGATGCGTCTGCGGTACAGCGAAGCCACAGTGCAGGAGGGCCTGTGGAACACAGTGAGAGTCCACACAGCAGAGGGGTGTTATGAGCAGCAAGGGCGGTGTTTGGGTTAGCATAGCTGGGGGTGTTAGCTTTAGCACAGTAAGGGCGGTGTTTGGGTTAGCATAGCTGGGGGTGTTAGCTTTAGCACAGTAAGGGCGGTGTTTGGGTTAGCATAGCTGGGGGTGTTAGCTTTAGCACAGAAAGGGCGGTGTTTGGGTTGGCATAGCTGGGGGTGTTAGCTTTAGCACAGTAAGGGCGGTGTTTGGGTTAGCATAGCACAGTAAGGGCGGTGTTTGGGTTAGCATAGCTGGGGGTGTTAGCTTTAGCACAGTAAGGGCGGTGTTTGGGTTGGCATAGCTGGGGGTGTTAGCTTTAGCACAGTAAGGGCGGTGTTTGGGTTAGCATAGCTGAGGGTGTTAGCTTTAGCACAGCTAGGGGATGTTGACAGGGGTGGAGCCAGGGAAATTTTTAATGGGATGCTCAAGATAGGACCAGCAGCCATTTTGGGGTGACACAGAAATATGAACATAAAAATGTGTCCAACTAGAAAAAATTGTCTATTTTAGGCACCTAAAACACATAACTACAAGTAAGGACCAGGCAGTATGACCCCTCTATTAAAACATATGTCATATATTAACACACCCTTACGAACTGAATTTAACGTGGCTTTATCATCTCTTTCTGATTTTGCTGCGACTATACAGTGGGCTCGACCACTAAAATTGTTAGTTCTGCCCAAGACAAAAATGCCCTGAAAATGCAATGGCGAGTGGGGTGGCTAGGCTTCAGTGCAGGGTGACCGCTCTGTGTATATCTCCATGACTACGGTCATTTACATTTCCATGTCTATCCTCATCACCGTGGTTACTGACCTGTTTTTGTCTACCTGTGCACAGGTCCAGCAGGAAAAAGAAATGGATGGTTCACTGACATACGTCCCTATGCAGGTATGATGATTAAATTAGTCACCTTCAGAAAATTGACCTCAGCCATATTACATAAGTGGAAGTACTGATTACTCATGTAATAGCAGACTGTAGCTATGGTTAATAGCAGTTGGTTATGTAGTTAATATCAGTCTGTAGCTGTAGTTAATAGCAGTTTGTAGCAGTGGTTAAAAGCAGGATGTAGTTACGGTTAAAAATAAATATAGCGATGTGAACGTGCTGCTCAAAGTGAAACGAACAGAAAAAACATTTGGTGCTACATAAATGACCTCATATTTTTTGAATAGCTGAATTAAATTTTTTTTAAATGTTATTGTGGAATCACAAATAAATTTAAAAAACTAAATCCCCATTGGAAGACTGTTTTGCCAAAGAGATATAGCATAACATGATAGGTAGTGTCAACTGAAAGGATTATTAGCAGTAGCACTGTTATAGTCTGCCACCAATAAATTAAGTACTCAGCCAAACTATTAAAATGCCTGGGAAGCGTTCAGCTGTATTTGCATGCACACACGGATGTCTACATATATTTAATTTCTTTAGATGTATGTGTATATGTTTATATAGTATCTGCATAGGTGTTTGAATATGTCTATATGCATGTAGAAATATGTATATTTGTGTATGTGTGTCAATTTATGTAGATCAGTGTCCAGATATGTATAGATGTATTTAAATGTGTGAACAGTTCATCCGAGTTTAAATACTGTGTTCGTCTTTCTTTGTTGGGTCCTGTTCAATGCAGGCTCACATAGAAGAGCCAAACCATGCAGTTCATAGTAAACTTTTATTTACATGTGTACACGAGAGCCTTGTCTTGCACAAGGTGCAAGCACATTCTTAAAGGATGACACTGAAAGAAAGATTTTAAGTGTGTTTAAGAAGTATCATTATCATTTGTACTTACGCAGTACCCGTACTCTGCTCAAATCTCATGGAACAGTGACACAGTGAAATAGAGGAACTATAAAATAATGCTAAAAAATCCACTATAGATATAAATATAAACGTGTAAAAAGAAATAGTCCAAAGACTAAAGTGCTTCCTTTTTTTGTCCAACAGCCTCCCCAGTCCCACACGGGAAACATGGTGAGTAGAACCACCCAGAACAGAACAGAACCTCCCAATACTGACGTTGTTGTATGTGCTCATACAATCATAAAAATTGGCTGTGTGGATGATTGAATGCAAAATTCAGTTAGCTGAGCGGACTTACGCACATTTGCTGAGTATCTTTATCATCATTTATTTTGTTTAATAAGATATTTGCTATATTTCAGAGGAATGGTGACCCTGAAAGCAACACCACCTACATGGACATGCGCAAAATGCAGTTGCCAGGCAGGATATCACGAAGAGACATGAACTACAATTCCCACCAGATGAAATGCTGATATCTCAAGATATGAACTACAATTCCCAGTAAGCCTTTACCTCCAAGAGTGACAGGATATCTGCCAAAGAATATGGATTACGTGACAAGAGTTCATCCCTCTGACACTTCAGATTTCAAGCATCAATAAGAAATACCATTCCTTTACACTTACACAATTCAAGCAGTATTCATTTCTGACTGAACCATTGGGAATTAGTAGAGCTTGTCAAACCAGCATTGTTTTCATACCTTTTTTATACCATACCATTTTTTTAAGTTCCAAAAGGAATATATTCACACGTACCACTTATTCAAAAAAAAAAAGAATGATCTATATTTTGAGAAAAAAGTCCTGTGTCCTGTTTCAGCCTTAACTGTTTCAATATAAACAACCCCCTTGGCCTTTTTAAAGGGCAACTTGTTTACATACTCTAATGGTTCAAAATAATTCACTTGCAATGGCTCAGTTACAGGTCACTTCAGTAGTTTATTTTACCTTGAATGTGTAAAACTCCCTGTAAATATAAACACATTAGTGTGCCCTGATAAAAGCATCAGGTTTTTCTAATTGAATTTCCTCTTCAGTGTAATATATTCAAAGATATATAACAACAATAGTGCAGCAAAAACATTTTAAAAGCTGCCAACAGTCTTTTTGTAAAGTCCTAATTCATGTATATCCAATTGTATGTCATGTTTTGAATGACCTTCAGCTGTTTTTGACCTTCAGGTAATAGGTAAAAAATACAAAACAGACTGCTGTTCAGTAGCAGAAAATATTATGTCTTTAAAAAATAAATTAATTTAAAAAGATTCTGTAAAATATCTGTAAACATGCTTATATAACAAAGAACATAACAAAAGTACACAGACCTTTAGCTACTGATGGAAGTTACGTTACATTCTAGCTTTTGTTTTCAGGCATGTGTTCTGCTACGTACTAGTTAATTTTACAGACTGGCATATTGCTTGCTGACCAGCTTTTATCTATGCTCTGTTTTTCTAGTTCAATAAACTTTTCTGAATTCAAGGTAGACCTCACCAAAAATATTTTTGTCTACATTTATTTTTCATTGTAAATGTTGGAAGTTTTCATTTGCTGCTAGTGCTAGTTAGCTCGTAAGCACAATGTGGGGCAGCAAAGCAAAGGCCTTGTAGCAGGTCACTATGACAACACTCTCTGTCAGCCCTCAGGTTGAAAATAATGATGTTGCCCTTGGTTAGGGGGTAATTTGCCCTTTAGCTTACTGGTAACATGTTTGCCTGTGGAACATTTGGATGAATGAGAACCCCAAGTTCAGATCTCACCTCGGGGGAGTGTTTTTCACTTGTTACACTGGCTTACTTCACAAGCTGGTCAAAGGGACTGCATTCAACTTTATGCCACCGGTTGGAGCCCAATAATAATTTGTCTGACAAAGTGACTGACCACTCATTTAATTGCAAGAGACATCCCCAGACATTGGGATTGGCGGACTTATTTCACATCAGAGTGCTTACCTGATCAGAATCATAGTACTGTGAGTTCTGAGGCCGACAGTTAAAGCTGTGTACTCACAGACTCAGAAACAGGAGCACATGTGGGGTTACACAGACTTGTCTGTAGGGACACATCCAGTGCGTACGGGGATGCATTGACCAGAGAGGAGATAAATGTGAGTATGTCAGGAGAGATGGAGACAAGGGGAGACGCTGTGAATTGCCACAAAAACATAACTACGGGTGATTTCTGCTCGTATCTTCCATCTGTAATTTCTGCTGAGAATGGTGCTTTCCTCAGATAACGGCACGCAAGTCAGTGCTCCGATACGCATCATCCCACACATCACATCGTCCAGCTCACCACATCCGCTCATTGTGTTGTCTGATGAATCTCACTTGACTTCCCAATAGCTGGTGCAAGCTCGCTTGTGTTTACTCTGTACCGTTTCACCAAAGCATTCAGACTAAATGAACGCCAGTGGATTGCAGCACTACTGGAGAAAATAGAGGTGGGTACATACCATTGTGATCCCATTAGTAGGAATGCAGTAGTACCTCTGCTCACAGCGAAAGCTTCTATAAGAGGGGAGTCCAAAAAGGCCCCGTACGGGTGCAGGTTTTTGGTTTGGCCCACCACTATGCCACCTGTTTGAACTAATTATGTAATTAGTCATCATCTTCAATCAAGACTTCAATCAATCGTATGCAAGATAGGCAATGATACCGATCTCAGCTATTTCCATGTTTATGCTTATGGTAAGGAAAATGTCAGACGGTTATACGAGAAAACTGAGGTCACTGCACAGAAAATGATCTGTGTTATTCAATACGAGAGTATCTTTATACTCACACCCGTTATCACCTCTATTACTCATTATGACAGTGTGCTACTCGCAGTTACAGTAGTTGAAGGTTTAGGTTGACAGTTGATGTATTCATGGCAACACAGTACTCTCACAAGCACTCTATATAAGAAAACATGACTGTGACTGCGTCCGAATAGTCTTTTTTGCTTAGGAAGGTTCCTAACTGAGTGAAATGACCCGGAAGTATCCAAGTGGCAGCCATGATAAGAGCTGTTCGAATTCTCTAAATGCTAAAGAAAGGTGCTTCAATGCTTCCTATCTTATCTCCTTTAGCATAGGGCACACTGGACCGTCCTTTACGAAAGTTCAACATGATCAACATGACTGAGTTGTGTGGTGGTTCTTAAGCTGTTATATGCATAGGCTTATAATCAGATCATAATCAGCATATTAACCATAACACAAAAGTCTGTCTTTCAAGAAAAATGGATATGAGACGTTTTTAGCCAGATTATGTTTTTAATACCATTACATTACATTACATTACAGGCATTTAGCAGACGCTCTTATCCAGAGCGACGTACAACAAGTGCATTGGTTCATGATGAAGAGGTGCAAAAGAAACACTAGAGTGAAGTAAGGATCGTAGTGCCAGACGTGACCACATCGATCAGGACTCCAACCCTGTAGAGTAAGGTGTTCAGCAAGCAAAAATCCTACCAAGTACAAACTAGCACTGGAATCACATCTAATCACACCTAATCAGACAAAAACAATCCTGCCAGATACACTAACATAATCATATTATCCTAACTAGGTACAGTGAGCTAAACTATAGGCTAGGGAGGGGTGGGGAGAGGTGCAGCCTGAAGAGATGAGTCTTCAGTCTGCGTTTGAAGGTGGTGAGATTCTCTGCTGTTCTGACCGCCACGGGGAGGTCATTCCACCAGCGAGGGGCCAGGACAGACAGCAGACGGGAGCGGGAAGTACAGACGCGAAGAGGGGGAGGTGCCAAGCGTCCAGAGGTGGCAGAACGGAGAGGTCTGGCTGGTGTGTAGGGTCTGATGATCCTCTGGATGTACCCTGGTGCTGACCCCTTAGCTGCCTGGTATGCAAGCACCAAGGTCTTAAATTTGATGCCACATGTTTGAAACTTATGAATGATGGTATGTACAGTAGTAAATTTGTAGGCCTAACATGTTATGCCTATCTTGCATTAAATTTAATGAATTATTTTCATACAATCATACTAATTGGGATTCATGTCGATAAATATGAGTGGACAGGAGGGTGAGCGTGAGCAACCATTCTCAATGTGACAACCATTTCGTTTCACTTTTGTGACTGGTAGCCTATATTCATTTTTTATTTCAATTCCAACCTTGGTAATGAAGTAATATTTAACAACACGGTAAGAAAGCACGGGGCGAAGTATCTAAGATGCGCTTTTAGTAGTCCATCTTCGGAACATTGTAGTTTCACCACGGCAGACCACGTCAATAACATCCGCAGTCACATAATTACGTAGTGTAAGTGCAGTCGGATTCTCTTAGCACCGCGGTTGTCTTTTCCTAAATCCTTATGAATTCTCCTTCACATCTTTCCTTAACCTCATGACGTTTTCCATCGAGGTCAAGGAAAAGTGGTTAGGAAAAGACATAGGACGTAATTTTTTTGACTTCGGACGCAGCCTGTCTTTCCGTCTGTCATCATATTAAACTCATGCTTTGAACTGAAAGATCTTTCAGCATGAAAATAAAGACGCTCCGTCTTATTTTCTCTGTAAAGCCCAAAAGGCTTTTTCAGGGGTGACAGGGGTGGGGCGCAAACAAGGTAGAGAAAAAGGCATTAGATGCAAAAACAAAAGTCTATATTTAGTCTATCACATTTGTGTCACTGTGGCTCTCCATCCTGTCTGTTTTTCTTTGTTTTTTCATCTCTCTTGTATTGATCTAGAGCAGACTAAGAACATGCCTGGTGTGTTTGGCAAACCCCAACCCTAACCCTACTTTTTATGGCTCATCAATTTATGTCACATATTTTGTGATAATTGAAAATAGAAGACCACAAGTAGAGCACTTCTTAGGATTTCTTTCTTTGTAAAGCAATCACTTTGATTGTTAACACTTAAGCCATATACCTTGCTAGCTAGCTTCCTGTTTTATTAGACACCCGGAACTTCTAATACCTAAAACCTAAAGATAATAAAACTGCTAGAATACCCTTTTCTAAATTGTAATATTCTAAAATATGAAGGCTTAGTTTCAGAAATATTTCTTACAATATATACAATTATGATGGTCTTAAAATATGTTTATTACAATGGAATTTATTTATTTTTTACTGTGAGGCAAACCAATAATTGATGCTTCTGTACCTTTACTGGCCCCAGAGTGATCTAAAAAACTGAGCGTGGAAGCACACTGGATAATGTACATTGTCTCAGGGTGGTAGGGGTGGGGCACAAACAAGGTAGAGAAAAAGGCATTAGATGCTAAAACAAAAGTCTATGTTTAGTCTATCACCTTTGTGTCACTGTGGCTCTCCATCCTGTCTGTCTTTCTTTGTTTTTTCATCTCTCTTGTATTGATCTAGAGCAGACTAAGAACATGCCTGGTGTGTTTGGCAAACCCCAACCCTAACCCTACTTTTTATGACTCATCAATTTATGTCACATATTTTGTGATAATTGAAAATAGAAGACCACAAGTAGAGCACTTCTTAGGATTTATTTATTTGTAAAGCAATCACTTTGATTGTTAACACTTAAGCCATATACCTTGCTAGCTAGCTTCCTGTTTTATTAGACACCCGGAACTTCTAATACCTAAAACCTAAAGATAACAAAACTGCTAAAATACACTTTTCTAAATTGTAATATTCTAAAATATGAAGGCTTAGTTTCAGAAATATTTCTTACAATATATACAATTATGATGGTCTTAAAATATGTTTATTACAATGGAATTTATTTATTTTTTACTGTGAGGCAAGCCAATAATTGATGCTTCTGTACCTTTACTGGCCCCAGAGTGATCTAAAAAACTGAGCGTGGAAGCACACTGGATAATGTACATTATCTCAGGGACTGAGGATAGTGTCCATAAACCCAACACCTGATTCATGTTACAAAACTCTTGCCTGAAACACTGTTCACCTGACAGGGGAGCAATCAAAACACAGGGTACCACATTAACACTGACAAACAGAAGGTATCTTGCTTTTGAGCCGTGGTGGTAAATGAAAATCTTTTCTTTTTTGACATATCATTTTCCAGAATTGAAAACAAATGTTGTGCACATTTTATGTCCATGTAACATCACTACTTTGTAATGGCTCGATGCGTAACTACAGTCACGCATCATGCCAAATGAGAACATGCCAAATGGCAACCAATTTCCTCTTTGAAACTATAATGTAATTACCAGGATGAGCAGTTTACCATAGTAACAATAAATATTTACTTGTAGATGGAAGAATGATAAAGATGAGATTATCTAGAAATATTACACCAGCTACATTAATACAATTGCAGTTGCTTGATTTATAAATGTGGGACTTGCAAACTAACCAGTATTTGTTTCATGAAAAAAAAAAAACCTTATGAAAAGAAAGAAAAGAAGCTAGTCATCATCAGTAATATCATGTTAAATGAGTGGTATTTAAAGAAGATTGCGCTTGTGCGTCCGGCTCGCCGTACGGAGACGTGGGGGCAGCGTGGTTGCTAGGAGGCGGCGACGAGACGAGGGGGCTTCGGGTAGCGAAAGCGCCGTTTTCGGGACGTACCGGGTGACTGGAACAAAAAACGAATGCTTTTGTCTCGGATTTGACACAGGTGAAGTGGGTGCGTTGTTGAACAGACAGTAGAGCTAACACTCCAAACGTTGGGCGTAGTAAAACTGTTATGCGCGCTTTCAATCTGAATTGAGGGCAACTGCTCACACAAATGAGGCTCACGTTCGGGCTCAAGAGCATGTGTGAAGAGCAGGTATTCAGGCCTGATGTCGATAGCTTGCTATAGCTACTTTGCCAACTTGCATTGCATTACGTACCATGCTAATTTGATGAGAAGTTAATAACGTTAACTTTTGTTAGTTTGCTACCTATTTGTGTTACTACCTTGCTATT
The DNA here is from genome assembly GCF_018555375.3 of Anguilla rostrata. Taxonomy (NCBI): domain Eukaryota; kingdom Metazoa; phylum Chordata; class Actinopteri; order Anguilliformes; family Anguillidae; genus Anguilla; species Anguilla rostrata. Next base: position 4,344,440 of record NC_057947.1, read on the forward strand.
ACATCTGTCTTGTTTGGTCGATATATTAATACAGCTTACTGGGTTGTTTGACTGTTGGCTAGCTAACGTTAGCTTTTCAGTAGCGTGGATGCCGGCTAGATACTTTACAGTGTACTTGCTAGCAGGTTGGCTAACGCTAATTTACCAATAATGTTTCCATTAGCACGCTGTAGGTTTAGTCAGCTGGCAACTTTTATCGAGCCAACCAAGCAAGTGGGCGTAATGTTAGCTAGCAAGCAGACTAACGTTAGATATTCTCGTAACATTAGCTAACTAGTTCTGTGTTATCATTGGTTAGCTAGCTAGCGTCTGTCGTAGTTAATGTTAGCTGATTGAGCTATCATAGCTAGATACCGGTAACTTCTGTATTGAAAGTTAGCTGACTAGTCTAAGATCAAATAGATTAAACTTGATTAACGCTTCGTTAGCGGTTAGAAAATCGTACTTTTAGTTAACAAAAATAGTAACATGGCTGTGTCAGCACCTGTTTAACAAAATTAATTTGAAGTTTGTAACCAGCAGTGATGTCTCTAGTCAGCTGTGCTAGCATCATCGCTCAAGATATGTAGCTAGCTAGTTGGCATTACTCTTACTATGAGAAATGGCAGTAATGGCATGGGCTGGCTGGCTAGACTGTTAATCCCACAAATGTTGAAATTTGTGGTTGTTTCTAGTAAAAGTTACGATAGCTAGCAGCTTTAGATGTGGATGCTCAGTAATTCCTAACGTCACCATGTAAATAGCTAGCTAAGTAGTGAAGTAATAATTCATCAAGCAACTATAACGTTAAACGTAAAGTGACAAAGTTTTGAAAGTGTGCCTAGCGAAATCGTTTTAAGGTATTCAGTACATGGTAATCCACGTACGTTTTTTTTGTTTGTTTTTTTGCATCCAGCGACCTGTTTCCTTTTGTCCAGTTGCTTATTACAGTTGGGTTTGCGGGTTGATCGGCATGGGCCTTCCAGAAGCTCAAGGTGGATTGATGTGTGTGTGGTGAAGTGGATATTGGACGTGTGTGAGATGGGATGTGTGTGGGAGTGAGGAGTGTAAAGCTCTGAGTGTGTACTTGTGCCCTGCAGCCAGGAAGCTGCCTGCTCTGAGGACAAGAAGTTGCCGATGAGCGCAGTGGCCCTGCCCACTGCGAGAGCGGCTGAGGACCAGCTGCACTGTGTCTCGGGGGCTCACCCTCCACCCCATGCCTACCTCTGTGTGCTTCCAGCCACCTCCACAGCAACCAGGGCTGGGGGCGTTTGGGATGCGTGCACCAGCAGCGCTAATGCTAAAAGGGACGGAGGTGGAGCCTTCGCTGTAGTGCCTGCCACCCCCCGACCTTCCAGCGTTCCCCCGGTCGCCAGCCCCATCTCGCTGGAGCCCGGCACCCCCGGCTCTGGGCCCTCCTGGCCCTCCGAACCCGCCCGGCTCCGCTCAACCCTGCTCGGCAAGAGGGCCTTTTCCCCGCAGCCCGGCTCCGCCTACCCGACTTGCCCCTCCCTGCCAAAGGCCCCGCCCACCATGCCCACCAACCAGTCTTCCCCCTGGGACAGCCACCAGCTGAGGGGTAGCCGCGACGGAACTACGCGCCTCCCCGATGCCTCCCTCATCCTGGAGGCGGCCTGGCCTCAGCGCGAGGCGGTGGACACGTACGGGGCGGCTGAGTCTCGCCTGGGCCCCGGGCCCGCCTCAGGGGTGGACTCACGTTCCTCCTGGACGGAGGTAGCGCAGGCCCCCCCCTGCCCTGTCAGCCCCCTTTCTTTAGCCCCACCTCCGTCCCTGCCCCCTTCCCCGCCTCTAGCTCCATACCTTTCCGATGGGATCGAGGAGCCCTGCTCCCTTCCCGCGGACGCCTCCAGCGCCCCCTGCCTCGACGCCGGCAGCTGCGTTTGTGACGTGCCGTGTTCTGCCGCGGTCAGTCGTGGCGGCGCCGGCGACCGCGCCCAAAGTAACCGCGCGTCTCCTGAACGCCACTCCGTGTGCTCTGTGACCACCCAAATATCCTCCATACACCTGACCAAGGAGAGCCATCCGCAAGATGGGGACCCCTGCTCTCCCAAACCTCCCCTCCTGGAGCACGGCACTGTCAGGTAAGCACATGTACCCTGCCTTCACCTGGGACAGAATGGGGCAGCAGTGTAGTGCAGTGGTTAGGGAAAGTAGGCTTTTATCTCCCAGGTGACAGGTTTGATTTTGTCCACTTGTCATTGTACCTTGGAGGTAGAGACTTAGCCTGAGTGCTTACTTCCTCATACCTCGCTTATTTTGAGGGAAACGTTCTGCTTTAAAGCACCAGAAACGGGACAGACCCGCCTGTTAAGCTATATTCTTATTTATTTGCATGCAGTTTTTGTGGCCACGTATTGACCATATTATTTAAATATATGCTTTTGCAAGTAAAAGCTTGCTTATTTGTGATAGATTATTTGTCTAATAGTAAAATTTTTGTCAATAACAACAGCTGACTGGGCACAGACAACACATTTAACACCTTTCAGTTTCAAACCAACACACTGTCCAGACTGCTTTATGCTGTGCGGGAGTCGGCTGATTTTGTGTCTGTGCCCAGTCAGCTGCTGTTTTGCTGTGCAGTGCTGAGTGTGTCTGTCTGAGTGTTTGTCTGTCCAGTCAGCTGCTGTTTTGCTGTGCAGTGCGAGGTGTGTCTGTGCTGAGTGTTTGTCTGTGCCCAGTCAGCTGCTGTTTTGCTGTGCAGTGTGAGGTGTGTCTGTGCTGAGTGTTTGTGTCTGTGCCCAGTCAGCTGCTGTGTTGTGGTCTGTGCCCAGTCAGCTGCTGTTTTGCTGTGCAGTGTGAGGTGTGTCTGTGCTGAGTGTTTGTGTCTGTGCCCAGTCAGCTGCTGTTTTGCTGTGCCGTGTGCAGTGTGAGGTGTGTCTGTGCTGAGTGTTTGGGTCTGTGCCCAGTCAGCTGCTGTTTTGCTGTGCAGTGTGAGGTGTGTCTGTGCTGAGTGTTTGTGTCTGTGCCCAGTCAGCTGCTGTTTTGCTGTGCCGTGTGCAGTGTGAGGTGTGTCTGTGCTGAGTGTTTGGGTCTGTGCCCAGTCAGCTGCTGTTTTGCTGTGCAGTGTGCAGTGTGAGGTGTGTCTGTGCTGAGTGTTTGTGTCTGTGCCCAGTCAGGAGACCATCGCTGCATTGCTGGGCTGCGGTGAGGAAGAGGAGCTGACTGGCAAGCTGGGGAACCAGTGCAGCGGCGATGATGACAGTGAGCGCGTTTTCACTCAGGAAGTGACATCGCGCACACATCCGCGTGCCTCATCCTGTTTCCATCGCCATGTATTCGGTCGGCGGCTGGGCTAACCTGTGTCACTGTGCTTTGTGTTTCTCCTCAGATGGGTCCGAAGCCTCCACTTTGAGTGAGGCCTCCGCAGTCACGCTGCCTTTATCAAAGTAAGAGATTTCCCACTTGTTTCCCCCCTCTTACCCCTCAGCTTTATCAAAGTAAGAGATTTCCCGCTTATTTCCCCCTCTCACCCCTCATCTTTATCAAAGTAAGAGATTTCCTGCTCATTTCCCCCTCTTACCCCTCAGCTTTATCAAAGAGATTTCCCACTCATTTCCCCCTCTCACCCCTCAGCTTTATCAAAGTAAGAGATTTCCCACTCATTTCCCCCTCTCACCCCTCAGCTTTATCAAAGAGATTTCCCGCTCATTTCCCCCTCTTACCCCTCAGCTTTATCAAAGTAAGAGATTTCCCGCTCATTTCCCCCTCTCACCACTCAACTTTATCAAAGTAAGAGATTTCCCGCTCATTTCCCCCTCTCACCCCTTAGCTTTATCAAAGTAAGAGATTTCCCGCTCTGTGACAGGGCTCAGTCTGTACTCGGTGGCAGGGCTCAGTGTACATGCAGTAATAGGGTAGCTCATGTATTCATGCTGTTGATAATGTCATAGTTATTCATGTTATTGATATGTTGTTGTGGGTAATTTTAATTGTGTGTCATGATTGTTAGTGTGGAGGAGCTGATGACCTGTGAGGACTGCAGAACAGAAAAGCCAGCCCTGGTGCCAAGCCTGTTTCCCTCTACTCCCCCGACATTGTACTTCAGCACTGCCAATGAGAGAGGTTCGGCCCTACACTCACTGCATTATCTCACTACTGTGCTCTGTGATGTCATTATCTCACTGCGCTGCACTGTGTGATGTCATTATCTCACTGCTCTGCTTTGTGTGATGTCATTATTTTACTGCACTGCTCTGTGTAATGTCATTATCTCACTGCATTGCTCAGTGTGATGTCATTATCTCTCTGCTCTGTGTGATGTCATTATCTCACTGCACTGCTCTGTGTGATGTCATTATCTCAGTCCTCGTGCACTCTGTGCTTACTGCCTTAATCTGAATGGCCTTGTGTCTCTCAGTAAACTTGTCTTACAATAATGTGTTTGCCTGCACCTTGTCTTTACACTTTGCCTACATCGCAATAGCTTTATTAACTGCATTAGTAATGATAACAGTAGTTATACCATGACTGTACAGAGTCACAGTTATTGCATTTTATCTTATGATTCTTTAATATCTTTTTTTGCCTCGGATGGTGTTTTTGAAGAGAATAACAGTGTAAGTGTGTGCTTTTGTGACAGTACAGCTGGGACTGATAATTATATTATGCCTTTCTTGACATAAAATATACAGTACTGTGCAAAAGTCTTAGACACCTGTAAAAAAAAAAAAATGCTGTACAGCTAAGATGCTTTCAGAAATAATGAAATGAAAGGTTATAAATATCGAAAAAATAATATAAAGAGCAGTAAGTAGTTCAAAACTAAATAAAATCAATGTTTGGTGTGACCACCCTTCGCCTTTAAAACTACATCAATTCTCTTAGGTACACTGTCCGGCAGTTTTATAAGAAAATCGGCTGGTAGGTTGTTCCAAGCATTTTGGAGAACTTGCCACAGTTCTTCTGCAGACTTTTGGCTGTTTCGCTTGGTTCTGGCTCTCCAGGTAATCCCAGAGACCCTTGATCAAGTCTTTATCTGAAAAGTAGTCTGTTACTTAAAATATTACTTTAACAAAATACAAAAATGTATCTGTAAAATTGAGAAAAATTGGAAAATTCATGTTTGGAAATATCAAATTTGCTCTTTTCTACTGACACACTGCAGAAAACAAAAAGTAAACATCTAAGACCAAATATATACTATATATTATATTTAAAAATCTGGGGTGCCTAAGACTTTTGCACAGTGCTGTACCTCAAAATCTCTCTGTAGTGATGGTAATGGATCCTTCACCATGAGGCTTACCAGCTTCCTTTTGTTTTTGTAAAAGTAGTGGGCACTTTGCAGCATGTCTGTGTAACAGTCAGTAATTGACATTGAGTGTGTTTGCCTGGGATAATTGCGTTTTTACGGTGACTGTGTGATAGTAGTAGGGATTTATAGTGAATGGGCCTCATTCACGAAACATTCGTCCGATCACATTTGAACGTAAAGTGCGTGCAGGAACATTTCGGCATTCATCATTTTGTTTCTCATCTGTATTTGTTCTTGGCTGTTTCCTTATGCAAGTCACATGAACAGGATTGCGCATATAATTTGCAAACAGCCAGCGTTCATCATCTCATACACCTGGGATATGCACAGAAAACAAGGCCTGCACACGTATCATGAATCTCATATCGTTTTTTCATGGGAACTTTTTTAAGAACGAAAGTAAGAATAATTTAAGAGAGGTTTTGTAAATGAGGCCCGGTGTGCGTTTCTCTAGTGGTAGCGTGTGCTTTGCGGTGAGTGGTAACTGTGTTTGTGTGTCACAGTGGAGATGTTGCCTCCAGAGCAGAGCAGCCTGCTGAAGTGGAAAATAAGCTCTGTCACGCCGAATGTGGTGAAGAACACCCTCACACGCTCTCACTTTAAACACACCAAGGGTGAGTTCCACACACCCTCGCACGCTCACATACACCCTCACACGCTCTCACTTTAAACACACCAAGGGTGAGTTCCACACACCCTCGCACGCTCACATACACCCTCACACGCTCTCATTTTAAACACACCAAGGGTGAGTTCCACACACCCTCACACGCTCACATACACCCTCACACGCTCTCATTTTAAACACACCAAGGGTGAGTTCCACACACCCTCACACGCTCATACACCCTCACACGCTCTCATTTTAAACACACCAAGGGTGAGTTCCACACACCACACAGCGTCTCACTTTAAACACACCAAGGGTGAGTTCCACACACCTTGCGACGCTCACATCACCATAACGCTTCCTTTAAACACACCAAGGGTAGTTTCACCACTCGCACGCTCACATACACCCTCACACGCTCTCACTTTAAACACACCAAGGGTGAGTTCCACACACCCTCGCACGCTCACATACACCCTCACACGCTCTCATTTTAAACACACCAAGGGTGAGTTCCACACACCCTCACACGCTCTCACTTTAAACACAGCAAGGGTGAGTTCCACACACCCTCGCACACTCACATACACCCTCACACGCTCTCATTTAAACACACCAAGGGTGAGTTCCACACACCCTCCACGCTCACAACACCCTCACACGCTCTCACTTAAACACACGGTGAGTCAACCTCACACGCTCTCACTTTAAACACAGCAAGGGTGAGTTCCACACACCCTTGCCTGCTCACACACACACACACCCTCGCACGCTCACCCACACGCACTCTCACACGCTTACACCCAGCAAGGGTGAATTCAGCACACCGTTGCACGCTTACCCACATGATCTCGCACGCTCACAATTTAAACCCACCAAGAGTGAGTTCCCCGTGCTCTTGCACACTCACGCATTTGCCCTTGCACATTCATCAACACAACCTCTTGCGCTCAGAATTTAGAACCACCCAGAGAGACTACCCCACAAGCCCTCGCACGCAAACCCTCTCGATGTACTTCATACCAGTGGTTCCCAGCCCTGTTCCTGGAGATCTGCCATCCTGTAGGTTTTCATTTCAACCATAATTTGGCACACCTGATTCTCTTAATGAGCAGCTTAACGAGATCTCTCGCTGTTGAATGAGGTACGCTTTGTGAAAACCTGGAGTGAAAAGGTACAAGATGGTTGATCTCCAGGAACAGGATAGGGAACCACTGCTTTTATACTCAGTACTTCAGAGTACTTTTATTGGGTTAGTATTTTTAGTATATCTTTTCAATTGGTCACAACGGTTTTTGTGTGTCAAAGTGCATTTTAGATAAACTTTTACAAGTTTACTACAAGCTGCAGGTTTAGCAATGACTGGTCGAGGGGCATTTGGGGTTTGTGGTCTAAAACAAGAAAATTCAGAGAGTAACCTCAGAGTAGCTTGTACAGTTACTTTTATGCCTATAGAAATTATACTTATGAATATGACCTTATTATTCCTCAAACTGGAAGTATTTCCTGTGGTGTATGCAACCTTAGACCACTGTGCTCAATTAAAGAAATACCTGGATGATATAAAATATAATAATATTATTAAAATGTATGTTTGTAATGGTAAATGTATGCAAGCTGCTTTGGAGCTACTTTACATTGTGGTAATTTACATTGGATAAAGTGAACCCTTTGTCTCCCTTTAAACACGTAAAACATGGTGGAGTGACTTTGGGTGTTTTCTGTTTTGTTTTGCAGAAGGCCATGACTGGCTTGGCTGTTGGGGTCACCACATGAAGTCAATAGGATTCAGGGCCCTTCATGAGCACCAGAAGGTAATGGCGGAGAAGAGTATTTGTGGAGAAGGCACCCGTGTCTTCCATAACTCATTAACGCATGGTTTCCATAGAATTCTTTGCACACCTGTTCACGCAGCTCTTTCTCTTCCTCTTTCTCCTTCCTCCTCCTCAGCTGAACCACTTCCCCGGGTCCTTTCAGATCGGGCGGAAGGACCGGCTGTGGCGGAACCTGTCCAAGATGCAGATTCTCTTCGGCCGACGGGAGTTCAGCTTCCTCCCACAATCCTTTGTGCTTCCGCAGGACAGGAAGCTGCTGAAGAAGGCCTGGGAGGCGAGCGGCCGGCGAAAGTGGATCATCAAGCCGGTGTGTTTTAGCAAACCCCTGCTCCCATGAGCCTCTGCTGCTGCGGGTCTCTGCTCCCATGAGCCTCTGCTGCTGCGGGTCTCTGCTCCCATGAGCCTCTGCTGCTGCAGGTCTCTGCTCCCATGAGCCTCTGCTCTTGCAGGTCTCTGCTCCCATGAGCCTCTGCTGCTGCGGGTCTCTGCTCCCATGAGCCTCTGCTCCCATGAGCCTCTGCTGCTGCGGGTCTCTGCTCCCATGAGCCTCTGCTCTTGCGGGTCTCTGCTCCCATGAGCCTCTGCTGCTGCTGGTCTCTGCTCCCATGAGCCTCTGCTGCTGCTGGTCTCTGCTCCCATGAGCCTCTGCTGCTGCTGGTCTCTGCTCCCATGAACCTCTGCTGCTGCGTGTCTCTGCTCCCATGAGCCTCTGCTGCTGCAGGTCTCTGCTCCCATGAGCCTCTGCTGCTGCGGGTCTCTGCTCCCATGAGCCTCTGCTGCTGCGGGTCTCTGCTCCCATGAGCCTCTGCTGCTGCGGGTCTCTGCTCCCATGAGCCTCTGCTGCTGCGGGTCTCTGCTCCCATGAGCCTCTGCTGCTGCTGGTCTCTGCTCCCATGAGCCTCTGCTGCTGCGGGTCTCTGCTCCCATGAGCCTCTGTTCCCATGAGCCTGTGCTGCTGCAGGTCTTTGCTCCTACATGTCCCATGTGCCTCTATTTTGAATTGAATGAATTGATGGTAAATGACCCCAGCTATCCCCCCCCCCCCCCTTTATGTGTGCAGCCAGCGTCGGCGCGGGGAAACGGGATCCAGGTGATTCACCGGTGGGGCCAGCTGCCCCGCAGGAGGCCTCTACTGGTGCAGAAGTAAGAAAACGGCCTGTGATTGGCTAAGCACAGATCTGGGATCTGAGAGCCTATTGGTGGATAGGCAGTGTTTTTTCTTCCAGTGCCTGTTGGAGCAACTTTGCGTTTGTGCTGCAGATACCTTCACAAGCCCTTCCTGATTGACGGGAGCAAGTTCGACCTGCGGATCTACGTGTACGTCTCGTCCTACAACCCCCTGCGCATCTACATCTTCACCGACGGCCTCGTCCGCTTCGCCAGCTGCAAGTGCGTAAACTTCTTCCACGCTACAAATAAACGTGAATCAAACTGTGCGCCAATCAAACTGTCTCAGTTACTTTCTGTCAAACTGTAGCACTACGTTAGCGTGGGTGTCATTCCATCACATTCGTATGTGCCTGGCTGTGGGCTATGTTTACTTCTCTCTGACTGCTGATTGGCTAAAGAATGTGGTGCTGTCTGCGGGGGTTTGGGGCAAAGGTGAATGTGTCCTTTTCCCTGAAGAATGTGCACGTGTTGATGTCGGTGAATGTTCTGCCACAAAATGGCGGCCGCGCATCGCTCAGATGCGTGCTACACATTGGTGGTGGTTGTGTTTGCTGCTCATCACTGTAAAAGTTTGAATGTGAGAAACTATAATAATGATAAATGCAAAACATTATTATTATTATTATTATTATTATTATATATCATAAGGATGGGCAGCATTTGCAGTTAAAGTACTTATGCTTGGTGCATTGACTCAGTCAACTAGTCTGAATACTGTCCGGACTGTTTCACTGTCCGCACCGTCATGGCTGGACTGTGCATTCCCAAACTAGAGAAAGTAATAGCGAGGGACACAAAAATGAGTTTTGAAACCGTGTTCGCATCGTGAAATTATACGTGGATGTTTCAGTGCTCACGGTGGTTTGAATATCCCTTTCTTCGTGTGGTATTTTTATTTTATGTGCTGTCTTTCAGGTATTCCTCTTCGATGAAAAGCCTGAGCAATAAGTTCATGCACTTAACAAACTACAGCGTGAACAAGGAGAACTCCGAGTACCAGCGCAATAATGACGACCAGTCCTGCCAGGGTCACAAGTGGTAAGGGAGGAAGCGTGTAGACGCTAGAGCAGATTTATGGCTGCAAACGGATTCAAATGCCCACGCCCTCGCGCACTTTCACTCTCACGTTGATGTTGAAGCGTTGACGTTTTTCTGAGTAATGCTGGTGCGTGTTTGGTTTGGTGAAACGTTGGCGTTTTTCTGTGTAATACTGGTGAAACGTTGTTGCTTTTCTCTGTAATGCTGGTGTGTTTGGTTTTTCTGTATAATGCTGGTGTGTGTTTGGTTTGGTGAAACGTTGATGTTTTTCTGTGTAATGCTCGTGTGTTTGGTTTGGTGTGTAACGCTGGCGTGTGTTTGGTTTGGGTCGCAGGGCTTTGAAAGCGCTCTGGCAGTATCTGGGCAGGAAAGGAGTGAATACCACGCAGATCTGGGAGAAGATCAAAGACATCGTGATAAAAACCATCATTGCGTAGGTTCTTGTTTTCATCCATCTGTGTGGAAAGAATCCTGTCCGTCGTGTGCAGATCAAGATAACTTACTACCACAGATTTTAATCGCAATTAAAGCTGCAAGCGGCGTTGGGAGGGGCCCAAGCATTGGCACAAGTGCGCCCCCTATGGAGTGATTTTTAAATGGTTTTGTCCTCATAATCATATACCTTCACCCAACACATCTACTGCATCGCCATGGATGTCTCCTAGCCGCTAGGTGTAAAGGCCTTTACTATGTCGTAACACTAAAGGCTGTTTTATACTTCTGCATAGTACACGTAAAAATGGGTCTGTGTAGGGGTTGTGGGCAATGTGCGGCATGTGCGACGGTTGCAGACCACAGCCGCGTTGAAGACGCAGACCTCATTAAGAAATTAAAAGCGCGTAGTTGGTAACCAGTGCCCGCATACGCTGTAAAGAAGATGATTGGTTGACTGCTGACATGAAGTCACTGGCATACGGCTCTGACTAACAGGTTATAACAGTTGATTCTCAAAACAACGTTAAATATTAAATGTCTTCATTGCAACAAGTTACATCTAGCTGAGCATTTTTGTGGTCATTGGTGCAGTATTTAGTAGGTTTGGAAATATGAATGAAGGTGTTGTCTTTTGAACTATAACGGTCAGTAACAAAATCTAATTATATGGCCTGCGGAACCTGTGCAATATGCCGCACAAATGAATTGGTCCTTTCGCGAGTGCCGCACACAACGGACACAACTATCCAGACTACGCAAAAGTAAAAAACAGCATTTAGATGGTCCGGCGTGTATGTAGAGCTGCAGCGCTTCCGCACCGCAACTAAAATAGGCATCTTAGCAGAGAATGCACATTTCAGAGCACCTCAGAGACAGATAGAATAATAACACATAAATACACATTTCAAATAATAAATACGACATTGAGAAAAAACGAAACAAAAGGCGAAATATCAATTCGCGACCGGCGTGCTGCGGTCAGACATTGGCAGATAAGAAATTTTTCGGTTACGCTGACCTATAAAACGCTATTCCAGAAGCAAAATCAGACATGTAATACATCGTTAGAAAGCTTATACTCTCACCTACTGAATAAATAAATTGTACTAAAAAGGGCGACAACGCCGTAAGCAACAGGTGTGGTATTACGCACAGCTATTTTTGAAGGTAGCCTACCCAGGCATCACAAATGCGCGTATATTTCACAAACGGATTGTCCAAGACAATATATGACCACTCAGTCTCAAAAGCGACATCTCTGCACGTAAAACAATGGTAAGATTGTACATTTATTCAATGTTTAGTCCCAGATATTGACTGTAGAATGAGATGGTGTAATTTAAAAAAATTCTCTCATTTATTTCATTATTCAGTGAGCAGCGTTTTCACTGCTGTATAGGCATACCTTAGGGCTATTGTCGGGTTTATCTTGTTGCTATGACGGAATACGATTTTTTAGTGGTGAAAGAATATTTTTATGAATGCCAAGATAGACAATATTGTCCATTATGTCAAGGGTGGGGGGTGATTTTTAGATGAGACTGCAGGGAGGGGGTGCGTGTTAAATGAACGACCGAAGCGACAATGGTGGGGCTGCGAAACTCCGTTTTCGGCATAGTTGTCATGTATCGTCTACTAATGAAACTGAAACAACGCGTTTCTGTTTTCATCTCACACTTTGGTTGCAGTAGCACCGAATGTTTGAGTTTAGTAATCTAGGCACGCCGGCGTGCCCACCACTAGGGGTTGTGCGCTAAGAGGTTAACAGAACACAAATGTGTCTTTGTAGCGTGATGCCATACTGCTGTGCTGAATGCGCAGTCAGGTGAGCGTGCTGCGTAAATCGAACGCGCTGGTTAAGGCGTGTCTCTCCGCAGGGTGGACCCGTACGTGAACGCGCTGATTCAGACGCACGTGCGCTCGGCCTACAGCTGCCACGAGCTCTTTGGCTTTGACATCATGCTGGACGAGAACCTGAAGCCCTGGCTGCTGGAGGTCAACATCTCCCCTAGGTAACGCCACACCTGCTTAGAGCCCCGCCCACACCTGCTTAGAGCCCCACCCACACCTGCTTAGAGCCCCGCCCACACCTGCTTAGAGCCCCGCCCACACCTGCTTAGAGCCCCACCCATACCGGCTTAGAGCCCCGCCCATACCTGCTTAGAGCCCCACCCACACCTGCTTAGAGCCCTGCCCACACCTGCTTAGAGCCCCACCCACACCTGCTTAGAGCCCCGCCCACACCTGCTTAGAGCCCCGCCCACACCTGCTTAGAGCCCCGCCCACACCTGCTGAAAGCCCCACCCATACCTACTGAAAGCCCCACTCATACCTACTGAAAGCCCCGCCCATACCTACTGAAAGCCCCGCCCATACCTACTGAAAGCCCTACCCATACCTACTGAAAGCCCCACCCATACCTACTGAAAGCCCTGCTCATACCTACTGAAAGCTCCGCCCATACCTGCTGAAAGCCCCGCCCATACCTGCTGAAAGCCCCGCCCATACCTACTGAAAGCCCCGCCCATACCTACTGAAAGCCCCGCCCATACCTACTGAAAGCCCCGCCCATACCTACTGAAAGCCCCACCCATACCTACTGAAAGCCCTGCCCATACCTACTGAAAGCCCCGCCCATACCTACTGAAAGCCCCGCCCATACCTACTGAAAGCCCCACCCATACCTACTGAAAGCCCCGCCCATACCTACTGAAAGCCCCACCCATACCTGCTGAATGCCCCGCCCATACCTACTGAAAGCCCCACCCATACCTGCTGAAAGCCCTACCCATACCTACTGAATGCCCCGCCCATACCTGCTGAATGCCCGCCCATACCTGCTGAATGCCCCGCCCATACCTGCTGAATGCCCCGCCCATACCTACTGAAAGCCCCGCCCATACCTGCTGAAAGCCCCGCCCATACCTGCTGAATGCCCCGCCCATACCTACTGAATGCCCCGCCCATACCTGCTGAATGCCCTGCCCATACCTGGCTGGAGCACCTCCCACACCTTTATATGTTGTTGCTAGATGTATTTCCTGTATAACAATATAGGAAGCAGTTATTATGGACTCACCACATAGTTATTTGTCGAAAATATATTAGTCACAACAGAATCTTGATAAATGCACTCCGTGTACCTATGTCTCATGCAAAGTTCATGGCACGGCAGTGACGTGACAGGATGTGCGAAGGCAAGTCAGGTTTTGCTGGTAGTGAACATTTAAACGCTAGGCGCTACACGGCGTTGGCCAGTATGCTTGGCGGCGTGCATTAGCATGTTCAGCAGTACACCATCGAGTCTTTCCACCTCCCGCTCGAACTCTTCCCCTCTCTCCCCCCTCTTTGAAGCCTGCACTCCCACTCGGCGCTGGATTTGAGCGTCAAGGGCCAGATGGTGCGGGACGTGCTCAACCTGGCCGGCTTCGTCCTTCCCCGACAGGAGGCGGTCCGTGCGGCCGGAGGCGGCAGCAGCAGCAGGTTCGGTCCGGTCCACATCATTCTCTGCTATGCTGGATTCGGCGTTCGTTTTAATGTAAACGTTAGCGTCTGTGTGCTGCTCTTGGTGCTGGTGCCGGTGAATTGGTGTAAGTGCACGCATTTATATTAGTATTATATGTGCTGTATGTCTCGGACAGTGGGGAAGAGAAGTCTGCCATCTCTGTGTTGGCCTGCTGTGATTTGCGCTGTCGCTGTTTTGCGTTAATGTGAGTTAATGACGTGTGCGTGTGTGTGTGTGTGTGTGTGATGCGTGTGTGTGTGTGTGTGGTGCGTGTGTGTGTTCTGCTTGCTGCAGTGCGTGTGCTGAGGGGAAGGAGACTGCAGGAGTCCGGTCACAGCTGGCTGCGGAGGAGAAGGCAAAGAGGGTGCTCTATGAATGCCGGCGCTTTGCAGACCAGGTACGCACGCACGCACACACAGATACACACACATACACACCTACACACACACACACACAGATACACACACATACACACACACACACACACACACACAGATACACACACACACACACAGATACAGACACACACCCACACCCACTTAGCACGTATACACAGGCACGCATACACACGGCGTGCACAGGCCCTCAAGCACCGCAGTGCTCACACACCCGCGCGCGTAGATGCGCGTGTAGACGCACCCGCACATCCCCGACCCCGTGATACAGACGGTCTTTAAACGCAGCCCTTTCCAGCTGTGCTGTTCAGCGCGCCGCACTCTCAGCTGTGCACTGTAGGCAACGCACTGCGCCGTTTTACACCGTACCGTCCACGGCCTCTCCCGACCTGGGCCGAGGCCCCCCGGGGCCGCACGGCGTGTACGTCCCGCAGCTGTTAAGAGGAAACGGGTAACTCTCTGCCCCCCCCGCCGCCCCGCCCCGCAGGAGTTCCTGTCCTCCGTGCTGGACGCCCTGACCCCCGGCGACGTGCGGGCGCTGGTGGAGGCGGAGGACGAGCTGAGCCGGCGGGGGGAGTTCGAGCGGGTCTTCCCCTGCCCCGTCTCCTCGGGCTACATGCGCTTCTTCACCAAGCCGCGCTACCTCAACGTCCTGCTCAGCCAATGGGAGCAGCAGCACGGGGCCGACAGGAGCCGAGGTGTGGTGTGCGCATGCGTGCATACGTGCGTGCGCGTTCGTGTTTATATTTGGGTGTGTTTGTAAGAACGTGTGTGTTGTGCTTGTGACTGAAAGTTTTGAGTGTACCGTCAATACAGTACGAGGGTAGTCAGACTCTGATAGTCCCAGCTGCGTTTCCCTCGGCAGCCTGAAGGGGGCGCTAGGCATGCTTTGTGACGGTTTGTGCGTTTCAGGTGTCAGCCTGCTGAGGGTTCTCTGTCAGAAGGGTGTGCAATTGGACAGCGCCTCTGACTCCGCATGTGCTGTGAGTTCTCACCTCCTCTCCATCTCTTTCATCCTTCTTTTCATGAGGTTGCTTTCACTCGTAAGACTATCACCATACACCGGAGGTTATATCCAACACAAGCACAAGTACAGCTGTGGCAACCATGTGCGGACAGTCATTACATATTCAAACAGAACCACCATTATAGACTGATATTAAGCACAGCTACAGATTAATACTATCCACAGCTACAGATTGCTATTAACCAGCACTACAGACTGCTGTTAACTACAGCTACAGACCACTATTAATTACTGCTACAGACTGCTTTAAGTACAGCTACAGATTACTATTAGCCACTGCTACAGACTGCTATTAACAAGCAAGCAAAACTTACATACACACGCCTATTCCATGCAGATACTGTGCCTGTATTACATTTTCTCCCCCCCCCCCCCCCTCCCTAAATCTCCCTCTCCACGGTGGTCACTCAAATCCACTGCTGGCCAGAAGTGTGAACCCAGCATGACCCTCTCCCCCACACAGGATGCTGTCACATCTGGGTGAGCACAGGCATACTGACTGCCACAGTTTTTTTGATGATATTGATAAGTACTAGATTAGAGTTGTGTGTGTTTAAAATACAGATATTTGTTATCACTGCATTTGTGTGTGTATCACAGCGTTTCTGAAAGGTGTGTGTTGTCCCTGTTAGTGTGGGGTCCGGGGACCAGGAGGTGCTCCAGAGGGATCTGTGATCTGGGACCCCCCCCCAGCCTCTCTGACACGCACCTGCTGGGACCAGCCACTCCCAGCCCGGGCCAACCACAACCCGCCCCCAAAACACTGTGTGTGACAGCGACCTACTGCTGATGCCCCCCTCTACCCTCAAACTCAACTCCCCCCCCTCTCCCTCACTGTGCACGCTCTGGGCTCCAGCAAGCGCACACAGACCTGCACAGTCTTGCTCCCATCATCCCACGGAGGATGTCTGGAGAGGGGAGGGGGGAGAGGATGCCTCCTGTGAAAGAAGTTTGGAAATGGCCGACCTCAGGCGTGCTCTTGTAGTTCCATGGGTTACGCTAGTCTCAGCTTTGTTCTCTCAGGAGTCTGGGGGTTGCACTGACCTCAGCTGTGTTCTGAAAGGATCCTGTGGGGTATGATTGCTTCAGCTGTGTTCTTGGAGGGGCCTGTGGATTATGCTAGCCTCAGTTGTGTTCTAGCGGTGGTCTGCGTGTTACGCTAGCCTCCACTGTGTTCTGCTAGGGGGTCTGTTTACACCATCTCACGATGTCCCTTCTGAAAAACACGTTTACATTTGAACTCTGGGACTCAGGGATGTAACCAGCAAATCCTTTGGGCCGGTCATGTCAGAAAAATGCTAGATATGTGTATTTTTAATTAAAATAAAACAGTGATAATTGTTGTCAATAGAACTTTTTATCATTTGAATAATGTAGTTCCTGTTGAAGGGAAACTTCAGCTCAGGGTCAGGTTTTGACATTAAAGATTTGAAGTGAAGCCGCTTTCCCTGTTTTTCTTTCTGCCTGCTGCCTGTGGTCACAGTGCTGTTGAGGAATGAACTCTTGTTCTAGTTGTTCAGAAATGATCGCCAAAATGCGCTCATCACGCCACGTTTCCCAAATGAGGTCAAAGAAAAGGAAAAGTGTTTAATAGTCATTGGAAGTTTTAATCGACTGTTGGTACGTAAGCAAAGGATGATCCTTGGGGGCTATTAATTAATTAATTTAAATAATAAATAAATAGCCAGTTCACCTTACGGCATCTTCCTTCCACAAGGACACTTGTGAATATGCACACAGCCCTAAAGCTCGGGTTGGTTTACTTTTTTTTTTTTTTCATCCACGTCCTTTAACTCACTGACAGTGTCTTTGCTCAAGTGTGAAAGCCTTTCTTATTTTTAATCACACACATTACTTAGTACCAGACCTGGGTCAAATATGTATTTGTTTTGGATTGAAGTGCTTTTCTACGTTCTACTGATCTTGTCTGGTGTATTGGAACAATGAAATACTCTCAAGAAAGTGCAAACCCCGCCCTCTGGTCATATTGGCAGGCCCAATTACACTAGGCGAGATCAACACAGCACAGAACAGTATTTGAATCCGAAACAAATACGTATTTGACGCAGGTCTGCTTAGTACGCACCCCTTACTCACTGTCTCGGTCTCATCAGGTGCACAGACTTTACGCAGTTCACGCTCCTTGCTCGGTGCAGCTCCTGCTCCGCGCTCCTCCTTTTTTGAGACTGGATGTGGGGTCTAAAGCCCGCCCCGCCCCCCCCCCCCCCCCTCACTTTTCCGTCTTCAGGCAGCGATCCGCCAGCTGCCTAGAACAACACGATGGCCGGCACCCGGGAGCTAAGAATAGCCACGTTTATGAAGGCGCATCCAAATTCTGACACCCAGTCCTGCTGCAAGTGTCAAGAGTAAGCCATCTTAAAAATAAAAACAGGTTGGTGTCTTTGGCAGTTGTTCACTTGGATCGTCTGAAGTTTGTATTTATAGCTTTTATTTGAACTTGAGGAGCTATAAATTGATATCCGATATGAATACGTCTTGTTTGAAAACATGGGGCCGATCCGTTCTGGTGCTTAGTTAGTTTAAAGTAACCTCCAAATAGAGGCATTGGGTGTAAATGCTGACAAGCACAAACACCAAAAAGATGGTTACTTGGCTCTGAAGCTTCAAGGAAACCAGACGTTAGTTTACAGTACAACAAGGCTTGATTGGATAGTATTAAAAGTTCTGTGTGCGTGTGATTGGATGATGTCGGTGTTCTGCATGTGTGCAATTGGATGATGTTAGTGTTGTGAATGCATGTGATTGGATAATGCCAGTGTTGTGTCTGCGTGCGATTGGATAATGTATGTTGTCGCAGTGGACCGGGCTGGGGCTAATTTGAGCTCCGTAGTCTGCAGTGCCCTTTTCCTCCACATGGAGTACGGAGGCCCCTCACTGGTCAACCCCCCCGACCATCCCACCACCTCCAAAACTACCAGCGCCCCGCCTGCCCCCTCACACGCTCCCGATATAGACCTAGCGACTCCAGGACAGGGCCAGTTGGAGAATGCCGAGGACAGGAAGGCGCTGTCTGTAAGTCTGCTGCACCTTTAACACTGGACTGCGGTCATGGACCGTCTCGCACAGGTAGGCCCGAGTCACACCTGCGCGCGTGTTGGTGTGTGCGTACGGTGTGTGCCGCTTCTAGCATTAATGCAGACTGATTTGGAGTCGGCTGATGTGTCTACGGTGGCTGCTAGAGGAGACGAGTGCTGTTAGCATGTAGCTATATATGTATGTGTGTGTGTATGTATATATGTTTATATATACACACAGTACAGTCCAGTGTTTGGACAGTGACAATTTTTGTTGTTTTACTCCAGCACATTGGATTTGAAATGAAAGCCAGGATAAACTGAACTGTAGGAATTATAGTTGTTTTTATAAATAGTTTCTTCATTTTGGGTGGCCCAAAGTAATTGTACAGTTGGCTGCTCAGCTGTTTTTTGGCCAGCCTTGTGTTGTTGCATCGTTAGTTCATGCACAAGAAAGCTAACAAAAGGCGTTGAGTTGATTCCTGGTGTGGTGTTTTCATTTGGTGCCAGTGAAACAGGCTATCACAAGGCTAAGAAATCAGAATGAATCAATCCGAGACTGCCAAACATAGGTCTTTCAGAATTAACAGTTTGGTACATTGTTCAGAAGCTAAAATGCACTGTTGAGCTCAGCAGTAGCAAACGACCTGGTAGACCACGGAAGACTGCTGGTAAATGACTGACAAATACTTTCAGAAAAACCCCTTTTCAACTGTCTAACAAATAAAGAACACTCTCCAGGATGTTGGCATATGTGAGTCAAAGACATCTATAAAAGACTAAACCAGCCTAACCTCAGAGGGTTCACCACAAGATGCAAACCACTGGTAAGCCTCAAGAAAAGAGGCTTAAAATGACAGTACATAAAATTTTTTATTACATAAATTACATTCTGGAAAGTCTGAGGTGAATGAGATGAATATTAACTTGTGATGTAATATTAACCACAGTGATGTAAAGAGGAAAGTGTGGAGAAAGAAACTGCTCATTGTTGAAAGTATACCACCTCATCTGTGAAACACGGTGGCAGTAGTGTTGTGGCATATAAGGCTGCCACTGGAACTGGCTCGCTTGTCTGTGTTGATGATGTGACTGCTGACGGCAGCAGCAGGATGAATTCTGAAGTGTACAGAAATGTCTGCTCGTTCTCGATCAAATGCCTCAAAACTCAATGGATCGCGCTTCACCTCACAGCAGTACTATGACTCCCAATATACTGCTAAAGCAACCCAGGAGTTTTTCCAGGGTCAAGAATGGTCTTGACTGGCCATGTCAGTCGCCTGTCCTGAATCCAACTGAACAGCATTTCACTTTCTGAAGACAAAACTGAAGGCCAAATGCCCCAGTAACAAACAGGAACTGAAGACGGGTACATTACAGGCCTGGCAGAGCATCACCAGGGAAGATACCCAGTGCATGGTAATGTCTACAGGTCAGAGACTTCAGGCAGTCATTGACTGCAAAGGATTTTCCAAGAGCAAAATAATATGACTATTATTATTAATATGTCTACTGGTCCCCTAATGGGGGAACTATAAAATAGGCTGTAATTCTTACACAGTTCACAGTCATCATCAGTCATCACAGTAATCAAGTTAACAGTCCTTGTGCGTGTGCGTGTGTGTGTGTGTGTGTATACATTTACTGGCACTTCATTAGGTACACCTGCTTGTTAACACAAATAGCCTGCTCCTCCAAACAGTGAATCATGCGGCTGCAACTCAGCATACACAGCAAGCATACGTGTGTGTGTGTGTGTGTGTGTGTGTGTGTATATGAGGTTTAATTTTTTTGTTTGACAAACATTAGAATGGGCAAGATGCATCTAAGCCACTTTGACTGTGGTATGATTGTTGTTGTTCATGTTTCAATAAGCTAAGACATGCAGTGAGCAGCAGTTCTGTGGCCTGAGAAACACCGAGTTAATGAGAGAGGTCGGAGGAGAACGGGCAGACGTGCTCAAGCTTACATAAAGGCCACAATGCTCAAATAACAGCTGTGTGTGGAAGGGCATCTCTGAACGCACAACGTGTCGAACCTTGAAGCGACTGGGCTACGGCAGCAGAAGACCACGCCGGGTTCCACTCCTGTCAGCTAAGAACAGGAAGACGAGGCTACAGCGGGCTCACGATCACCAAAACTGGATGATTGAGAGTGGGGAAAAACGTTGGTTTTACAAACCTGGTTAGACAAATCTCGATTTCTGCTGCGACAGGCAGACGGTAGGGTCAGAATTTGCCGTAAACAACATGAATCTATAGATGCATCCTGCCTTGTGTCAATGGTGCAGGCTGGCAGTGGTTGTGTGATGGTGTGGGGAATGTTTTCTTGGCACACACTAGCCCCAATTGAGCATCAATTGAATGCCAGAACATATCTAAGCATTGTTGTTGACTGTGTGCATCCCTTTATGACCATAGTCTCTACCCTTCTTAAAATGGACGCTTCCAGCAGGATAATGTACCATGTCACAAAGCACACATCATCTCAAGCTGGTTCCATGAACATTGGACAGTGACTTCAGTTTACTCCTATGGCCTGCACAGTCCCCACATCTGAATCCAATCGAGCACCTTTGAGATGATGTGGAACGGGACGTTCGCAGCATGAACGTGTGTTCGAAAAGAGGGAACCGTGTGATGCCTTCGAGTCAGCATGGACTGAAATCCCAAAGGAATGTTTCCAGCACCTTGCTGAATACATGCTGCCTAGAATTCAGGCTGTTCTGGAGGAAAGAGAGAGTCCTGCCTGGTACTAGATAGGTGCGTGCGTGCGTGCGTGCTATGCTATGCTAAACTGTGAAATCACCTGGCACTGCTCTCTTCACCTG
Organism: Anguilla rostrata; assembly: GCF_018555375.3. Lineage (NCBI taxonomy): Eukaryota > Metazoa > Chordata > Actinopteri > Anguilliformes > Anguillidae > Anguilla > Anguilla rostrata. Next base: position 4,365,577 of record NC_057947.1, read on the forward strand.
CACAAACTACAGCCCAATGACATCACAGGAATGTGTGAACCAAGGAGATTGTGGGAAACAAAAGGGAACTTATTTTTAACGCAGATTGAACCAGATACATTACCAAAACCGTGTTGAGAAGATGTACACATTGTAATTTGTAATTTAAATGTAATTTGAATGTAGCAGCCACACAACTGCAGTGTAAATTCCTCCAAGTGAATTCCTCCAAATATATGATATCAAATTGCCTTCCAGATGTCATTTTTGGTGCAGTATTGCTCTGTACTGTTTCACTGCCCCGGTCTTTTCCTTTCCTTGGACTCATCTAGTGTGCCAGGTGTCTGCAGTCAAAATCATTTTCAAAAGTCTGAGATAGTTAAAACAGTACATTGTACATTACTATCGAATACGCTCTCCATTGAACCATTTTCTTGGCCTTGGTATGGTGTTGTGTGGAAATAAAGGTTGCCTAAGTGTACAGTTCAGATTTGTCACAGTTTTGTCTTCCACTGCACAGCTCTCCATCGAGGACAGGGGACGAACAGTGAAGGAGACAGGTAACACCTGTGTGTTTGGCTTTGCAATATTGGCTTCTTAAACAACATATATCACAAATCCATAACACATATTTTACCAGCCATTTAACTTCTTGTTTATCATTCCAGTCCTTCAGATACATGCACACATACTGAATAGATGTGTGAAAACTAGATTTTACCAATTTTCAAAATTGGGTAAAATCTAATGTTAAATCTAATTTTAATAAAGTTGAAGTTAAAACTTTGTTAAAAAACTTTATATTTACAGATGTTTCAGGTGTGTCCCCATACAACATATCAGACAGGCACAAAATCTTCATGCCTCGGTTTTTCATATTCACCATTAATGCTTTTTTTTCTCACTAAAATCACTAAAATGTACTATCGTTTGAAAAATAATTAATACTGGTAAAAAATAGACACCTATACTTAGTGCGGCTCCTTTGGTGGCTCGGCCTGTAGAAAGGCACTGTTGCAGTGCGTAGATGGCCCCCACAGTCTCCTATCTGGGCAGTGTCAGTGCCGCCTGTCCGGCAGCCCGTTGAGGTGACGGATGATTGGCTCTAGTGCAGCACAGCTTCTTTCAGATGATTGATCGGGCGCCTGTAAAGTCTTCCTTTGAGTGACGTCTGTGCGAGCACGACTTGTGAGCCCGGTGCGATGCGGAGGCTCTGACAGCAGCTGTTTTGGAGAAGAGCGCATGCTCGTCTGTACTCTCCTGAATTAATAGTAGAGTTTGCAGCAATGAGGACTGGGAAATAAAATTGGGCATTTCAAACTGGCGGGAAAAGCATTTTAAAAAGTCTGAATTGTCAGTGACATGTATTAATTTTACCGAGGGTTTTTTTTTTTTTTTTTTTTTTTAAAGGGCTACAAGATTTAAAATTTTTCAAAGTGTCAAATATAGGACTGGTATGGATAGAGGTATGGCATGAATATGGGTAGATTAGATGCAGACTGTATTTTAACCAGGTCTGGCATGGATAAATGTATGGTGTAGATATTGATAAATTAGATACAGACTGTATTTAAACCAGGTCTAGTATGGATAGATGTATGGTGTGGATATTGATAGATTAGATACAGACTGACCGACCTGCAGCAGTTCTGGTGTTCTGTTCCTTCCTGCAGCCCTGGACCTCGATACCAGGGTCTACATGAAGTTCATGATGAATCACTGCTGCTACGACGCCATGCCAACCAGCTCCAAGCTCGTCATATTCGACACCACGCTGCAGGTAAGGCCCCCAAAATAACCCCAGGAATCACCAGTCAGCAGAACTTCCATGAATTTGATATGAAATAAACAACAACAACAACATCAATAATAATAATAATAATAAAATAATAATAACATTATTATTATTTCATATCGTATTTATGGCAGTTATTGTATTATTATTATTATTATTATTATTATAATAAACTGTGCTGAGGACTGTTTTATTATTCTTGCAGTGAGCCATAGTTCAGTGCTCATTGCAGCACATATTCCAGTGTCTGTCCATCTGGAGCCTGAGGTGTGTGTGTGTTCTTGCGTGCGCACGTGTGTGCGTGCGTGCTTGTATGTGTGTGTGTGTGCTGTCACACCTGTGCAGGTGAAGAAGGCCTTTTTTGCGCTGGTGGCTAACGGTGTCCGGGCGGCTCCTCTGTGGGACAGCAAGCTGCAGTGCTTTGTAGGTAAGGCAACCTGAGCTGAACCCCTAGTGTCATTTAACATTTATGGTACTGGAGGGGTTGCTATGTGACAGAATCAGGTCACAGCCATGCAGCCATATGAACAGAGACTCCTGCAGAATCCGCTTCAGCCGTAGCTCTAGAAGATCCTGAAAAAAACTCTTGTCGCTGTTATCACCACCGAAGTCTGCAGCAAAAGCTCTGCTCAAGCTGTATGGTTTCAGTATGCACTGGGAAGTTTAGAGGTCTCTGCCTCATGTTTAGAAGCCACGAAAAAAGGATTTCACACAAAACTGCTGGAATTAGCAGGGGGGTCAACGAATGCATGTCCGTTATTTATGTGTGTATGTTTCTGTTCACTCTCTTTGGTTACTCTTTCTGTGTTTTTTTGTACTGCCTGTATAATTTACAAGCAGACTGATTCGATCCAAGTTGTGTCTAATGTCACAGTGAACTCCGATCTCCCAACTCAGCTCAACTGAGTGTAAAGCGAGAGGTACTGGACGTATATTCTATACACTTGATGAATGTTCCTCATTGCAGGTTTACTGAAGCTGTAATGAGACGAGCAGGTAAATACAGGCCCGGTCAGATCCGTTCCCTCTGCCCCATTGGCAGCCAAAGCGCTAAGTATAGTCCCAGCTGCCCTGCGGAGAGGACGGTGCGCTGATCTCCCTCTCCGCGGTTAAATATAGCTCTCCCGAGCCCTTCCCCCGGGGCACCCTGGGAAATAGGCTGAAGGTAGTTCAAACCGGCCACATGATGCAGTTTCTCTGAAAGCTGTGTCATGGTGTAGGTCACATGACCAGGAGTCTAGTTGATAGCTGCGTTTTGCGGTGTGTCCTGGGCCATATTCAAATCAGCTCACTTGCCTACTATTGAGTATACAAGTTGTATACGATTTATATGCAACTTGTATACTGAATAGTAGGCAAGTGTGCTGATTCTGATATGGCCCTGGTTTATGGTGCAGGTCACATGACATGGACCCATTCTGATATTTGTCTCATGGCTCCTCTTTTTCCCACAGGAATGCTGACCATCACAGATTTTATTAACATTCTACATCGGTACTACAAATCTCCCATGGTAAGTATACACTCTGTAAGTACTCTTCCAAGACATTCAATATGACCACTCCCTGATAGAGATTTTAAATCTCAGTTGGAATTCCTGGTTAAATAAAACAAAACTCTGACATAAACCACTATAACGGCAGTAGCACAGCCAGGTAAAACTTTAGTGCTTTAGTGATTAATACTGAAATCAAGCATACGCTTTTCTCGCAGGTACAGATTTATGAGCTGGAAGAACACAAGATTGAGACGTGGAGAGGTGATATCATTCACAATTGAAAATACAAGCTCAGTTCAGACTGATAGATCTTCACTGTTCTCATTCTCGTTTTTTTCTTTTCCCGGGTCCAGAAGTTTACCTGCAGTACTCTTTAAACTCGCTCGTCAGCATCACCCCCGAGTCCAGGTAAACTCTGCCTGTCAATCCCTCTCCCTTTCGGTTCACGGACGGTTGTTTGCTTTGGTTTTCCTCTGGGGGGACGGTGGAGTTAACGGCAGCCTTCCCTCCCCTCCCTCAGCCTGTTTGACGCCATCTACTCTTTACTGAAGAACAAGATCCACCGGTTGCCTGTCATTGACCCGGAGACGGGAAACGTCCTGCACATACTGACGCACAAGCGCATCCTCAAGTTCCTGCACATCTTTGTGAGCCCGCCGCCCCCTCCTCGCCCGCCTCCGAGGCTCGCTCTTTCCTTTAAAAAAAATAATTAAAAAAAAGCCCAGCTAGGGACAAGCATCGGAAATTAGCATATGCTATAAATGCATTGCATTGGTTATTGTTTATCAATACGCTATGTTTAAATGTATCTGTCCCTATCAAATAAACATTGAATTTAACGTTAATCACGGACCGACGCGCTGGTGATTTCTGTTGAGTACGAGGCCTTCTCCCCCACCCCCCACAGGGGTCGATGATCCCAAAGCCACGCTTCCTCCAGAAGCGCATCGAGGAGCTGGAAATCGGGACGTTCAAGCAAATCGCCACGGTCCAGGAGAGCGCCACGGTGTACGATGCCCTGACCGTGTTCGTGGAGAGGCGGGTGTCGGCGTTGCCCGTGGTAACCAAAGAAGGTGCGTTCCTACGGCGGTGTGCCAATAACACCCGCCTAGACAGGGGAATTCCGCTGGCATCGTACTATTTAAAATCCTGCCCTGCAGAATAGCGCTAATTCCTACATCTATTACATGCTGCTGTAAGCAGCGAGGAATCGTTTCATGAGTGAAATAAGCACAGGTGCCTCCGCTCCTGGCTAAAAGGTTCAGTCATCTGCTGTGTTCTCTCTGCAGGAAAAGTGGTGGCCTTGTATTCCCGATTTGACGTGATCGTAAGTACTGGAAAACAGCTAGCTGACGCTACGCTCTCCCTCCTCCTCTGGTATGATTATTTCCCCTGGGCGTGCTCATGGCGGTAATCAGTTTCAGCGGCTCAGCTTAATAAGCAAACGCACCCAAAAGGATTCCTTTAAATGCTGTTCAATCTCGTGTTTGAATTAGTGAACTCTCCTGGGTCATGGGGTGGGACAGAAATACACAGAAACTGGACAGAGCTCACATGGCTGCATCAGACTTTGTGCACTGTTGTCAAAGTAACAGCAATGGTATTAAATCATGAGGTTTTTCACCTTCTGTGCAGCTGTTTTTTCCAATGTGTTCTACAGAGACACCAAAAGGATTCTTAAAAGTATCATTCAGTTTCTGCAGTTTTTGATATGATTTCATTTTAATATAGTTTTTACTAATTGTTTTTGCCCAGTTGGTCTATGGGTAATCACTGGTTTGTGGTTTAAAGAAAAAAATTTTTTAAAGGGCCACTATCCATTTTAGTACAAAGTTACTATTATGAACTCCAGCAGCTGCCGTGATGGAACGTGCCACAGAAGAGCTCCAAGAGCTGATTTCTAACTGAAACAGTCAGGACGCTACAGCTACACATAAGTTCACCAGGTGTACTTACACATAAATACACATGTGGTATTTACACATAAATACATCTGGGGGTATTGATGCAACAGTTCTGCAACTGTTTTCTGAAACTGGAATAAACTCTGGATTTCCCAGTGAGGAATCATTTCTGTCCCCCCCCCCCCCCCCTTCACGTTTGGTAGAATCTGGCGGCTCAGAAGAACTACAACAACCTGAACATGACGATGCGGGAGGCAGTGCAGGGGCGGGCCTGCTGCGTGGAGGGCGTGCTCAAATGCTACCCCCACGAGACGCTGGAGGCCATCATCGACCGCATCGCCAAGGCCGAGGTCAGACTGCCGCCGGGGGGCCTCAGGCCAGCCGGGAAACCGGCCCTCAGTCCCTGCTGGCGCTACCAATGCTCCAGTCCAGCCTAGTGTCGCATTCACCGGCCGTATATGTAGAACTGAATTCTGATTGGTTCGGTGTGCCGCCTGTCATTCTTATTAAGGTTGTTGCCATGGTTCCCTGTCTGGCAGGTTCACCGCCTGGTGTTGGTGGATAAGGAGAACGTGGTGAAGGGCATTGTCTCGCTCTCTGACTTGCTGCAGGCCCTGGTTTTGACCCCGGCGGGCATCGATGCCCTTTTCCCTTAGCACCTGGGTGGTGTGCCCGCCTTCAATGCTTCACAGGCTTATCCTGCTCGGGTATGCTTCTGCCCTCTCTCTCTCACTCTCTCACATTCACCTCTTCCTTTTCTCTGGCACCATTCCCCTGCAAGTCCTTTACCACACCAGGAATCTCCATGGAGATGGTTTCTTAAGGATTTCCAGACTGTCATCAGGTTGCTTGTCTTTTTACTTGTGGCTGGCTAGAGTCTGTGCTGGCAAAACCAAGTGCTGATTAAGAAGTTCTATACAGAGCAGTATGCTGCTCTGTGTCCCTTTGAGCAGTGGGTTTCTCTCAAAGTGACCAATGAGGATACTGCAAGACCTGAATATAAAATATAACTGTGCAATCGTGACAGTGTTTTCTTGGCTGTTAAAAATGATGGTGGTTGTTAAGGATGACTGACCAACGGGGATGCTAGGTTGTGTTGTAAACATAACTGACTAATTTTCACACTGCTTTGTCGGCCCATCTGTTCTTTGCACAGAATTCCTTGATTCGCCTTCCATACGATGCTATCCAATGTAGCCACTGATACTACACCCTGAACCAACCAGAGGGGGATAGCTTCCCCCCTTGAGTCTGGTTCCTTCTAAGGTTTCTTACTATCTGTTACCAGGTAGTTTTGACACTACCTAACATTACCTGACAATAATTAATTATGCTCCCCCATTTCTTAGAAGTACCATGTACCCACTTTTCAGTAGTTGAATCATAATCAGACAGCAATAAAAATGTTTCACTACCTGGAGACTGAATGTGTATAACAGGTCTCAGTTAGTCTAGAAGATTCCCTGAGCCCTGTCGGCTGGTACTGCACAAAACCATAGATATTTGTTATTTGTTTTTGTTACCTGAAAGTATTTATGCGTTTGTATTCCAGTTACAGTGTAAATTTGAATTTGTATAATGATGGTTTTAAACTTAATACAAAAGAGATACAAATTATGGACCTGACGCAAGACTAATTGAGATACAAATGGATATTTGCTTTTAGAAAAGGTTTACATATACCATACAAAGATTGTTCTTTGTAAAAGAAATTCTCAAGTCAGTGTTACTCTAATTTTATCTACAAAATGATACATTTTTGAAAATGTTTTCATTTACAGAGATTTGAAGCTGATGACACACAGATGGCTGAAAGAACAGGAAGACAAAGACAAAGATAGGCTTTGTACATACGTGTATTTGTCCATATGTACAGTGACTCTCAAATGGACAGACAATTAGACTGCCCCACAGTGAACTAGAGGACAGTTTGTCATGTTTTATTTTTTATATTGTCATCAAGTGACTGACGTTTGGTTGTGTATTTATTTTTTTAATGTTGTAAATTGTATATAATGTTTTGTATTAAGTGGTGCAGCTGTGTTTGTTTCTGGAAGATCAGCCCCATCAGTCCACCTATTTGAAGTGTTGTGTCGATCTGTGGTGCCATCCCAATGGCTTGGTTCTGGTATGTTGAATGACCATGGAATAACAGTTTTTTCCTGTGCTCACATGCACATTTAAAAAAATAATCTTTTCTAAATTATTAAATTTTCCACTATTGAGAGCATGGCGATTTATATTACAGTGATGAGCCAAGTCTATGTATTAATTAATTATTTAGTTTTGTGTTTCTCATTCACCTAAATGCCAATCAATTTAATTAGCTCATAAACTGACATAGCTACTGTAGTGTATAAGTAATGTGAAAGTAATTTTAAAAATCAACATTATCATCTGTTAGGCCATAAGTTTTTGAAAGTTTTACAACCATTTGAGAAACATATGTCAATTATTTATAAATAATTACTCTGCCATCTCAGTTTGATTAGAAAGAAAAGGGTGTGGAGAATGTCCTTTTGCACGATATTGAAGATTGCACCAAAATTTTAGTATTCTATTTTACAATTCTTTTTTTTTTTTTTGATTGTCAACATTTAGGTCCTGTAGCATGAGCTGAAAAATATTTTCCACCAAAAAAGATTCATATAGAATAATCACATTTTCAGATTAGTTCATCAACCACTATATACCTGTAAAAATGTGTGTGTATACAATATTGTATTCATACTACAATAAAGACATGACAACATACTGAAAAATCTAATATGGGTAAAAGTCCTTTAAATCCAGAACATGTTCTTCATACCACAGTGTAAATCTAATTATGTATGACACTGATGTATGACAACAGCTTTAAGTAAAGCCACTTTCACACAATAACACAGCCCTGGAAGTTGTAATCATAGAGCTTATCGATTGACTGGTTTCATTATTTAATGTAAATACGTATTTACAACATACTGATACAAAAATTTAACTGAAAAACGACTCGCTTGTAATGCACACACCGGTCCAGCAGAAGTCAGTAGTAGATTAACTGATGCAATTCACACACAGCTCTTTCGTCGTAAACAATATGTGCTCACGTGACAGCGGGATCCAATGATGTGGGACTCCTACGGGGTTTTTTTAAAGTCAGTTACATACTCGGTGTACCCTCCTTGCTGAACCCCGTGATCCTCAAAATACAACAACAAAGTGGGGAGAAGATGGCGAGTGAGGAGGGGACAGAACAGACCTGTGCTTCCTCCTCTGTTCTGCGTCTAGAAGCTCTCTTCTCACCCGAAGAAACCGAGCATGCGGGCGGAGATGGGAACCCCGAGCTAATACGCCTGCGAGACTATCTTCAGGGATGGCTGTCGCAGTATGAGCCCGTGATCCTGTGGGTACAGAGGCTGCTGGTGTGGGAGAGGCCGCTTCACAGCATCTTCGTTGCATTCATGCTGAATACCGCGTTCTGGTAAAATTGCCTTTATAATATGACTGACGTTACCCTTCTGTTAGACTATAGATTACAATGACAACATGCCATAGACATAGACAACAGTTACTAGCCAGCTAGGTTCTTACGTAACGTGTGAACGTTACAACCAAATTAGCTGGCGTTAAGTAAGGTTATGTACTGTATTGGCTCGGTTGGTAGCTTCACCTCGGTACATATCCCAGTTTTTTCGGGACTAGTTTGTCAGGCAGCGACGTAGCACGGTGCTTAAAAGAGCCAAAGGCTAGTTGGTTGTCTGTAACCATTTTCTTTCGGTTCGCTAGCTAGCTAGCGTTGTGCTTCATAGATTCATGTTGATTTCAAACTAGTTGGCCATCTTGACTGTCGAGCTGCACACCTTGGTATAACTGTCATGAACAACAAAAGCTATATTCTCGGGTATCTAGCTAGCCAATAGCTAGTTAGTGCGATGTTAAATCTTAGAGTTTGCTTTTTGCATTTCAGGCTGTTGTCGTCCACGACCATGCGGCCGCTGTTTCTTCTGAGCGTGTCTCTCCTCGGGCTGGTGCTGTTGGAAAAGTGGAAGCACAAATTACCCCTTATTTCGGGTAAGTGTACCCAATTCCTACATCCTCTCCAACCCTAGTAAACACTCGTACAGTCGCTTTAAGAGCAACAGGTATCAGGCACCGATGTTTAGTAGCCAACTGCGCGTCACGACTCTTGAGAAAACTTTTGTCCAGTCATGCAGGCACAGCTATTTGGTCGCTTGTTTCGTTTAATACATTTCAGAGAGGGGTCATTATGTGTTTGTCTGGATTGTTTCTCTATCTTGCCAAAATTATTACAATGATTAGAATTTACTGTCTTTATGAAATAATGCAACGTTAACGCTGGACATTGAGTTTTGGCACAAGGTCTTGATGCATTGACTTTCTGTCATACCTTTCTGTAATACATGTTCTGTCTCTCTTCACTCGGACCGCGGCCTGTGAATGCAGTCCCACGTCCTGAAGTGTCCACAGCTGAAAGGTATAATCTTCGGTTCGCTTTGTTGGCAACAGCTCTGCGCCTCTACTGTCGATGTTTTTGCTATAATTTATTTTCAATATACATGCTAATTTGTTTGACATATGTGGTAATATGTTCAGCAATTTTCCGCATAGGTTACCGTAATGGTTTGGCGTGTTATGTGTGTTGTTAACATGAAAAGTGTTGGTTGCAAAGGGTGTTTGGCGTGGTTGCCATTGTTTTAATGTGTTCATCATTGGTTATGGTGGTTCTTTGGCATGTTTGGCGGTGATTTGAGCGCGTGGAGTGTTGGTTGCGGTAGCCGTTTGGCCTGTTTATTAGAGCGTTTATTTTCTGAATGTGTGGAGTGTTGGTTGTGAGAGCCGTTTGGCATGTTTATTTTACGAACGCGCGGAGTGTTGGTTGTAGTATCGCTTGTCTGAAGAGCTGCATCTTGCGTGCAGGGAAGGCAGAGGCATTCGCCCGCGGCTACTCAGCGTCGCCGAACTCAGCCACCATCTGGCGGAGAGCTACCACACCTGCTACCTCCACCTGCAGGAGATGCTCCTGTACAAACGGCAGAACCACGGAAAGGTGAGGGGCAACTCGCGTGCACCTGGGCACGTCCACACTAGCCCACCTGTATGTGGTAAATAACGGTGTAAACCAGTGCTGCCCAAGTCTGTTCCTGGAGATCTACCGACCTGCACACCGACCCTAACAAAGCACATCCTCATTCAACAGCTAGAGATCCGGTTGAGCTGGTAATTAGTAAAATCAGGTGTGCCACATTAGGGTTGTAATTAAAAACTACAGGACGGGCGCTCTCAGAAGCAGGATTGGGCTGCCCTGGTGTGAACTATGGTAAACCCCCTGCTGGGCAGAGAGTGGGGGGGGAGGGTCTAGTTCTACTGTCACTATTCAAATCCTGTACTGTCACCGTTCAAGTATTTCAATGTCAAAAAAGGAGAAATGACTTTGTCGCTGTAATGGTGTATATGAGATCCTGTGGTGTACTGTCATGTAAGGACATGTCTGTGCCTCCTGTCTGTTCCCAGTTCTGTGGGCTCATGTGTGCAGGGTGCCTGCTCCTGGCTGTGGTGGGACACTATGTGCCAGGAGTCATGATCTCCTACATAATATGTGAGTGCAACAGAATTCAACAGCCCCAAGCCCCACTCAGTAGCCAATTTTATTAGCCTAGTGCTGTGGGTCAAGAGTGCCTGATAACAGTCTTGCCTTGTGTTTGTATTTAGCAGTAAACCACCTATAATTTATGTATGTATGTATATGTATGCATGCATATATATATATATATATATATATATATATAACATTTAATTAGGTGGGAGCATCTGCCGTCCTTTCCCTCTCTCTTTGCTCAGTACTTTGAGCTAATTTCCCTCCCTGTGGTTTTATGTCGGTACTCTTCAGAGGAGAATGACCCGATTTTATGTTAATGACCTGCTGTGTGCACTGCTGATTGGTGGGTATTCCCTGTCTCATGTGCCGCTGATTGGTGGGGATTCTCTGTCTTGTATATTGTGCTGACTTGTGGATTTTCTGTGTCTTATGTGCTGTGCCGATTGGTGGATTTATTCCCTGCCTGTTTGCAGTGCTGATTGGTGGGGTCTCCCTGTCCTGTGTCTATTGCTGATTGGTGTTGAAGGGCTGCTTGGTGTGAGTTTTCAGTCACGTGTGCGGTGCTGATTGGTGGGGACTCCCTGTCCTGTACGCAGTGCTGAGTGTGCTGGTGTGGCCCCTGGTGGTGTACCATGAGCTGATCCAGAAGATGTACACCGGACTGGAGCCCATCCTGATGAAGCTGGACTACAGCATGAAGGGAGACACCGAGCACCACAAGCACGACAAGAAGAGTGAGTCACCCTTCCTGCCATGATCGGGGTGCTGTGATGTGTAGCACGGCAATTAAGCCTTAGCTTACCACAGTGATGTGGTTAGCCGCAGTGTAGCACGGCAATTAAGCCTTAGCTTAGCACAGTGATGTGGTTAGCCTCAGTGTAGCACGGCAATTAAGCCTTAGCTTATCGCAGTGATAAGGCTAAGACTCAGTGTAGCACAGTAATTTAGCCTTAGCGTTTTACAGTGCTGAGGCTGAGCTTCGGTGTGGTAAGGTGATAAGGTCCTTGTGGAGTACACCTCACTGTGGCATGTTTTATGATTTTTTTTCAACCACTTTTTTATTTCATTAATAACAGGTACAGGAATGGGGTAGAATACTAGAATTGGCAGACATAAAAGAAAATATATGAATACAGAAAAATATGTAAACTCAATGGGGCGCTGCAGTGTAGCATAGTGAATCAGGAACTCTTCTTATGAGCAGAGCTGTATCTGTTACACTATGCGTGATACCATGTCTAAAGTTCTGTTTTATTAATTTTAATGCACCAAGACTGACTGAAGGAAGTATGAGGAAAATTGGAAACAGAAGCCCTAAAATGCCTAAATCCTGGTTCAGTTTTGATGACGAGGCACTGTTATTATTTAAAATAACCTCCTCTGCCAGGTTACAAAACCCATATTTACATATTTCATATTACAGACTTTGCATATTGCAAATTCAGTGGGAATTTGTTGCATCGTTAATGGTCAGTAGAGCTGTGTATATTAAAACTGCAGCATTAGAAGACCCATACGCAGCTGTGTTTATATTCTTCTGTCTTGTGGATGTTCGCAGAAGTGAAGAAGGAGTCGGAGGGAAGTGACGAGCCAAGGGCGGAGACCGAGAGCGAGAGTGAAGAGGAGCTGTCCTGCTTCGCCACCACTGTGAGCACCCTTCCCAGCATGCACTGGGGCGCGCCGCCGTGCGTCTGCGAGGACGCGTTTCTGCGCGGCTGTGCGTCGGAGCCGAGAGGTTCCTCCCGGCCAACGCAAAATGTTCTCTCAACGTTACTGAAATGTTTTGTCAGTGCTATAACGTTGCCGCCACATTGCAGCAACGTTTCGAGAATGTTTTGTGTCGGCTCGGCGGCTACTCTGGTACGGCTGCGCGTACGGCTGTGACCGTTTAGGATTGTCAGTGATAAAGAGGCTCTGTGATTGGTTGGGGTTCAGTCTCGGGTCGAGGTTTAGGCGTGTGGGTTGGGAGGTGTGGCGCGGTCGCCCGTACAGGTGTGGCCCGGCTCATTGGCCCTCCCTTCACTGTGTCTCAGGTGGACGTGAGGACCACGGCTCTGGCCATGGCCATCACGGACTCGGAGCTCTCCGACGAGGAGGCCTCCATCCTGGAGAGCGGCGGTTTCTCCGTGTCCCGGGCCACCACCCCACAACTGACCGACGTCTCTGAAGGTACTGCAGGAGCGCTAGCACACCGGCACACTTTAAACCCGTACCCGAACAGAGGAATAACAACACTTCAGTCTGACAGGACCGGTAAATTTGTAACGCCCGTCTCTGGGACAGCTGTACTCGGTAAAGCCCCTCACAGCGTGGGTTACAGTGCGAGACAGTTAAACGCTGTATTCTCTCATGTGAGAGGCCCTTGTGAGAGGGGCTTGTGTAGCACAGTTAGCCAGTAAGTCTCCTTTCTGTTCCCTGGGCTGTACAGATCTGGACCAGCAGAGTCAGACCAGCGACCCGGAGGAGGGTTTCCCCAGAGACCAGCCGGAGTTGCCCTCGACCGAGCGCCACCCGCCGCACTGCCCCGCGCGGCCACCGGGGGCAGCGGTCATGGCGGAGGAGCGTCAGGGCCCCCACTCCCTCCACCTGCCCTCCCCCCTGCACTTTGTCAACTCGCACTTCAATGGGAACAGGCGGGGCTCGGCGGGGGCGGGGGCGGGGCAGGGGGCGGGGCCTCGGGGCGGGAGCCTATCGCTGGAGGCCCTGAGCCAGGAGATCGTGAGCTCGGCCATCTCCACCGTGGTGCAGAACACGCTGTCCGCCCTCTCCCGCCTCGGCGACCCGCCTTCCCCGCAAGGGGCGGAGCCAGAGAGCGAGGACGCTGCCACGCCAGTCGAAACGGACTCTGTGGACCCAGCCACCTGTGCAGCCCACTCTGCGGTGGAGGAGGAGGAGGAGGAGGAAGAGGAGTTTGAGCTGCTGGACCAAAGTGAACTGGAACAGATGGAGGAGGAGCTTCGTCTGGAGTCTGAGGGGCGGAGACGGGACGAGGCCACGCCCACGTCCACGGACCTGCCCAGTCAGCAGTGCAAGGAGTCCTAGCTTCCTCGCCACTCCGCGTAAACTGTTTGGGTTCGAATTAGACGCACAGCATCGAGACAACATCCCGTCATAAACATCAGGGCATCTTGACCAGTTGCGGTCGATCGCCGTTCATTTGTCTGTTGTGATCGGGTGTAAATATCACTGACGGTTAATGTGTAACTGGATCTCGCTGCTGCTGGCTGACAAGCGGGACGTTTTCGTTTTCAAGCAGTGGATTCATTTCAGTTAAACTGGTTTGGATAGTTTTTTGGTCTGGGTTTAAATCTGTTGTTAGTGTTAACTGACCATAATTGTTGATGAATATATATATATATATATATACACTCACAGGCCACTTTATTAGGTATACCTTGCTAGTACCGGGTTGGCTTCTGTTGCTGTAGCCCATCTGCTTCAAAGTTTGACGTGTTGTGCATTTAGAGATGCTCTTCTGCATACCTCGGTTGTAACGAGTGGTTATTCGAGTTACCGTTGCCTTTCTATCAGCTCGAACCAGTCTGGCCATTCTCCTCTGACCTCTGCCATCAACAAGGCTTTTTCGCCCAGAGAACTGCTGCTCACTGGATATTTTCTCTTTTTTGGACCATTCTCTGTAAACCCTAGAGATATGGTTGTGCGTGAAAATCCCAGCAGATCAGCAGTTTCCGAAATACTCAAACCAGCCCATCTGGCACCAACAGCCACGCCACGTTCAAAGTCACTTAAATCACCTTTCTTCCCCATGCTGTTTGAAATTCAGCAGATCGTCTTTACCATATCTACATGCCTAAATGCATTGAGTTGCTGCCACGTGATTGGCTAATTAGATATTAGCGTTAGCGAACAGTTGAACAGGTGTACCTAATAAAGTGGCTGGTGAGTGTGTGTGTGTATATATATATATATATATATATATAATTTTTATATATTCATTATAATATATATATTATTTGAACATATTGATAGTTTGATGAAAACCCTGGAAAATGTTTCAAAAACAAATTAAATTATTTATACAAATTTGTTGGCACCCAAGCTCCAGCATGCTGAGTTAGATACTGTGGACATAAAGCATTCATAAGCACATTGATGAGAAACGGAGCAGGTTTGCTTTTACGGTGATTAATTATTGATTGGTTTTGAAATTGGTTTAGGAATTCAGTGTTCTCGTGGGTTTCATTCGTGTCCATTGAACCAAGATCCTTTACAAATTTGGGCAATAATAAATATAACTTATTTTAAAAAAAGATTTTTTGCATTACTTCAACATAATGTAATCCTCTAATTTGTGATTTAAGAACTAGAGAACTGAAGTTATTATTGGGCAGCTATTAACACTGTTAAAACGGTTGTCCTCCGGTGAAAAATTGCCCTATGCCGAGTTTTAACAGCAGTGAAAACCCCCTAAATGAAAACTTTTCACCATGAAATTTGATTACTTTTCCTGGAATGACCCTACCACTACAAAAAGTTTAACACTGCCCTTTTTTTATATTTTATTAAAACTGTACACCATCAGGGGTCATAGATTGTCTTAAGTCTTTTTTTAACCCTGCAGTTCCACATAGCTATTACAGAAAAAACAAAAAACAAGTGCTGTAGACTGAAGAAATACAGTCTCTCTGGACTATGGAGCTGGAAAACTGTTATTCACCAGTTTATTTAGTGGCTCTTTTTTTGCCATTTTCTCCCCAATTAAGTCGTTATACCAATTCCCTGTGTGTATCACAGTCCTGGTCGATGCGCTATCCTCTGTCGGTCTGGGGAGGGTGTAGACTACCACATGCCTCCTCCGATACATGTGGAGTCGCCAGCCGCTTCTTTTCACCTGACAGCGAGGAGTTTCACTGGGAGAGCGTAACACCCCTGGAGGCTCATGCTGTCTTCCCCAGATCCCCTCCCTGCTGAACAGGCGCCCCGACCAACCAGTAGGAGTCGCTAATGCAACGATCAGGATTCATACCCTCACCGGCTTCCCAATTATGATTATGCCATCTAAATCCATGTGCATGCTATATGGCGAATGCTTACAAGTGCTTTGTAAAAGTCCGTGCAAATTTCAAACTTGCCCCTGTGAAAGTGTTATCTCGGGTAGTGATTTTATTTTTATTTGTCCTTTATTTAATCAGATGAGGGACATTGAATTTAAAAAGAAATCTCTTCCAAGTGAGGCTTTCCCAAGAGAACAGCGGTTTAAAATTCAACATGATTGGCCAGGTTGGTTGGTGGTATGTAATACTCAGTAAGCCGTGTATGAAACGTATTTGGCCCCAGAAACGCCAGTGCTGTTAAACCTAATGTGCCAGTCACAAAGGGTGCAGTGACTTGGAATCCAATGTTTAGCATAGTTGCTAACAAGCTGGTCTGTAATGAATTATATGGTGTTTGTTGAAAGAGAAAACGAAAAGCCAGCGTGGGCTTGGTTAGTACTTGGATGGGAGACCACCTGGGAAAACTAAGGTGCTGCTGGAAGTGGTGTTGGTGGGCTAGCAGGGGGGTAATCTTCCCTCTGGTAAACCCCAATGCCCCAGTGCAGTGACAGGGACACTGTACTGTAGGTACAGTGAAAAGCACCTAATTAAATTTAAACATGAAAAGCACCTAATTAAGAAAAATTAACAGCTTGTTAAAATTCTGGGATTTCTGTTGAGGTTGGAATGAAAACCAGCATACACAGGGGTCACACAGGACAGAGTTTGAGAACCACCAACCAGGAGATGCTGTCTTTCGGATGAGATGTTACCCCATAACACTTGTCACAAAGAGTAGGGGGTTCCCCGGCGTCCTGGCTAAATTCTCAACCTGGTTCTCAAACTTACCACATAATCATCCCCTGATTTAATTGGCTAAAATGTTCTCTCCCTCTCCACCTTCGCTAATGTGTGGTGAGCGTTCTGGCGCAAAATGGCTGCCGTGCATCACCCAGGTGGGTGCTACAGATTGCTGGTGGGTGAGGTGAGTTCCCACTCATCACTGTAAAGAACTTTGAGCATTCAAAATAACGCTATATAAATGCAATGATTCGTTCATTCATGCTGTAAGATGCCTGCTCATTCCACATGTTGAACCCGTCAAGGCTTGACAGCGCAGTGTCCGTTTGAAAATTGAGCTTTAAAGGTTGCTGGCTCAAGTCTCAGATGAGGCTCTAGCTTCTGCAAGCTGTTTTGAGTGAAGAATGTGTAAGACTTGTAAGCAATGAGGTATTTAGTAAGTAAACAATGTCAAATTACGTTGTGAAAATTATGTAGAGCATCTAAACGTGTTAAAGTTGTGGAACGTTGACACATGTTATGTCCACTGTAGGGGCAACGGCAACCAACAGGGCAGAGCCTTCATCAAAAACATATGATGCTGAGGGTGTGGGACTACTGTGCGAGATTCTCTTTTGCTGCATTGCCAGAATCATAGAGGTAGCATGAGATTATTCCGTGTATTTAAGAGGATTTCACATCAGTGTCAGTCTATATACCATGTTTTCTGGCTTTTCAATGTGTAAAAGCTGATTTTTTATCATTTGAACTCCCGTTTTAGTGAGTTGACGTATCCATTTTTTTATAGGGAAGTTTCTGCATGGGGTGATGTTGGAACAAGCTTTGGGTCTTCGTGACAAAGCAGGTCACTACTTTGTCATGCTGAATAATTTAAAGCCATCTGAGAGAAAGAGTATCTTTTTTTTTTTTAAATAAAAAAAGCATTTATTCAAAAAGAATTACAAGGGACTTGCTTGTTTTCCATAGAAGAGACCTCAACCCTACAAAATGGCCCCCTTCTGCTCATCACACACCTGCTTTAAAGACATGCCAATTACAATCACCAGCAGGTGTGCAACTAGCCCCAATCAGTCACACATTTAGACGAGCAGCAGTTTAAGGTAGACTGAAGTAATGTGTTAATTGCTGAATTAGTAATTGTTCTCCCAAATCAGCTGAAACAGCGGTTCACAAAAGAGTTACTAATTAATCCGCTTCAGATACAGATGGGCTTCAACATCCATTATCAAAAGCATTATAGAAATAACTAAAAATGCAGTAAATTGGTAATGAAAATAAAGACCTCACATTTAGTGTTTTGAACATCATGAAACCTGGAAACCTTTAATTTGTCTGATAATCCATGCATTGTCTCTCTCAGTACAAAATAAATGTAACTTTTGGGCTTGATTGTAACATGTTTCTATATAATATTAAAACATTTTAACCAAATTTCTAGTGAAGAGGCCTTCATCTTCACAGTCTTCAACAGAAAACATCAGACGAGGCCAGGCACAGAGGAAAATCTGCTTTTTCTGAAACGTAAAATGCACTTTTCCTCAAAATATTTAACTGTAATACATAGTTTACTATCTTATACCATCTGGTGCACAGAGCACAGTTTCAGCATATTCTCACTGGTGTACAGAGCAGTTACAGCTTATTCTCACTGGTACAGAACACAGTTTCAGTTTATTCTCACTGGTACAGAACACAGTTTCAGTTTATTCTCACTGGTACAGAGCACAGTTTCAGCTTATTCTCACTGTGTATAGAGCACAGTTACAGCTTATCACTGGTGCACAGAGCACAGTTACAGCGTATTCTCACTAGTGTGCAGAGAATAAAGCCACAGAATGCTCTTCCTGGAGCACACAGCTGATATTTTGCCCTCATTTCTATGGCTTAACATCAAAGTCCTATTTATTAATGCCATCAGTGCGAATTGATTTTGGGCCGTATGGAAGATCAGCCTCGATCAATACCTTGCAAAAATAGCTATTAAATTCTTATACTTTCAGAAGCTTGGAGGAAAATAGCCTGCAACAGGCGAAGACAAACCATAGCCACTGGTTTATTGGAGCATAACCGTACCAGGTAGGTTTTACTTCGTATTTTTGCATGACAATTAAGCATTTTACATTTTAGCTGGCACTGTTATCCTGAGCAACTTTTTAAAATGTATTGAAGCAAGTACTGCCATTGTACCTTGCTCAAGGGTATAGCAGCAGTACCCCACCTAGTAATCAGACATACAGCCTTGAAGTCACATATCCTGAACCATTATGCGACCCTATCTCCCTACGTAATTGCAGTGCTTCTAGGGTCAGTGTCCATTTTAATTAGATCAATTGCTCGATTCCATTTTATGAATCCTATTTTGAAGGACAGCCTTATTTTATGGACGAAAGTAGAATTGTCACGATCTTGAAAGGTTCCTCTCCCGCAACGCTCATGTCATATTTCCGTTATTTACCAAAGGGTAACGGAAAGGAGTGACAGTTCAGACGTTGGTTTTATTGAAATGATCATAACCAGAGCACAGTGCGAAAGTTAAAAGGGAAAATACCTGCGTAGTCAGAATAACTGTTATTCAGTTCAGACTGAAAATTTCCAGCCTGAACTATTCTTCGCAAAAACCTGTAGACATGACATTTTTTAAGTTTTTTTTTTTTAAACCGTTCATTAAGTTAATTCACCCTTGCCATTGAGTAATTCATTGTCATTATTTTCGCAAAATAACATTTTGACTTTT
The DNA here is from genome assembly GCF_018555375.3 of Anguilla rostrata. NCBI lineage: Eukaryota > Metazoa > Chordata > Actinopteri > Anguilliformes > Anguillidae > Anguilla > Anguilla rostrata. The sequence goes on from NC_057947.1 coordinate 4,384,881, forward strand.
GACAGGAACTTGTTTATTCTATAACCGCAGAATTTTAATAAACCATTTCTCATTCCTGAGTACTGAATGCTCGTTGAAGTGCACTTGCTTTTAATAACGCTATGAGCATTTAGACTGTATTTAAAAGTTGAAGCGGTTTGTGTCTTGAAACAGCAGGTGAAGCCAGTAGATGGGAAAAGCCCTGTTTTTCCTTCTTTGGAAGTATCTTCATTATTTAAAAGGGCTTGATTGTGCCTTTTATGGGAGTTGATTTAAAGGGGTAATTTGTTAAGCAGGTTTAGTGTAGACATCGCTGATTTATCAGACGGGCACAGCTCTAGACCGTTAATTCTGTAGAGTGGAAAATAGTCGGGAAGCAGGAACTCTTCCAGGAGCTGAGCTCTTGTTCCCCTCTGTCCAAGTCCTTCCTCCAAGCCCTCTCATTAATGAACTGCCGCTGGTGGACTATCACAGCAGTAAAAACCTGAAATTCTCAGCCCTCGAACCAGCTCTACAGGAAGAGCTCCGAGTCTGTTCCCAGAATGCCCTGCTGCACCGCCACTGCTTCGGGCTCCGCGAGCGCGTCCGCCAGCTCCTGTCCTACGCGCAGCGGAGGGTAGAGGACGCGGTTGCTGCGGCGGCGGGGGCCGCCGTACAGCAGGCTGGAGTACTGCTGGCGCCGCCGCGGCACGCCGCCCTCGGCTTGCCGCCCAGGCTGCGGCGCCGGGAGGCCCGCCGCCTGCGTCTTGCGCTTGGCGCGCCAGCGCGCTACGCGGATGCGCGTCTTCGCCCTGCGCTCCTGCTCCAGCGCCGCCATCAGCTGGCCGCGCCGCTTCAGCTCCGCCCTCTGCTGCTGCAGCTCCGCCCTCTGCTGGTGTAGCTCCACCCTCTGCTGGTGTAGCTCCGCCCTCTGCTGATGTAGCCCCGTCCTGTGCTGCCGGCCGGCCCAGCCTAGGAACGCCAAACCCTGCCGTAAGTCACCACGAACGCTGCAACCGACGGTACTAACACAGCACTGCAGTTACACGTGCACTGATACTAACCAACAGCTGACACTGAGGGAACATGGCCCACACCAACACTGTCACAGACAGCATGAGCACTAGGTGGCACGGGAGGTTGTCGATACTCACATGTGGAGGAGCTCATGGCGGTAAGGGCTGCACCCGCCGCCGGCCCCGCCCTGTCCCAGCCGCTCCCCCGCTCGCGGCATGGGTCGCTGAGATGGTCAGGGGGGTGGGGGCTCAGTGTGTGCATCTCCAGCTCCAGGGGCTCCTCCTTTATGCAGGTCAGCTGCATCTCTGGCTCCTCCTCTTTCACCTGTGGGAACACCCCGGTGGTTGCCGTGGCAATGCCGTCTAGCTCTTGAAGGGAGGGGATGTCGAAATCGAGGATGTCTGCGGACCCTCCCTGGGAAAACTCAGTCTCGCAGGTTTCCTCTCTACCGTGGCACCCGCCAGACCCCTCCGGGGGGTCCCTGTGCTCCTCTGGGAGGGAGGGAACGAGCTTAGTTTACAGCATCAGAGCTATTCACATCACTCATTCAATTCAACGTTCCCTTTGGTGAAGTTTACAGAGACAATTATGACATTGCACTCAAATAGTAGGTCATTTAGATATAAACATTATTTTAAAATATCAGACGAATGCCAGTGCAGAATTACAATAATTATTGAAACACCCCTTAGTGATAGCTTATAAGTATTTCTTCCGTCTGGCATACCTTTTACGTGAGTTAAATGCTCTTTAATGCTCTTTTTTCCTCCATGTGGACACACAGTCCTGTTCGGCTCGCTCTGTTTGCCGAACTTGTGGTTTACTGGAACTTGTCGCTCGTCCTTGGCGTTAACGGCACTCAGATATTTTCGCATGGTTTTCATCTGGCACCGTGATACTTCCAGCATTTTTCTGATGCTCTCATTCTCCCTTTCTTTCGCCGTCATTTCCTTGCCGAACTCCTCGAATTTACAGCCCACAACTTTAAACATCTCCTCCAGCACCGTTTCCACCGCGTTGGTCACCGCATGCTCGATTACGGCTCCCAGTTGGTCTCTCAGCAAAGAGACCGATAGTGATATACGAACATCCATTTTCGAACAATTGGTCTACAGATGTATAATCATGTAACTGGACGACTCTTGTAATAGAATGTTACAGTACATTTAAGAATACTTGCTCGCTAGTGTCACTGAAAGGGGAAGAACTGTGGTTACCAGAATTTTGCGAACTATCTAACTTGATAGTTGTAGCAGGGTTTTGCACAACGAACGGATTCAGTACGTCTTACAATAGCCACACAATTGGCGTGGAATTGTATATGAATGTAACTAACAAACCCTAAGCATTTTAAAAACGGGCAAGGTGGCTAGCTCGCAGAGAAGCAAAGCGGAAGCAAAACATTGCTCGGTTCCCGAATGCGTCGCTTCCGGTTCTGTGTTTCCAGAGAGGAAGCACAAAAAACAATGCTACAGTTCATTTTACAGCACATTTACACATTTGTATTATTATTCATTTTTATTTTGTGTGTACTGGGTGTTCGTGTGTGAACCTATTGAACAATGTGTGAATTGCAGATGTATACTTGTATTTATTTATGTTTAAATGTGTTGTATTGAGGCATGTGCCTAGACTGTGGTAACAGATTTCCTCTAGAAGGACAACAAAGAATCCGGTATATCTTATATATTCAAATCATGGAATATATTGGAAGATCCACTGGTTCTGACACTGATCGGTGTGGCAGTGTATTGTAATGGGTACGGAACCTTACTTAACCCCGTTGCTTCAGTATATGTCGTGTTGAATTGGATGTAATGTAATGATTCGTTAATTTAAAAATGTTATTAGGGTGCAGAAGAAAGAATACTCCAGAAGAATGGCCAACATGCACAAAAGTATTTTATTTTTTCATGTTTTTCACACATTATACATTTTTGTCTGAATTTGATCTTTTTATTTTTTCTTAATGGCAATGTCTATGTGCGCATGATCAAGGACAAACTTTTCACTGCAAAAGTATAAAGACCATGTTCCACTGCCGAAGCCCTTTTGTATTCATGAAAAACAATGCGCACTGCTGGACATACAAGATCGTGGCAATCAGAAAAAAAAGGAATTTATTACACAGGCACAGTAATGTAAAATATCACCCCGATATTTGAAGCCCATTTGTGCGTGTATACTGGTCATAATGATAGGGCTTGACAAAGCAGGGAGATATGGTGAGCACTAACTCTGTCCTGATAAAAGTTCTGATGCCAGGCTTTTTTCCTGGGGAAAAGAAAGGGGGGAAATCATGTAACAGGAAACCATCATTGATACGTACTCTCTTTAAACATGCAACAGAGAAATAGAAACAGTACTGTACCGTGTATGTATTTTTGTACTCGTATGCGTTAATGAGACTCAGAGGCTATTTGGACAAGCTACTGTTTGTATCAATCACTTGTGGGTACTGTATGAATCAATTAAAAAACAGTTCTTTCCATGGCAACACAATGTTTGATTCAATAAGTAAGCCATTGCTACCCGAAGAACACATTGTAGCTCTTTGTGAGGTCACATCACTCTGTATGTATTGTGTGTGATGTGCAATATGAATTTATATGAGGTATAGTTTTCCAACAACAACGCATGACATTCATGTGCAGGAAAAACACATCAGATTTGGTTTAATATGATGTGATGTGACTGGATCTGATTGGATGTTACAGGACTTGATTGAGCTTTTTTGGAGCATTGAAACAAAGCTTGGTAATGTACTCAAACTTGGCACTGTTAAAGAATACAGTGTAGGTCCCCTGTTTGCACCATGACCTTGATTTAGATGACTACCTTACACCTGTCTTTTTCCCCATGTAACCCTTTAAGTGTGCGTGTGTGAGAATCTTAGTACAACTGCGGGTTAAAATGCAGGAGTAAACTTAAGTAGATAACTGTGTGTATAACTGTTCATGTAATCTGGGTGTTTCCTTGTCCCTGCAATTTGGTGAAAAACCAGTATGTAACTGCATGCTAATATATGTCATTGTATGCAGCAGTGTGACCGTGCATTTTCAATTTGGCCTGTGTGTTTGTGTAGTGCTGTGAGTGTGTCACTGTGTGTAGCCTTATGAGGACTTACTACTAAGAGCTGGTTGGCATGTCACTGTGTATAGTCTTATGAGGACTTAGTACTAAGAGCTGGTTGGCATGTCACTGTGTGTAGCCTTATGAGGACTTAGTACTAACAGCTGGTTGGCATGTCACTGTGTGTAGCCTTATGAGGACTCACTGCTAAGAGCTGGTTGGTGTCACTGTGGTTGCTTGAGTCCTCACTGAGGTGGTTGGCATGCACTGCTGGTAGCCCTTCTGGAGCTCACAGGCTGGTTGGCCAGCCTGCAGGTGCTCTGCAACCTACAGATGAGTGATTTCAGTAATACTCCTGAACATACAGAGAGGAAACCAGCTTCAGGACAATCCTGCAACCATACAGAGAGAAACTTTTATTTCAGAATATCCTGCATACAGCATACAGTTATGTCAGACTGCTTTGAGCTTGACAGGAAGGACACGGCTTTTGCCGCCACACATCGCTGCATGGGTGATGGCTTTGTGGCCTCCTCTCCCTTCTCACAGGTGGAGCAGATCGTTCTATCCCTTTGGAATCTCCTTATCAGGGAGTAGAAAGGCCGCCATTTTGAAAGCTTCAGATCTGTGCAAGTTTTTTGTTGGAGTCGATCTCTAAATAATAACCAAACAAATGCTCATCACCGATTGGAGGACACTGACAATTTGCACTGGCCTGAAGAAAGGACTGGCTGTACGATGAGGGTTGGTGAGTCTGATTTTATTCCCTGTCTTTGGGTATGGAGCTGTTTTTTGACCATTTTATAGCCTTGCTAGAAAGCCTGTTGTGCACAATACATGTCAGGGCATATTACATCTGTTGTAAAAACTTTAATGCTATTTTATATATTAATATAATATAATATAAATTTGGCCTTGAAAAATTATCTTAAAAAGATTGCAGTACATTTCTAAATTTTAGTTCTTGTCATTTAGCTCCAATTATGTTATTCACACATTAATCTCTTCAAGAACATACTAATCTTAATCTTAATCCTTATTCATGCCTAGCTAAATAGCCATGCATTCTCACCTGCAGCAGGTGCAACATACTTCTGTTAACCAGACTTTTAACCAGAGCAAAGAAAGAGGGCATGTTACTTCACTCTCAGCCTCATTTACTGGCTAAACTAGATTTTTTAAATTTATCAGATAAATATAAAAATATATTACATAATGTATAATAAAGTTTCTCTCTGGCTGGACTCACTGTAACCTTCTGAGTCTACAGTCACCAGTACACCGTAAGTGTAACTAATTGTGACTAGTACTAACATGTACTAAGAACCTGCACTTTCTAGCATATCAAAGTGAGTGTGATAACTGGAAGTGTTTGTATTTGTAGTTCACCTGTACTTAGCACACACAGGGAGTGCACCTCCCCAGGGGCGGAGTCAGAGTCCCATGCTTTCAGAACAGCAACGATTCCATTGGCTGCGGACATTGCAGCAGTCCTCTGTGTCTTGCCTGTCACAGTTGTTCGCTGCGAACCAACGAAGTTCAGGAAGTCAGACTCCAGCCATTTCCTGTTTTTTTTAACAACGGGTATAAATGTTCTTGAGAGTTTTTCAAATGGTGAGTTACAACCCCAATGTAATATAGTAACATAGTACAGCTCTGTAACTGCTATATTATCTCGTTCTGGGCAGTGGCAAAATCTGAAGTTTTGTATCATAATTGTCCTGATACATTAGTTGTACTGATTTTAGATAATTGTATGTTTTATTCTTAAGTGAATCAGTGACGATGAAGGTATGTAATAACATAAATAATACAATTTACTACAAAATTTTAAAGGTTTTCTTGGAGGAATTAGACTCAGAGTGCAGGAGGATTAGTTAGACTAGGCCGTGACGTTGTTTTGGCTGTAACATCAGTTTTGTTTTGGGAGTAGCATCAGTAACTCACCGGTCATATATCATCTCTGAGACGGGCAGGGAGAATCCGGGAGGTCCCCAGATGGCACTTTCACATCTGAACACCTTCGACCGCTGCAGGTCAATATGGAAGCTTCCACTGACGTTACCCCAGACAATCACATCCCTCACATCTGACGGGAAATACAACTACCTCAGATTATTCAATACACAAGCTTACTTTAAACAGTATAATAACATTTTCTCAATTCAATCGCTGAAAATATGACTTGCGTCTTACAGTGCAGCTCTACCACACCAAGTCAAACATTTTTTTTATGTGGCCACTCTCTCACATCCTACACCTGTACACATTTTTGGTGTAGAGAATGGCTATTTGGGGATTTACTGTAATGCTCAAATATTAATTATACACACATGTAGAATGAACATCGTCCACTGAAATTGCCTGGAGAGAAAGCCTCTTTTACTGTGAGGACAGGGCAAATGGCAGAACCACAAATTTAATCTCAGCTTGCCACAGTTGTTATGAATAGAATCAACAAAGGAAACCTGTTACCTGCAGATTTCACTTGCAGCTTTCGTGCAATCTGGGCCCGAGCCTCGTTCTCCAGCTGCGTTGCTATGCCAACGCAGCGGCTGCTGTCGAGGGAGGGTGCGTTCTCCAGCAGCACGGAGACCTTCAGGTTGACGAAGGAGTTTCCCGCCACGATGACTCTCATGTCCTTGCTCGCTCCCGCCTCCAGGAGCTGCCCGTAACGCTGAAAACGCTCTGCGGTCTTCCTCAGCAGAGCCCGTTCGTCTTCCTCCTCCTGATCGGGCATCGGCTCGTCCAGGAGGACGACAACGTGGGCGTGGAGGAAGGCGTGGTCGAGGCGGGTGTGAACGCTCACCCGGTGGATTCGCGAGCAAGCCAGGTCCTCCGCCTCCATGACAAGCCCTTCCAGTGCCTCTGCGATCCCGTCCACGTCCAGCAGGTGGAGCCAGAGGACAGGGCTGTCGCCCAGAACTCCCGGGTCACACAGCAGAGGGATCAAGTGGTAGCTCGTCAGGTTCAAGGAACTGCAGATCAAAGGGCAAAGTTCATTCTGAGCTAATGGTATCTCCCTTGCCTATGTTTAATACTGTGATGTGGTCCTGTTCTAAAGCAGATATGGTGGTTCCTCATCTAGCTCCATCCATTCCCACGTCACTCCTCTGCTGCGATCACTCCACTGGCTACCGGTCGCTGCGAGGATCTGGTTCAAAGCCCTGACCCTTGCCTACACTGCAGCCAACAGGACAGCCCCCATCTACTTGCAGGACATGATTCGATCCTATGTGCCTGCTCGACCACTCTGCTCTGTGGCAGCAGGGCGCCTTGTAACCCCTCTCACCCGACGAAAGGGATCACAGAGCTTCTCCACCCTAGCTCCCCAGTGGTGGAACGAACACCCCGTCTCTCTCCGAACCTCCCCCTCACTACCCATCTTCCGCCGTGGCCTGAAGACTCATCTCTTCAGACTATACCTAGACTAACTACCACCACGCTGTACATTTCACTCCAAATCCACTGCCCCCCCCTTTATGACACTTGTTACATGGTGCCCCATCCCAGCACTTTTTGGTAATTTGTATTTGTCCTAATACTGTAGCTTATTCTTCTGCCTAATTGGCTTTGCAGAGGTTAGGTCAGAAGAGTGTTCACTGTGTGAACTAAACTGTGTTCTTGGCTAGAAATAGCTGTACAAAATAAGTACTGTATCTTATTGAACCTGTGTTTAGTAGGGTTAGGGTCTGCCAAATACATGTAATGTAATGTAATCCTGCTGCTACGCATATGATATAGCACATTTTATTAAAGGATAAGACTGGCGTAATTTAATATTTTTCTTATGGCCAACATTTCCTATGAAAAGACCAAAACTTCCAATGAATTTATCCTAACAACAAGTATCGTCCATCTAGCCACCGCCAAATATTGCCAATATCCTGGTAGTCATAGAACTTGCTGTCCAAAAACTATTAAAACAAGTAAAAGTGACATACTGCTGCTTTGGTCAGCATAATCCATCATTATGATGAACCGTGGCCTTTGTACTCGCTTTTTTAAAGTGTATTTTTATTCAGAAGTTGAATAATGGGATTTAACATGTAACATGAGGATACATTTTTCCCTTTTTTTAATCAACTCCCAATGATTTCTATGAATTACATGGAATTCCCTACCATCACAAATCACTGAAGTAAACAGTTCCAGAAATCTTATATGCTTCTGCTCTACCTGAATGTCTAATTAATATGCATGCATATGGACAGACTGTAAGCAGCAATTAAATATTGTAGTTATTCTCTTCTAGCCCAGAGGCTTTTGGTAATTTGTTGGTTTTCTTCAGTGCTTTGTCAGCACATTTCAAATTTTTATTCAATGTATTTCTGTCTTTGTGTTTTCTTGTCTATTACTTTTCCTTTTTGTCTATTACCGTTCTATGCTAGATCGCGTTCTTGTGTTGTGTGGACCCCAGGAAGAGTATCTTTCACATGTTCTGTGAAACAGCTAATGAGGATCCAAATGAACTCCACTCACACATTCTTACCCACCCTGCTATGCTACAACAGCACTCATCACTTTGCCCCTTCAGAATGACTTCACCCATTCGCTTGCTCCCTGTTCCCAGGCTGAACCTGCAATGCTACCTGCTGATCCAGATGTGCTTTGGCTGGACGAGGCTGCGCCGGTCCTCCTCTTCCCTCATGCACTGCTCCACTGCCTGCTGGTTCTCTGCAGCAATATCCAGCATCAGCGCTGTGCTCATGTCTGAGGTGATGTCATAGTAGCCCTGAATGACCCCAGACACTCTGTCATCACCCGTCCCCACTCAGGCTCACTGCTGTCGGTGTATTTACGCCTAAATATGAATCTGAAAATGAACCTGTCATTTGATAATTCAGCCAGGTATACAGGATGATGGATGTATGAACAATAGGAATGTGAGATAAAATTGATGGCTATTTGGTTTCCAATACTGGATATTTGAATAATGAAATCTCCCCCCCCCCCAGGCTGGTACTGGAAGGTTGGACACCTGCACATGCTCCAAGAAATCGCTGAAGCCCCCCAGGAGCAGGCCCCTGCCCCCCCGGTCGACCAGCTCCCGCCACACGACGGGGGAGGCCTCATGCCTCCAGCCGTTCTGCTCACAGGTATTCTCCAGCCAGCACTGGGAACAGCGGGGACAGGGAGGGAGGGATGAGCCTGTCAGCCGTTAATGTGAAGAACAAAGTTACAGGAAAATGCGATTTGAGCAATAGAGCTACTGCAGAGAATAGACTCAGTCACAAAACTTTTCTTAAATTATTCTTACTTTTGTTCTTAGAAATGTTCCTCCGAAAAACCAATTTTGGATTCATGAAACATGTGTGACCTTTGTTTTTGTGCATATCCCAGAGGTGTATGAGATGATGAATGCTGACTGTTTGCTAATTTTATGCACAAAAGAGTAAAATTTATAAATACATTTTATGCATAAAGAAGCAGGCATGACAAGACAAATACACATATGAAATAAATGATGAATGTCAAAATGTTCATGGAAACGTTCTTACATACAATTTAAGATCAAATATGACCGTAGGCATGTTTTGTGAATGAGGCCCAATGTGCTAAAAACGACAAAGCAGATGAAGGGGAAAAAAGCACTTTTTTGGGAGTCTCTATTCCAGCAACAGAGAATTAGCATTCTGCTGTATCAAGATCCATAAACAAAATCAGAGTAGAATTTACAGGTGTTTACCTCCTCTTGCTAACACTAATAAAAATACTAATCTAAACGTCAAAATTATGTTATTTGATGACCTGGCCCAATTTGGCAATACAACAAAATGACAGTTTCAATCTGATGATAGTGTTTAATAGAAAAATATTAAGACCAAACGTAAGTATAAAATAAATACCATGACCTGCTAGTTCCTCTCATTTCCAGCTAATCTTAAATAATTACCTGCCAGTCCTTGGGGTGTTTGCGGATTTTATGGACGCTAAAGTTTGGCAGGTTTCTTTGCAGGAAATCTGCAAGAATTTCGGCTTTAGCAAAATATGGGCAATCTGCCTTCCCTATGGAAAAAAAGGTTGAAGTGAGTCGTTTACATTACTTTAGATATGTAGTAGATATTGCAGCACTGAAATGCGCTGTATTGCAAGAAACGTATACGCCACTGTTAGTATGAAGGGCGTGTATATTTAACTGCAGCTCTCATCTCCGGGCTAAGATGGCACGTTTATAGTTTAACGTTAGATTTGTACATTTAAATCCTCGTGTTTTATCAATCATGGCTATGGCATAAAACGTTAGTCACAAACGTTTCATGATGGTTAATGTCAACGTTAGCTAACTGTGTTGCAAATTTGGTTTTCATTTCCTACTAGCGAAGCTAGACTAGCTAAGTTAACATTAATGTTACGTGAATCTTCTCTAATATAACGTGTTTTGCAATTAAAATTCGAATACTGAATACAATATGTTTTCTAAAAATGTGCAAGTTGCGTGCATTTTAACTGTATATAAACGTCATATTTGATGTTGTGTTTGATGTCTCCGTATCCTACCTGCAAGTACAAACTTGGCCATTTTTCTTGGTTTATACCAGTTGCTCGGCAACAGCATAACGTTACACGTGACGGGGGTTATGCATGTTCAGGAGGACTGTTCGCAGTCTTACGAGATAACGATGAACAGAAACATCAAATAACAAGAAAATTCAACACGAGACAAGTTACTGTTTCAGAAAGTAAAATTTAAAAAGACGTAGGGACAATGGTACATAAAATTAAGGATTATTCAAGTAACTCATATGCAGACAGGATTGAAACGCATTGGTGTCTTTTTTATGGGTTAAAGACACTAGCGAATTTGTGTAGCCTTGGCATATGGAAAAAAAACCTGGTTCCGTTTTAAAAACTTAGTTTTAAACTCAGTTTTAAGTTTTCGTTCCAAGTAACCGTCCAATGAGTTCCAAACCAAGCTTTTTGTTATGACATTCACAGAATGAATATTCTAATGTTTGTTTCATTGTGAAAATGCTCAATTTCTTTACAAAACACTTTTTCTAAAAGTGTTATTAAATGCTTTATCTCATGTATATTTCATGGAGTGGATGGGGCTCTTCTGGGAGGGAGATGTCTTTTAGCAACGTCAATATAACATCTGGGATAGCTGTGAAAATTGTTTATGTGTCAGCAGCACCATTCGTTGCAGCCGAGACCAATCCGTTTCTACAGCGCACCGAATGACATAGTTAAAAATGACATTAATTAAATTAAAGATGACATACAAATATGATGTATTTGAAGAAAGTACAAATCAAGCTATTTTATGGAGGCTATAAGCGTTTCTGCATTTCACAGTGAAGATCTGCACCCTCTTCTTGTCAAAATACAAATTACATCGCTTTATTAGGCTTGGAATTGTGTTTCATTTAAGATAAATTATTGAGCATAAGCTTGACATATGTCAGTGATAAATTCATTGTAAAAAAAAAAGAAAAAAAACAATCCAGCGTGTTTCATACTGTATAATATTTTATGGAAGGACACAGATACACACACACAATATGATGAAGTCATTTAAAACCTCTTTAATAATAAAGATGAAATATAACATTGGGGAGCAGCATGATGGATTGTTGTTGATACACTGTAAGAAGCACTTTAAAAGCTACATGATATATACTGCATTTTTTTTATTGTCAACAAAAGCTTACAAATAGTTGTGGGAAATGTACAAAAGCAATACATGGCCAGTGAGGACTTTATAAGGACATGTGGCACAAAGCAAGACACTAGATGCAATTAGATGCAATACACTGATACTGCCTTTCAAATAAAAATGTAGCAGCATCACTTAGAATCCATTATATGAGCAGGGAAAAGGCTGGTGTTTCTATTCATACAAATCTCACAGAAAACACCTCAGAGCTAGAAGACTGACTGCAGCTTGAGCCCAGTGTAGTGGATGACAACGCTCAAAATACTATGCAGATTGACACAACAAACACAAAGACACTTCTCTTGGAATGACTTGTCCAGCTTCACTGTTTAAATATTAAAAGCTAAAGAAGTTAATGCAAGCCAGCTGCTTCAGAAGTGAAGTAAAACAGCAAATGACTTGTTTGGCAGTCTTGTGTGCAGTCCTACAAATTCCGTCATTTTAACACTTTCCATCACCATTTCTTCAAATGCACCCCTAAACAGATCCTTGGCAAAACTAACAATGTCTGTCAGGTAACGTTGTTCACCCATTAATTATTTCATATGGTCCAATCCTAATCGTAGATAGCCACTCCAACACGTAACACGATGTGTACAATGCTTAAAGATGAATAAACATCCCATTATAACAGAATTTCTTCACACAAAATAAGAGACACAGCTGCTAGTTCAACATAAACGCAACTCACTGTGAGTTATAATCTCTTAACTTGTATTTGGAACAGACTGCATAGCCCTTTCCAATCTGGTCACCCTTTAAAACCTTCAGAAAAGGAAAAGAAACCAAAAGCTTTTTAAATCTCTTTATGTTATCAACAAATTACTTAAGGCACTTGGTGCAAATTTGTTACCCCCCCCCCCTCCAGAAAAAAAAAAATTAAAATAATGCCACTATTGTAAAGTTACAGAAATTTCCTTTCTTTGTGTCGGGCTTGTGAAACATAAATGAGCGATATGTTTTGCTCTAGTGTGTTTTCAGTGATGCACTTTTAAGACATAGCTGCCTTGACTTCCTTGTCTTCACTACAAGGTACAATGGTTGTCCCTTCTGAATTTTTTTTATTTTTATAAATTAACCATGAATTGTAAAGAATAGAGAAAGGATAGTCCTGCTTTGGTATAGGAGGTGAAGGAGAGAGCAGGTATTGAAAATGCAGTTCCCATGCTGAGTCTTCTGTTACAACACCACTATCTTTGTTTTGAACAGCTAATCTTTCTGCATTTCTAATACATGCTTCATGCATTTTGGTGAATCAATGGTTACTAAAAAATACACTTTATATGCCAAGGAAAAATTAATGATTTCCAGAGAAAGATGTAGTTCGTGGTGGATTTCACTCTCAATTTATGGAGAATTTTAGCATATTCAACTTCAGCATATTTATAAAATATGCTTTTGGGGTGAATATCAGCATATAGCACTATGCTTCAACATACTAATGTTGAAGCATAAACTGCATCAGCTAAAGCATATCAGCTTTATCAACATTGACATTTCTGTGAGAAAAAAAGAAAATAATTATATATTTTACAAGTTACAAAAATATTTTGGGAATATTTTGGAAACTTCTTATTCTGTTTACAAGCTGGTGGCCATTTTAATACTTGAATGTGCTTGCACAGTTTGTCTCTAGTTAATAAAAAAAAAATCCTGACACATTTATTGTACAGAGAGTTAATAATTCACTCGTACATAAAGCACTATACACACAGTTCTCACAAAATAGATGCGTTCAAACACACACACACACACACACGCACACACAAACACGTGCAAAGTATAAACCTCCATCTTAATGATATCAATAAGGCACTGGTTGGTCATTATTTTGCAGGAAGCTTGTGAACGAGGTCCTTTGCACAGTTATTCCAAAGAGTTAATTATGCACAGATATTCCACATAGATAATTCTGCATAGTTAATGGCATAATTAACGGTAATAAACTTCAGAAGAAAAGGTCTGTCAATCACACATGAGGTTCAGCCATTTGTGCGCCTCTGTCCAACATTCATTTTCGTGTGAGGCAGGGATCACGCCCTTTTATACTACAAATGGGGGCTACATTTTCAACCTAAGCCGCTTCCTTCTTGAGTGTTTTACCGATAGAAGCACAAGCCAAACACGAATGCAAGAACCCCAATCCTATGTACAACAGACAGCAAGGACAATGAATGGCTCAATGACACAATCATTATTGCAATTACAGTATATGCAGATGCATGTTTAAATTAATACAAAGGTGGATGAATAAACGATACATATTTTTTGTCAATAAACATTCTTTATAAAACCGTTATAGCATTCGGATTAACATATGTCGTTATATTTCACAAGTAAAAGTGAAACTCATGCTAAACTTTTAAGAGTGGCAGTAGCAGAGTCTTCTTGCCTTTAAATTACAGACAGTCCCTGGGAAGAGCCTCAGATACTGCTAGCTCCACCCCCAACCCCCCCCCCCCCCCCAAGTGTTCTGTCATGTGTTTTCATTCATGTTTTTTCCAGGTGTAATTTTTCTCCACCTCCTTCCTCTTAAGTGCTTACGCTACAGTGGCCTCAGTCCACTGACTTTAATAGACATGTCATTCTACTGTGAAGTCTGTGCTGTTCCCACAGCCCGTCAGTGACATTTTCAGTCTGCTTCACTCATATTCCGAGGAATTGCAACTCTAAAGGATGGCATTACTGTGCATCTCCCCCTTTGCTTCATTGTACAGTCTCATTGGTGATGACCAAATCAATTGTGTGACTCAAATCGAGATGTAGACCAACAGTAATTACTGCAAAAAAAAAAGACAAAAGACAAAAAAAAAAAAAAAAACCCCATAAATATATTCCTCAGCAGCTTGGCTCAAAGACAAGACACATTGGTGAATCCTATGTAAAGCACCCTGGCTGAGCATCTGTTTCCGAAGCAGGACCCTGCGTAGTCCCGCGTTCGAGGAGCACTGAGGGCCCATGTGCACGTCGAGCCTCGGTCGCAGGAGGAGAGGCGCTTCCTGCGTAGGCGGTTGTGATGTCACGCGTGCGGCTCGCGACATTCCTTTTCAAGTGCTACGCTGCCCCTCCGGGCTCTCAATGTCCCTTTCCATCATAGACAGCACTCCCCTCTAGAATTCACAGCACCTGCTCTGGTTGTTCTCTGTGTAAAACGCGGTCCCGTTGGTGAGTGGAGGAACAGAGAGAGGGATGGACGGAGATCCATTTTCTTCCAACAGACAACTTGGCATCTGGAGAGGAAATCAAACAGCCACTTATCAGCATATACTAGTAGTATAATGGTTTTGGGAAAGAATATTAGTGTATATCATTCACATAAGGCAGAAGTCTGTTCAGAGAGAATATTACCGAATTCTATATGATTATGACGCCTCATAACCTATTCATTAGATACAAAAGACCTGCAGTAGGCACAGAAGTCCTTTTCAATGGCAACTGGAGTGGCCTCACCTACATGAAAAGCGTGTTATTACCTGTGCCTGTCCGCTGTAGGAAAGGTACTGCTGTGAAGCCAGCAGGTTCTCCGGGGAGAACCCTGGAGCCGTCTTGCTGGACAGGGAGGCATAGGCGGGGCCGGCCGAGCTTCCCATGACGGGCTCGCCGGGGTTCCTCGGGAAGTAGCAGGATGCCTGCGGGTAGCTCTGGCCGTGGGTCAGGTTTCTGTTCTGGCATGAAGAGAGAGAGCCAGCCAGCCCCACCCCGCCGAACTGCATCCCCGGGGACGAGCTGCTCTCGAACATGCAGCTGTTGCCTGACAGAGGTGTGTTATCTGCCACCGCTGCCTGGGGAGGATACACACCACCGTTCTGAGGTCCATAGCCAGCACTGTAGTTTTCAGAGTTCTGAGCCAAAATGGCCGTTAGCGGGTTCCTTGGGAATTCTGGCGTCTGGCTGAAGCAGCTGGATGGATGTTGATGGCCATTTGGCAATGTAGCAGGAAGTTGCTGTTGGTGCTGCCATGACTGTAGTCTTTGATTATTTTGAGTCTGAAGCGACAAATGTCTTTGAAGGCAAGCACCGGGATCAGGTTCCAAGAGGAAGTCTTGCGGAGCTAAACTGTTTGGGGTAAAGGCTTCCAGCAGGTTGTCTGCAAAGTTAGCATTGGGAATAGAGGGGACCCACCCATTCTCCTGTGCTGAAGCCATGTGGTTTGATTGGCTGACAGAATTTTGCAGCTGAACGGTTGATTGATGGGCAGTAAGCCTGGCCTTCAATGAGGCCATTGGATTGGGCTGGACCTGCCCTGCCGTGCCCTGAGCAGGCATCTGTATCTGTGTCTGGGGCAAATGGCCAAAACCATTCAGCCTGCTGGGACTGAAAAGAGTCTTTGACCCAGGCAGGCGCTGGCTGACCTGGTTGTGCATCTGAGCACGAGGCCCTGGCAAGGTAGTGTTATGGGGACTCTGGTTGTTCTCACTCAAAAAGGTTTTGGAAGTGGGGACTGGGAGCCCTGTAGACTGGGTAAACATGCCCCCCAGCTGCGCATGCTGGAATGGGGGCGGTACAGGCATGCTATCTGACCCAGCGCTCAGCCCCATGGAGTCCTGCATTGGGTCATTCATAGATGGGAGTTGCTGGAAGCCTCTGGCTGCATCTCCTGCTACTTGATGGCTTAGGCCACCCATACCAAGGTAGTCGGCCTGGAGATTGGCAGCAATCGGCTGGTTTTGGGAACTAGCGAGCAGCGCATTTGGGTGGGTGAAGCTCTGGCTGGCAGGCAGTATGGGGTTCTGCAACGCGTTCACGGGCAGGCTCTCCGGCATCCCGACGAAGGAGTCCTGGTTGCCGCGGGGGTTGGCAGGGAAACCGTTGGCGGGGACCGGACCGAGGGAGCCGCCCACGCCATTCTCCTTGAACAGAATGCCCTCCACGTAGGAGAAGACCTCGTTGTTGAGGATGTCGGCGAACTCTTCCGAGGCGTTGCCGTCACCGAGGTTCATCCTCAGCAGGGCGTCCTCCCACTGCTCCAGCTCCGCGGGATCCACTTCCAGGTCCTGCAGGGAGCCGCCGCTCATGATCTCCTGCAGGGTGTCCATCATGGCCATGACGGAGGCCTCCTCTTTAATCGCGCAGCTGGGCTTCGGGGCCTCCTGCTGCCAGGGGTCGCCAGGGATGTTGACGAGGGCGCGGCTGTCCAAGAAGGCGCTGTCCAGGGTGGCCTGGGGATCCGGCTCCGGGAGCTGGGCATAGACCGACTTGTCCTGCTGCAGCATGCAGCCCAGGATCGAATTAGGATCCAGGCCCTTCTGACCCGGAATGTTCTTCACATTAGAGGCTTTGCCGTTGGCCGACATGTTGGGCAAATCCAGAGTGGGGCTGTTTTCGTACAGGACGGCTTCTCCGGTGGCAAAGTTGAAGGGAAGTTGCATTCTCCTCTGTCGTAAGTGCTCCTCACCCTCTTCATTTCTGGGGAAACAGAGTCACGGTTATCGGGGAACGTGATTGTTAGCAGACAGCGTAAACAGCAGGGATGGGACTGCCAGTGGTTTTGCGCAGCTGATACTCACGTCAAGGGCCTCTGGCGTGCGATGATGAAATCAGGCCTTCCTCCTTTGAACACAAGCCTGGCATTCGCTTGGACCCAGACCCAAACCCCAGGCTTGGTCAGCAACCTAAAGACTGTGAAACCGCTCTCACCTGTTTTTATCACTGGAGAAAGCAAAAGAACAAAAGTGTGTCAATGAAGTTCTGCCAAGTTAACTACAAGGAAAATAAAGAGAACTAAGGAAGAAAACATCACAGACTTTGAAAAACGATTAAATGTGATGCGATATGTTAACAAAATTAATTATATTAATCAAATTAGCAACGGGACATAAATAATTGAAACAGAAACTCACTCTTGATGTGGTTTTCTGCACAATACATCATGTCGGCCGCATGAATGAACTGGTATCCAGAGCCTCTGGTGCACAGTTCCAGTTCAGTGTACCCCAGAACCACTTTTCCTCTGCAGGCAATGACAGCATTGAAATACATTAATCCAGAATCCAAAATGGCCGCACTGGGACAACAACCAATATTCCGTTTTGACTGTATCACTACAGGGGTCAGGCTGACAGCATACAGGACTCTGCCTTTACGAGCTTCTGAACTGCTCAGCCCCATGCCAGCACATTTTGACCCTTTGCAGAGGTGGGAAAGCTTGGCTACCTGGTGTCGATGCCCATGGGAGAGAAGTCCAGCTTGTGCTTGGTCTGGAAGATGAGAGTCTTGGCCCTGATCTCCAGGATGGAGGGAGGCTGGACAGGCATGGCAATGACGAACAGGGCCAGCTGTGGGTGAGCCACGTTCCCGTCTTCAGAGACCTTGTTCAGTCCGTGGAGGTACTTCAGCCGCCCCTGGAAGTTCAGGGCCTGAACGCGGCAGAAAGACACAGTTCTCAGCGCAGGACTCGGGAAAAGGGATTGCCTTAGTTTAGACAGAGTGCTAATTTGAGTTCAGCCGGAAAACATTCATTCGGTATGTTCAATTTCCAGTGCTGAAGCATCGCAGAGCACCTGATCCCTGCACTGACAGAAATTTTACTTTAACCCGTCTCTACTGCAAAATTAAGACCGCATTAATTGTTCTCGGATTTGGTACACTCCTGTTACTGTTGCATGTGAGCGGCACTTGTCAGACTAAGATGCGATGGGTAGAACACTGTGCTTTTGAACTCTATGGTTTTTACCAGGAAGCCAGAGGAGTTGTCCAGCAGGCAGCGGAACCGGCAGCAGAAGCTCCTCTCCAGGAAGGAGGAGTTTTCCGGTGGGATGTGCTGCGGGTCGTAGTTCACGATGTTGCTGGTGATGTCACTGCTACTTTGCATACCTGGAAACCAACCCAAATAGCAATTCAGTAAGTTCAAACCCGCGATAACAATAAAAGACAAGCACTTACTGTTAGCCGAATTGAGCGACGTGTTTACACCTCTGTATGCTTCCAACCCAGTTGTTTCAACATTAAAGCTTACACTACGTCTGTATTGCGCTAGCGTAAGCACTGGGTTCTTATAGCTCGCAGTGCTCGGGTGTCTGCCGCTCACCGCTCTCTTCATCGCCGTCCTGCTCCGAGCTGGACTGATTCGGGTTGAACGCAAAGTGAAGCTGGCGTCTGAACATGGCGCGGTCGTCTGTGTGGATGAGCTCGAACACGCTCTGGTGGACCACGTCAGACTGAAGAGAGCAAGAAATAAATAAATATAAAATGTTACCCCAGTACTCGTATACCTACACTGGCTCCCAGTATGTCATTCTTTCAGGGATTGTATTTGGAGATTTAAGCCCGGGGTGTAGTTATTAACAGACTACACGTCCGTTAGTAGATTTTTAACAGATCTGAGGTCTGTTCAGATCTACATCTGGGTTTAAATCTCCAAATACAATCCCTGAAAGAATCCCATTCTCTTCCGACATCAGGTTGGCATGGTGCTTGCACCAGTCACTGTGTCAGTAATGAGCTGAGATCACAGGTGAGGTACGAATGCTGAAGTTCAACAGCTGTCTATCGCTGTCTACTGCCAGAGTTTATTATAGCATCTCAACACATGGAAGAAATTAATTAAACTATTTTCGCTAGCCACAAGTTTTTAGCTCATTATATGAAATTAAAATTAAATTGCACTATTACACAGACATTTTATTAAAAGCTGAACAATTACTTACTGCTGAATGACTTTCTGCAAACACAGTTCAGAGTAACAAGTTAAATTTTCTTCAACAAGTACAATGGATATCATTTGACCAACAGAACTTTGACCAACAAAACATCATCATAGTAATTGCATAGTAACTAACTAGAGCGCAAAGGTAAAATATGCGGTATAATCTCTCAAATGTAATACACAAAGAGTGAGATGTGTAGTGACTAATACATATATATTCAGGCTCCCCCTATGACCCTCTCATCATGACCTCAACGTCTAAACCTTTTTATGAGATAATCAAACCATTTGACCCAGGCTTCAACCCAGTCTTTTTAACTGTTCCTTTTTTAAACAATAATGAGGTTGGACATGTTTTAACCGAAGAAACATCGTGTTCTTGCCTGATATACACCCTGGACCGATTCATTCAGCAGTTAGAGATGCAGACACAGTGAGTTTAAACACGCTTTATGGCTCACCTGATGGAAGCCCAAGTAGTCCTGTATGGTTGCAGAGGCGTAGAAGATGTATCCCTCAGCAGTGACCACCAGGACAAAGCCGTTCAGAGCCTTAGGACACACACACAGAAAGCGTGTCATGCACACACAGACGGACCCTGTTCCATTTCCATCAGTATTTCAACTCACAATCAGGTTCCATCAACTGCTACACTGTCATGTAGTCCAATCATTGGTGTCCTAAAAAAAATTTGATATCCCTAAAATCCCTATTGATTTTCATTCTGTTGTACACCACAACTGTGGGCAGCAGAGGGCAGTATTCTCTCTGGAACAAATATGAACGGCTCGAAGCAGTTACGAGAATACAGGGCTGTAGGAGACTGTGTTTGTCTTCAGGTCATTCAAATCCTACTGCCTTCTCGGAAACAGTTTCCTTGTAAATTCCCCAAAATGGCTCTCGATCCACAGAAGGACTCCTTTCCTGTAACATATCTACTAGACTAGTGATAACCAACCCTGTTTCTGGATATCTACCGTCCGGTATGTTTTCATTCCAACCTTAACAAAGCACAACTCATCACCTCACAGAGCTAGAGATCTTGTTAAGCGGATAGTTAGTAGAGTCATCTGTGCCAAATTAGGGTTGGAATGAAAATCTACAGGATGGTAGCCCTCCAGGAACAGGGTTGGTTACCACTGTACTAGACTGTGCTTTGTGGAACACCTGCTAGTACAGTAGCTGAGTTAGAATGACAGAGAGAGAGAGAGAAAGATAAAAAGTGAGAGAGACAGAAAGGGAGAAAGAAGGAAGAAAATTCATGCTAAATCAAGTAAAACATGAGAAGCAAGTACAGTGGATTTTACAAAAGGCATGACAAAAACAATTACAATGTTTTTTTAATAAAGGAAAAAATACATGTTGAAAGAATTTTGTGGTTTGTGTTGCCAGGGTATACAAGCAGAAATGTTTTCATTTTTACGCTTGTTTTCACAGGAAGAAGCGTATTATAGACTTCCATTACACCTACATACAGGGAAACAGGAAACCAACCTGCCAAATGTATACACTGTCTCTTTCAAAAGGTCATCCACCATACCAACTGTCACTAGGCATTAAAAAGTTCAGGATATCAATATTGTTTGCATTGCTAAGTAAACATTGCTCGAGCGCACGAATAGCAGCCACTTTGTTCCGTATCACACACTGTGACGTTTAACCCTGGCACAAAACACCAGGAAAAAAAAAACTGCTGTCAAAATATCCAAATAAAACCGTTTATTTTTGCTTGCAGTTTGCATGTTTGGGAAATAATTTTAGGGTTTTGCTTCCATCTTTCAAAGCGTTACATACAAGCTTAAGCGTTATCTGTCAGGCAAGCTTCTGCCTCACAAGCCTAGAAAGTTACTCCACAAGAAATAGCAGGAGAGTTTCTCTGCTTTCCAGTCATGAGAGGGAATCGGATAGGCTCAATATTTAGGTTTAGATTAGAAAAAACATGCATTTACAGTGAAGCCTATAATCAGTTCCAGTTCAGACACAGCGCTGGATAAGTATGTGCAGGTATAGTGTATTATGGGACAACCACCCATCAACCTGCTGTAACCCCATTTTCTCAAGCTGGCTCTTGGGAGGTGGCTATGTTTCCTGACTCCTATGCCCGTGCGGGTCCTCTCTGTCTCCATCCCAGTTACGCTACCATAGGAAACTCTGGGCAGGACCACCCGTTTCCCTCTCCATTCTGTATCTTTGTTCAGCATCCATGAAACCCACACCCAGAGCCAGCCAGAGGAAGATGGGCTCCACCTCTAGAGTCTGGAGTCAGGGAGCTTTCCCATGCCAGTGCTGCCTGTGGCTTGCTTTGAGGGAGTTTAGACTGGGGTGATGAATATTGTGACAGATACTTAAAAATAAAATATATATACTTGCATTAAAAAAATAGTGTATATACACAATATTTTACTATAAATATACTATATATATATATATATATATATATATATATATAAATAAATATTTATTTATATAGTGTATAAATATATATTTATGCAGTTTATATCACTGTATAAATTATATAAATAAAACTACTTGATTCTTCTTTGTTTTCCTTGTTTCTTCTGGAATGTCAGTGGAAACAGACAGCATTTAATATCTTAACACAATAGCCGGCTTTATTCGAGTCTGTTTTATCGGAATCTGTTTCCCAGCATTTGAAAGTATGCTCTAACCTCATTTTCCAGTGCAACAACAAAATGCCTGCAGCACAAAATATTGGTGGGGTGAATGTGCAGAGTGTATCAGGAAATACACACTTAAAAACGTTTCATGCGAGAGTGGTGGTAAACAGAATATGATCAGAATTCTACTTCTAATTAAATTTTTTTCACCTTTTTAGTAGTCTCGTGAAAAGGTGTGCAGTCAGGCCATACAAATTTGACTACCAGTTTAACAGTTGATTAGAACTGTTATTGAGAAGAAATTAACACATTTATAAAAATATTGAGTAAATGAACACTCAGTTTCTTACTGAAATACCAATATTAATTAATTAAAAATATGTTTATGTCAAAAACAGTAAAACATTGAAATGAGCATGAAGTTTTGTCATTTGACATAAAATGACATGATCTGTCATCCCATCTGGTGACAGCTGCTATGTCATGTGTATGACAGTGTTATGTCAGCCTTACGTTATGACCGTGTTATTTCAGCCTTATGTTGAAGAGTTCAAACGAAGTGCTACCGAACCAACAAATGAATCCCATCTCTCATCTCCCATCACCTACCTGTAGCAGAAGGTCTCCCTCAGAGAAGGAGACGCCGTCAAGCGTGGTCACGCTGTGCCCGTTCCCCCCAAATATGGCCGTCCGATCCTCTGGCCAGCCCGCACCACCCTTCTTCATGGTCGCTGCAACAGAGGAAAGACGCGCGGTTCACACCTGCACATACAGCTGAAAGTATCATGCAAGGTTATCTACAGAGGCTGCACTGGAGCACAATGTCTATATACCATCCCACAGCCAACTTTTTTTTTTTTTCTTCCCTCAAACCACAAACCAACTTCTCCACCATAAAACTCTTCCCCAGCCACTTTGCACCTTCACCCTGAACTACTGAAACACTTCTGGAGATTTAAACACAAAAGCAAGCATAAACGTTTAGAGATCATCTTTCTTCTTTTTATATTTTTTACATTGTTCATTTATTTCCTCCCCTGAGGGGAACCAGAACCGGATTAAGAGAGACTAAGCTGAAACAACTGCATGTGTACGAGTGCATGCCCCAGTGAAAACAGCCAGGCTTTTCTCAGCCGGGATGTTTGAAGTTAAATCTCTATTTAATGCTTTACCCTGAAGCAGAGAGCGTTGGTTGCTGAGAAAACAACTACAGCCACAATCAGGAGAGAGCTACAAAGCTTCATGTTTCTTCGCTCTCATTACACCACAGGTCGAGACTTTTTGGACAGCTGTTGAGGACACAGGCTTTGCTATCTGGCCCCGTGTGCATGGTCTCCTGGTCTCCCCAGTCATGCTCCTTCAGGGAAAGAACTCCAGGTAAGCTGTGAATATGAGTCAAGTAATGAGAACAGGCCGTTCAGCCCAGCAACGTTTACAACTTTCATACCGACAAAGGGTACCTACTAGTGCTCACCATTTACCTAAAAACTAGGTAGTATCTAGCACCCTGTCAAGCCTGGTCTGGAAAACCCCTAGAGTTTCTGCCTCTACTAGATGACCTGGCAGGCTATTTCACACAGTGACTACTCTCTGTCTGAAAAAATACTTCCTAATGTCTGTGCGGAATTTACCTTTTGCTCATTTTCATTTATGCCCCTTAACTTGTCCTACTAACTGATCTCAACCTGAACAAACTCTTGCAGTTTACTTTGTTAATACCCTTTATGAATTAAAACCCTCAATAAAATTGCCCCAGTGTCCTTGTACAAAGCCTGCAGAGATTATGCATCTTAAGTCTTTCCTCATACATTTTATCTTTCATACCAGGAACTAATTTAGTTTCCCTTCTTTGAACCTTTTCATGAGCCTCTATATCTTTCTTGTAGTACAGTCTCCCAGAACTGCACTCAATACTTTAAGTATGGTCTGACAAAGGTATTAAATAACGTAAGTATAGCTTTCTTGGATTTATACTCAATACTTTTGGTTATATATATCCCAGCAACTTGCTGGCCTTTTTTACTGCTACGGCACAATGCCTAGAACATGAAAGGCTGTGATCAACTATTACTCCCAAGTCTTTTTCAAATTGAACACATTTCAGTTTTGTAACGCCCATAAACTGGTCCTGCCTCATGTTTTTATTTTCCCAGACGTAGAACTTTCCATTTAGCTATACTGAATTTCATTTGTCAGGTTTCTGCCAACTTCTGGATTCTGATTTAATATTCTTAAATTACTTTAGCGTTAGCTAAACCTCCCAGTTTTATATCATCTGCAAATTTAACTAATGTACTTTCAATAATTCCTGTCAAGGTTGTTTATGCAAATAAGAAAGAGCAGTGGTCCCAGCACCGATCCTTGTGGGACTCCACTTCCCACTGTACCCTGCTCTGTCCCCAGACCATTACACCACTACCACCAGCCAGCATTGTTGACACATCATTGTCTGCTTGCTTTATATATTGAGTTGCAGCCACATGATGAGTAGGCTATTTGCGTTAAAGCACAAGTGTATAGATATATATATGTGTGTATATATACTGTATATATTATATAATCATGTTATTGCAACAATTAGGTGTATGGGCAAATGTGTGCAATATATTTTGTAAATACACTGCTGTGAAATGTATATCATGAAATTAAAAAAAAGAAACACATTTACAATATCATGCAGTATATTACTACATTTCTGTTAGAAATAACAGCCAGAGTGGAGCTTGCTGTGGGAGTCTGGCACTGTTTACATGGAAGGCTTCCTGCAAGAGGAAATGTGTATCTGGAGATGCTGAGCGTGTGTGAGTGTGTGTGTGTATGTTTAACTGTATTTGTGTAAGTGTTTGTGTGTATGTGCAAGTATGTGCATGCGCATGTTTAAGTGTGTGCGTTTATGTTGAACTATGTTCGGGGGGGGGGGGTCTAGCTGAAAAACAGAATGGGCTTTTTTTTTGGGAAGCCTGACTGAAGAAACAATTCAGAATTTGGCTGGAGAAAATGTGGCTAAAGAAATAACTCCGCACTCTGCAGCCACAGCTCGGTCTCTTGTTCGATCAGAGGGCACGGCTGACCCCTTAAAACCCCCGATCCCCCAAACCGAAAGGAAAAACATCCTTCATCCGGGCCTCCTCGTGCGTCGAGCCTTTCAGAGCAGTGCCTGGAAGAGCCATCGCAGTGTTTACATTCTCCTGTCTCAGCTCAGTGTCACATAGGGGCCCGTGTTTGTTCAGTACATTTCCCCCCCCCCGCCGTCCCGCCGAAACGATAAACGCTTCTCGATCGGCGTTGACTGGCGGGCGGCTGAACACCGCCCTGGAGAGGATCTGCAGAAACGCAGCGCTGTTTCTCTTCCTCTTTCCTCACCGAGAATGAGCTTTCAGTGGCGTGCCTGTAAAGACCGGTGGTTCTCAAACTCGGCCCTGGGGGACCACCGTGTGTGTGTGCTGGTTTTTCATTCCGACCTCAACTGCAGTCCCAGAATTGTTTCTGAAAAAATTAAGATTTTCTTAATTAGGTGCTCTTCATGTTTTAGAGCTGAGATCCCTAGTCTTATCCAGAAAGGGCCAGTGTGGGTGCACACACCTGATTCTACTAATCGAGGTGCTTAGCAAAGACTCCAGTGGTTGCAGTTGAGGTTGGAGTGAAAACCAGCATACACTGTGGTCCCCCAGGACCGAGTTTGAGAACCACTGCTGTAGACGAGGCTTCTTTTACTGAAAAAAGGGTCAAAAAGCTGCTACCAACTCATAATTCCAGAGATGACTTTGCAAAGCTTTATAAGTAGCTTTGCTTTTATAGCTTTATAAATGTAAAAATAAACTAGAATACAAAACATAAGAAATAATCAAACGGGTTCTATCCTTTTAAAAAAAGTGCAGGCAAAAGCTGCTCATGACTCAAACTTGTGTAATGTCTCAACGAGAAGTGCTGATCTAGGATCAGTTTTGGTTAGGACATGATCAGGGAAACACAATCCACGATTAGTGGGTCTCCTGATCTAGGGTCAGGGTGTAATAGGTTATTCGTTCAGCATAGTGACAGCACTTAAAATACATTAAGGAATAATGTAAAAAAAAAAACAATGTGAGAATCACTCCTGAGAGAGCACAACAACAAAACAGAGCTTTTCAGGGCCTACACACACCGAAACCGAAGAGTACAAGCATGAACAAGGGGAAAAATCCAGGAGCGGACTTCATAAATCAGGCTAATCCTGAAGCACTTCAGTAGCCTAATAACTCCGAGTCAAAGAATTCTGCTAGAGACACACGCTCGATCAGCTAGCATGAAAACCCCCCAAATCCCCATTATAACCCACTCCTAAAGAACTCCTAAAGATGTGACATCATAACTCAACCCTAAGGCATTCAGCTATTGGCCTGACGGTCCTGACGGGCCTACCCACAGCCAGGATACAGGGATAGGTCCCACACCGAGCCTTGTGGACACAAGGAGGCCAAGGCCTGTCCCAGACACCGCTGACAGCACCGTTGACAAGGGGCCGAGGTTTCACGCCCAGGCTAATCCCCTCTCCACGGGGGCCAGGGTTAATTCCCAGGTGTGTTATCCCCCCCCCCCCCCTCGTTTTGCATAGGCCTTCCTTAGAAACGGCGGTATCATCGGCGGCCGATTGTCGCCGTTGTTTTCGTCGGAGCTGCATGGCTGGGAAAGCACACGGGGGCTTTCCCGCCAGGCGCTGATTACAGGCCGTCCGCGAGACCGCCCGTTCCCTCCCTGCTCCTATTTCCCCCGGCGCGACTCCTGCCCCGTCCTCTCCGTACCAACTGCATTTCAACAGAACGATAACGGCCACAGAGGACCCGCAAGAGTCCACGTCCAAGAGACCCAGGCAACCAATTCTTTACACAGGTTTGGAGGAAACACACAAACGGTTTGACCTTCGACTGCAAGCTGAAGCTAATGCGCATAACATGCAGTAATTTACAGACGTTATCTCACTCAGCAATCTAGAAGACCATGTTTGGAGATTACGGTCATAGTTTGCTGATCCGTTCGCAGATGTAACCTGAGAACATCCTGCCTTTATCCAAAATGCTATAGTAAACTCTGGTGCGGCGAATGTTCACAATCCCTTTCTTCTAGGCCAGGGATCTGCAACACCGATCCTGGAGGGCCGCACACTCTTGTGTTTTCACCTTAAAAGCACCCAGTTCAGACCCGAGCATCCAGGGGAAGTGAGTTCTCTGTGTAATTAGCTGCTCTAATTGATTCATTAAGTGCAGAGTAACAACAAAAACCTGCAGAGCCTATAGCTCTCCAGGACCAGGGTTGCAGACTCCTGTTTCGGCTAGATCCTTATCGGCGCTGTAAACATGCTAAAGAACATGGCTGGTGCGCTATCCGGCAACAGGAGATTAAGAAAAGAAACAAAACTCAAGAAGGCTCCTGACGCATCCTCAAAAAGATAAACTATGGAAGCAACTAGACCGGCATTGCCCGAGGGCTGTTTTCCCCAAAACATAAAGCATAACAGACAGAAAACTGGTCAGCACAGCAGGACAACGTTCAGCAGTGTAGTATAATGGTAAGGGGATTGAGTATTAGATTCCCTGTGACGTCGTACTCTTGAGCAAAGCACATAAACGGAATTGCTTCAGTAAAACATCCAACCGTGTAAAGGGATTATACGCAAACAAAAGTAGTGTAGTCTGCGTCACTTTTCCTTGATAAGACTGTCTGTCTGCTAAATGGCTAAAATTTACCGTCGGACAGTTAGTTAATGGCCACAATTAGCCTACAGAGCCGGCGGCGGCGGGCAGAAGGGCTGGCGAAAGGGGAAGGAGCGTATCTGGTGTGAATGACACAGCGCAGCAGAGCCGGAGCCGCTGGGAGCAGAGATAGGAGAGGTGGAGAGATAGTGGGGAATGTACCACTTCACATTTCAGAAGGGGGGGATGGGGAGGTGGAGGGGACTCCTGGCATTCATATCCCTCTCAAAATTCCTCCAGTGAACTCCGCACCCCCCAACGACTGCTCTTTTCCTGGCACACCTGTCCCTCATACCTGTCGCTGCTCAGGACGCTACCTGCACGTCCATCAACAGGGAAGAAAAAAAAAAACACACGCAGAGGATCCGCTCTCTCACCCTCCGGAGCACACGTTTCCAGTCGTTTTAATCCTTATTTTTATCCTCAAACGGCTATTAATACCCAGTGTTTACTTTAAACAGCTTTCATTAGCTCAAGCTGCTTTTTTTTTCAACTGTTGAAATGCTACCTTCCCGGCTCCTGCTGAGTCATTTCCCACTCGCAATCACTTCATGGCACGACAGAGCATACAGTCAACTCTTTCCCTCCCTCCCTCCCTCCCTCCATCGCTTAGTTAAAATAACAAAACTTTTTTGCCAGATACGCTTTTTCTTTCATAAGGCAATGAAACATTGAATATGCATCAGCTATCAAAACAAACACACGCTCTTTGATGTCACAGCTCTCTGTTGTCGATCTATTATCCACCGTAGTTAGTTTGCGCTTTAAAGCTGTGTTAATTTTGGCGTGGTCCCAAAAATGAACGGGGTGGGAGCCTGACAACCAGGAGAAACACTGTTAAAAGTCGACAGGGACGGCTCACGTTGCCAGAATACAATGCAAATACAATAGGGTAGGCTCCAAAAAATTACTTATGTTATACCAAAGTGATTACAAAGTATTAGACATTTCAGGCCAACGTGGAAGGAAATGGAGACAAAAACCAGGAAGAACGGTTTGAGCAACATTTATTTACCATTTCCAAGTTTTTTTAAATTTGACCCTCACTTTTCCCTCATCTCGTGGGGTCTCCCGCCTGGAAATTCGGCTTCCAGCAGTGCTTGCTCTAAAGGAACCCGCGCCCGGGCCCGTTGGAAGGGTGGCAGGTTCCCCGGTCTGGCTGCCGTGGACTGTGCCCAAATCAGTCTCGGACGCCAGTCTTTTTTTAATGCTGCGTAGGGGTGCGGCCGAATGCTGGACTAACTGCAACCGCTCCCAATCACCCTCTGACCCTCTCATCCTCCTCTCCCCAGCAGGGTGAGGTGCAGACTGGTCTGGGGCAGGGGGGGGGGGGGGGGGTGCTCTCTATTGTAATCTCTTCCAGAGAGGCAGGGAGGGTTTGGAGCGGGGACATATGACACTTTGTGCCAAAACCAAAAATATACTTTTTTCAATGATGGCTCAGTGGCATTCATACCAATAACAATGCAGTCCAAAAAATACTAATATGTAGGGAATAAACCACGATGGGCTAAGTAGACTGTGTAATTCTGGCATCTGTTTATTTGTACTGTAGGCTGCTAACTGGCTGCTATTCTTGTAGGGTCCATGAAGGTCCTAAGTAGTATGGCCATGTGTCTGTTTGAGCAGTAGCTGCTGATCCACTCCACCTGGCGCACTTGCTTTTAATTCTGCTCTACACGTCCCTAAGGCACTTCAACTGTTTCATTAATTCTTTTGCTAGAATACATTTTAAAAAATCAATTAACGTGATGGTGACTAGCTCAGTAAGAATTGTCTGCAGTCAGTTGGTTAAACCGCCGGAGTCAAGTTGCAGAACTACCTAACTGTTCAATAAGGCATCAAATGTAGCGCTTGATAAGCGCATATAATCAGTCATTACATGTTCATGAAAATTTGAATCATTAACGTCATACAGGCTACTGTACTGTTATTGCTCAGTGCCACTACCATTGCTTTTTTATTTCATTATAGAGAGTAGGCTGTTAAGGTAGATCTATTGAGTCTGTGTGTGTGTGTGTGTGTGTGTGTGTGTGTGTGTTTGTGGAAAGTGTTTAAATTGGCAGCAATTTGGGACCAGGCATTCTCCTTCTTTGGATAATCCTCATAATCAGTGCGGTCAAGGACATAAAGATTAACGGTTTGTCAACAAAAGGTTTGTCGGTGTCCATTGTAGCCCAGCATTAGCTAATGTGCTAGCTAGAAAATCGACAGCTCGAGCCAAAGTCTCCGCTATCCAAGACAAACGTTACTATCACAACCGAGGGCCATTCGCCTCTTTGACGTTATGCAGCGACAGGGTCAAAGTTCAACTTATGCAATGTCTGAGCGACATCCTAAGAGACCATCGCGGCGACCACAGGGTGACAGCTGCCCGAGGTATAAACCAAATCTCCGCTCTGTCGCTGGACTATAAACTGGCCTTTGCAGCTCAGCTGGGTTCCCTGCTGATCTTAATTAACAAACTCCACATCCTTGTGTAACAAAACACTTCAGACTGAACCCCCCTTTACCCCCCTCCACTTCTCAAAGGCCTGTGTCAGCTGCCAGGGTTGAAAGTTCACATGCTTTCTCCTCACGCAAGGAGAGGGCGGGGCAGGCCTGGCTTTGCACACGCTCAGACTCCCCTCTTGCCCCTCCACGGCTGGCTCCCCCCCGCCACCCCCCACCCAAACTCCCCGGCCCTCCCCCCCCGAACCGTTGGCCATGGAGTAACGGGCAGCGCAAAAAGCAGCAGAGTTGGCTACACTTATACTGTAAGCTTTACCAAAGTGAGACAGACAGAGAGACAGACAGAGAGAGACAGCAAGAGAGAGAGAGAGAGAGAGAGAGAGAGAGATTACACAAGCTAACATACACAAATACCACACATACAAGCACACACACACACACACAGTTGTATTCTGTTTATATATTTATTCTATGTTTGTTGTACTCATGCTTTGGCAATATGTATATATATATATATATATATATTTGAATTTGAGTTTGAGTTTGAATTTGAGAGAATGAGAGAGCGAGAGAGAGAGAGAGAGAGAGATTTCAGGTGTCATGAGGCAGAGGTTTTGGGGTGTGCCCGTGTCTGGATGGCTGGGTCCTCCTCCCTCATTTCCACAGAAATTTGAAAGACATTTGAAAGATAATATTTTGAATGGAATGACTCCTAAAACCACAGCCAGCCATTTCGCACCATTTGCAAATAAAATGTGCTTTTACGCTCAAAGGCTGTCGGTCTGCCAGTAAGAGTACAGTTTATAAAAGCATAGTCATTCTGAACCAGTTCTGTGGTGAGGCTCATTTGAATCAGTCAGCCGCAGTACTGAAACACAGGCACGTGGAGATGTAAAATCATTAGTCCTGCATGATATCAAACAGGCAAATGACACAGGCCAAGAAGCAAACAAAAGGAAGCAGTCACTCAAACACCCACATGCGCGCAGGCACACATACGCACACACACACACACACGTACACACGCGCGCACACGCACGTACGCACACACAGGCTGGACTCCTTATGGAACAGGAACTTCAATGTATATTATGTGTGTGGATTTTTCAGGAAATGTAATGATAAATACATTTCACAGCAACAGCAGAGTCAAATTATGGTCATTTACACTCAACAAACACCCAACTACCGTATTCGGCTAGCTAGCTAACCAATGCATGTAGCTAACCATAACCGGGAATGACAAGAGCTTAGTTCACTAGCTAGCTAGCAATACTTCCTCCTCAGCATACTACAGTAAGTACAGAGCCCTGTGAACTTGTAGCTAACATATTGAATGATAATTCAGAATCAGAATAATAAATCACACAGCCAGTTTACAGTTTGCTAAAAAGTAAAAAAGTACCTAAAAGCACCAGCAGGAACTGCCCAAGATCCAACGCATTCCCCCTCATCTGTGAAACATGGAGGTGGGGGTGATATGTTTGGGCATTCATGGCTGCCAAAGATTCTGGCTCATTGGACTTCATTGATGATGGAACTACTGATAGCAGGAGCACAAAGAATTCTTAAGTGTACAGAAGCATCGTATCTGCTCAGGTTGAAGCAGATGCCTCCAAACTCATTGGGTGGCACTTCTTGCTACAAAAAGACGATGATTATATATATATATATATATATATTTATGTATATATATATATACAAAACTACATTTCTGTGAGAATTGTACTGTCTAGCTCATGTGCACATACTGCTGTCTACATTCTAAAGTTCACTTTTGCCATCCCTATTAAAAGGAAAGAGGGGTGTAAGACAGAATCAGCCGCAGACAGCTTCACACATTGGCACATCCACTCCAGATCTGAAAAACACTGATGCCATCATGTAAATGGGGCGGCAGGCTGGCACTGAGCAGCGATTGGCCAAACCACCAAAACACGGTTTGGAACCGCAAGCTTAGAATGGCACAGCAGAAACAGGGGGTGGGGTGTAGAGAGGACGCTCTCCGCGTTCGTAAAGCCAGCTGCCGTTTTTTGTTTACCCAACGAGATCATTTATCACAGGCCCCCTTCCTGTTTTATGTGACTGGAGTACACGACTAAGGCTGTCTTGTTGTGTGCTTGTTTTTCAGAATACTGCAGCAGCCACGTGCAGCAGGTCTCCATGGTTATGCACAGCCATGTTTAAGATCAGCATGGACTCTCCAGATGCTCTCAGGCAGAATGGCTTGTGTCACGGTCTCAATATGCACCAATGGCATGATGACCACAGACAGGATGACTCTGATGACCCCAGGCTTCATGGTGTTGGAGGTACACGCAAAACCCCTGCGTGTCATTCACGCCGCATGGACACAACGCACACCTTCATCATCATCCTCATCATCCTCATCATCATCATCATCACTAGCACCGCTATCATCACCATCATAATCTTCATCATCACCATAAGTTATCATCACCATCTTCTTCATCATCACCATCATCTCTTTTATCATTAACATCACCATCATCGTCACGTCTAAATTACAATTCCACAAAAAACATAGGTGTTGCGATTTGGGATAGCTGTCATAATTTCCTTCCTGTGTTGGCGAAGTACCTAATTTCAGTAAACCTTATTTCAGTAAACCTCATTTCAGTAAACCTCATTTCAGTAAACCTTATTTCAGAAACCTTATTTCAGTAAACCTCATTTCAGTAAACCTCATTTCAGTAAACCTTATTTCAGTAAACCTTATTTCAGTAAACCTCATTTCAGTAAACCTTATTTCAGTAAACCTCATTTCAGTAAACCTCATTTCAGTAAACCTTATTTCAGTAAACCTCATTTCAGTAAACCTCATTTCAGTAAACCTTATTTCAGTAAACCTTATTTCAGTAAACCTCATTTCAGTAAACCTCATTTCAGTAAACCTTATTTCAGTAAACCTTATTTCAGTAAACCTCATTTCAGTAAACCTTATTTCAGTAAACCTTATTTCAGTAAACCTTATTTCAGTAAATCAGGACTGCAGCGCAAGCACAGGAAAGCCTGCGCTGAGGCGTTTCCACGGTGAGCGAGGTCAGAGGTGACCGCGTGCCGCCCGGGCCGCGGCTTTTCCGCACGCTGATAAACCCGCTCAGGAGGATGGGCAGAAGCTCCGGAGGGCAAAGCCCCGCCCTTTAGGGGTGTGACTGACCATCGCTGACCCTAAGGCCTGTTGCGTAAGCCTCTGTGCATATGGAGGGGGGGGTGGTGGCTAAGACAATCGCAGGCAATCGAGGTAGTCCACCAACTCCCTAACCCGCTAACCCGAGTGACATTCTCTTCAGTAGCTGAGCTTCCTGATCGCAGGCAGTGTGTTACGGGTGACTGTGGTTCCATGGGAAGGCATTTACGCAACCCCTGCACAGTTCCACGGGGTAGAGTCAGTGACGGGTGCTGCTGTCCATGAAGCATTCGAACAGCAAGCTAGAGGCTGGACAGTCTTTGAATTCTGCTGCTTTACAAGTAGCACGTTCATGATCTTCGTCAACCAGTGAATTCTCTGCAAAGTGCACGTTCACTGATCTTCTCAACCAGTAGGTTCCTTCTTAGGAACCAAACAGTGCCTGTGAAGCTGGCCTTAAAGAGTTTATCCACAGGAACAGGAGAGCCTATTAAAGTCCCTCACAAAATTGAAGAAGGAAAAAAAAAATCCAAAAATGTATTTTTCGTTATTGCAAATGAGAATACAAGAAGGGAGAATACTGTACATGCAATGTCACACATTGCAAGACAATTGAACAGAGATGATGATGATGATGATGATGATGATGATGATGTCCACACCACCCCACTCCTGTTTAGCGTTCTCACCCCCGGCTCTCAGCCATTATCTCCGCAGTTTCACCGTCAATCTTACGTACATGTGCAGGCACTTGTCCCGTGTCACTGGAGTATGTCGGTGCCTTCTTATCACTGAAGCTTCATCTCGAAAGGCTGTGCGTGCAGCCATTTCTGCTTTCTAGCCTCAAGCTCCCACAGCTCATCGCAAAGTATCTGCGTACGATGTTTATGAGAATTGGTGAATTTCCGAATGAGCCTGAGATTTGCTGGACGGGAACTGTATGGCAGCGCTAGCTCAGAAGGGTTGGTGTTTTGCAGAGCAGGTCAGAATTATGAAAATGGTTCAGTTTGTGCTTGGGAAAACAGATCTGGGTGTATCACACGTACGTACGACTACCACAATAAACACGATACATATGCGTTTGATGAGAGAAGCGCAGATACAACCGTTTGCGTTTGGACAGCTTCATCCTGGTCCACGACAGGACTCAAAATATCACAATGCGACCCGACACCAACTTCCTTCCTTCGAGGCCCAGAAACATTTCGCACCTAGATGTGTCTCGTAGAGTTTGTTTTCGATGTAGCGCAGAATAAAAAAACTACTGCGTTCTGGCCGCACTCGCGGAACTACGGCGCAGAGTAGCTGTAGCAGAGCTGACCGCAGCAGTGGAGCCACAGAGGAACCCCGCGGAGACACAGCGAGCCGATAGGCCGAGCCGGCGAGCCCTGTCGAGAGCGGAGCGTGGGGTGTAATTACGGGTGACTGCAGCCGCCCGCGGCGGCGCTGAGGGAGACAGCCGTCACGCGGGCGTCTCTCTGTACTCTCCCCGAAACGCTGTCGCAACAGCCGCTAATTACAGGCCGGCAGCGGCGGCGGCGGCGGAAAAACAACGCGGGCCAGAGGTGCGTGGGATCGCGCCTCACACGCCTGCTCTACCCCCATACTGCACACGCAGCTACTGTCACAGATGTAGCAGCGTACGTAGCAGTATACTGCCATGGTAAATGGTAAATGGACTGCATTTATATAGCACTTTTATCCAAAGCGCTTTACAGTTGATGCCTCTCATTCACCCATTCACGCACACATTCACACACCAACGGTGAAAGGCGGCCGTGCAAGGTACCAGTCAACTCGTTGGGAGCAATTAGGGGATAGGTGTCTTGCTCAGGGACACTTCAACATGCCCAGGGCGGGGGATTGAACCGGCAACCCTCCGACTGCCAGACAACCGCTCTTACCTCCTGAGCTATGTCGCCCCTATGTCGCCATCTCTGACCACACCCACAAGTATCCATCAGTGACCTCTCTCTGACCACTCCCACACAGGTAACCATCAGTGACCTCACTCTGACCACTACCACAAAGGTAATCATCAGTGACCTCTCTCTGACCACTCCCATGCAGGTAACCATCAGTGACCTCTCTCTGACCACTCCCACAAAGGTAACCATCATTGACCTCACTCTGACCACTACCACAAAGGTAATCATCAGTGACCTCTCTCTGACCACTCCCATGCAGGTAACCATCAGTGACCTCTCTCTGACCACTCCCACACAGGTAACCATCAGTGACCTCTCTCTCTGACCACTCCCACACAGGTAACCATCAGTGACCTCTCTCTGACCACTCCCACACAGGTAACCATCAGTGACCTCTCTCTGACCACTCCCACACAGGTAACCATCAGTCACCTCTCTCTGACCACTCCCACACAGGTAACCATCAGTGACCTCTCTGACCACTCCCATGCAGGTAACCATCAGTGACCTCTCTCTGACCACTCCCACACAGGTAACCATCAGTGACCTCTCTGACCACTCCCACACAGGTAACCATCAGTGACCTCTCTGACCACTCCCACACAGGTAACCATCAGTGACCTCTCTCTGACCACTCCCACACAGGTAACCATCAGTGACCTCTCTCTGACCACTCCCACGCAGGTAACCATCAGTGACCTCTCTCTGACCACTCCCACACAGGTAACCATCAGTGACCTCTCTCTGACCACTCCCACACAGGTAACCATCAGTGACCTCTCTCTGACCACTCCCACACAGGTAACCATCAGTGACCTCTCTCTGACCACTCCCACACAGGTAACCATCAGTGACCTCTCTCTGACCACTCCCACACAGGTAACCATCAGCGACCTCTCTCTGACCACACCCACACAGCTAACCATCAGTGACCTCTCTCTGACCACTCCCACACAGGTAACCATCAGTGACCTCTCTCTGACCACTCCCACACAGGTAACCATCAGTGACCTCTCTCTGACCACTCCCACACAGGTAACCATCAGCGACCTCTCTCTGACCACTCCCACACAGGTAACCATCAGTGACCTCTCTCTGACCACTCCCACGCAGGTAACCATCAGCGACCTCTCTCTGACCACTCCCACGCAGGTAACCATCAGTGACCTCTCTGACCACTCCCACACAGGTAACCATCAGTGACCTCTCTCTGACCACTCCCACGCAGGTAACCATCAGTGACCTCTCTCTGACCACTCCCACACAGGGTAACCATCAGTGACCTCTCTCTGACCACTCCCACACAGGTAACCATCAGTGACCTCTCTCTGACCACTCCCACGCAGGTAACCATTGACCCTTTTTGGACAGCCACAACAGCTACAACAAACAGAATAATGGATGCCAATATAAATCATAAACACAGCCCTGAAATAGTTGCCAAGTGCTGTAATGTGTGTGTGTGTGTGTGTGTGTGTGTGTGTGTGTGTGTGTGTGTGCGTGTGTGTGTGTGCTCCATTGAATACCATCATTTCCATTCATGGTAACCATTGAAAATTAACCACAGTGCATGGTAACCACAACAAATGACTGTATTATGTGGCGTGTTTTTTTTTTCATTGCATACCAGGATGGCTTCCACTGGTTGAAATAACCTAAAGAGAAAACATTTAAAGGATGTATGTGTTGAAGAGGCCACGCCAAAAAAAATAACTCAGACAAAGCAGATATAAACCATTAATATTGGCTAAACATGAGTTTCTGAGAAAACAACCTAATTTGTCAGTCAAGCAGACAAAATACCTTTTGTCACCAAAAGAAAAAAAGGTATGTCACTGAATAGAGTTTACAAAACTACATAATTTCCATAAAGTAATGAGATACAAATAGGAAGTATTTTGAAGCTTTCCTAATTATACATATCTGTAGAAATCCATTGAGCAGATTCCAGTCTAAAACATTCCAGATATACATAGACTATGATCGACTGGTAAGCCCCCTAACAAGAACAAGAGAAAAAGAGCAAGAGAATGAATGATTGAGAGAGAATTTAGACATGCAAGCTATGCAAGAGGAATATTATCGTAATCTGAAAACATTTAGTTCCAGTAGGCCCAGCCCAGTGCGCCATGGAAGATAAAGGCAGCCAATGAGCAATGAGAGAGTGTGAGTGTGCGTACGTGTGTGTGCGTGTGTCTGCGTGTGTGTGTGTGTGCGTGTGTGTGTGTATGTGTGAGAGACAGTGTGTTTGTGTGTGTATGTGCTTGCGTGAGTGTGGGTGTATGAGTGTATGAGTGTATGGGGGTGGGTGAGTGTGGGTGTATGAGTGTACGTGCGCGTGCGTGCGCGCGTGTGTGTGTGTCTGCGTGTGTGTGTGTGCGTGTGTGTATGTGTGAGAGAGAGTGTGTTTGTGTGTGTAGGCGTGTGTATGCGCTTGCGTGAGTGTGGGTGTATGAGTGTGTGAGTGTATGGGGGTGGGTGAGTGTGGGTGTATGAGTGTGTGTGTGTATGTGTGAGAGAGAGTGTGTTTGTGTGTGTGTAGGTGTGTGTATGTGCTTGCGTGAGTGTGGGTGTATGAGTGTATGAGTGTATGGGGGTGGGTGAGTGTGGGTGTATGAGTGTATGAGTGTGTGAGTGTATGGGGGTGGGTGAGTGTGGGTGTATGAGTGTATGAGTGTGTGGGGGTGGGTGAGTGTGGGTGTATGAGTGTGTGAGTGTATGGGGGTGGGTGAGTGGATGGTGTGGGTAGTGATGTGGGATGGGTGGGTAGTGGGTGTATGAGTGTATGAGTGTATGGGGGTGGGTGAGTGTGGGTGTATGAGTGTATGGGGGTGGGTGAGTGTGGGTGTATGAGTGTGTGGTGTATGGGGGGTGGGTGAGTGTGGGTGTATGAGGTGAGTGTATGGGGTGGGTAGTGTGGGTGTATGAGTGTTGAGTGTATGGGGTGGGTGAGTGTGGGTGTATGAGTGTGTGAGTAGGGTGGGTGATGTGGGTATGAGTGTGTGAGTGTGGGTGTGGGTGTATGAGTGTGAGTGTGGGGTGGTGAGTGTGGGTGTATGAGTGTGAGTGTATGGGGTGGGTGAGTGTGGTGTAGAGTGTAGTGTATGGGGGGGTGGAGTGTGGGTGTATGAGTGTATGGGGGTGGGTGAGTGTGGTGTATGAGTGTGGGTGTGGGTGGGTGGTGTGGTGTATGAGTGTATGGGGTGGGTGTATGGGTGAGTGTGGGTGTAGTGGTGAGTGTATGGGGGTGGGTGAGTGTATGGGGGTGGGTGTGGGACTCCCATTGTAAAGTCTGATTCATATCTTTAGATCTGTGAGGTCCTGGCACCTCCATGGCGGCTTTTCAATTCAATTAAAGAATGCTTTAGTCACATGACACGCAACATACTGCCAAAGCTTTATATAAACATTCCAAAACATAAACACACACACACACACTCACACACAAACCATACACATAAAATTGTTGCTCTTGTTAACACACACATGCACACATTTATTCATTTATTAATTTAACTGTGCAATCACGTGGGTGATCACTGTGCGAGATGTCAAGGCCATTCATTGTGGTCTCTCGATCTGCACCACGGGGAGAAGAGCACTGTTTGGCTAATATCGGGCCACCATGGTGCCTTTTGTATACTGTTGGACTCAGGTCCCGCTGGAGCTGAGTGTCCTCTTTAGATGCCCAGGCCTGAGCTGGATTCAGGGTCCCCAGCGCAGAGCTGAGTGACCTCTTTAGATCCCCGGGCCTGAGCTGGATTCAGGGTACCCAGCATGGAGCTGAGAGTCCCCTGTAGATCCCCAGGCCTGCGCTGGATTCAGGGTCCCCAGCACGGAGCTGATTGACCTCTTTAGATCCCCAGGCCTGAGCTGCATTCAGGGTCCCCAGCACGGAGCTGAGTGTCCTCTTTAGATCCCCAGGCCTGCGCTGGATTCAGGGTCCCCAGGCGAGAGCGAGTGCGCCAGACCAGTGCTAGGATAGGCTGCGGAGGAGCGCGCTCGAACTACAGGCCCTCCGCCCAAACACAGCAAAACAATGGCGCTGTTGTGTAATCCCCATGCACAATGGAGAGACTCTTAACCCTTTCAGTGTGTGGTGCCGTACGGAGTACTACATTTTCACACTTTAATTTTCAGACATACTACTGAAAAACTCACAGACATGCTAGTGATAACCTCACACACACTAGTGAAAACCTCATATACACTGCTTAAATCCTCTCTCTCACATACACACACACACTAGTGAAAACCTCATATACACTACTTAAAACCTCTCTCTCACACACACACACACACACACTAGTGAAAACCTCATATACACTACTGAAAACCTCATCACACACACACACACTAGTGAAAACCTCATATACACTACTGAAAACCTCATACACACACACACACACTAGTGAAAACCTCATATACATGAAAAAAAACTCAAATACTACTGAAAACCTCACATACACTAGTAAAAACCTCACGCACACCACGTCCCTTCAAGGCAACCACCTCCACCTCATCCTGTCAGAGTCCTCAGCTTCTAAAAACTATGCAATCTCTATCTCTGCTACTTTGACGTTGCACTCTGTGGTATCACCATTTTTATATTCAAAATCAAAATTCTTTAAGGTT
This sequence comes from Anguilla rostrata, assembly GCF_018555375.3. NCBI lineage: Eukaryota > Metazoa > Chordata > Actinopteri > Anguilliformes > Anguillidae > Anguilla > Anguilla rostrata. The sequence goes on from NC_057947.1 coordinate 4,424,745, forward strand.
TCAGGCAGTATTGGACTTCAGACTCTGTATCTGGCATGCAGTTTCAACAGCGATTGACTCTGGCCCACGTCATGTGACTTGACTGATGTGGTTCAACCCCTCTGCCCAGCCAGCCACACTCCAAGTCCTGTGTTTCAGAGGTCCCACCACTGTGCTTAAGGTCAGTAAAAATGCATGTACAAACATTATCCACTAAAAACTGCACAGAGAGGCCAAGAAAGCGAGGTTTGATCTGGCCTTTTAAGAGAAGGCCGCTCACAGCTGAACTGCTGGAAAAAGTAGTTATGCTGAAGAGCAACTAAAGAACAATGGACCGGGAAAGATGGACAGTAACATATCTGAGTAAAGGAAGAGAGAGTTGATCTATGATGAGGAAAGAAACAGTGACTTCATCTTGAAACAGTAGTACTGCATATTAGCTGAAGAGTAAAACATGACAAGTGATGTGTAACATGATGTGTGTACACATTAAGAGCCTACATTTTTTAAAATATACATTGCACCTACATTGTAGAAATACAACACGCTGCAGTGCTGTACTGTAAGTGAGCTGGGTCAGTGCTGTACTGTAAGTGAGCTGGGTCTGTGCTGTACTGTAAGTGAGCTGGGTCTGTGCTGTACTGTAAGTGAGCTGGGTCTGTGCTGTACTGTAAGTGAGCTGGGTCTGTGCTGTACTGTAAGTGAGCTGGGTCTGTGCTGTACTGTAAGTGAGCTGGGTCAGTGCTGTACTGTAAGTGAGCTGGGTCAGTGCTGTACTGTAAGTGAGCTGGGTCTGTGCTGTACTGTAAGGTTGGTGAGTGTGGGTCGTGTGCTGTACTGTAGCAGTAAGTTGGGTCTGTGCTGTACTGTAAGTGAGCTGGGTCAGTGCTGTACTGTAAGTGAGCTGGGTCTGTGCTGTACTGTAAGTGAGCTTGGTCTGTGCTGTACTGTAAGTAAGCTGGGTCTGTGCTGGGTCTGTGCTGTACTGTAAGTGAGCTGGGTCTGCAGTGCTGTACTGTAAGTGAGCTGGGTCAGTGCTGTACTGTAAGTGAGCTGGGTCTGTGCTGTACTGTAAGTGAGCTGGGTCTGTGCTGTACTGTAAGTGAGCTGGGTCTGTGCTGTACTGTAAGTGAGCCTGCAGGCTTCTGAGTAGTCTGTGTACTGTAAGTGAGCTGGGTCAGTGCTGTACTGTAAGTGAGCTGGGTCTGTGCTGTACTGTAAGTGAGCTGGGTCTAGTGCTGTCTGATGGGGCGTACTGTAAGTGAGCTGGGTCGTGCTGTACTGTAAGTGAGCTGGGTCTGTGCTGTACTGTAAGTGAGCTGGCGTCTGCTGGACGTAGCTGTACTGTAAGTGAGCTGGGTCGTGCCGTAGCTGCGTACTGTAAGTGAGGCGCTGAGAGTGCGGTCTGTGCTGTACTGTAAGTGAGCGTGGGTCTGTGGAACACAGACATGCTCACGAGCCAGCCGACAGGCCCCTGGACTCCGACACCCAGAAGCCGCGCTGACGGCCCAAACGCGGCGCGGCGAGCAGCGGGGGGGGCGAATCGGCACGCCGACGCCGGGGCCCTGGAGCGGCCACGCTTCGCCGACGGCCCCGCCGCTCGGCTCTCACGCGAGGCCGGCGTCCCGGGGGAGCGGGCCCTGCCAGAGAGGAAGGAGAGCGTATCTCTTCCTGTGTGCCTCGCAGCGCGGATAAAAGCAGCCCCCCGAACGGGAGAAAACACGGCGGAGAGAGAGAAAAGGAGAAGTGGGGGGGCGGGGGGGGGGGCGGAGACAGGAAGAGCGTGCGGCGCTGGGTGTCCATTTCGGCCGCAGAGGAAAAGCTCGCGGGGGCCAAAGCAAACTGTCCTTCCCAGCCAGCGCTAAAGAACATTCCGGGGCCCTATCTGCTTTCTCCTTTACAATGCAGATATTGTTCTTGTCGTGTTGTTTTTTTTGTTGTTTTTTTTTTTGTCCCCCCCCCTCGAGCTCGGTTCACACCCTCCTCCCCTGGAATTCCTCCCTTTTGTCTTCGCCTCAAGTTTACGTTTCCGCACGTCCCCGGGCCGTGAAGCGGGAAACGTCCGTTTCTGAGGGAAATACAGTCCTTAAAAAAATGACTTCTCTGGCCTCTTCTTCTAGATAGGGTCGAATGAAGACCGGGCAATACTGTATGCGGCTGTGGCGTGCAGACCACAAGCACCCAGTCGACCAGCGGTCATGCAGATTCGCTCCCGTAACCTAGGCGACGCAACCGCCAATCGCTTGGTGCGCTATGGAGATACTGGCGTTGGTCACCATTATTAACCCGATAAGTTCCACGCAACGGTTCGCCATTATTAACCTGGTAAGCTTTACATATCAGCTCGGCATTGTTAACCGCACAACTTCAAAATAACCGACACGTCCATGCTACCCAGAACGCACCCATCATTATACACCACGACACACTTCAACACTTCTGCACAGATGCAGTCAGATCTCAGTTGGCTGTTGTAGTCTTTCTCCTCAGGCTGAGTGAAAAGAGGGAAAAGCAAACACACCTGCCTCAGGTGCTCCCCCCTCAGTCACCGAGCTGATGACATCAGCCCTCCAGCGTCACCACGACACCCGACAACGTGCGACGGTTCCTCAAAGAGGAAGCGTGCTTTGCAGTTACACACATGCACGTACGCCTGCCTGTGCACTTGTGCATATACAGTGCTCCACACATATTCACAGTACACACACACACGCACACACACACAAAATTGTTTCGCTTGTTAAGTTCGTCATTTAAAGAAATGCATCAAGGAATCTGTAAATAGAAGAGGTGAAAGGAAGTGTAGAGAAGGTTAAAAAGAGTGAGAATGAGAGCGGAAGAGACAGAAATGAGAATAAAAGAGGCGGCTTGTCATGCCAGAGAAGGTGGATGTCAGCGTGTGACTTCTGAAGGCTTGCACAGAAGTGACATCAGGCCTGACCGCAGGCCACTGAAAGATTTGTTTTTCGTGTAAAAGTGTTCAAATCGGAGCAGGCCAGGATGTGGCGGACTGTCCTTTTTCCGGCTTCGTTGCCGGTCTGTATTTCTCCCGGTGCGGCCGTGTGCCAAAGAGAAGACTCTACAGAACCGCCAGAAAAGCCACAGATTACCCAGAATCCCACTGGCCCTATCTGCAGCTCTCCACGCTGTGGTTAATTAACGGTGTGGCCTTTGGGCTTTGGGACCCGTTAGCCCAGTCCGGCCCAACCCCTCGCTTTTGGGCTTCCAACAGACGTCGGACAGTTTTTCCTGAACTTTGTCTCGTAATTGAACACAAACAAGCCCGATTTCTGACTCACCAACACAGGTTCGCAAGCGTGACATTTGTGAACACTTCGGTTTGCTTGTGGTTTTACTATTAAAGGCAAACGTTAAGTGAATCCAGGGGAAATAGCTGTTGCAAAAAAGGACAGCATTTCATCTGGAGCCAGCGATATTGCACGAAAGACTAAATAAAAGAGAAGAACCCAAATGTCTCTCATGAAAGGGTATAAAATAGCACATGCAATTCTTTCAAGCTTCCAGTCGTCGTTAAAGCTTCGGATGAAAGGCTCGGACACACAACCGGCCGCCTGTTTTTTGTTTTCCTTTCTTCGGTCGCTTGGTTTACTGGTGTCTTTGAGCACCCCCCCCCCCCCCCCGCCCAGACACTAAAGGCTGTTCCCCACTTGGTCGCCCCTCTGACCGAAACCGAAGGATCGCCCCGCCCTCTCAGCTCGCCGTGGAGCGCCCCCTCCCCCACGCAGGACCGCCCCCCCCCCCCGGCCCCCCGGCACCCCACTTCCCCCTCCCTGACCTCGGGACAGCGGGGTGACTCGCCACAGGCATTTACATGCAGCTTCACATCATGAGACCCCTTCTGTCGGAACAAAGACGTCTTCCTGTTGCGCAAGAAGCGGGCCGAGCTTCGCGTTTTTCGGGTTCCTCTTTATGGAGGGAGAGAGAGGGACAGCCTGGTCACATGAAGGCCAGGGTCTGAAGGCACGAAACATCATCACTGAGGCCCCTTTCCTACCACGAGCTCAGAGGCCCACCACCTCCAGCAAGCCTGCGCCAGCAACAGTGAAAATAATAATGAAGTCTCTCAAATTCATAAGCTTTGTGTTCCAGTGAGGTGCTAGCTAATGTTAGAGAGGTTAGCTGAGGTTGTGGCTTGAAGAAGCGTTTAAGAGAGAGTTTCTGGTTCAGCTGTAACCACATTACAGCTCCTACCTCACACGCTTGTATCAAATGTACGAAAGCACTGCAGGCATTCCTAACTCCTAACCTGGCTGCAGGTCCTCTCTGGCTGTGGTTGGCCAGGATTTGTCACGTGACCGCATGTTTTAGTAAGTGAAATGTTGCGAATCGTAGCCGTGAAGAGGACATCTCCAACCTGCCAGTTCCAGTAGTTACCCTTTCACTCAAGTCTCTTTTCCTTTCTTTCCAACCAAGTACTAAATATGACGACATTTAAGACTGCGTCCAATTACCTTCGTTCCCCTAAAATTAGTATAAAATGGAGTTCCTACACTGATCACCCAATATGGATGCAAATACCCTCCAATTAAAGTTGACTGTATGCACTTTAAACTCATATTCATTTTTAAAATTTCAAATCCAATGTGCTGGAGTATAGAGCTAAAACAAAAACTGTGTCACTGTCCAAATTCCCATTGTACTGCATATCAAAATACAATACCGATGGAAATAAACAAAATACTTAACGTATCTGCCAAGTGATGCATGTGTGCGTGCGCTTGTGTGTGTCGGGTTGGGGGGGGGGGGTGGAGGCGTTGGGGGGTGTGACAGAGACGCACAGAAATCCAGCATGCCGTTGAGTGCGCAGCACGTATCACACAGCATGATTAATTATAGCCTTCCGCGGTTTGTGCTCAGAGAGCTACGACCTGACACGCGCAAAATCAGCCACAACCGCCAACAGACGAGCGGGATGTTGTCAATCCTTTTTTTTCGCTCTCTCTCACGTCTGACCAGAGCGTAGTAAAATAGCAAGGCTCTGCCTTGCGATGTCACATACTCGGTACTCTAAGCTCTTTGGCACGGACGGCGGCTCTGAGTCACCTCTGCGCGCTTCCTGTCAAGACGCGTAAAAAGCGGCTGCACCTTTAAAGCACTTTTTTTCCCACATCCGTCCAACCGCTCTCGCTCAGCCTTCGTCACTATTTTTTTACCGCCGGCCGCTCTCGTCGGTCGTTTCCTGTGCGTTCTGCGTTCACCGGGCGGCCCGGCTCGTCCTCACACAGACGGGCGCTCCGCGTACTGCGACCCGAGGGTTCTGGGAAGCTGAGGTTGATTGAGGCCGTCGGCCGCGGCCTCGCGGGTCCTGCAAAGCCGCGCTCGGCTCCTGTGATCCCCCCGAGCGCAGGGTGAGGCTCACGACAAGCCTGCCGTCTTAGGTGAGTTCCCCACTCGTCACTGTAAAGCACTTTGAGCGTGCGGTGTATAAATGCGATGATTAATTCATTCATTCATCGTAGCCCAGTTCCCCTCATAATTATTCTGTAAATGTCAGTCTCCGTTACACAAGGTAAAGAAAAAAATAAGTAAACAAAAGGAGTTCAATTTGTACACACAGCAAACTGGAAGAAAACATGACAAGCAAAGATAGTAAGTCTGTTCTCCTCATCAAAGGGTCGTGGTCCTCAATGATGATCAGGAAGGAGTGTAGCACAGTGGGTAAGGAACTGGACTTGTAACCGAAAGGTCGCAGGTTCGATTCCCGGGTAGGACACTGCCGTTGTACCCTTGAGCAAGGTACATACCCGAATTGCTCATATTATCCAGCTGTATAAATGGATACAATGTAAAATGCTATGTAAAAAAGTTGTGTATAAGAGCGTCTGCTAAATGCCTGTAATGTAATGTAATGTTACTGTGTGTCCCTACAGGCCATAAGTCACATAAGGGCACAGTGAGTTTTGTTGACTAAATTAGCCAGCAGGCCACTGTTCCGTGTCCCCTCACCACAGAGACGGTGTTTGGGCCGCATCGCGCAGCTCTATCTGCACATGACCTGTTCCAGCAGATACCCTGAGATACAGCGAACACCTCCACTCCATGCTGCATGACTGCAATGGACAGCCTGACAGGAAACCAAACAACTCACTCTTCGCACCAGTGAGTCCTGGAACAAAGCTTTTAGGGTGACACATTTTCTTGAATTTCACTCAAGTTTAATGATCTCTGCACATTTTCTCAGCGTTTGTCGTGTCTGCCGTAGACCCTGTCACTGATCTGCCACAGCTGGCGACCAGGCAGACCTGGCAACCGGGCACTTCCCACAGCATGGCAGACACTCCGGAGTGAAGTGTGAGACCGGGCTGGTGTGGAATGTCCTGGGCATAACGGCTCCTCTTGGCCAGCTAACCGGCCTGCCAGCCCTGCCACCTGCTGCCACAGTGACGGGCATCAAGTGGACGTGTCAATCCCTCTTAAGTTCTGGAGCCCTCCAGTCCTGCAAGACCAAATGCCAGGGCCAGAGTCTACACATGCCAAGCATTCCTGTTCACTAACACATTCACACACACAAACACACACACACACACTCAGTCACTCACACATACACACACACACTCACACTCAGTCACTCACACACACACACACACACACACACACCAAACACACACACACTAAGCTAAACTAACCCTGGCACAATGATGGGGAGCAGCAAAGACCCTTTTCATATACATAAAGTGCTGTAATTTCTACATAGTGAAATCTAATTGTGGTCTTCAAAGCACAATAAGAATAAATCGCTGTCACGTGGTGTATCAGCAATCTCTCATCTTTTTTTCTCCAATCATAACTGATGGGAGTAAACACCCAAATGTCAGAGGCTATGCGAAAAGCTTCCAAGAAAACAAATCATCACTGATATCTGGCTGCCAATCAGCAGCAACAGTTTCCATGAAATCATGTGACGCGTTTGTTCAATCAGACGGAACCTGCAAGGCCTTGCTGCTGACTGGCTGATTGCAATAGCCTACATACATACAGTACATACATCCAATATATCAGGCTGGCAATATACAATATGGAGTTCCAATGGAGCCAGTGCTGAAGAGGTTCCATTCAGTGAAAAGCAACACTTAGCAGACAGCCAGGGATGTGATTTTCTTTTGATTCGACTCAAGACCCTGTTGCACTTGGTTAAGCTTTGTAGAAAATGGACGTACTACACTTTCACACACTAAACAATTCTTGACCTGTTATTGTACTTGAATGGCCTTTTGATCCATGCGTCACAGTCACTACCCGCCCACTGACTTGGTTTCATAATGCTGAGCTTCTTCCAGTCTGTCTTCGCAGCACAGGATTCCAGCCACACACGTGCCGCGGCGATCACAGTACACCGAAGGAGAACCCGGCTCTGCCCTCGGGCCGCTACCCAGCAAGCGCTCTGCTTTGACGGGGTCAGCGCTCGGCTGTCAGGGGAGAGTGACTGATCCTCCGCCGCGCTAGCTCAGGCGCTACCTGCAGCCGCCGCGCACGCCCAGGCGCTACCTGCAGCCGCCGCGCACGCCCAGACGCTACCTGCAGCCGCCGCGCACGCCGCCCGGGTCGCTCCGACCGCCGGAGGGGAGGGGCTTGTCAAAGCTCGCGTCCTCTCGGCGCGGCGATTCGCCGAACGCCCGTCCGGCGCGGAGCGGGCCGCGCGGACCGTCCGCGCTCACGGCCTTCTCGCGGCTGTGACCTCACCCGGGGCACTCTCAGCCTCGCGGTAATCTCAGGGCGAATGACGAGCGTCTTCAGCGAAGTGTATCCGTCTTCGCAGATAAACAGAGTAAAAGCATTTTTAAAGCGCCGTAAATACCGCGTCTAGGCCCGGATTTGGCCGCCGAACTCGGTTTATTGCCTCCACGCATGCGATAAGCATCTACCCCTCCGAGAAGCATTAGTCTCTGTCTGTTTCTGTTAGGCAGATCTTGGAGTAGAGCTGGTGATACGGAGAAAGGGAGCAGATTTGAAACAGCTTGTCCCCAGGAAAAGGGGGCAGATCTGAAACAGCTTGTCCCTGGGAAAAAAGGGGCAGATTTGGAGCAGACACTGGGATCAGGAGGATAAGGAGACCGGGATCAGCGTTTTCCTTTTGAAAGCGTATCTGGTAGCATCTGCTTATGCTCCAGCGCATGCCACCCTACCAGGACAGCTTTTAGCGAAGCAAGAGGCACAACCATTTCCATACTCGGCGACCAGGGGACCTCAGAAATAGGGAGGTTCTCCAAAGAAAGGCTGGGGGGGTCTGGAGGTCTTGCCCCGCAGGAAAAAAAACTTATTTTCAGGGACTTCCTGCATTCTGGTGATTTTTATGAAAAGGTATTTATGTTAAATGCCATTCATTCAAAAAAAGCTTCAAGAAAAGACAAATTTAAACAAGGGATCGCCAATGTCAGTCAACCAGTTGGAAGGAACCTCAAGTGTATCTGAAAACAGCCAGTGCCATTCACTACAAATGCTCGCAAACCTGCTGTAGGTAAACAACTTTTTAACTGATTCCAGCTAAAGGAACCTATTTACTCCGGTTCAGAACCATGTTACGCAGCGCTCAGCTCCACCAGGAGAGGGCGGTCTCACGCTCCGCCCCCGTTAGCCTCCCCGTTTAAACGAAGGCACCACAGAGCGAGACCACACCGCGAGCTGAGGTCAGACTCATCGCCGAGAGCTGAGGTCACAAAGCGCTCCCCTCCACCGTCCCACGTCCTCTTTTCTTACAACCAAAGATTTCACCAGGTGACAAGATGCTTCACTCTCTCACAATGACACCACTCCTATCATGCACTGTTCAAGCCTTCTCCCATCACCGGCTAATTATCTGTGTTTGAACTTTCGCATCGTGTCCCATCATGCCAGAGCGGACCGCGTCGCTCGAGCGGTCTGGAGCAGTATCGTGAGGCCGCTCATGCCGACGCTCCACCCCTCGCCCCTCGCTCCAGGCCAATCACAGTCGCTCACACTCCAGCTCTGCTCCAATCACATACTGAGCAATGACAAGCGGCTCACGAAGAATCAGACCTGGGTCAAACACGTATTTGTTTTGGATTCCAACACTTTTCTGTGCTCTGTTGATCTTGCCTGGTGTAACTGAGCCTGCCAATATGACCAGAAGGCGGGGTTTGCACTTATTGAGAGTATTTCATTGGTTCCAATACACCAGACAAGATAGAAAAGCATTTGAATCCTAAACAAATACGTCTTTGACCCAGGTCTGCGAAGACACCATTTCTGGCACCAGAATGTTATCAGGATGTCACCGTTCATCATTTTCATGTCCTCATACACAAAAGGGGGAGTTTGTGAACTCTTCACATTATTCTACACATTACATTACATCACAGGCATGTAGAAGACGTGCTAATCCAGAGCAACTCACACAGCTTTTACGTGGTATGTACACACAGCGTCTACACAAGCAGGGAGGCTTGCACGAGTAACTGAATACGAGGCTACGGGCTCGAACAGAGGCCTGTGGAAAGAACAAAGATGGCGCCCTGAAGCCACAGCGACCAACATCCTGCCGGGCTCGTCAGTGAAAGTGGGACTCTCCCCAGTCTGCACTTTCATTGTCAACGTGGCCTTCATTGACACCGGAAAGGGGGAGGTGAGGGGGGGGGGAGTGGGGAGGGGGGGGGGGCAGAGACAGGAAGAGGCAGGAGGGTTAAAAGAGGAAACAGCGGTGATGAATTTCACCATCTGTGGCAACATCAGAAAAAAGGGAGGTACCCTGGCTGTCACAAGGCTGTGTGTGTCTGAAAATGAAGACCCGCTAAAGGTATTCTGCTGGCTTTTGAAGCTCCAGCCTTATTCACTTGCATCCATCTTGCAAAAGGATATGCTAAGGCTCTTCCCTGAAAATGGCTGAACTTGGAGTGGCCAGAGGAATGCACCAGCCTAACAGGTCATTCACCTATTATCATTTTTTTCAGGAATTACGCACATTTTTGGTTTTGCTGACATGCGCTCATTCTCAAATCATACCTCTCATAACGTGAACCTTCCATGAGACTGGTCTCCTAACATCTAGCTCAGCGTGGGCTTGGCATCAAAGCACCAGCAATGCAATCAATGATGCCTGCCCAGCTGAAAGTACGGAGCTCATAAATAAAACTCTGTGTGTGTGTTTCCCTGGTAACGTCAACACAGCAGACTTACCTACCATATCCACTAGCGCACCTTCCTACTTCTGGCTAACAGGTGGAAAACACTTAGGCCCACAGTCGCGAGAATGCTCCTCCTACAAACAACAAGTTTGGACTGCATCAGAGACCTCTGGAATCTCAGAGCAGCCTTCTTTTTTTGGTCACGGTCTGCCGGCTTGCCCCAGCCAGAGGCAAAATCAGCTTTCTGCTCGTAATTGCTGCTATTTTGGTCGCGCGGAGAACAATATCAGGAAACCGGTTCGAGGGCAGAGCGGCTGGCACGGCTGACCCCCGGACAAACTCACACGGCCGGGCTAATTATGGCTGGGGCCCGGTGGGACGGGGGGCCCCATTTTTAACCGTTGGGGGGGTTCAGACGACCACAACATCAAACGGAGGGGTTTAATAGAGGCCCGGACAATGCGTGCCAACTTCCTGCGAGGAAAGGGAAGTTTCATTCGGACCGTGTGACCACACCAGGTCAGGGCACCAGGCACTAAACTCCCCCCCCCCCCCAACCCCGCTTGACTGTCTCCTTCCTCTTCTCAACACCCACACTTCCATTCACCTTCTCTTGTCTGGAACGGCCCATTTCCTGAAGACAGGGGTGTAGAGAGGGGCAGAGTCTGCCAATCCCAGGCAAAAGGATCATGGTCAACAAAATGCGATATGCACTCAACGCAACACCTGCTGGCTTCAGTTTGCGGCCTTTCTGTAGATATGTTTCAGATGCGGCGTGGCTTCTCTGATTGGAGTGTAGCACAGTGGGTAAGGAACTGGGCTTGTAACCGAAAGGTTGCAGGTTCGATTCCCGGGTAAGGACACTGCCGTTGTACCCTTGAGCAAGGTACTTAACCAGAATTGCTTCAGTATATATCCAGCTGTATAAATGGATACAATGTAAAATGCTATGTAAAAGTTGTGTAAGTCGCTCTGGATAAGAGCGTCTGCTAAATGCCTGTAATGTAATGTAATTGAAGGTGAACCACTTGCGCAACGTTAGATTCCTGGCGTAAGCCACACAATGGTTTTCTTCCCCCCCCCCCGTTCACACAAGAGTACAAACAACTTACAGACTCCCCTTTGGGGTTGAGCAGATAAATGTGTGTGTGTATTTCTGGATGACTGTGGTTGTTCTGAATCAGATGTGACCACTGTTGAGAAAATGGCGTTTTTTCCAGTCAAGGTCTCTCTTCTTTCGGGTTTGGCCAATCACAGTGCACAGGAGAAAACTGCATAAATACGTTGGGTCCAAAAACACCAGGGGGTGAACAGCTGTTTGGGCTAGGACTCAACAATGAAGAAAAATATTATTGTATCAGAGAACAATGCTTAATTTTATAATACCAAACAACCCAAAAGGTCTGAATCATAGTTCAGCAAAATTACTAACATAAAAGCTCTGACTGTACTAAACATTTATGGAATTAATAACAGACAGATCGACTAATGGGCAAGGTTTGGTGGGTATTCACAAACTACAAACTAAACACAACCTAGTCAGCTACACCCTCAGACACCCCAGAAACACAGACCTCGGGGTTGGGGGTTCACCTGCAGTAAGGTAGAGCAGACATTCCACATCCCACTCATTTCAAACAAAGACAGGAAACTGGGGAAAACTCCCCTCCGTGCGGCTCGCAAAACGAAAACCTCTCCAATCAGGCGCGAGCGCAAGCGGGGGGGCGTGTGGGGCGGCTTGTGGTGCGAAGGACGGGTGGAGCTAGCGTTTCGGCGACGGACAGCACGTCCACGTCTCGTTAGGCTAACATCCGCCTCACGTTAGGCCCGTGTACACGTAGCCAGCACGCTCATGAACACGGGCGTGTCCGACGCCCAAGCGCCCAAGCCCTTTCATTTTCAAATGAAAGATACGTGTCTGCGCTCTGAGGTTCCGGCGTTCCCGCCGAGGGGGGGCGCGTCCGTGCGGACGGGACGGAACTCACCGCCGAAGAAGCTCTTGACCTTCAGGTAGCCGACGCTCAGCCGCAGCACGGACAGCTTGTCCAGCCGTGACCGCACGTCCTGCGAGAAGGGCAGCAGGCCGGTCAGCCGGTCCAGCTCCCCGTTCAGCCGGTCCCGGTGCCGCTTGGACGGGTTCGACTTGATGCCCTCGGGGGGCGGGGGCTTGGGCCTGCGGAGAAAGAGACGAGCGGCGAAACGCCGCGATCCGAAACTGAGGTCAGAACAGCCGGCCGGGACATTTCTGCTTCACACGTACATTCAAATAGTGACACCAACGGAGACACAAAGTGACTGTCTTTGGAAAAAAAAAAAAAAAAACATTAAATAATCACTACAGAATTTGTACAGAATGCAAAGGGTTAATATTTATCTAAGCCTTATTTATCACCCTTGAGCGTATTTCCCATCAATCCTGCCAGGTAATTCATGTTTTAAAGGGGAATTCCACCATAAAACAATATTAATATCATTTAACAGATCAAGGCACAACTGATAAAGTCTCTTTTTGTGGAATAATGCAACCGTTACTGTTCAGTGAGTCATTTCACTCACTTCTAAAGGCTGACAGGACTTTTTTACTCTTAATTGTGCAGCCTGGTTGTAGAAAACCTTCCACTTGATTCTATTTTAAGCCTGTCAATCTCAACTTGAAAGTTACAAAAAAGCATATTTAAAAAAAAAAAATGCTCAAATGTCTTTTGATACAAGATAGAACTAAAAAAAATATTTCCCATTTTAACACGGAAGGTTAGAGGTCACTTCCTCAGTCGGTAAATGCAGGAACAAAACAGTCTTCTTATGGACAGATTTTCACACATCACTGTCAATACATTAAAGAAACAACAGTAAACCACCTGACAGTGATTAGTTTAACAGTAATATTTTGTTGCTTATATGTATGACATCCATCGCTGTCCCTAATAATGTCAACATTTCCTTTTTTCTATTTAAAATATTTAACATTGTAGAGCAGAACGACTGTTTGGACTGGTTGTCAGTTACTTTTTTGATAGCTTCCTGTACATAATAACTTCATGCATGAAGATATGGCTAGCAGCCAAGTCGGGGACAGAAACTCCAATGAGAACTGAGGAACGATCAATTTGCCTTCTCCATATTGCATTAGTCAACTTCTCAGCTGTCAGTCAGCTGCCGTCTAGCTTCAAGTCACACCATGAATCAAGCTGTCGCTCTACCACGGGCAACTACATGTTAATCCAAACAAAACGTAATAGAGAAGGGAATAGCAGGGACTCATGTGGCAGCATAAATTAGCACTGAGAGATAAGGGTGCCTTAAAAAGTACTCTGCATTTAAGAATGTGGAATGAGGAACACGATGCACTGCTACCCCCCCCCCTCCCCCGGCCTTGTGATAAGTTGAGATCCAATTACATGGAGAATATAAAAAGAAGAAATAAAATGCCGTTTGATAAAAGCAGACACACGTTCACGTGAGTTCGTCGCATAGGGTTGTCAGATTTAGAATATGCCAGAACCAGACAACATGGCGGGGGGGACGGTCCGACATATCAGGGAAAGAACCCAAATTCAAAAAAACGAAGACCTGTACTTATCAAGACAAAATCAAGGCCAAATATGGACAGGCAATCACAGGCAATAACTGTATGCTGAATCACAGACAATAACTGCGTTTCTCCGGAACAATGAAGAGCGCACTCTCGCACGCTTGCGCGAGAGAACAGCTTTGTTTTGTGAATGAGGACGCAAACCGCAGACTCGTGAATGCGACGAGAGGAATGCGACCGTCGTCAGTCGCGCGAGCCGAGCGAAGGGCCGATCCTCACGCGCTGCTCGTGCGCGCTCACGGAGCGCCCGGGGCAGCCCGTTCCAGCGGTGAGCGTACGCACACGCGCGGCTCCCGCCAGCGCCCGAGGCTAGCGCGGCTGAGCTACGCGCCAGACACTTCCTGTTCTCACCGCCGCAGCCAGGCCAAACACACGAGCTCAGCTCAGCATGTATTGACAATATGTCTCAAGTTTTTTTTATCCATTTGCGCAGGGTTTGGATGTTTCTTCCCTTCAGATGAGCTCAGATAGCATGTACCCAGAATGCTTTGCAAAGGTTTTTTTCCTGTATACGTCTTTCAATATGCCTCCTAAAGAAATGAATTCATAGATCACGTCATCATGCAATTGTGCCTCTTATACAGTACTGCACTCCAGATTTATTTCAAAGCATTGAATCAAAATCAAGTTATGGGCCTATGTGCTATATTAAAACTTCATTAGTTTTTGAAAACACTGCCATTCCCATTGTTTGTTCCAAGTTCACTTCGTTAGTTCCCTTTTTGGATTATGTAGTGCAGTGCGATGACTGCCATCCCTGTAGACAGGCGAAGCCCACGTTTCGAGTATAAATCTCAGTCTAGACACGTCATTATTTTCTAATTAGGCACAGATGCTTGTCAAGTTCCAGCCTGCTGCAAACTCCGAGAGCAATGTCACGGTCCCGGTTGCCAAGGTGACCAGGCGGCTGCTTCTGCGTCATCCTGCTGTCGACGGTGTCACGAGGAGTCGTGCTCCTCTCGAGCATGCACCTCCTCCTAAGTGCACCTCCAGAACATGCACCTCCTCCTAAGTGCACCTCTAGAGCATGCACCTCCTCCTAAGTGCATCTCCAGAGCATGCACCTCCTCCAAACATTCTCCTCAGGAACAAAGCAGTTCCTCCTAACTGTTCTCTGTAACACAGGCCACAGCACCCCAGAGTCAATGAGATGAACACTGGGACCAACTCTGCGGTCAAAGCCAGTGTCTAATAATCCAGGAGGTGAATGTAGGTTTTCTGTGTAGGATCTTCATAGACTGTTAAAACTCTACATAACGACGAAACACATACATCCACAGATACTAAAAATGACAGGTTACGAATTCAGATCCATTTTTGTACAAATATAACCAGGTGTATCATATGTTTTTAGGGCGTCAATACCCAGAAATTTCTGAAACGAAAGCTTCACAAGTTTTCTGCTTTGTTCACATAAAGTGGTACGCAAGCTTTTGGGCACCCCTGGTCAAACTGCATGTTCCTTCCTTGCAGAATCCTTCTAGTTCAAAAATAGTTTTAGGCCTTCTTGCATGCACTGCATGTTTCAGAACTCCCCACAGATTTTCAATATTATTATAAGTCTGAAGACTGTGAAGGCCATTCTAAAAACCTAATCTTTTCTTCCTTTAAGTAGTTAGTGGAAGTATTTTGCGGTATATTTTGTCATTGTCTTGCTGAAATGCCAAACCACTTTTAAGCATCAATTTCTTCACTGACTCTGAGACATTAGTTTCTATGATTTGTTGACATTTAGTTAAATTACTGTACCACTGGCCGCCACACAGCCCAGAATACTAATAGAGCCACTTAGGACATGCTTAACGACCAGCAAGATGCTTCCCCATTTTTCTCCATATGTATCTTTGGTGGTTGTGGCCAAAATAATACATTTTTGGCTTCATCAGTCTGCAAAACTATGTTCCAAATGTCTCTGGCTTATTGAAGTGTTTTGTTACATACAGTACTTCAGACACAGACTTTTGCAATGAGATTGCAGAGAAAGTTTCCTTCTGACAACTTTTCCATGCAGATAGGTTTTGGGCAAGAAACACTGCACGCTATTTGAGTGTCTCTAAACCTTTTTGCAGGCCCTTTGAAGTGATATGTGGATTTTGCTTTGCATGCCCAAACAGTCCAAGAGCAGTGCTATCAGAGACTTTTCTTGGTCTTCCAGACCTAGCCTTGGCTTTGAATTTGAATTATGTTTCCGACAGTGGAATTTCCAAGCTAGAAGCACGTTGATATCTTCTTAAAACCTTCACCTGCTATGCAAGAGTCAATTATCTTTATTTTCAACTCAGAGGTTGCTGTAAGTAAGCAACAAGGGTTAAAGTTAAAGTATTTCAACAACATTTCATTCAGCAACACTTGCCATGTCACCAGGGGTGCCAGAACTGCTGCTTGCCACTGTAGAGCCTGACAGAACTGATCCAGCTCAAACCTTCCCGCTTGAACTTTTAGTAGAAGCCACCTACAGGCCTGAGGCAAGTTAAACTGTAACTGGACCCAGAAACAGACCTGAATTATGCGTTCTCTGAAACAAAAGACCATGACCGAAGGGGACAGAGGGACACGTTATGGCCGTGAGCTTCTCACACACCAATACTGTCAACACTGGCACTGCAGCACCCTTACATCATCACGCACAAATTTAAAAACGCTCTTATTTCACAGCACCAAAACAGGAAAACCAAACGCCCCTTCTCTTGGACTCCGTATCGCCAAGCTCCAATTACGCGGCAGAAAGGTACCCTGGGAATTATCTTGGCCTACTCAAGGTGGGTGGTGGATCACTGCACATGTCCTTTGAACAGTTTGACCACCACCACTTTTTGTTTTGGCAGCACCAGCAACTCCATTAACTATATTTATAAAGGCAGGGTATGGTCCTATACAATACATGCTGTTCCCTTCCAAAGCACATTCCTACCTGAAAGAACTCCCAAAGATAACACTGGTACTGGTTAGCTGTATAGGACTGGTTTGTGTACTTTAGTTTGAGGGAGGGGTGTGCGGGACGGTCTAACTCAGCTCCATCTGGCCTGTGAAAATCCTACAGGAAAACCTGCCGCAGAGACCGGAAGATTTATGAACCAGCCGAGGAAAAATGACTCATAAAAATAAATTAGTTGTGTTCTACATCAATCAGTGAGAAGTCCAAAACATTCTTATTTCCATTATTTCTCTGACAGAATTGCAATGTAATTACAGTGTGTGTGTGTGTGTGTGTGTGTGTATACATGAATGAATTTCTTTTTCATACTAATTATATTTTAAAATTATAATTACAAAATACTGGTATTGATGATATGGAAATAACTATACCGGAGTAGGCTTGTACACCGTATGCTACCAGTTAAACCGCACAAGACGACAAGCATGGCACGCGTGTGTGGGTGCATCTATATATAGAGTGTGAAACCACCACATAAATTGTCTTTATTATTTCTTTATATTATCTGCTCAAAACACATGTAACACTTATCTGTTGATAATATGTTCCTATGTTACCATATTGGCCATCTGAAATGTATAATGGTAAACTGGTCATCATTCATGTACACTAAAACTTCATTCACATGTATCTATATCTATTTTACTCTTTATTATGTTTCAACTGTATGTATTGTCCCCTTAAGAGATTCATAAAACGAGAGGTGATGTCGGGGATGGTCCTATCTTTACGGGAGGCGTGTGCAGAGGCCCGTGATCGATCACCTGTTCCGTTTCGAAATACGGCGGCAAGCCGGATATGAAAGAGTACTCTGTGCTGTTGTTAAAATAAATAGAAATAATAGCTGGAGCATCGCGTTTATACAATTGCTTTAAAGAAACCATTACAATCTTCGTTTGGAATTGGACACTGGAATCACTTGTTCGGGTGATTAACGGATTCCCACGGAATGCATGGATTGAAAAAGACGTAGCCTACATATCTCCAAAGCGGTGAGTTGTAGGCTATACAATTAAGAAATAATTTCCTTGTTTTTGTAGATTGCTTTTTTTCCTCTTCCTGTGGATTATTTTTGGAGGACTTGCAATCATTTTTTTGCTTTGGCTGCGTCTGATTTTTATTCTATTTTTTATTATTGAGGCCTATAACAAAGAGTTTGTCATTTACGATGTCTGGGAGCGCTAAATCATGGACTGTTTTAGACAATGAGCGCACCTCCACGAATTTACCAACGCATTACGCGGCATTGGTACTGCATATAGAATATGTTATATTGCTGTTGTGCGCAGTTTATGCTGATTCTTCGTGTTTCTTTCGAACGCATTTGCAGGAATCGGCCTGTAATTAATTACTGCCTTTCGCACTGACTGTTTTGAGTGCGAGTTACAAGCTCGTTATGTATAATATTACCTAGGTCTCTTATGAGCCAAATTATATCTGCTTTTTTCTATATATATATCTCCAGTCTATGTTTTCTGAAACAAGGATTCAAGTTCAACTCTTTATTCTACACACATTCCCTCATCCATCCCTTCATTCATTTTATTCATATTTGTTCATTCATTCCGTAATTTACATTTATTCTTATGCTCATTCCCTAAATCTTGCATTCGTTCTATCATGCAGTCATTCATTTTATTAGAGCAATATTTAAAAGTCCCCATTAGTGATAACCCAGTAGTCATCCAGAAGGTAAGGGGCGCTGGTTGTTATAACTGTTTATGTGAGTGCATGTGCATACATGCCTTTATGTATGTGAATTTTGGGGCAGAGGAGGGTGATGGGAATAAAATGGTACAGCTACAGAGGGTAAAATACTCTCCCTGTGCGGGTCTGTACATGCAGTGAGATCTGCAATCTTCACTTTAACAAACTTTTCACGTTTAAGAAGTATAAACATGGCTGCATGAAAGTTTTAAGCATCAATGACGCCTTCAGCAGAGATTTCAATCAATCAACATCTGCAACCCAAACACTGCTGGGGAAAAAGAAAAGATTGCACCCCCCAAAACAAACACAGCTTATCACTCTAAACTTACTGAAAATAAACTGATTAAACACAGAACGTTTTCTCACCCCATTATTATAAAGCCTGATATACTGCAGTGTCAAAATTCCAGTGGTACTAAACTACCTATATGTACGCATCAGATCAAGATCCGTTCTGACGACACAACTGACTGATGTGAGGCCAAAAAAAACCCCACAAAAAAAAAAAAACAACTCAGCGCAGAAATAACCTGCTTCTGAGGCTCAAACTCAGACATACGAAGGAAAAAAATCCTCTAAACAGCAGCACCAAAAGTTAACCAATGTCCAAGCGATGGTCCTCTATGAATAAAGTCTAATTACAATAATAAACTATTAATAACCAACAACTAAATGTTAATTAGTCATGGTTGTTATTATTTATGTATTTGTTGTTATTGTAGTTGAAAAATAGATGACAATTTGCAAAAACAACTGCGGTAACTTGGGCTATTGATAAAACTGTTTTACTTTATGTTGGCACTGACACACCTACTGTGCACACAGTAAAGTGAGAAGAGACAGTGGGTCCCTATGACGCAGTGTTACTGTGCACACAGTAAAGTGAGAAGAGACAGTGGGTCCCTATGACGCAGTGTTACTGTGCACACAGTAAAGTGAGAAGAGACAGTGGGTCCCTATGACGCAGTGTTACTGTGCACACAGTAAAGTGAGAAGAGACAGTGGGTCCCTATGACGCAGTGCTACTGTGCACACAGTAAAGTGAGAAGAGACAGTGGGTCCCTATGACGCAGTGTTACTGTGCACACAGTAAAGTGAGAAGAGACAGTGGGTCCCTATGACGCAGTGTTACTGTGCACACAGTAAAGTGAGAAGAGACAGTGGGTCCCTATGACGCAGTGTTACTGTGCACACAGTAAAGTGAGAAGAGACAGTGGGTCCCTATGACACAGTGTTACTGTGCACACAGTAAAGTGAGAAGAGACAGTGGGTCCCTATGAAGCAGTGTTACTGTGCACACAGTGAAGTGAGAAGAGACAGTGGGTCCCTATGATGCAGTGTTACTGTGCACACAGTAAAGTGAGAAGAGACAGTGGGTCCTTATGACGCAGTGTTACTGTGCACACAGTAAAGTGAGAAGAGACAGTGGGTCCCTATGACGCAGTGTTACTGTGCACACAGTGAAGTGAGAAGAGACAGTGGGTCCCTATGACGCAGTGTTACTGTGCACACAGTAAAGTGAGAAGAGACAGTGGGTCCCTATGACGCAGTGTTACTGTGCACACAGTAAAGTGAGAAGAGACAGTGGGTCCCTAAGACGCAGTGTTACTGTGCACACAGTGAAGTGAGAAGAGACAGTGGGTCCCTATGACGCAGTGTTACTGTGCACACAGTAAAGTGAGAAGAGACAGTGGGTCCCTAAGACGCAGTGTTACTGTGCACACAGTAAAGTGAGAAGAGACAGTGGGTCCCTATGACGCAGTGTTACTGCGCACCGTGTGCAGTCGCGTCCTAATAACTGCGTGCGCTCTGGACTCTACCGATGTTACAAAACAGGAACAGTCAGAGGGCTCCATGTCCCGGTCGGCACAGGGCCCAGTTTGGTAACTTGGGGACTTGCCGTGCTCTGAAGTGGGAGGAGAGGTGCTGTCGCGGGCGTGTCAGTGAAGATCAAGCAGCGCACTTCAGTTTTGGTGTCGGCGTAGTCTGCGATTCGCGCCTGCGCCGCCTGCCTGCTCAGATCAGGCCGAGGCGCAAGTTGCCGCCCGGTTGGTAACTTTGGGGCTTTCCCAGTCGTTGCAGTGTGATCATAACCTATTCAACCAGTTTCTCAGATCATATGCAGTCCAATTTTACTTTGATATAAATCCCCCGTGCAGGAAAAATGCATAATTTCCTTTTTTTATAATGTCAATTTCTGCATTCATTTATGTTTTTAATTGTTTATGGCTGTTCTCATACTGCACTGTGATCCCGGGGTGCTGTACTCCACTCTGTTTCTTGCACCTGTCTGTTACGAGAAGAATGACAACAAACGCAACTTGAATTGATCTTTTCATTTTAATCATCTGACTGCAGATAAAATAACAGTTGCATGCAAGCTGCATGCATTAACTGCCATTAGGTAGCCTAAAAATAGAACTCATGAGTGGGTCATGGTATCCGGGTAGAACGTGGGCCAGGGCTGCAGAGTCCTCTTCCTGGAGATCTACCGTCCTGCGGGTTTTCACCCCAACCCTAACAAAGCACACCTCACTCAGCAGCTAGAGATCTACCGTCCTGCAGGTTTTCACTCCAACCCTAACGAAGCACACCTCACTCAGCAGCTAGAGATCTACTGTCCTGTAGGTTTTCACTCCAACCCTAACAAAGCACACCCCCACTCACCTGCTAGAGATCTACTGTCCCGTAGGTTTGCACTCCAACCCTAACAAAGCACACCTCACTCAGCAGCTAGAGATCTCATTGATCTTCCAATTACTAGAATCAGGCGGAATTTGATTGGCTACAACAGCTGCAATAAACCGCTGATAATACATTCAGCATAATCCAGCCCATTTTCCCAGAGTGCCGTGCACCGTGAGCCACGCGCTTCTCGCCTCCGGTCACAAAAATACGAAGATTCGGGGGACTGCAGCAGAGCACTCGTGCGCTACGCAACCGATTGCAGGAACGGCTGCATATTTATGCAATAAAACGGAGCGCATCATTTCCCGACAGTGAAATTACAGAAAGCTGACGACATTTTCTTTAAGTCTCGGTACGTGTGTTTTATCAGAAACCCCCCTACCTACACCCACACTTCATTGCCAGTCCTCAGGTGAGCCAGGGAAACTCCTCACTCTCTGAATTCTCCCTCTCTAACTGAATTCCCCCCCCCCTTTCTAATGCTTCCTTGTAAACGGAGTTTTCCAGTAAAAGTTGAATGACTTCCTGACTTCGCCTGATAACGCATCACACATTTCATTACATGCCAAGGGGCCTTCAGGGACAGGGCGTTCTGGGACAGGGCACTCTGCAACAGTGAGCTTTTGGCAGTGCATTCTGGGACAGTGCTGACCACTGATGTTTATTTTAGCTGATACCTAACACAGGATTACCAATGTGAATTACCTTAGTTAACTAGCGCTGGGCAATGTTTAAAAAATGTTTAAAAAAAATAAAATAAATCATGATACCGTCATGTGAAACATGATGATATACAATCCTATGCCTTAACCTGTGCTACTGTCGTGTTTACACTAGTGTCATGCATTCATATGGGGTGTGTTTTGGACAGCGTTTGCAAAAAATACTAATAAATCACGTCAGCGAGCACCTACATTACTTAACAACATTACTGAACAACCGCAACCAAAGAGAAATCGGTGAAAATTTCAGGTAGCGACTGTGATTGTAAAACACGGTTGTCGCCCTTTTATACCTATACTGTGGGTGACCTTAAGTGGATTAAACAATGAGGAGTGACAACCGTACTGAACCGCGGTGTGTACTTGGCCCCGGACTACCTTAAAACAAAAGACTGCTTGGTGGTTTTCTGCTAAAAGATCTTACCTCAGTAGGGGAGAACGGCTCCCGTGAGAGGTGAGAATGATACAGCAGGGGGGAAAGAGGGTATGAACACCCCCTTTGTTTAAAAATGGTGAGGAAGGGGAGGGGGGTTACCGCACTGGCTGGTCTCAAGGTCATAAGCCAAAGCCTTGCAGACACCAGGGACGATGACTGACCTGGTAAATGTCAATGTCCTGTAGACCAGGGACCAGTACACACAGTACCTGATAAATCCTCAGTACACTGTAATCACTTCCAACTGCACGATCTGTCCAATCCATAACTGGGATTCAAGGACAGTTTAAGGCTCTTTTTAAAATGGATTTGTCTTCATCTTATAAAATTTTCCCTGCAACAGCCCGCTACAGGATAATTTCATCATGGAAATGTTGCAGTGCATAAGCATTATTCTAAGAACATATTCACCCCTCTCGACTATTCAAGTACTGTCTAATATCCAAAACGAATACTAAACCTGACAGAAGAAAGATATGAATGTGATATACTTTACTGCGTGTGGAGAAGTGATGTCATATGGGGGGGGGCACAAATAAAACTATGAAAAAAGCCAGGAGAGTTTACAGCAGTGGTTCTCAAACTCGGTCCTGGGTGACCCCTGTGTATGCTGGTTTTCACTCCAACCTCAACAGCAATCCCAGAATTTTAACAAGCTGTTAATTTTTCTTAATTAGGTGCTTTTTATGTTTTAGAGCTGGGGCCCCCCGTCTTATCCAGAAAGGGCCAGTGTGGGTGCACACACCTGATCCTGATTCTACTAATCAAGGTGCTTAGCAGTGACTCTAGTGATTGATTAGTAGAATCAGGTGTGTGCACCCACACTGGCTCTTTCTGGAACCCCAGCTCTAAAACATGAAAAGCACCTAATTAAGAAAAATTAACAGCTTGTTAAAATTCTGGGATTGCTGTTGAGGTTGGAGTGAAAACCAGCATACATAGGGGTCTCCGAGGACAGAGTTTGAGAACCACTGGTTGACAGTATATGGAGGTACTGCCAGGTTCTGAAGCATGGATTATGAAGATACGAACTAATGCAGCCTGAGAGTATTGAACAAATGTGTGTGTCTAAGTGTGTGACTTGGGCCTGTCAGTGTGGCACTGAGAAGATCCCAGATGCCAGATGACACAGTGGTAAGGATACTGCATGCTGCACTCAGACATAAATGCAGGGATACTGTAGAATCAGATAACAGGTCAGTGTTTATTGACAAAAATTGATGCCTTCCAGGTTGTTAACCTCATTTAACTCCAAACACCCCCCCCCCTCCCCCCACGCACACAAACACACGCTTTTTTTTCCGTCCCACAGCACGACCTGACTGAACTGGAAATAGCTGAGGTCACACCACAGAATATGGACACAATCAAAATGAGACCGATGACGTTTATAAACAGTGTATCTGAGACAATTTTTCCAGTGTGATTAGAACGAAGCTACAGTGTAGCTTAACTGCTAGGCACAGTCACCTTACCGGTATAAATACATTAGTAATATTTTAATTGAGGATACCGAGGGCAGAATTGGTCTGGATGTGGACATGGAAAATATGTTCCTTGATCAGCTCTCAAGTGTCAACCTATTGTGAACCCTCCAATAATGGCCGGGGCCTTAATTTACTTCAAGAAAAGAGCAAGAGAGTCTTAACTGGAGAGTAGGTTGCTACTGGGACAGGCCATTGTTTTCAATTAGGCTACACCAGGTCTGGAGTTAGCTACTACCTGTAGATATTAACCTTCTGAGCAGTGCCCTTTCTAGAAAACCATGCACGGGCTGGTGAAAGGGTGTTGAGGTTAAATTTAGGAGTGGCAAGTCCACGGCTATAAATTCATATGTTGGCTACTGTTGATACAATATCAACTTGTGATACCAGAAGCGGAAATGCATGATGAAGACTAGTTGCGTTACATCAAATATCTTAGTTACATCAACACTGAGCTTGCTAAGCAGCTTGGTATGAATATGTGCAATATTTAGTCTATTCAATTTAGTGAGCATCCACAAGGTGCATTTTCATATTTAATAAAGGATCACATTTTTAAACCAGTGCTGTAGTGTAGATTGCTGTTTTCTGACAAAACGTATATGGGTCTCTCAGAGAAATAAGAAGGCTCCATTATTGAAATTTATGCATGTTAATATCATGTGGTTGTGTCTGTCTGAAGCACTGCTCTGGTCAGAATGTGTCAATATATTGAGCATGTAACTGACAAACACTCCGGCTGTTTTAATTGGATTTAGCAAAGCCTAATAATATTACCAAAATACTGATAGACAGTGCTTTGCTCACAAGCTAGTCGGTTGTGTGTTGCACACTACTAAGTGAGAACAATAAGTTACTGAATAGGGCTGAGCAGATGATTTGCTTGAATTAATTTCCCATGCATAATAAATGAATCAACTTCTTCTAAATACCCTGACGTATCATGTTTCAGTATTGCTAACCTGAAAGAAACACTTTGGACTTTTTCAGCTTTGCCACAGAGAGTTGGATTTTTTTTTTTAAGAAACTACACACTTCTCTACAGACTACACACCTTTCTACACTACTCACTTCTACATTCTACACAATACACACTTTTCTATACGTTACACACTTCGCCACAAACGTCATATACTACACGCTATACATGTCTCTACATGTTACACACCTCTCTACATGCTATACTCTATTCTGTTTAGCAGAGGCTGTTACTCAGAGCAACATACAATACAAACATAAGTGCAAATATCAAGGATCAGCATGCAGTAAGTGGACAGCAGCAAATAATCACAGGCTCTGTATGCAACAAAACAGAGAAGTTGCACGTAATCACCCGCTATGGCTGGTAAAAGTGCTTGAGAGGGTTGGGGTGGAGGGGCAAGGTACAGTCTAAAGAGGGGGGTCTTCAGTCTGCGTTGGAAGACGGACAACAACTCTACTGTCCTCACTGCCATGCGAGGTGCTGCACACTTCTCTACATGCTACGCAATTCTCTACATGCTACACACTTCCCTATGTTATACACTTCTTTACGCACTACATGCTACTCCACACACTAAACACTTCTCTACAGGCTACACACCTCTATGTACAACACACTTCTCTAATCTCTACACAACACTGTCTTCCCTACATATTGCACACTTCTCTTAAAAACCAATAGGCTATATGCCGTCAGCCGAACCTTCTCTAAAATACCTCAAAACATTTTGGCCCAACAGAAACCCAGCTGAGCAACCGTTCACTAAGTCTTAAGCGAGCCTGATGTCTCTCTGTGTGCGCGAGAGGGAGAGAAGGGCAGGGAAGTGTGCTTGCTTCCAAATCCCTTTATACAGACTCCGCTTGGGAGTGTGAATGCTCTCTTTGTGTTCCACATGCAGACACCAGACCCAGCAATCTCAGCTCCCCGCTGGCACACTCAGCCTTCCTCACGAGTACCACTGTGGCAGCACATTATCAAGCAGGGGCCTTGACTTTCACTGGCACAGCTCTGGTCCTCATGTTTACGAACACCAATAGCAGACTCCAAAGGCAATAAAAAGCCTAGAATCAAGACTAGACACTGAAAACTCTCTTATACCTGCACAGAAGAATCGAATAAACACACCTGACTAATCAGAAATTCCTGTGAAGCCATATGTCCCACACATTATGGTGTCCTGAAATGGGGGGGCTATTTATAGAAAATACTGTACTTTCAGCATGATGAAATGAAAATGTATAAAATGCCCAGTAATAAAAGCTGAGAATCAGCACTTTAACCACATTTTAATTTTTTGGTTACATAATCTAAAAAGGGTACTGTAAATTATGGAACCCCCCCCCCCCCCCAAAAAAAAAAACATGTAGTTGGACAAGGAGCCCAGAATGTGATTCAATTTAAACTTGGTAGTTGTTAAGAGCTACTGTCTACTGTACAGTCCAGCGATCAAATGTCATTCCGTCAATTTGAAAAAGAAAAATGGTTGGAATGTCACTAAACCTATAGGCCCCACTCAGCTAGCAGTGAGCTTGGCCCAAAAGTGCATGCAGAAATTCATTCATCTTTACAAACTCAGCGCCTTAAAGACAACCTATTAAAAGTCAGTTTTCTTTTGTTCTTTGGGGGAATAGAAAAAATAGGAATATTTTCTGTCAACAAGTCTGCTCAATGCATTTTACAAGAAGTCTGTTGAATCTGTCAGCCTGCTTGATTCAAAAAACAACAATAACACACCACAGTCTGTTTGAGACATGTGTGAGTGAGAGAGAGGGAGTGTGCATTTGTGTGTGTGTATAAATGTTATACTTTTTCCTGCATTGCTCTATAATATGTACAGCAATGCTGTAACCTCTGTGGAATGCTGTTGAATAAATAAAGATCAAAGGCCAGATATAAAACTACAATAGTGGACCGGTTTCGGGATAGCGCAGGTGTTTACAACCTTGACTAACCTGACACGCGTTCCCAAACATCCAGACAACAGTCCGTTCTTAACTTTCATTATCCAGGCAATCTTCAATTTAAACTTCAGTGCGTGTGCAAAAACAAACCAGGGTAACATCTAATAACACCACACAAGCAACCATATCTAAAAAACTATTACCTATCATGGTACCCCACATTAGAAATGAAATCAACGCACTACCAAACTACCATTTTTATACCAGAAATTCCCAGTATGGACAGCTTAATCTAAAGTCTGCGAGACAAAACACAACAAAAATAAAGCACTTACAAAAAAAACTAGAACGGCCATTTTATGGCCAGCATTGCATAACTTGTTTGCGTGACTAAAAAAAAGTTAATTTAAAAAAAAAAAGAAGGAAAAAGGGTGTTCTCACAATGAGAAGAAACCGTGTATCAGATTACAATAACATACTTCTGGCCAGTACCCCCGCTCCCCCCTCCCTCCTGTAAGCATCGCGTGAGAGCACCACCGACTCTCAACTTGATTATGATTAATGCAAGAGTAGCCTACTATTTCCACTCCCAGACCCAAGCCACACACCACGGTTGCCTCTTAAGGTAACCCGACAAACTGGAGAAAGCACATCTCTTGCAGTTACTCACATACAGGCCATATTAAAGAAATCGGCATATTACACTGTCGGTGTGTTTACAGTGTGCGTGTGTCCACGAGTGTAGACACATTGTGTATTATACGATATTCTCAAACCAGTCTTTCCAATTAAATATATACTTTTAAATCAGTGATTTGAATAAGTCCGACTGCAACAATTTTAGGTTTATAGTAGGCCTAACTAGCCTTTAGAAATATAGAATCATTGGTCCGGTTTCCGGCTTAGAAAAGCTACAATGCACAGAAGCTATGCGTAGAACAGAAATTCATTAGGAAAAATATGTTGCATGCAAGTTCAAAATTAACAAAACGCTTTAGAGAACTAAAATAAACTGGATTGGAATGGCTTTATAAATAGTGATATTGCCCTTGTCTTCAACTAGATATATACACAAAACCTCAAAATGCCCTGCAAATGATATTCTGTAAATATAAGCAAATTGTTGCAATAGTTCTGTTCAATATACACGTTCTTTACACTGCGTTCGACCAATAAAGAGAGCCATCAGATGGACATACAGGACATATGGGCGGTATAAATCAGTCACCTTCGCGACTGAAAACTTACATTTTCTGAACGGGCTTCTTCCGTTTCTTAACCGCGTAGATCCCAGCGTTACCCGACATGATGACCTTCGCTTTTAAAAGTCTTAAAAGGTCTGTCTACCGAGCTCGCCTTTGCTTCCTGGCAAGCGACTTTCGGAGAAACTGTACGCAGTAAACCCAGATATGATAGAATCCACGAAGACCGTGAGTGAGCTACATGCAGATCCCCTTATAGCGAGGATCTGTCATATCCACACTCTCAGAATTGCCCTGGTCACTGCAAGCGTAAATCCAGAGCAGCGGACAGACGAGAACTTGTGTTCACTTCTTCCTTTCTTCTTTTAGCTGTCACTTTCTTACTGCCTGAAAACTAACCCTACTCGATATCTTTGAGGCCTGGTTTCCCTCCGCTCAAACCAATCCGGGGAAGTATAACAGTGCTGCTCTCGCTGCAGGTAAGATTTGGCGATCGCTATTGGTACAAAACTTTTACAGGAACCTATTTGCATAAATGGGACTTTTTAAGGTGGACTGACATCGTCAGTATATTGCGAGAATGCAGCTCCCTCCGTTGGTTGCCTGCGTATGAACTGGCCCAGTCGTCCTCGCTTTCGTATAGATTTCAGTGTGCACACTCCGTAAGCGCATTCATCAAGAAACGTATTCCAGTGGACGGATATGTGAGGATGAAACAATATAAATTAAACGGGTAAACACCTGCATACGCATAGTAGCAACAGGAACAACCCCTTCAAAAATGTGAGATACGCCAACTCAGGGTAGAACAAAAAAAAAAAAAGATTATTGATGGTCGTAAAATGATTTTACGGCGAAAGTCCTTAAATTTAAAGGAAGTGTCACTGGAGGAGAATTATTCAGCCCCAAATTGAAAATGGAAATGAGGTTGGGCACAGTGGCACTGCACAAACACCAGGCACCATAGCGCATGAGGGCATTACAGTTTACGGGGAATGGGTAACCAGATTCCAAAATTTATTCAAGGCACTTGTGGGTTTTAACAGAAGAGGTGATGAAGAATGAGAGCATTTCACTCTTTCATTCCACTTCTAAAATGATTGAGACCTTCTGTGCTGAGATCCTTGACAAAACAAAATGTGTGGTCCATGCATCTTTCCAAAAGCATGGCATTCGAGTGGATAATGTACAAACAAGCTTACCAAAATTGTTTCATTTTGATTTATTTTATTTGGTCTTTGTTCACACAAAAGGTCAAAAGATGGCAAACATCATGCCAGGGAGGAAGGTCAGGGCTGGAGCAGACCTCAAACTCGTGGCTAGGGGAGGGCCGAAGCCCCAGGGGAAAAAAACAGAGATGTAGAAGTTTAGACACTGTAGAAATTAGGAGAGCAACAATTGCTGAGTCAGATTTGTAATATGGAAAGCCCCAGAGCACTATGCTATGGCAGCACGTCTAAAATATGTGAAGAGAGGGGTGCACATGACCACGAGAGTGATCCTGGACTGGCAGTACCTCAACACGGCACAGAACAGAAAGCCTGAGCATTCACATGCAGGGGCAGAGCAACCACACAGCTCAAGGCACATAACAACTCTACGGTTCTGATTTACCCTTCCCATACATCTTTAACTATGGGACTGACTAAAGAGGTAGGTTTTGAGCCTACACTTAAAGATAGAGTGCGTCTGAAGCCTGAACATGAATAGGGAGATTGTTCCATCAGACAGGACCTCTGTGAGAGAAGACTCTGCCTCCCATTATTATTTTAGATATACTTGGGATTTTCAATTAGCCAGCACTTGTGAATGAGTCCATCTTGGAGTAACTCTCCAGGATACTCTGGAGCCAAACCAGATTTATACGTAGGAGAACAATCTTGTCAGTCCTAAATTTAACAGGCATGTGTGCAACGGACTAATCTGTTCACATTTCTGTGTTCTTGCAAGTGCCCCCGCTGCCACATTCTGTAAGTTTCACAACTTTTCAAGGCTGAATTATTGCAATCAGATAATAAGGCATTACAGCAATCCAACCCAGATTACTTACAGGATGGATATTCCAAACAATTGTTTGTTGACATTGTTCTGGATGTTGTTGTCACTAAACTTGGTGAAGTACAACATATCTGCAATATTGAAGTAGTCAATGTACTGTGCTTGTATATTTAAATATTATAGAAAATGATTAAAATATTTTAGAAAATAAAAAATATTGTAGAAAATTGTTATTTTTCACAAAAAAACTATGCAAAGAACACAGTAAAGTACACCGCCAAATTAAGCTCAAACAGGAAATGACATCAAGAAATTTACTTGAAGTGAATGTTTTGACGTCAAAACCATGTCGGCGTCCATCCTAAAAACTGAACCTACAACCTCGGAATCTGATTACATTATGGTTATGATCATCATGCTGTACATCCTGGATCACCAAATATATATCACATTTACACTTTGGTCTATTGAAGTCAATCATTACAGTAAAGCTAATCATGTGTTTAATGCTGACAAAATCTGATTCTGAAAGAAGCAGTCATTTGTTTTTAGCAAGTAGAAGGATGAATTCATAATGATTATATATGCTAGATCCATACATCCTCTTATTACATTTTGCTTAAATTATATCTGATATTTTGTCAAGTGCAGTCAGTAGACATGACTATGCTTGCGTAAAGATGAACATTTACATTTATCTATGACAGATAAATGCATTGTGCAGGACTGACTGAAAGGCAATTTCACTTCTTACAGAATGCTACCGGTTCATTCTAAACACAAAGCGTTCTCTTATCTTTACAGGTAACTTTCTTCATCTACTGCCGTAAGGTGTTCAAGTTTCATAAAGCTTAGAGTGGTGATGGTAGCTGGACAGAAGTAAAGGAGGGATCTGTTTCCCCCGATACCGGAACCCAGGCCCGTTAATCACTCCCAGATAAGCCGCAGCATGTTCTCCGCCGACCCTCTTGTTCTTTTTCGACAAGCATTTTTCTTCATTCTTGCTGATCTGTCGTCTTGGACATTTGACTTTGAGGTGGGGATTTTATTCCAGTATTTTCTGGAATATTATTCTGCAACTGAGAATTTTATTTATTTATTTTGTACAGGCCTGGTATTGGTTCTGGAGAAGCAGCTTGTCAGTAACATTTTGTTCCCACAGAAGAAGGGCTACACCAGTCTAGTAAGTGTGAATGATGGTTGCTTGTTCTATGGTGAAACGAAAAACAAGCAGGCCACAAGACTGTCCATGATGATGGTGGAGAACCACTGATAAAAGGCTACAGGGAGGAAATAATAGATTTAGATTTACTTAAACACAGTTTTGGTTGAACTCAGGAGCTTGGAATGTTTGATAATGAAAAGCGGTCCCAGGAAATGCATTAGCAGCTAAATTATCTTTATGTCCCTAACAGATAATGTGCCACCTATTCCATGTACTCACCTGTTGTTTAAGCCTTTCATTTGACAAGATTTAGAGGTGCTAGTCATGAGGTTATGTAATTTAAAAAAAGCAAAAATAATGAATCATCAAAAGGTTGGCGCACAAAATGTTTTTTGTCTTGGTTGTTTTTATTCAGAACAGAATGTTTTTCTTACATTTAGTGTTGCAGCTAGTTTTGAAAGATCACCCAAAGACACAATACAGCTAAAAACAAAAGTGAAATTACAACAACAACAACATTCCATTTTCAAAGTGAGATAAAATGAACAAAAGAACACAGGAAGATCAAATTGGCATGGCAACGGACAAGGAAGGATGTGGTCATTTAAAAGGATAAAACTATTTTTTTTTTTAAACGATTTTTATTATTATTATTATTATTATGATTATTATTCAATAAAAACCTAAAGATAACAAAATATTGTGTTTAAAAAAGCTTTAAAACTGAAAAATGACTGTGCTTTTCTAATGTTTAAGGAGGAATCATTCCAGAACTGGGAGGCCCTCTCAGAGAAACATCTATCACTTCATTTTTGGCTTGGAGCTCGGGATGGCAAAATCTCTCTGTGAGGACCTGAGTTCTGTCCCCGTGCTGAAAGCCCTAAAAGTTCAGAGTTACAGGCCAGAGAATGGCCATGCAGACTTTTAAAAGTGATTCATAAAATTTTTAATTCACATTCTAAAAGCAACATGAAGCCTACGCAATAAAGCCAGGATTTGGATAATGGGTGTCCTTGAATGTGTGTATTATGTTGTCTTGCTGCTGAATTCTGAACTAGCAGGAGTTGACACACTGCATGTCTGCTTAAACTAGATTACAGAGCGCTGCAATAGTCTAATCGAGAGGAAGTATAAGCATGAATGTGAACCATTAGTAGCAGTGTAGCACATTATCACCTCCTAGTGGATGAAATAAGTTGAGGGTAGTCAGACAATACCGTAGCAAGACGTAGGCTGGTTAACAAACTCCTAACTATAGATGTATCAAAAATTATTCTGTTTTGTGTGTCAAAAAGTGCTTTTGCATCAAGTGCTTGTCTGGCTACCGTTAGACTACTAAGGAATTCTCCCTAAAAAATGTCAGACCGCTGTATATTAATTGTACCATCTGTTGTTACAAGCAAGTCTGTGTTCTGTTAATACAGTCAATACATCAGAAAAATTGGCTAGATGTGATCTTGCCCTGTTGTATTAATATTAATGCCACATGCTGTAATACATATAAAACCTCTCCTAGAATGAGAACAGTATAACAACATGTAGTCAGTCTAGCTATGAAGTCATCAACCTGCCTTGTAACACCTGTATTTGAAGTCTGTATGTTCTTGGATTTTTTATGATAAAGCAATATTTTATATTGGTTTATGAAACACCACAGTCCTACATGTTTGCCAGACCTGGGCCAATTACAATGAGTATTTAAATATTTTTATTTGGAAATGCTAATCTGTGTTTTTTAAATATTTTCATCTAAAATAAAATAAAATGCTTGTATTTGAAAAATTCCAAATGCTATTTGGAAAAGATCAAATACATTGCATTTGATTATTTAGAATACATTCCAATACTCTTTGAAATAATAAATCAATTTAAAACTTCAAATACTATTTTCAAAGTGCAATGTAATAGGGTTACTTAAGGAAAAAAAAAAGAAACTTGTAAACCTGAAACCTCTGGTATTTGAAATTAAACTGTACTCATAGAATAATATAGGTTCTAAGGTTCTTTGTAGTTCTGCTAATATTTTAAGGAACCTCCAAAGAAGTTCTACAAAAAAAGATCTGATAATGATTAAGAAGCAAGGCGAACAGCTGGCAACATATGAAATTAAACAGAAATTTATTCTGCTCTAAGTAGACTCATTTGTTTTAAGAGTGTACTTAAAAACATTTTTCTTTCTTTTTTAATGAGAACTTTTCAAATACTTAATAATTAAACTCAAATTACTCAAATAATTACATACAAAGTACATATAAAATAGGAATTTCTTCTACCTTTAAAAAATGTGAAGTATTTGAAATATTTTCAATACTTTCCATGTTTGGCTGACATTTGAAAATGCTTTTCTGCATTTTCAAAAACTATTTGCAACAAATACTTTGCGACTCCACATTCAGAAGTATGTCAAATAAATGAAATATGCATGTGACGCAGGTCTGCTGTTCGGTCCCGTGTGAGATGCAGGGGCTCACTGTATTCCGTGGATGTGACTCATTCCGTCGCTGCGTTAGCGTTTGGGCCGATGACTCAGCCCGGGGCAGTTCTGTCCCGAAATGACCCCGTGGGTGCAGCCCAAACGCAGCAGGGGAGGCCTGGATGGTCCGAGAGCTCAGCTGGCTCTGGGACCACAGTGATCAGCCTCACACTCCACTTTTAAGTGCAGTTCACTCTAACAACAACACTAGCCTACGTCCGCTATCAGCAGTGACTGGTAACACTCACCCAGAGAGTGTGGTCCAGATTAAGGGTCCCATGCACAATGGTTTTTACAGGTCGCCCTGCCAGATCAGCCCAGGTAATACTTGCTTAACCCCCTTTTTGAGACCGATCTGGAGACCCAGTGTTGCTGGATCATGAGGAGCTTGACTGGCCTAATGGGAAACTGGAAGAGCCACCGGGTTACAGAAAGAACCCAGTCACAAAATAACAGTCGCAAAAACAACCCATTCACAAATGAACAGTCACAGAAAGAACCCAGTCACAAATTAACAGTCACAGAAAGAACCCAGTCTCAAATTAAGTCACAGAAAGAACCCAGTCACAAATTAACAGTCACAGAAAGAACCCAGTCACAAATTAAGTCACAAAAAGAACCCAGTCATGAATTAACAGTCACAAAAAAACCCAATCTCAAATTATCAGTCACAGAAAGAACCTAGTCTCAAATTAACAGTCACAAAAAGAACCCAGTCACAAATTAAGTCACAGAAAGAACCCAGTCACAAATTAAGCCATAATAAGTACCCAGTCCAAATATAGTAAAACAAAAGGAACCCAGTCACAAATTCAACTCAGTCTTGGAGGTGAGACTGTAATTAAGACTTTAATTTACAGCAGATGTTTAGTCCACTCTGGCTTCACATTGGGAGGCGAGACTGTACTCAGCCTTTATGTCACAACAGGATGTGAGACTGCTCAGTATTTACAATGGGATGCAGGAGTCTACTCATGATTTACAATGGGGAAGTGAGACTTCACAATGGGATTTGAGACTGTACTCAGAACCATTTCCCTTGTATCTACATCAGTTTTTGCAGTCTCAAAAAAGGGTACATTGTGTAAAATTTGAGTAGGTTATTGCCTCATTGTTTGAAATACAGGCAATTTTGTTGATTGAGTGCTATGCTTTATTGGAAGAACAGAGTGAAACTTCGGGAATTGTGCAGCAGACATTGTTCTCTTCCAGTAAACCCAGAGCCAGACCCATGGGTCTTCTTCATTTTGACAGGCGGTCTTATGATGTCCATGAATGGACCAATGTCGCTTGAGAACATCATCAAAATATGTGGACACAGGCTCACGGATGGACAAATTTCACTATAGACATCTTGAAAAGATATGCCTACTTTGCATCTCTTGGCTTTCCTTAATAACATTTAATCTGAAGAACTGGCCGGTGCTTTCTGGTAACTGGAGACAGATGTTAGTGAGTTTGTGTGTGTGTGTATGTGTGAAACAGGGGATATTTACATCTTTAAATAAACTTACCCTTGTTGTCTGCTTGTGGATTTTTCCAAGGCTTCTGCAGGGTAGTAGTTGCTCCAGGTTGTGATTCATACTTGGCTACAGTGGTTTGTTCCTCACAGGCATTTGACTAACCTTTGAATGACAAATCTGTTTTTCTTCTCATTGATGTTATTAGTTTCAGTCTTTTGAAGTTGAAGAGGATGTGAGTTATGCTCCTTGTCAGAAAAAAAGAGTGATTTAAACCATAAGACTTTGATTACTTTTCCCAACTCTGAGAGATGCATCATTTGCTTTGAAGTAATCTTTCTTTTGAACTCTTTTTGTTCTCGGTGTACTTTCAATGGATGCCGTACTTCTCCCAGCAATTTAATGCATGGTCATATTTGCTTTCAATCTTTATTTTGTTTTTAGAATTGACCATTACTACAATGTACAGGGTTGCTGTCTTTTGGGAATAAATGTCTACTTGTCTTCTCCTTGCTCTGCTGCCATAGCACCATCCGGTGGTGGTCCTCCTCCAAGAAATACTCCGTTCTCCCTGGAGTCCTTCAGCTTGTTTTCTACAGTCTATGAGCTTAGCTCATATGAAGAAGTGAGTTAGACTCACTCGCCCCGCACCTTCAAACATGTTCAATTTCTATTTTTTTTGTTTTTCAATATTGTATTGCCTGAACGCTGCTATGTATTATATGATAATAACCTTATTTATAAAAGTAAAAGATCCATTTGTAATTTCCTTCAGCGAGAAGCTTTTACATAGTTACACCCCCATTTCAGTAGAGCAAGACTCAGGCCGTGTCCCAAACAGCTAATTCGCCTACTACTGAGCACACATGCTGTGTACTACTTATACTGTATGCTCAATAGTAGACAAGTGAGCTGTTCTAAACATGGCATGAGTGAAGTTGATTTTCTCAGCACTTTTCAAACACTGCTGCCATCTAGTGGTGGTCCTTTTCTTGCATGCAAATACAGCTTCAGTCATGCATGCAAGAGCTAGGGAAGCTACTGATGAGTCAGCAGTCCAGTCTGGAAAAGTGCTAAATTTAATTTGTAATTAATTGTTTGTGTCAATGCAAACACGTATGGCACTGCTATAATCAATGTATTTGTCCACAAATAGAGGGAACAAATACTTGAAGTTGTATAGGATCACTGTTTTGTTTGGATGCTGTTGATATCCCTGCAGTGCGTTTGAAGTTACCAAACTGTTTAGTTCTGATTGCCTGTGCCATAATTTCACTGAATACATATGGCAAAGCTTGTGTTTGGATGGTATCAAAATATCACAGATTTTCTCCTTGTACTGAAACTTTGTGGGTGGGGTTTCATATCTTTAGGAGTGTGGTTTCTCACTGTAGGTTAGTTTATCTGTAGGTGTGGTTTTATTCATTCAAATAATTTTTACTCTGTGGATACGTTCTACTGCTTTCACATCACTTCTTGGTGAACAACACTGACCACTGTCTTGGTCGACATACAGAAATGTATTATGATGATATGCACTAATGAGTTAGTAGTAAGCAGGGAAACAGTGTAAGCAAGGTGCTATCTTCAGGGATCCCTTGGGCGTATTGAGTGATTTGGCATGTTGGAGTTCACGCTCGTACTGCTGGACTGACACAGGCCGTTTAGTGCAAGTGCTGAGGTCCACGCAGATTATAACGGACCTATTATTGTTACAGTGGTAGTTCAATGCTGCTCAATGTGCTGAAAATTTACATTAGAGAAACTCAACAGCAATTTCTCTTTCCAAACATAATGGCGTGGTTACTCACGAACATTCACAGAGCGTAGTTTTTGCATTGTTTCATCGAGAACTACTACTTCCACCAAAGTACAC
Organism: Anguilla rostrata; assembly: GCF_018555375.3. Lineage (NCBI taxonomy): Eukaryota > Metazoa > Chordata > Actinopteri > Anguilliformes > Anguillidae > Anguilla > Anguilla rostrata. The sequence goes on from NC_057947.1 coordinate 4,461,448, forward strand.
CAATGTAAATTGGTGTACTTTGGTAAATAGGCTACTAATTGCACTATGGGGCGACATGGCTCAGGAGGTAAGAACGATTGTCTAGCAGTCGGAGGGTTGCCGGTTCAAAACCGGCCTGGGCGTGTCGAAGTGTCCTTGAGCAAGACACCTAACCCCTAACTGCTCTGGCGAATGAGAGGCATCAATTGTAAAGCGCTTTGGATAAAAGCGCTATATAAATGCAATCCATTTATTTAATTGTATTGGCCTATTTGTCAAGGGCTAATACAATTATGATATTCTTGAATACGAAGTATAACCACAGTATCATAATTGTATTAGCCCTTGATAAATAATTAAAACAGTGCTGTTAGTGCCCTCAGACTTCAGGTCCCCCTGCACTGTATGTTGCTGCTTTGTTTGAAATAAAACCTGCTAGCGTTTACCCTAGTAGTCTAACTAGCTAGTCATTATACTCAGTGCTGGAGCCTATCCCAGCATGCATTGGGCAAGAGGCAGAAATATACCCTGGAGAGATTGCCAATCCATCACAGGTTTAGCCCTGTCCTGATCCGCTTGTATTGAGCCCATGTGAAATCCGATACAGTACATGCAGTAACTACAGCTATGTCACAGGATTTCGATTTTATTTATGTATTTATTTAACCTTTATTTATACAGCTGCAGTCTCATTGAGAGAAAACCTCTTCCTCTAGCGAGACCTGTTTCAAGTAGGCATGAAGACTCCGGTCATGAAAAACATTCAATATTTTTATTCAGGTTTAATCATTGATGAACATTGATCATAAACTCTACTGAAATCTACTGAAAAGGTTTCAAGCAAAATAAACATTAAGAATGTCAATCCATTGTTATTTACAGTCATGAAAGGAAATTAGTTCACTGCAAGAATAATTCCGCATTCTCCCTATCAGTTGCATTCACCCACAGAATATTGCACATTGAAACTAATTGTTTATACAAAGATGCAATAGACAGAAGTAAGATTTCTAAATCATCTACCATGCACTCTATTGCCAGTATAACACTCTTCATATGTTATATTCATATTTTAACCATCAAAAGTACATTGAACATTTACAATATTTACAATGGTCTGGGAATAATTTGGGAATTACTAGTAAATATATTATCTACATTTAAAATATAATTTTGTGTTAAAATATAAAAACATAGATCATGTAAAAAAAAAATAAAAAAAAAGTAAAAACATAGACAAACTGAAACAAACTTAAACTGAACCTCCTAAAAGTCCATTTTCTTATGTACACTTAAAAATTCCCTGACTTTTACAAGATTTAACAATAATTTTTCCCAGCCAAATATTGTACTTAGTATTTTACTGTAAAATTAATGATTCCCTGGATTTTACAAGATTTAACATTAATATTTCACCATTAAATATTGTAATCCGAATTAGTGAGTGCCTGTGTGTGATTGCATGTGTGTGTGAGAGCAAGAGAGAGCGCGAGAGAGTGTGCATGCATGTGAGTGTGAGACTGTAGAAGTGTGTGTGTTTGTGTGTGTGTGTGTGTGTGCATGTGTGGGTGAGAATGTACAGTACTAGCACAATTTATGGAAACCCCCATTTATAAACAGAGATGATTAATGCAATATTTTGCAACAATCTGACTTTTTGAAATAATAGATAATAAGTTTAATAGATATGTAATTAATGCAATATGTAATAAATGTGATATCAACATAAAATTAACATTTAGAAATAATTAGTATTTGTGTTAAATCTGTGTCATACCTACATATTTTAGCAGTCTATTGTATTTTACTGTTGGAAATTTTATCATCCGATTGATCATGTATTTCTTTGTCCAGTATTTTCTACATAAAATGATAATATTTATGCAAAGCAAATTATTTTTTGGCTTTAATACTTGTGCATTTCTAATTACTGATGCCCATTATTTAGCTAATTACTAACACTCCAACGAAAGAAAGGGCATAGATAAATGTTTAGCAAGAGTACTACATTTTTTAAATCACAATGTTTCCAAAATTTGTTCCCGTACTGCATATGTGTGTGTATGTGTATCAGAGAGACATAAACTCTACTCCAGTTGGCGCAGGGACACTGAGGAGTTATACACTCCAAATCCAGCGCAGAGGGGTGTGTGTTCAGTGAAGTGTGTGTGGAATCTGTGCAGTAGGGTCAGCGTGTCAGAGATGCTGTAGAAGGACAGAGTGCCGGCTGGACGGTCCACACACACTCCTACCCTGTACACACACACTCCATCACCATCATCATCACCACACACTCCCTCTCTGCGGTTGGGGGAGGGGGTGCCAGGTAGGTGTGTGCCGTTCTCATTGTGACTCACGGAGTAAGTCTGTTTAACATGCCTCAGGCTCCAAGAGTTTTTATTCCCTCCAAACAAACTGTCAGAGTCCTTTCCTTTCCTGCTGATTCCTTTGTATGCCACTGCTATATAAACCCCTCCTTCCTCAGACACACTGTACTCAGCCTCCCAGTAACAGCGCTCACACACACACTCTCTGCACATAACCTGGTGCCAGTTCTTGAATCTCTCTGGATGATCAGGATATGGCTGCTCCTCTCTCCCCAGTGTGTGGGTCACCTTCCTGTTCCCCTCAGACAGGGACAGTCCTCTGTTCGCCGTGTTTGGATCCAGTGTGAGCTGACAGCCGTCTGCACACCAGAGCCAAAAATGAGATTAATTATCATTATTAATATTCACCTTGTTAGTGAAAAGATAAAAAGCAGTGATAGAACCTGTGCCTTTGTGTGCATGATTGTGTGTTTCAGTTTGTGTGTGTGTGTATATGTGTAAGAGAAATTTTTCTGTAAAGTCACACACGCCCACACACACAGATACAGATACAGACACACACACACACACACACACACACACACACACACAGCACGAAAAGTGTTGTGCGTCAATACAGACTCACATTTCCTGGGTCCTGGTTTGGTCCTGTTCTCTCCTCCATTGTCCACACTTGTAACAGCAGAACAGAGAGTAAGTATGAGTGTGTTGTTGGATATCTAGTTTTATATTATTGCCTTTGATAAAGACAGAGACAGTATAATTTGATATGGCAAAGTTGCTCATAGTCCACACAGTATTCCATGGTTATTAAGTGGCCTGCTCTGTTTGACAGTAGGAATGCTGCCTGCTAACATAAGACCACTTCAATAAGAAAATTTGTCAGCTTTTAAATAAGCCAGCCATGTCTGACCCCCCTTCCACACCTTAACCAATCAGGTCAAGTATCCTCCCCTGATCATTCATAAAGTATGCATGGGCCAGAATAAGATCCATCCCCCTCTTTCAACTATTTAAAATGTGGATCTGTCTTTACTTGAGTGGTTGGCATCTGGGGGCATCTGGACCTTGCAGCTGGCTCTGACATTTCTTGTGTCTTGCATGGGGCATTTCTACATTTTCATCCCTGGTTTTTGGAATATTCTGCTGTATTTTGGTTTTTGAAACATTGGTCTTGTTTTATGGGGATTTTCTTGGAAGACAATGTATGTGTGAGTGTGTGTGGGGTGGCATGTGGAAACACTCTGTACTTACAGAAGTTTGAGTGTGTCCAGTTTAGTAACAGACGGTGCTCTCACTCCTGAGTCTTCTGGGTGATTGTATCTCAGGTCCAGCTCTCTCAGGTGTGTGTGTGTGTGTGTGTGTTTGTGAGCTGCAGTGTGGAAACTCTCTGTACTTACAGCAGTGTGAGTGTGTCCAGTTTAGCAGCAGACAGCGCTCTCACTCCTGAGTCTCCTGGGTGATTGTAGCTCAGGTCCAGCTCTCTCAGGTGTGAGGGGTTTGAACACAGAGCTGAAGCCAGAGAATCACAGCCTCTCTGTGTGACTCTACAGCCTGACATCCTGCAGGGAGAAGGACAAACACACGTTACAGCACAGGGCCATGCATATCAAGCACATGGCAGTGTGTCATGCACCCTCTACAGCTAAATATAACAGGGCTTTGGAATTAATCTTTATCAGATGAACAGGTTCATTTAATTTCAACAGGTTCAGTTCATTTTCTTCATTTTGAGGAATGCATAAATTTTGAAATGTTCTGATTTGATACTTCTCAAAAAGATGTTTAGTCCAAATTTAAATTACATTTAAATTACATTTAATTTAATTACATTAAATTACAAATGGGTGTATGGTATTATTCTAAGAAGAGGAAGAAAAGTAACTTACTGTTTCAGTTCTGTCAAATATTCACACATTCAAAACATTAACATTAGTGTTGTATTTTGTCACATTCAAGCCCTTTTTTGATTTAAGGGGGTTGTGTTAGAACTCACCCCAGTATCTGCAGTTTACAGTGTGGGTCCTCCAGTCCAGCAGAGAGCGCTCTCACTCCTGAATCCTGAAGCTCGTTGTCTCTGAGTTCCAGATCTCTCAGCTCTGAGTGAGGAGCACGTAGGACTGAGGCCAGAACATCACAGCAGCCCTCCGTGAGATTACACCAACCCAACCTGTGGAGAGTCCACACACACACACACACACACACACACACACACAAAGTTAAAATTAACTGCTGATTGTGACACTCATCCTATTTGTATACACATTCCTGCGATGTACACACAGAAGCAGGGAGGGGTTGTATAAATGAGATTCACTAAATATTCCAGTGGTTTTCCTACATATAGAAATCTTTAGCATGTGCCACGGCAAAATATGTGATACCACAGACTCCAGTGAAACCTTACATTCTTTCTTTCTTTTCAGTGATAGAGGAGTAAGAAGAGAGGGATGAGACTAATGTGGACAAAAATAATGCTGGGGGACACAGGAGTAAACAAAGAGAGAACGAGCATAATCAATAATTCTATTCAGTTCAGGTCACTCAGTACAGAACATTACTCACCCCAGTCTCTGTAGTTTACAGTTTGGACTCATCAGTCCAGCACAGAGCAGCTCCACTCCAGAATTTCCCAGGTTATTGTAGCTGAGGTCCAGATGTCTCAAAGGTGAGTTTGGTAACTGGAGAGCTGAGGCCACAATACCACTGGACTTTTCTGTGAGTCCACAGCTGTTCAGTCTGCAAAGAAGGTACAGTATAATAATATTAGATAAAATAAAGCATGTAATATTTGAAATGTAACACTGTTCAGTGATGAAGAGTTAATTGAGATTTTAAAATCAGTGTAGAAGATGTCAGTTTGAGGCTCTCACATTACAAAACTTTGGGCCACAGAACCAGAAATCCTATTGGGCCAAATTCTGACAGATGTAATTCTTACCCAAATAACCCATTTTCTTATATTGTCACTTGTCTTATGTCCTGCTGGACTAAAGTCTGAGGGGATGATTCACAAATGGTCTGTACGTCCTTTGTGACCAGAAAACAGCATTTAAACATTGGTAAACACATGTAAAACATGATTCATAAATCATTGGTAATGGGGCAGAGTAACAATTTGTAAAAAAAAACTTCATTGGATTTGGATACACCCCCTAATATTCATATATTATTCATTATGGATGAATTTTTTGGGGGTATTGTTTCAAAAATATATTTTAAAAATAGCTTGAGTGTTTCACAAATAAGAGATTCACTAATATTTTTGTAACTTACAAATAAGTGGTTCTCAAATAAATGTAATGGATCCACAAATTAGTGCAGCTGGTTCACGAATAAATGTAACTGGCTCACGAATAAAAATAATTGGTTCACAAATATGTTTTAGTTCTAGTTAACATGCTCTATCCAGCAGGTAATGTTATCTTACCTAGCAAGCCAGGGTACGCTACTTAACTTTACCTACCACACAGATTACGTTAGCAAACATTTAATTCTTCCAAGAACTAGCAGTGGAATGATTATCAGTTATCAATAACATTATCAATAATAGCTACGTAGCTACTTCAGTGGCTAAATTTATTGAAGGTAACTTCAACAGCAGAAATTCCAGGTAAATTTGTGTTGAAATTTAGATGCACAGTACCTATCCAGCAGAAACAGTGTGAGCTCAGCCATGATGACAAATTCTTCAGTACAGATCACTACTCACCCCAGTCTCCGGAGTTTACAGTTTTGACTCATCAGTCCAGCACAGAGCAGCTTCACTCCAGAATCTCCCAGGTTGTTGTAGCTGAGGTCCAGATCTCTCAAAGGTGAGTTTGGTAACTGGAGAGCTGAGGCCACAATATCACAGGACTTCTCTGTGAGTTCACAGCTGTTCAGTCTGCAAAGAAGATACAGTATAATAATATTAGATAAAATAAAGCATGTAATATTGGAAATGTAACACTGTGTTCAGTCATGAAGAGTTAACTGAGATGTTATGGTCTGTGATGCTCTGAATAAGATCTCTGTGTGAAATTTTCAAATGGCAAAACTTTTGACCAGAGAATCAGATGTCCTACTGGACCAAATTCTGACAGTTCTACGGATGTAATTCAGACCCAAATAGCCAATTTTTTTCATAGTGTATCTTGTCTTAACACAACAGTTCAGTCTGCAAATAAAGAGTCCATATATTTTTGTATGATTATTGTACAATTAAGAAGTGCAATATAAAACATGAAATGTAACAATGAAAGTGTTCAGTAATGAAGAGTGAAATTGAGAATTTAAAGGTGTATTATGCAGGATTCTTACCTTGAAAATATTATAAAATAATCATCTTAAGGCATATCTATGATGCAATGGCAATCTCTGTCTTTACACACTTTTGCAGAATTCATACACCTTGACCTGTATTTGTTATTCTAAAATGTGGGACTGTTTTTTTTTAATTTTTTAATTAATTAATTTATTTTTTTTATTATAAACCAAATTCTCACTTTCCCAAACATTTTATTGTACTTTATTGTACTATAAGTAATAGAAAGTGGTTCTGCAAATCATCTGCATTATTAATGACATAATACTCACATGGCCTTCCTGCAGATTCTGACTACTGGTAGCAGTCTCTGATGACCTGCTGCTGATGTGTTGTAGGTCTTCAAGTCAAACTCAATCAGGCTCTCCTCTGACATCAGTAACACAAAGGCCAGAGCTGAACATTGGTGTGGTTCCAGCTCTTTATCAGAGAGTGTTCCTGATCTTAGGGAATTTTGGATTTCCTCCACTAGAGAATTGTCATTCAGTTCATTCAGACAGTGGAACAGATTAATGGTCCTCTCTGCTGAAGATTCCTCTCTGATCTTCATCTTAATGTACTTGACTGTTTTCTCAATGCTCTCTGATCTGCTTCCTGTCTGTGTCTGTGGGTCGGGTACAGTTGATTTGCTTCCTGTCCATGGCAGTAATTTTTTAAAGAAAGTAAAAATAGAGTTACTATCAGATCTACTTCTTGTCTGTGGGTCTGATACAGGTGATCTGCTTCCTGTCAGTGTCTGTGGGCCTGGTACAGGTGATCTGCTTCCTGTCAGTGTCTGTGGGCCTGGTACAGGTGATCTGCTTCCTGTTTGTGTCTGTGGGTCTGGTACAGGTGATCTGCTTCCTGTTTGTGTCTGAGGGTCTGGTACAGGTGATCTGCTTCCTGTCTGTGTCAGTGGCTCTGGTACAGGTGATCTGCTTCCTGTCTGTGTCAGTAGCCCTCCTAACAGAGTCTGCGTGTAGTCCAGAGAGAGACCAAGAAGGAATCGGAGGAAAAGATCCAGATGTCCATTCTTACTCTCTAAGGCCTGATCCACTGCACTATTGTGTAACTCGGACAGCTGCACTTTGTCACTGTAAGGTTTTGATTCATCTGCACTGAGTACATTTCTGTTCTCACTTACTAATGAATGAAAGACAAACAAGGCAGCCAGATACTCCTGAATGCTCAGATGCACAAAGCAGTAGACTTTCTGCTGATCTAATCCACATTCCTCTTTAAAGATCTCTGTGCACACCCCAGAGTACACTGAAGCTTCATTTACATCAATACCACTCTCTCTCAGGTCCTCTTCATAGAATATCAGATTGCCCTTTTTCAGCTGTACAAAAGCCAGCTGTCTCAGTTTCAGGATCATTTCTGTATCTGACAGTGATATTTTCTTTCGATTGGTGCCAAGATACTTCTGATTCTTCATATTAGTCTGAATGAGCAGGAAGTGTGTGTACATTTCAGTCAGACTATTGGGCAGATCTCCACTCTCTGTTTCACCCAACATTGTCTCCAGGACAGTAGCAGAAATCCAGCAGAAGACTGGTATGTGACACATGATGTAGAGACTCCTGGATGACTTTATGTGTGAGAGAATTGTGCTGGCCTGGTTATGATCTCTGATTCTCTTTCTGAAATACTCCTCCTTTTGTGGGTCCTTGAACCCTCGTACCTCTGTCACCTGATGGATGCACTCTGGAGGGATTTGATTGGCTGTTGCTGGTCGGGAGGTGATCCAGAGGAGAGCAGAGGGAAGCAGATTCCCCTTAATGAGGTTGGTCAGCAGCACATCTACTGATGATGACTCTGTTATATCACAGCAGATCTCATTGCTTTGGAAATCTAGAGCAAGTCGGCACTCATCCAGACCATCAAAGATAAACACAATTTTGACTTCATCGTTGTCAATGTTTTTAATCTCTTTCAGTTGTGGAAAGTACTGCTGGAGAAGTTGCATCAGACTGAATTCTCTCTCCTTCTTTAGATTCAGATCTCGGAAAGGAAGAGAAAAGATGAAATCAATGTCCTGATTGGCTTTTCCTTCTGCCCAGTCCAGAATGAACTTCTGCACAGAGATGGTTTTCCCAATGCCAGCAATGCCCTTTGTAAGCACAGTTCTGATAGGTTTCTCTTGTCCAGGTAAAGGCTTAAATATGTCATTGCAGGGGATTGCAGTCTCCTGGGTCCTCTGTCTATTTGATATTGCCTCAATATGTCTGATCTCATGTTCAGTATTGACTGCCCCACTTCCCCCCTCTGTGATGTAGAGCTCTGTATAGAGCTCGTTGAGGAGCGTTGGGGGACCCTGCTTCACGAAACCTTCAAATATGCATTCAACCTTCTTCTTCTGATCAATTTTCAGTGCCTGCTGGGCTCTTTTAATAGTTTTTTCTGAAGAAAGGAAATGTAAGAAACAATTATGTATATAAACTTTAGTCATTCAATAACAGATTTCAAGAAACAGTCAACAAATATAATTATGCAGTTAGTTTTCAAAGTATTTTACACACCTCAACCAGTGTGTTACTCATGTCTTGCTGTGGGTTAAACTTCTCTCAGTTTTAATCACCTTTGACAGTATGTTGCCTACCTTTCAATAATAATTTGTCATATATAGAACAAATTGGCAGAAAAAAGTATATACTGTTGCATTTATACAATCAGGATGAAGGGAAAAAACACTGACAATTTGTCAATTCTTCATTTTCATTCCTTTTTTCAGGTGTATGTAGTGGATGTGTCTTTGTGGTACAGTGATTTGAAAAAGAAAGTACACCATCTTTCAATTCTATGGTTTTACATATTAGGACATAACTAACCCTCATTTCATCCACACAAAGTCTTAACGGAAGATAAATCAAACATAATGTCAGATATAACAGATTTTACGTTGTCTTTATTTATTCAAGCAAAAATAAGGCACCATTAGTCTTCTGTGAAAGAGTAAGCATCACTGCCTCATGCTGTACTTTAATTTAAATGTTTTTCTGTACATGTTGTATGTGATGTTTTCAATATGTAAAATTTTCAGTGTCAAATCCAATTATATTAGCGTGAATGCTATAAATCACAACATTGTTCACTGTTAGATTTGTTTGCTAAACACATTCTGCATTCTAATTGACAGACAGTAGCAATGAGAGAACTCTTACTGTGCTGCTCATCTCTCTCCAGTGAGTCAGAGAGATCCTTCTGCTTCATGTTCTTCAGGATATGATGTGTGATCTTCCATGACCCCTCACTACCACAGGCCTCCAACATCTTCTCAGCTATGTACAGGGCCTCAGGATCCTCCTGCCTGCTCTCAGTGCATTCTGGGTAATTATCAATATGACTCTTGAACAATTTCTTCATCTTCATGAACTTATCCAGTGTAGAAGGATCTTCAGATAAACTCGTAAAGCATTCTGGGAAATCCTGGCTAAGATGGCTCAGAAACATTTTCAACTTTTCATCCTTCTTCAGCTTCATCAGAGTGTGCAGTAATGACTGAAATAAACACATGAAGAAGTGTGCTGTATCAGAATGACTGAAATAAATGTTTACATATTGAAACAGAATTTAACAAACAAATATAATTTAAAAATGTGTTTAAATTGTGTTAATAAAAAGTTAGCTTATTTTGTTGGTGTGATGTTACACTGTGGAAGGTTGTGACTAATATCTGGCAGAGGTGCAATATTGAGCACTAATGTACATTATGTATGAATATATCTTAAAGTTGTTACTTATCCAAATGAAAAGGTTCTACCAGAAGAACGTTTAAAAACTACTAAAACAATTAGAATAAATGAGTTATCACACCTGTTTTGGGAATGATCATTTTTCTGAATTCTTCTCTTCTGAACAACTTGACTCCAGTGACCCCTGCATCCTGTGAATAAATCTTGAGACTTAGTTTCCAGTTAAAGTAATTTTCTTACTGCAGCTCTAACTCACAGCACACCTGACTGCAATATAGAACATCACACCTACACCTGAACATGACACAATACACCCCACCTACACCTGAAAATGACATAATACACCGCACTTACACCTGAATGTGACACAATACACCCCACATACACCTGAACGTGACACAATACCCCCCACATACATCAGAAAGTGACATAATACCCCAACCTACACATGAAAGGAATTAAACAGTGTGTAAACCGTGAACCTGTGTAATTACCTTGAATCGCCTGTGGATTCCCCTTTAAAGACAATTGGATCATCCATTGAATGATCACTCTTCATAGACAGGCAGCTGGGTACAGGTGCCCCTGCTCTTTCCTCCTGGACCCTGTGATCAAATCATGGGGACAGAGCTTCCAGTTAAACTCATCCTCTTACTGCAGCTCTAATAAAATGTATTTGTATTGCGCTTTTTATGATGAACTGTCACAAAGACACTTCACAAAGAAACAGAAAACTAATTGGGCCAAACCAGGCCTGAAACCCCAAAAATCAAGGGACTGAGGTACAAACCTCCCTGGTGGGAAGAGAAACACTCAAATGGGTCCTAATGCACCCTACTTGCATATGAAAGGTACCAGTGAGATTGAAGTAGAATTAAATATTAGTGTCAGTATGGACCTGTGTAATTACCTTGAATCACCTGTGAATTCCCCTTTAAAAACAATTGGATCATCCATTGAATGATCACTCTTCATGGACAGACAGCTGGGTACAGGTGACCCTGCTCTTTCATCCTGGACCCTGTGAACAGAACACGGTGACAGAGCTTCCAGTTAAACTCATCCTCTTACTGCAGCTCTCTCACAGCACATGGAGACAGAGCTTCCAGTTAAACTCATCCTCTTACTGCAGCTCTCTCACAGCACATGGAGACAGAGCTTCCAGTTAAACTCATCATCTTACTGCAGCTCTAACTCACAGCACATGGAGACAGAGCTTCCAGTTAAACTCATCCTCTTACTGCAGCTCAAACTCACAGCACATGGAGACAGAGCTTCCAGTTAAACTCATCCTCTTACTGCAGCTCAAACTCACAGCACATCTGAATGTGACATAATACGCCCCACATATGTCCGAATGTGGCATGATACCCCACCTCCAGCTGGGTTCTACCTTTTCTGACACTCTAGGTGAGAAACCTGGGGTGGGACGGGTTGCTGGAGATGAGATAGTAGTTGTGCACCTGTTTGGTGCCCCCCGGACAGAGGGCGCTCTAGGCGACCACTGATGGCATCTATGCCTAGAACCAACCCTGTCCCACCTACATGTGTATGAGACATGATGCATTCCACCTGTACCTGAAAGATGACAGTCAGATATAAAATTAATAAGTAGTGTCAGTATGAACCTGTGTAATTACCTTGAACCACCTGTGAATTCCCCTTTAAAGACAATTGGATCATCCATTGAATGATCACTCTTCATAGACAGGCAGCTGGGTACAGGTACCCCTGCTCTTTCCTCCTGGACCCTGTGATCAAATCATGGAGACATAGCTTCCAGTTAAACTCATCCTCTTACTGCAGCTCTAACTCACAGCACATGGAAACACGTTTCCAGTTAAACTCATCCTGTTACTGCAGCTCTAACTCACAGCACATGGAAACACGTTTCCAGTTAAACTCATCCTGTTACTGCAGCTCTAACTCACAGCACATGGAAACACGTTTCCAGTTAAACTCGTCCTCTTACTGCACTTCTAGCTCACAGCACATTAAATATATGAATTTATACCTATTTCTATCAGGGCTGAGGATTCCTGCTTTGGTTTCTGGCTCCCCAGAGAAATTCATTTTAGAAACAGTGCCTCCTATCTCAGGAGACCGGAACACATCAGATCAGAAAAGGATTCTAACCAACCTGTTAACACACAAAATAACAAAATGATGAACACATGCTTAGACACATAAATACAAACAGATACATATAGACTGCACTAGGGGTTGACCAATATGTTTTGGTTTTTTTCAAGCTGAATGGAAGACAATCCCTGCAGCAGTGCTTCAATATATATATAAAGCCTTCCCAGAAGAGTGGAGGTTGTTATAGCAGCAAAGAGTGGACCAAGTCCATATTAATGCCCATAATTTTGGATGAGATTTTGAATGTCAGGTGCCCGCATACTTTTGGCCATGATATACAAGAGGAAAAATCACCTACTTATCATAGCCTTATATCTTGAGAAATAAATCAGTTTCTTATCTTGAGTTACTGAACTCTGAACTGTTTCTTGTAAACCTCCTCTCAGGAGGAATTATGAATAAGGACATAGGTCAATCTAAGAAAAAATTATAGTAAATCTGAGAAGAGCAGGAGAAGTGTAAGAACATTGTAAGAGCTTATATTGTTACCTTAGTGAGCCATGTGAAGGATTATTTCTAAGGAGCAGAATTTCAGAAGGATGAGAAAATACTCAAAATCTCACAAGGTTTAGAATGGAGCTCATTATTGTCTGGTAGAAGTAAAACTGAAAGAGAAGAGATCTAGTTTTGAATTCTTAAAGAAATAAACCAAAATAAATTGAACGAAAAGCATATAAATCTAACTTAAAACTTTTTAATTACTTCTTGATTCTCGGTGGACAACTAGTGTTCAGGGTGTAAGCTCTTAGCTAAGCCTATTACACCTAAATAAACATTTTATTGTCAGCATTTTCAGCTTTTACTGAATTAAATGCATTAATGCCTCTAAACGTGCAGATTACCAACCCCCTCATACCCCTCCCATCTTTAACATCTCTCCCTTCTCCATCCCACCCCACAACAGGCTACTTACTGCGTTCTGTTATTCCATTTCAGTCCTTCCTTACTCTCATCTGTCCTTAAAATGGTGTTTACTCTTGTAATGCCCACTTAATTGGACTTTGTGATGTACGCAATCTGTTTATTATTTTATTACTGGGTGAAGTGAATGATTGCTTTATTTGTTTGGATAAAATGAATATAGGCCTATCCTAATAGGCTCACCGGTTGTCCCTCTTTGTATGGCATACACTGCCTGGTATGCCATAAAAAGTTTCTGTTTGTTACAGGGGAGTTTTGCCTTCAGACTTGTAATCAGAAAGTGAAGCTGTTCAGTTGTATTCAGGCTGGGTGATTTGACTATGCCACTCAAGATCACTCCCCTTTTCGGCTCTGGAAAAACTCCTTGGTTGCTTTAGCTGTGTGTGGAAATTCTATCAATGGCATGTCACAATGAGTACATTCTGCCCATATTCTATGTTTGATCAGAAACAGGGCCGGCCCTTGGCATAAAGGCTTTACGCGGTTGTTTAGGGCCATAACCGCTAGGGGGGGCCACACGACCACGAGGGGGGGCCACACGATCCAATGTTTATCTGAGGTAAATAACGTAAACTTTTCGTAATTACGTTTCGTAATCCCCTATCGCGGAACTAGCGATATAAATTAAAAATGGAATGGCAACAGAACCAAGAGAATCCCCCCTCCCCCTTTGATAGGATCCAACAGCACCCCTCCCCCCCACCCCGCTCCACAGATTCCAACAACACCTCTCCAAACATCAACCTCACACCGCCCCCGCCCCCCCTGCTCTAACACATCCCACAGAATTGTTTCAGGGCCACCAAAATCCTCGGGCCGACCCTGATCAGAAATCAAAACCGCTTGAGTATACAGCACAAATTAACATTTTGACTTCAACTTGCCAATACGTATGAGTACTGCATATGTATATTTGTTTATCGAGGCCAATAAAAATAAAAAATAAAGATGTTTGATTCTACATAAACACTGTCTAGAATGAACAGAAAGCAGAATACAATTACATCAATTCTGATTTTAAGAATTAGTGTATTAAATATTATCCTACACTGGATGGAACTGAAAGAAAAGGCATTTTTTCACAAAACCACCGATTGAATGGATGATTCAATATTGATGTTGTTTAATAAACAATTACCTCAATTTAATTGAGAAATACAAACGCAAACATTAAATCCATGAATATTAGGGCAGAACTGAAAACGTTTTATCTGGCCCCAGATGGGAATATTTGTGTAAAGGCTGTGACCACTTATAAGACACTCCATTTTAATCGCCATTTTATTGCCAGCTTTTCAGTTTTACTAAATTAAGCGTATTAATACGACTAAACTTGCCCATTCCCAACCCCCTCCCACCTTAAACTTCTCTCCCCTCTCCATCCCACTCCACAACAGCATACTTACTGCGTTCTGTTATTCCATTTCAATTCTTCCCTTTTCTTCTCTGTCTTCAAAATGGTGTTTGCCTTTGAAATGCACTTTTAATTGGACTTTTGGACTACCACAACAACAACACATGATTTTATTACTGGGTGAAGTGAATGATTGCTGTACAGATTTTTTTTTTTTTTTTGGTTATGTTAGGACAACATCATTTATTTCTTCATTCAAATCAGAAAAAATGTGTCTGACCTGTAGTTTTGCTTTATTTTAAATTGCTTTATTTTAAAAATAAAAAGGAATTATCAACTGAATTGTCAACTAATTTGTCATGATTGCACTTTACTGATGGAAAATGTTGGCAAATGTGTCCAAAAGTACACATTTACAGGAATTGTGACAACTTCAGTATGTCATTCAACGATTATGGCTTCACGGGCAGGATTAGAATATTGACAGTTTGGCAGTCAGCTCTACTATATTGAGTGGAATCTGGAATGAAACATCTATGGTGCAGATTATGATCTGGCAAGATAGCTTTCAATTCAAATAAACTGGAACATGCAGCAGTGGAATGGCTCTAACCTGTTAAAGGTGTGGTGTTGTCCTTCTATGATATATTCAATGAGCATTTCTCTGGGAACAAACTGTATGGAACATAGAACTCGGGGCATGTAATGAAGAGATTGACTGGGGAAGGGTTTAGGATAACACTTTCTTTTCATTGAGAAATATTGTTCATCAATTGACTCAATTTAAATGACCTGAATGATACTATCCTGTTGTAGTCTGTATTCCCGGTCACTTGTCTCCCCAGTACTGTCTCTGTGTCTGTGTTCCCTGAGCTGCTTCACTCCCCTGTACTTGTGTGATTTCACTATTCGGGTGGTTCCGGGTTTTCGTGGTTTCCCCCCTTCTTTCCAGTCTCGCTTTACTTTACTTCCTGCTTATTTCTAGTTTTACTAATTTCTACTAATCCCTACTAACTTATAGATTGTAAAGTACTAACCTCACTAATGTACTAACATGTGAATATTACTAATGGACTAACACACACTAGTTTTGGGTTTTTGATAGTTTAGATCACTATACTAATACATTAAACAGTCTCCCCTTTTCCATGCTGCGCTGTAGCTCCGCCCCTTTTCTTTCTAGCCTGCTCTAACGCTGAGTTCTGCAATTGCCTGCACCTGTCTCTTGCTCTAACTGCACCTCTCTCTCTCTGCACGTGTTTTACCTGCTTCACCCAGGCCGTCTATTATCATTGTTGTCTATGTGATTCCAGTCCGCGTTTTGTCAGTCCCCTGTCATTGAATTTGTTTTCCTAATGTTCTTCACCTGGATGTTGTTTGTTACTCCTCCCTCACTCACTTAACCCCTCCTTGATTGTTACCTTCCCCAGTGTATAAATGTCAGTCTTTTCCACCAGCTCAGAGTCAGAACCTTGATCGAATTCATTGTGCCGATTGTTAGTAAGCCTTTGTCTATCGAGATTCCTGCGACACCCCTTTGCCCGACTTCGAGTTTGCCTGCCCCTTTTGGTTTTGTTTGCTTCTGGTTTGACCTTCGCTTTGCCTTGACTTCTCTTTTGCCTGTCCCTTTGTACCTTCGCCATTCTGATCTCCTGGTTTTTGATTTTTTGCCTGTCTTTTCACTATTCTTTTGGAAACTCGATTCGGCACCGTCCTCTCTCTGATTACCTGGCTTCGAACCTAGGACTGATTAAAGACAACGTTTTTTGGATTTCCCTGGTCTGCGTGTGGGTCCTTACTCAGAACATAACAGTATCCTGTGAAATGGACACTATATAATGTTATACCCTGCATTTTGTGTTGTAAAATCCCAATAAACAATTACTTATAAAAAATTATAGCACAGAAATTCCCTGCTGCATGTTTGTAAGCCACATTTTAATGCAATTATGGAAGGACTTCATATTTACACACAGTGAAATGTCCAGTGTTAATTCAGCTCTCACAGTGTACATATGAGTCTAATTGGGACCATATGTACTCTGTAAGTACACTAAACATTTGAATGCAAAAAGCCTTAATGTTAACTGCCGTTATGCATACGGGATTTATTTTACAATATTATCCTTGACCTAAGGGTGGCGCTAATGCTCTGAAAATCTTTTTTTTTAACAGCCGCCTTTTCAATGTAAAACGTGGATATAGGCTACAAACGTAATTGGATAGCTACTTTGCAGATATTTTCGTCATGGGGAATTCAGTTACATAGGTTATGCATAGCTTTGTGATGTAGGCCTAAAATACGTTTAAAGAAGAGTACTGCTTTCAATGCAGCACATTACAGAAACTAAATTTTTTACAAGACTTATTTTATATATTAATTATTTTATATATTGCTTTCGTGTGGGCCGACAGTGAAATGTTCAGTGTTATTTAAACTCTAACAGAGTAGGCTAGCTACACATTAATCCAACTGGGACCATATATAATCTGTAAGAGTTCATTTTACACTTAACATTTTAATTTGTATGGTGTACCTTAATTATTCACACATCCATGAAATAATGTCAGATTTTAAATCACTAGAACTACAGTTGCATTTTTTCGAATTTTACGTATGAATCCAAATAATTTTGCTGTTTTCAAATTGGTTACCAATACATCAATACAAAGCTACAAATTAGGCCGACTTGTTCGTTGCTGCCAGCATGCTGTAAACTTTATTGATTTTTCATTGTTTTCATTGTTGCATGAAAAAAAAGGTTTCCCGACGCACCGCGAAAGAGTGTTCCAAGGAAATGCAACTAAAACGCTAACTGACAACGCCATAACCCTTGTGCCAGTTAACCTTAATAGAGCAAATTAAAAATTAAGTACGTTTATGTGATATGATTATTTGTCATAATATTCTATCACAAAAAACAAAAAGGACTGAAATCGTAACGGTTGCTTCATCTGTTCCTAAACACTATGCAAAATAGTAAGCTGATTGAAAGCGGTTGAAGAAACTGTATTTTTATGGTGCTTTGGGAGTGACAGATTTATCTTAAAACGCATTTCGCGGAGTTGATTCATTTAAAATTTAACAATAACAATAATAAAGTTAATGTATTTATATATGTAAGGGGGCTGTAAGTAGACTATACCCAATAGCGTATACGTTGTTTGAACATTCAAAACTGAACCGAATTTGGTGGCAAAGTAATTGTTGTCAGTTGTCATTTCATACAGTTTATGACGTTATCTGTTGTAAAGCCAGCCATCGGAACACTAAAGGAAATGAAAGTAATTGCCTTCTGGTCAATTTAACCTCGCTGTTTTTGAAAGAGGTTGTCTAAATGAGATTCCTTTCTGTGACGTGTTCCCAGGCCCAGACTCGAGCGCTGATTACTCCTCGGGTTTTTCTATAGCATCGGACGCTGCACTGGGTAGACTAGGCACAAAGAAGTCAGAGAGCATCCTCGAACCTTTTCTCTGCGGGGCAACTGATATTCAAATAACACAAGCTTTCATTTGACTGCTCGGCGACCAAGCTTATTCAGATTGACAATTACCATATTTTTTTCGTATTCTTTTCAAATGTTTTTTCTACAACATGAAATCCAATGTTGTGTTTCTGAAAGCGTATAGTCCTCTAGCTATACGCGCAGCCTTGAATAGCCATCACGCAGGTTTCACAAGCTAATTTGGACATTTAAAGTACACATTTATGGGAGGTTTTGTCACCGTGTCCTGCTGAGCTCCACGTAGGGATGTTAGGCCGGATAAATGATGTTTCGGAAATGAATTAGATAGGCCAATTTAATAAGACACGAATTCCTAACGCGGACTCAGAGGACCTGCGATGTGCCCCCAAATAATAATGAACAATTTGTAAGGATATTTTCACTTGGGCATCAAATTACTCTTCCGAAATATAAAGACCTATGTATTACGTTGGGCTATAGTCTGTAATTGCTTTCACGACTTAATTGTGTAAATAAAAAACGAGTTTTTCTGCATTTCAGATTTTAAAATACAGATATTAAAGACAACAGTGAAAACAGAACAGATCTTCTCATGAAACAACGGAAGCAGCTATTTTCATGTAGGTTTCTTTAATATTTCAGGAAATGAAAATCTTGTGCCATTATATATTTTTTGGTTTTATACAAATAAACGTTCATAATGTGCTGCAATAACGTTTTGACGCTTGTAACATTTTTAGAATTTCAAAACATCTAAGAAAAGAAAATATTTTAAATAGCTGTTTATATAGGCTACGTTATCCACAAAGTGCTTCGAAACAAAACCCTGAATTGCAGGAACCCAAGAGACAACACAATCATAATTAATATTTACAAGAATATGAATAACACTCTCCTCGTTGATATATGTCAAAAAATGAGAATTTACATATTTTCGCATGATGCCTACTCAGAAGTAATTAACTTTGCCACTACGACTGCCCTGAACGGTCTGAAAGACATGCTATCTTTCTCATACAACTCATACCATTCGTAATGCATTTCATACAATCGTTGTGAAAGTTGTAAAAATATATGTATATATTTAATTACGGTGTATTCAGTGTGTTTTTTTTATTTTAAAAGAGTTGCTTTTTCAAATATGAAATATTTTTCAGACACACTTCGCAGCCTTAGCGTCTCACAAATTCCAGACTCGTTTTTAAAAAATAAAGAATGTCATTTAAATGTAATTGTTTGTCAATGCACAAAGTTATTTGCATTTCATAACTATGACTCATATCTTTTATGAGTCGTAACGTTGAGGTCCTTGACCGCAACTCTGGCGTTCACTCCCTCTAAAATGAGTTCCGGAGACTCGGATCTGGGGGTCTCCAAGTTGCTTGTGTCGGTGTCGCTGTCGCTTCCCTTCTTGTCTCCGCCTTCAGCAGTGTGAGTTTTAATGTGCTTGCTCAAATGGTCACTCCTCATGAAGCGTTTGTTACACACGGGACAAGTAAATCTTTTCTCTCCGGTGTGGGTGCGAAGGTGCCTCTGCAGTTCGTCGGATCTCGTGAATCTTTTACCACAAAAAAGCCAGTTACACACAAACGGTCTCTCTCCGGTGTGCCATCTCAAGTGGGCCTTCAGGTGAGACGTTTTACCATAAACTTTACCACAACCCGGGATATGGCAGCTATGCAGTCCCTTCCTCCTGAGGCTGCATCCAGCGGGACCCAGCCGTTCAGCCTCTTGACAGTTTGGACAGTCGCAGGTCGCTCTTCCCGAGTACCTCCTGGAGGACCTTGATGAGCCCGCTAGCCCGGAACTGGCTCCCGAGATCATGGCGCTAGCAGCGGAAGAATCCGTGTATGTGGGGATCACGGGTTTGAATCCTTCTTGTGTCAACAGGTGCTGACTCGTGGACAGAAGATGAGACGCCGTTGGGCTTATCCCAGTAGAGCTGAAGGCGGAGTACGTCAAAGGGGATAAATCAGTGTTATAGCCACTCACTTGAGAGTGAATGGTCTGGGGACTTCCGGAGTGCAAAGAAGTTTGCAGAGTGTTAGCTGGAGTTTGGATCTCAAGCCACGAGCTTGGACTGCTGTGGACATCCCACCAAGGAGACGTCCCGTTTGCAACCTCGGCTGAAATGGTTGAGTGGAAGCCAGATTTGTACCATGATTCATATGGATGCGCCATGCCTACCCGCGGGTATAGGGACTCTGCGGGAGTGTGAACTTGGGCAAGGAAGGCTGACTGTCCCGATTCTGATGATGACACAGTTCCCGAGTTGGAAAACAGGCTGTATTCTGTGGTAAATACAGATGGGGTCGGAGATGTAGAGGCTAAACAAAACGCGCCGCTGCTTGTACCAGAAGTTGCTGTTGATCCAGTCGATCCTCTGCTTGTCGCCACGGCAAACCCTGGAAGGCTGGACCCCAAGTTACAACTGGAAGATCTTTTCCACGGGAGAAAGCCGCCCTTGGCGAAAGCGCTGGAGTCCGGCAGTGTGGTGAGGGGGCTGGTGTTACCAATTTTGTTGCAGGTTGCAGCCAGCATGGCTAAAGGAGTCGTTCCGAAACGTGGTTCTTCCTGTCGAGGGAAACGTTAACATACTTTCTGATTACGGCGCTCACACATTAACCTTATGCACTTTTCAGAAAATTTCTTTAGCTTTTAGCAGTTTAAATACACTGTGCATAACATGCACAAGAGTTATAAATGTTTAACGAACATAATTTGGACAAAAGGCACTAACTATCACCTAGCAGTTCCAAAGGAGTTATAAATTTACCTCGCAATACCTCGAATAATGAAATTATTACTGAACATCGCTTAAAATTATGCTGTAAAACGATCAGTAGGCCTACTACAAACTAAAGAATTCCAGCAAACTCCAGACAGAACGGAAAGCAATTGTGATGCTGAAACATTTTAGACCACCTTTAAAAGCAACATGCGACTTACCCCAAGTATAGACGCAGCCATAGCTATGGGCCGCTTATTTTGAACAGGCTACACCGTGGAGCATCAGCTTCAGTAAAACTGCGCTCCTCTACATTCACGAGACTGATGACACACTGCTCGGAACTAAAACTACCTAATTGTGGACAGCGCGCTCTCTGAAGTAAAAACTGGTCCGAGCGCACAGCCAATAGAAACACTGGAAGTCGGGGAAGCAATAGAGGCTCGGCCAATAAGATGCGAAATGGAGGACCTATTGCGATTCATGTCGATCAATAACTTATTTGCACTCGTCAGTCAACGACCAAACGCCCGTTTTAAAAATGCCCTTTCAATACAAACGCGTATCCGGCAAAATTCCTGTTAAAACCCTTCACTTACTTCGGGAAAGCATTAAACTATGAAAATAAGTTGATAGAGGGTGGGTGGGTTTCAGAACAAGAGAAATTAACATTTAGTGGTATTTTTCATTTTAAATAGCCTAGTTCTCTACTTCAGACATATGTGACACTTTCACATGAAACTACTGCTTCTAGTATAACGCACAAATTGGACTTCGAATTTGTATTTATAAAATATTAGATTCTTTTTAAACGGAATTAGGAAATGTGTTTGATCATGACACACTAATGGCTATTTTCTGATATATGAAACAAATAAATGCAACGTTCAACAATTAGTCATAGCATTTAAAAACATTTCGGAACGGTTTCACGACTCCGATGGCATTCATTTCGGATGTAGCCTATTTTAGTTGCGTCTGACTAAACAAACTGCTTGTTTTGACCTACGCTAACAAACTGAATGAACATCTTCATTTTGAGAAAGAAGCTTTGTGTCGCCGAAGCTTGAAACATTTAGGCGTGACATAATGTAACAATGACCCGCTTTGGAGTGAATCACCATCGCTTAAAAATGTAAGCAATTTTCCAGAGAATGACTTTTACTTAAAGGTGTACATTACAGCATTCAAAACGACCAACTAATGCTTCATTGTGGACACCGAAGGCCGCTAGTAGTCAGTCCAAGTGTAATCAGTGCAAGGTCTCCATCAATGGGGAGGGGAATATAAAAATATAAAACAATTTCTTCAAATCCTAGTCACGGAGCTCAGAAAATTGCTTCATTTCTGCAATCATAGCAATTTCAGTGGAGTGCAATTAGCCCTATTAAATGTCGATTCGCCATAAACAAATTTGATTGAAATGCAAATGAGTAGAAAATGAAAAGAAAGCATTCGTGTATTGGTAAAGGTCCATATCGTATATGAGCTCGTATAGAAAAACATTACAATTGGAAATGTGTTTTCTTGATTAAAATTGGTGTGTGCTTTAAAAAAAAAAACCTGCGTTAGGTCATTTTATTCCGCGCCACTATTAGAATCTTACCGACTAGGTGGCATGAATGTAACATGGGACTTCGTGTACTCTGGTGTTAATTGTATCCGACTCAAATAAGTTATGAATGTAACTGAAACGGCTTATGACGACTGATATACGTCAAATCTGTTTGAAGTAAAAAAAAAAAAAAATCACTGTGCTATGCTAAATATTTTCTGAGTAAATTAGCAAAATCCAAAAACTGTAACAATTATGGCGACTCTATAATTATTATCAATATATTTAACTATACATGAACAAGCATATGTGTCGTATTTGTGTGTAGGCTTGTTTGAAAACGGGCGTCATGAATACATCGATAAACCTGTGGCAAATATAAATGTAAATATTTCAGCTTTTCTGGGTTATTACAATGAATAAGCCCTGTATTCATTCTGCATTTTTAAAGGGCAATTAATTTTGATAGGCCACCTCAGAATCTAAATGAAAAGGTCATAACAAATGTTTCAATGTCCCAAGGCAACGATGAATGCGTTTAGCAATTATGAAATAACGTATGCCTACCACACAGAAGTCTGCAGATGCTATAATCCCAAATTAAAATATTGGATGGACTATAGGTATTTTCATTCTTAATCTGTAAAATATACCGCTACTTTTAAAGAAGGGCCTGTTTTCTAATACAATTACAAATTTGTCTGTGGCACTGTATTTTTACATCCAAGTAAATGACATGATTCTGCATTGAAGAATACAAATAAAAAAATAAAAAATGACATTTTTTTAAAGCTTTGTAGCCATTTTTTGAGTGCAAATCAATTTATTTTCAATTGACGATACGTCCAAGTAAAACAGTACTTTCTGCTGGGAACAATGGATGTGCTTGATTATATAAACTGTTTGTCTACTACAGTATACATGGCTGCCATTTTATGGGAATATGCCAAGAAGATATCTGTAAGCTTATATTTTTGTAGATGCAAATATTTGGCAAAAGGCATTCTCGGGTTCTGTCTCCCCTGGCTTGTGGGGGTGTAGGCCAGGGTATGCCGTGACGCGTTTTGAGATAGATCCTTTGTAAAATGCACTATATTAAACATTGATTGATTGATTGATTGAGTGGGATTTTAACTGTCTAGTTTTGACTTTACGCATTGATTTGCGACATGTTGTTGATGTCAACAAACGCTTGTGGATCTAAAGGAATGGTTTACTGGACAGAAACAGAATAGAATATTCAAATCATTCTTGTCCTGTATGCACACATTGCCTGCCTTCTTTGTAACTGGAAGGAAGCAATCTGCGCTAATATCAGGGCAGACGGCATGCGCTTTATCGCGATAGTAGAACTCCGTTAGTAGTGATGAAAAATCCAACTCAGTTGAAATAACCGAGGCATACCTCAGGATTACGCATAACTCTGGATTAGTTCCTAATTTTCTTAGGTGACAATGTTATTTTCACAAATTAGCCAACGTTTTTGTTGTTTATTCAGGTGAGTGTTTGCGACCATTAGACCATTAGTGTTCCCAGACGAATTTCAAAAACATCTTACTGCGAAGGTGTGGGACATTTTGGATAACATTTACAAACGACATAAATGTCATGACATTAATGTAAAAGTTGTGATTATTATTTTTCTTTATGCATTAACAAGGCCAATCATGACATGACTCATTTCATTGGGGGCAGTTATTCTGCATTGTCTTAACAGTGTCATTGGAAACCCTTTCTATATTTTGTGAAAAATGAACCGACTGAACAATACTAGTGTTATAAGAAGTGAAGAAGTAATTTTAAGACTGAACAATGATGGTAAAATCAAAACGTTTTTGGTTAGCCTATAATACATTTCCTAGAATCATCGTTATAATGCATTTAGAGTAGCCTATATGCACACCTTACAATACAGAGTGCGCATAATTTAGGAGTTTGACACACATAAGGTCATGAATGATTTACAACTGCTTATTAAAGAACATTAAATGCATGAAACTAATCCTTGCAAGCCATTTAGGCTAACAGCCTACAACTGACTGACTTTCAGAAAATTTAAAACACATGGGATCACATAATGCCTGTCATAAACGTGATACGGCTATCATTCGACACAATACAGACAAGACTAGAAACTTATGGAAGGGTTGGGAATAAAACGAGTTATACTGGATGCCGCCGTCATATTACTACGTGTTTCAGTGTCATCTTACGTTTCTAGGTTTACCCAATCAAAAGGCCGCATTATTGAGTTTTCCGGTCTGAAACCTACCGTCCAGTTCTGAGGTCCTTCCGGGCTGTCTCTGCAGAAGCGGGGAGCCGCGTGTACATCATTACAATAGCACATTTTACCACTACTCGGAAAACTAACTATAACTGAAGGTGATTTCAGAATGTTTCCATTGATAAACACATGGTTATTTTGTTAACCGTCCGCATTCGTTATAATCATTTTGAATTGTGCTAAATTTAACGGTTACCGGTGCGCTAGCAGAAAGCTAGCGATCGTTAGCCCCTGGAATGTATTAGTGCTAGCTGGCTAGACTGGATAGCTGCGACACGGGGCCTGTGCGTGACATATGCTCCAGCATTTGTGGCAGATAACCCACACTAATCATTTAATGTGGGTTTTATTTATATATCTAGCTGTATGCGGTACCTCTGTCTTTCTTTACCCTCATAAGATTTCGCTGTCCGATCTTGGCCAGCTAAATATTCTTAGCTAATATCGGGTAGCAAGCTAGCTAGTTAAATAGCTAGGCTATATATAGAACACAGACGGGTCACAGTTTCATCTTTCACGTGTGACAGATGCACCATCTATTTTAAGAATCCGACTGGCTGTGGTGTGTCAAAGCATAAATCTGGTACAGATAGCTAACTAGTTGCAGGCTTGATAAGTTGCTAGCTAGGTGTCCCATGCGTCTTTACCATAACCTGCTAGCTACCCAGCCAGATTGCTACATGCCCAGTTTAAAGCATGGACCTATAGGGCGCTGTCCAATTTATTGTCACTAGCATACTACAGATCGTGTCGTTCCAGTAATATACAAGCATGGCACCTAAAAAGGTCTGATTTTACCAGTTTTCCTTGAGCGAAATGACTAAATAAATATTGTGAACACTAAAATGAAACGTTCTATTTCAGATGGCTCCGAAGAAGGCGGGTGATGGACCAAAGCAGCCTCCTCTGATTGGACGATTTGGGACCTCTTTGAAGATTGGAATTGTTGGATTGCCAAATGTTGGGTATGTTCTTGGTCCTTATCTCAGGTGTTAGACTGAGCTTTAAATTTAGGACCTCATACAGTTGACAGGTTAACAATTAAATAAAGCATTTAAATAATGCAGTCTTTTGTGCAAGGAAAATTTACTCCTGAGTTAAACTGGATTGTATTTCCCTGTATCTCTGCAAATGCATTACCACTGTGCTGCAGTATTACAGGACAGGCACAGTCTTAATATTTGTGTGGCCAGTGCTTAGAATGGGCTGTGAGGTTACCCCAGGTCCCAGGCAGTTAAAACATAGTTCACAATGAAAAAGAGACAGAGGGCTTGGTGTGAAAGTACTATGCAGGGAGAAGCGTCTTTCACACTGTGGGCAGTGAGAGCTCTCCTGCACCTGCTCGGATTTGCACAGCTTAAAGTAGGCAGTATACTACAAATGACGTACTGACTTTTAGAAAAATGACCCCTGGCGCGCACGTGTTGCTGAACACTGGTGTCAGTAGACTCTATACAAACTCCATGTTCCTCGTTTTATGTTACTCCACGCCACTGAGGGGCGCTCAAACTTGTCGTTCATTTGCTTTGCACAATTTAGGATCATTGACACCAGAGAAACTTTGCTCAAACTGTCTCTGTTGACACGCAGCTTCATGGAAATTTCCTGCCAGGAGTTTGAGCACATTTTGATTTAAAATCTTTGTATATTCAATCATAATAGGGACTGACTGGCTTTCTGGTGCTGCTGTTACCTTCAGAGAGACTGACTGGCTTTCTGGTTCTTCTGTTAGCTTCAGTGAGACTGACTGGCTTTCTGGTGCTGTCAGCTTCAGAGGGACTGACTGGCTATCGGTGCTGTTAGCTTCAGAGAGACTGACTGGCTTTCTGGTGCTGTCAGCTTCAGAGGGACTGACTGGCTTTTTGGTGCTGTCAGCTTCAGAGAGACTGACTGGCTTTCTGGTGCTGTCAGCTTCAGAGGGACTGACTGGCTTTTTGGTGCTGTCAGCTTCAGAGGGACTGATTGGCTTGCTGGTGCTGTCAGCTTCAGAGGGACTGATTGGCTTGCTGGTGCTGTCAGCTTCAGAGGGACTGATTGGTTTGCTGGTGCTGTCAGCTTCAGAGGGACTGACTGGCTTTTTGGTGCTGCTAGCTTCAGAGAGACTGACTGGCTTTTTGGTGCTGTCAGCTTCAGAGGGACTGATTGGCTTGCTGGTACTGTCAGCTTCAGAGGGACTGATTGGTTTGCTGGTGCTGTCAGCTTCAGAGGGACTGACTGGCTTTTTGGTGCTGTCAGCTTCAGAGGGATTGACTGGCTTTTTGGTGCTGTCCTTTCTCTGAAAGCAGCTGCCGAAGAGAAGGGAAGACTGATAGCAGAAAGTTGACCACACGCCTGTGTACATGAGACTCCGAGCAGAAGGGTCACACACACACACACACACACACACACACCTGTGTACATGAGACTCCGAGCAGAAGGGTCTCACACACACACACCCACACAAAAACATGCACGCACACACACACACACACACACACCTGTGTACACGAGACTCAGAGCAGTAGGGTCTCACACACACACACCCACACAAAAACATGCACGTGCACACACGCACGCCTGTGTGCATGAGACTCAGAGCAGAAGGGTCTCACACACACACACACACACACACACACACACAAGCCTGTGTGCATGAGACTCAGCAGAAGGGTCTCACACACACACACCCACACAAAAACCTGCACGCACACACGAGACACACACCTGCATACATTAGTCTTCCAGAAATGTTCTGTTTTGATGATAATGCATAGCTGTAACATTGCAAGATCAAGTATGCTAAACTGCACTTGTTTTCTCAGACATCCGGTAATCTACTTTTCTTACTAGCCTAATGCAAAAAAAAAAATGAAATGGTGCACTTACGCTAATTAAGTGATAGCCTGCCCTGCTAATTAGCTACGCATCCATCATATCATTTTACAAAAGTTTCTAATGTTCCTGTTGGTGTATGTGCACATTCAATATGGGAGAATGTCAGCTGTTATGCATCAATACTTCTTTACTTCTTCTTATTTTGAAGTGTTAAAAGTTAGCCAGCATACCAATTTCTTCTTTGTTAAAAGCATTATGTTTGGCGGAACATGGCACGGGTTGGCTGTTGCAAGGTTTACCTTTCCTGTCCTTTCTTAAAATTTCTGATGCTTCTGAAAATTTAGCATCTCTCTCGTCTTGTCTGAAATAAGATCTGTCTTGTTACTCAGCGATTTGCTACGCCGCTGGCTGATTAGTTAGTGTGGATTGTTCATGCAGGCGGCAGTGGATTTCCAACCAGGAAACCTGAAGGAGTAGTGATGAAAGTTGCCTCTTGGCTTTTGTGTCATGGAGCCTTCGGTTTCTGCTTTGAATTTTCCCTGATATTTTCTGTTTCCCATTCATTTGTTTCTCAGAAACAAGATCGATGTTGAATTCTGGACATTTACACATTTCGTTTTCAAATTTACAGAATTTGCTCTCTGTCTTGTAAAATGTTTTTTTTGTCAGTGACTGTATTTGGAATTTTTCATAGAATAGTGTGCGATCCAAAATGTGAACAAATTTATAATTGTCAATATCAAAGTTTTTTTAAGATTGTAATGAAGCCCATAACGTTCTCAGAAGTAATCTTGAAATGAAATAGATTCTTGGGTTGGAGTCATTTTTCATTTGTGTGCTTTTCTCTGGCAGGAAGTCAACCTTCTTTAACGTGCTCACCAAAAGCCAGGCCGCAGCCGAAAACTTCCCCTTCTGCACCATCGACCCCAACGAGAGCCGCGTGCCTGTCCCCGATGAGCGCTACGACTTCCTGTGCGAGTACCACAAGCCCGCCAGGTACGGCACACCTGCCCCCCCCCCCATGCCGCAGGCCTTTCCCATGATAGTTCATTTATCAGAGCCACCATGGCCTCCTTAGCTTTTTGCCTCCAAAGTTGGACAGTACATGCAATTTGGGGCTATGGAGGTCTGCAGCACCAGCTGGGACCCCTTCTCCAGAGGGCAAAGGTCATTCCAACAGGGGGCTGTGGAGAAAACAGCACTGAATTATGGGAATGGCAGAGCTGGAGTTCAGGTGAATGAGTGAGATGGGTGCTGGAGTTCAGGTGAATGAGTGAGATGGTTGCTGGAGTTCAGGTGAATGAGTGAGATGGTTGCTGGAGTTCAGGTGAATGAGTGAGATGGTTGCTGGAGTTCAGGTGAATGAGTGAGATGGTTGATGGAGTTCAGGTGAATGAGTGAGATGGTTGATGGAGTTCAGGTGAATGAGTGAGATGGGTGCTGGAGTTCAGATGAATGAGTGAGATGGTTGCTGGAGTTCAGATGAATGAGTGAGATGGTTGCTGGAGTTCAGATGAATGAGTGAGATGGTTGCTGGAGTTCAGGTGAATGAGTGAGATGGGTGCTGGAGTTCAGGTGAATGCTTGAGATGGTTGTCTCTCTGCAGTAAAGTGCCTGCCTTCCTGAATGTGGTGGACATCGCAGGACTGGTAAAGGGGGCCCACGCAGGACAAGGGCTGGGGAACGCCTTCCTGTCCAATTGTGGCATCGCAGACGGAATATTCCACATGACAAGGTAAGCCTTAACCACGGTCTCACATTAGCTAGCACTGCACGGAATTATTAACTCACATAACAGTACAGTCCACTAGTTACCCAACACTGAGTGACTCTACATTAGCAGTACACTGGCCACTCTGAGTTCAGTGTAACTCAACATAAACAGTACACTGGCCACTGTGGGTTTAGTGTAACTCTACATTAGCAGTACACTGGCCACTCTGGGTTCAGTGTAACTCTACATAAACAGTACACTGGCCACTCTGGGTTCAGTGTAACTCTACATAAACAGTACACTGGCCACTCTGGGTTTAGTGTAACTCTACATAAACATACGCGGGCCACTCTGGGTTCAGTGTAACTCTGCATAAACAGTATACTGGCCACTCTGGGTTTAGTGTAACTCTACATAAACAGTACGCGGGCCACTCTGGGTTCAGTGTAACTCTGCATAAACAGTACACTGGCCACTCTGGGTTCGTTGTAACTCTACAGTAACTGTACGCTGGCCACTCTGGGTTCAGTGTAACTCTACATTAACAGTGCACAATCTGTGACACATCTGGGATATGAAAATGGATGCTGTTCAGGAAGCCTTTTGAAGATTTGTTTGACCACAGATTGTTGCTGTTTGAACCTAATGTTATTTCTTTTCGCAGTTATTCATGGGAAAATCCATACAGCCTGTTTGGTTGGGTCATGTAATATAGCTGTTCTCAGAGCAGGCAGAATCTGGAGCTGCTTAAAAACAGCTGATCTTCACCAGCCGCCATGTTTGGTGCCCTGATTTTCTTCTTTTTGTCACTGTCATTGTGCAGCAATGTAGAGCAGTGCCGCTTGTTTGCAAAATGGTTAAAACAAATTTTTTTGTTTTGGTTTTTCTGCTGAGTAATTGCCTGTCACCGCGTTTAGTCTTATAAGCAAAGTAAATCTTAGAAAATGCGTGTGATCTGTCAGCTCTGTGGCAGTACTGTTGTGTTTTCTGTCCTTCAAAGCAAAAGCGCTGCACGCAAGAATAATTAAAATGGTCGCCAATAAATGGCACCAGCAGTCCTTTTAAATATGGCTGAATTTGCATGCTGACTGCATGCTGCCATTGGCCGTTCCATCGTGTGGAAAGGGCCCTGATTAGCGAGTCTTAGCTGCTTTAGATGTCAACGAAGAGCCGAAATGGAGGGAGGTGCGATGTTAAGCCCTGATTGTTCCCACGTTTCTCTGCTGTGGGGTACCCACTCTGGACAGAGATGTGTGTCATTTGTCTTCCTGGGTCTTTCTGTTCCGGACTAGCTGGGCTCCAGTAACTCGTGGTGTCTGTTAGGGCTGAGGTGTCTACCTAAAGCGTGTTGGGGAGGTGGAGCTATAATGACTGACTGTCTCGTGTGTTACGTCACACACAGCTCTGCATTTTCCGTTTGTGGGGTATGGGTGTGGGCTGTAGGGAATGGGCTGTGCTTACCGTGGCGATATACCACACTGATAATTATGGAATGCATGCTCGATTTGGTAGAAAACATCCAAACTTCGAAGGACGCTTACAGTGGTAATCTCACCATATTATCTGAAATCATATACACCAGGCCCACACTAAATCAGATAGTTTTTTGCATTCACAAAACTGACAACAGCAAGACCTCTCCCCCTACAACCCAATACATGCACTTCGTCCTCCACCTGGAGATTTATCTCACCATCCCCCGTGTCTCTCCTCTCCCAATCTCCCCTCCCACCCACCCCACATCTTCTCGTCTCCACCTGGCTCGTAAACGTACGATTAGCACGATAATATTAACGCTTGAGGAGGAAGTGAACATGCTAAACGAATGCATTTCTGATGGGGCGAAGGCCTCCCCGGCCGGGCCTCCGGTTTTATCTGGCCTGGCGCGGCTCGTCCTCGCCGCGGAGAGCCCTGCACTTAGGGAGTTAACCCAAGATCGGTGCCGCTGACGGATCGATTAAGTACGGGGTGGCGGCCGCCCACTCGCGACCCATCTTTTCAGCAGCTGCGAAGCCCCATTAACATCAGACGCCTCCAAATTGTGTCAGACGTCTCCGTAGCGGTCGAGAGCCTCGACGGCACAAAGGAGCCCTTTCAGCCCGCCGCGGCGGCGCGGTTTCCTCCGCGAAAATGAAAAGCAGGTTCGGCAGAAGGCGCGCGTAATAAGCGGCCTCGCTTGACGGCTTGATGTCATAACCCCCGATGACAGTTTTTGAGCGTAGCGCTTGTTAGCGCAACGAACCCCGCGCTCTGTGCGGCGAGCGTAACACGCGCGTGCAGACTGAGCCGGCTGGAGAAACCTGCTCTCCCGTCCGCGGGGATTTGCATGAAAAGGGCAGCGCTTTAATTTTAGGCGTGCTTCCTGAATTACGGCTTTTCGTCTTGCGTTTTTTCGGCGAATCTCTGGATCGGGCAACATCGTGGCTACTTTTTTGTAAAAGGAACTAGTCTTTAACTTGTCAGTTGGATTTTGTTTTCTGTGAAAGTAGACTCCCAGACAGTTTCATGCTCTGTTATGACTGAGCCTCACATTGTGGGTCGAGGTTTCCTGTGCTGTAGGTTCTAGAACATTCTACTGTTGAGTCTCCAATACGAATCCCTTAGGACATAAGCACCAGCCTTGTTTCCTGTCTAGTCATTCATATCTATATCATTTTTGATTTTAAGAAGAATGTGTGTGCTGAAATGAAGAAAGAAAAGAAAAAATGCAGTTACTCGGATGGAGAACGTTCTGTTGACAGTTAAAACGCACATTTCCAGGCCACTCGTCTTGCTGGTGCTGCACTGGCAGATGCTCTGTGGTTTTACACTTAGATCACTTTGAGCTTGTCAGAGAGAAAAAAAATAGGTTAAATTGGTTTAAAAAAGTTTCACAGTGAAATTGAAATCCTGCACCAATGTGTCCATATTGGAAACGGCATTAAACACTAGCCGCAACAAAACCCAGTGTGTCTGAAGTTACAAAAGTTATAGTTAGAATTACGTTTCCTGTTTCTCCTTCAAAGTTAAGAATTAATCAGATTCTGCTTTGTTAGGCTCTGTTGGACTTCAGGGCACAGTGCTTCATGTCTCTGGACCAGTCTGTCGTATGCTAAGTGTGTTTCAGTGGCGCGCGTGTGTTGTGGAATCTCAGAGTGAAGGTGCTTCAGTGCTGAGCGTGGTCCTGTGTTCGTACAGTCCTTCCTGGTCTTTGGTTAAGCGAATCGCACCTGTGACTGTGCGTGACTGCGGGTCCCCAGTTCCTGATAGCAAACGTGCGCCGGCTGTACATTTTTAAGTGTTTAAAAATGCGTTCCCGCCAGTCACTCTAGATCAAAACGCACGCAAGGAAAATGGATAACGTCCTGAGATTATTCTAAAAGTCATAACGTTTCTGCCGTAGCGTCCGCTTCCTGTTTTTTTTTCATTTTTTGCGGGTTCTGTTGACGCAGTGCCGCGCGGCTCAAGCGGACGCTGACTTGGCGGTGAAATGGAGAGCTTTGTCTGACTCCCCCCCCCCCGGGCGATTAGGCCGAGATGTCCACGGCGCGTTCGGAGATTGAAGGTTTGCTCGCTTTCGAATCGTAATCGTGTCCCGGACGAGCCGTCCGGAGCGGACCACGGAACGCCCCCCGATTCCCCCGCGGCGGGGAGATTGCGGGGGGGAGCTCGACGAAGGGAGAATTACCGGACGGCGATTCTAAGACCTCTCGAAGGGGAGTTGCTATGGAGATCCCGTTCCGGTCGGCGCGGCGATTCGCCCCTGGAAAAAGGCGGGAGGGTCTGAGAGCCGAGCGCGTCGCCGCTAGGCGGCCGTCGGCGGGGAGAGTGACGGCGCTCGTGCAATCAGCGTCGCCGCGGCGACGGTTAGAAGGCCTGAAGCGGTCCGTTCCCCGGACGATGTGGGACGACACTGATGTGCAGGAGACGCCCCCTCTCAGGCTAACTGCAGGGTGGGGGGGGGGGGGGTGAAAAGGGGTTTGAACACCAGTGTTTTTCACGGCTGATGAAATGCAATGCTCACTCCTTCCGTCTCCGCATAGCCTTTCCGCATTGCTTGAGATTTCTGTTCTCTGCCTCAGTAGTCGAGCTGCTCTTTCTGTGTCCAATTAGCAGTCCGCCTTAAATTTGATTCGCTTGATGAAATGTGCTCTTTGAGTATGACAGCGCAGGTAAAATCACCGCATTTTAGTGATGATTGAAGTCTACTGACTGAAATAAATTAAACGGAGAACACATTCTCTCAATTCCAAAAAAATACAATTACAGTTTTGGGTGATAAAAAAATAAAGAAAACATTATAGTATATATGGGAGGTCCTTTTTGGATGGTTACTTTTTTGGGTGACGTTGGATCATATGATTACGGGCTATATATGCCTTGTTGCTAAGAGGCACAGTTCAGCCTGCAGCTGCAGCTTGTTGCTAAGAAGCGCAGTTCAGGGGGGGGCAGCTGCAGCTCGTTACTAAGCGGCACAGTTCAGCGGGGCAACTGCAGCTTGTTGCTAAGAGGTGCCGTTCACAGGGTAGCTACAGCTTGTTGCCCTGTCCCGAGTGTTTCGTTACATTCGTTTGTGCGTGAGCCAGTGATGCCGTGACTGTGGGGTGCAGTCCGGTCTTGTGGGGCCTTTGGGATGCTGATTGTGGGTCCATGCAGAACTGCAGGCCAGGCAGCCAATTAGCCAGCCAGCCAGGCTCTGAAGATCGAGGCCTTTGTTCAGTCAGTAGAGTCTCATCCGCCGGCGGCTCACTCAAGACCCGCAGCGTTTTAAATGAAGCGGTGAAACTGACCGCCGTATTAGACCTGGTCTGTGCCGGGCCGGGCACTTCCTGTTTCCCTCTGCTGCATCAGAGCTCATCAGTGCGCTCTGCTTTTAGCCCTGTCCTGGAGGGTGTAATTACTGTGATTATTACAACCTCTATTTTTGTCTGCTGTTCCTTTTTTTGTTATGGAGAACAGTGCTAATGTACTTAAGATGCGTGGTATCAGTTAAAAAATAAAAAAAAGAAACTATTTGCTTTAGAATTCACATAGTTAGAAAATACATTGTGTTGAGATGAAAGATGACACTTTTCATTGAGAATCGGACAGGAGCAGTTTTATATGTAAATAAAGCTGCAGTGATATTTCATCTTTATTGATTTTGATTGTCTTCTGCTAGTGTGTGTATATATATGTATACGTGTGTGTATGCTTGTTTGTGTGTGTGTGTGTGTGTGTGTGTGTGTGTGTGTGGTGTAGTGTGGCGTGTACGTGCTGTGTGTGTGTGTGTGTCTGTGTGTGTGTGTGTGTGTGTGTGTGTGTGTGTGTTATCAAGCTATTTAATTAGCGTATGAAGGGCTGATGGTGCACAGAGTACCTTGGCTCCGGTGCGGTCCTGATGACTGTCATGGCTGCCGCCGCTGCAGGGGCGTTTGAGGATGAGGACATCATCCACGTGGAGGGGAACGTGGACCCCGTGAGGGACATGGAGATCATCCACGAGGAGCTCCGGCTGAAGGACGAGGAGATGATCGGGCCCATCATCGACAAGCTGGAGAAGACCGCCGTCAGGGGCGGGGACAAGAAGCTCAAACCTGAATACGTGAGTCATGTCCCAGCGTGCCTCCTGCTGCCCCACCTCACGCTGACATCTGGGTCAGCCCCCTGCCGCGCGTCTCCAAACGGGTTGCAAATGTCACCTCCCACCTCCCGCTTTCTTGGTCTGGCAGTGAGACGGATTCAGGGGTTTCTGGGTCTGGCAGTGAGACGGGTTCAGGGGTTTCTGGGTCTGACAGTGAGACGGATTCAGGGGTTTCTGGGTCTGGCAGTGAGACGGATTCAGGGGTTTCTGAGTCTGACAGTGAGAAGGGGTCAGGGGTTTCTGGGTCTGGCAGTGAGACGGATTCAGGGGTTTCTGTGTCTGACAGTGAGACAGGTTCAGGGGTTTCTGAGTCTGACAGTGAGATGGGTTCAGGGGTTTGCTGCTGCAGGAATCATTAATGAAGTCTGTCTCATTCAGCTGCACCCCCCCCCCCCCCAGGCCACAGAGCAGAGCTAATGAAAGGTTTCCACCAGCCTCTGTACTCAAATTGGCCCTCATCTCTCTGTGTCAGGCTGTGAATTCAGTAATGTAAACCAGGGACAGACCTTTCCCACATCCAGGTACTAACCACATAAAAGCTTGGGTTGTATTTGGACACCGTATTTATAGTTATTCTCTGTGGAACAGGATGCATTAACGCTATACATCTGGATTTCTCCTCTACTTCTGCTCATAGCCATTGGAGTGATGAGGCATATTCTATATCATATCACACAATTCCTGAATCACTTGTGTCATCGCCCCAGTGCAATACTACACTCAGACTGACGCAAAGTGTTGCTTTGCCAAACGGGAAAACTCTGCTAACGAAATGCTAGCGAGCTCGAGGACGAGTAAAGACGGTTGCCGCTGACACCGCGTCCAACCCGCTAAGTCCCGACGCGCTCGCTGAGCGCCGTGCTAACGACGAGAGAAACGGGCGCGTTTAAAGATGGCGGGTTTGGGGTTCTCCCCCCCCCCCCCCTGATCCTGACTTCCCGGACAAACGAGGAGGCCCAGCAATCCGGCTCCGTCGCGTCCGGGACGACCCGAGAGCTCGTTAAGCTAACGAGCCGGGCCGCTTCCCCCACCGGGCCGCCGCCGGCTGGACCCCCACCCCCCCTCCCCCCCCCACCCCCCGCCCTCAGCCGAGCAGCCGGCGAGCCATTCAGGCCCGAGCAGGTGGCCGACGCCCGTAATTGCCCAGCAATTTCGGGCCGTGAATAAAAACGATCCGCGTTAGCGGTGAAAGGGTGCGTGCGTGTCGCGCCAGAGGGGAAAGCCTTTTAGAGTTAAAGAATGGCGCCTATCAAAGGCCGCGCAGGGGGGGGGAGCCCCTCGTTCTACAGGAAGCTAATTTCGCTGTTTTACATGATCGGAGATTAATTTCAGCGGGGGGTGGGTTTGGGGGGAGAAAGGTCGTTGTGGAGAGCATCCTTCATGCTGAGGAAGTGTTTGTTTAAACCCGCGTGGGTATGGATGTCTGACCGTTTTTCCCCCAGTTAGTCTTTTATAATCGCTATCTACTCTTACTGTTGTTTGCGGTTATATTGGGTTCCAGCGTGTTTAGTTTGAAGCTTGCGTCATGTGCGCCGTGCTTCGCAGGTTTGAACTCGCAGTGGACGCCGCTTTTGTCAGTGACTCTGGGCCTTTAGTGAGCCGCGTTAATGAGCAGATGTTTTGAGCCTCACGTCTGAGACCCCCACCCCCCACCCCTTCGACACTCACCACCACCCCCCCGACCCCCCCGACAGATTCGCCGCTCGATTTCCCCACTTCAGTGTCTGAGGGCGGTAAGGTGCAGAAGCTGATCGGATAGAAAAACGTCCCTCTCGTTACTGTAGACCTTCTCCTCTCTCTGAACCTCACAGAACTGAGCTGTTGCCCTTAAAACACTGTTTACAATAAAGGTTATGCACCATTCCCCACAAGACATTTGCTTCTGATTTTTTTAGAAGGGTTGTGGGGGGTGGTTGGGGGTCGTCCTCTGAGTCCTCCCGTTTGATATGCTCTTTTTGGCATCAGGATACCCTCCAATCTAGGCAGTAATTACCCAGCGTCCCGCGGGGTTCATATTGTCTTCCCTTCTCTTTTCCTCCTGTAATGAATTCTTTTCCTTTGTGTCTAACCTCCAAACAGGACATAATGCTGAAAATCAAGAGCTGGGTGAACGACGAAAAGAAGCACGTCCGCTACTTCCACGACTGGAACGACAAAGAGGTATGGGGGGGGGGGGGGGCGGGCGGGGGGGGGTTATAAACGCAGTCGAAGGCGGGCCTTTACGCCCAGGCCGCGCCCGACTGGGCCTCTGCCTTCTCCCGCGCTTTCGGGCCGTGCGAATCGCCACTCGACGCGCATGCCGGAATGCGCTCAGCGTCGCTGCGTTTATCGTCTCTCCTGCACTGATAGCGGTGTTCCTGCTTTAGAGATTCAGATTCCCCGCCGTGCCCAGCCTCGGCTAACGCTATTGCTAATGCTAATGCTAACGCTAATGCTAGTGCTAGTGCTGATTCGCACTCGGCTCTGTCTCTTCCCGCGGTCACAGTTCGGACAGTTTTCGCATCTGGCTCTCCTTGCAGTCGAGTGCGAACAGATCGTCCTGACGTCCAAGCCCTGATTACCGAAATTCTGAAAAAGACTACTCAGAAAAAGAATCAAGTGTTGATGAAGGAAGTGATACGGCCGTTAAATCTGCTACGTCTGCTAGACTTATTTGTATGCACTGAATAGAACACACGCATGTGTGAGTTGAAGTAGTGATTGCAATTGTGCACACGGGGTTGTGTTTGTGGTTTGCATTAAGATTTTAGTAGTGGGTTGCAATTGTACACACTGCGTGTTGTGGTTGAGTAGTGGGTTGCAATTGTACACACTGTGTGTTGTGGTTGAGTAGTGGGTTGCAATTGTACACACTGCATGTTGTGGTTGAGTAGTGGGTTGCAATTGTACACACTGTGTGTGTGTGAGTAGTGGTTGATTGAGTGGTCGAGTGTTGCAATTGTACACCTGTGTTGTGGTTGAGTAGTGGGTTGCAATTGTACACACTGTTTTGGTTGGTAGTGTGCATTGTAACTGCTGTTGGTGATAGCTAATTGTACACACTGCGTGTTGTGTGAGTAGTGGGTTGATGTGCCACTGCGTTTGTGATACATTGATTGTACACACCATAGGGGGCGTGTACTGTGTGTGCTAAGGCAGCAGGTTTTGGCATGTGAAATTGTACACAGTGCATTGTTGAGCAATCCTGAATACTGTGTCATGCTCAGTATTGGATGCAGTTTTCTAAAGAGGGGGCCCTGTTGCTGTTGGCTGAATAAATCTACAGACAGGCCCAAGCACAGGGTCCATTCAGCCCCCAGCTGTGACACGAAACCATGCCCTGGAGTTACTGCCCCCCCCCCCAGATGCATTGAGCACTTAAGAGCACACGGTCTTAATTTTCATTCAGACATTTCTCTTTCCTGTAAGATGTCAGAGAGGAACAAGGCTTTAAACCCATAAAAAATAAACATTCATAGACTGAAAGTGGCGATTAATATCACATGGGCCAAGCCAATAAACAACAAGCAGGCTGTATTTAAAATCCATGCTGTCTTCCTTTGAGACTTGGTATCTTGGAATCTGGAGTAGAGGTCTTCACAGGACCAGAGGTACTGTAGGACCCCAGACCCTGGCAGATTTGGGTACACAGCTCTGACTCGGCAGCGAGTCGGACCTGAAGTAATTACACATTACAGAACAACGCAGTGATCACTCTCACGAGCACTGACAGGACAGGGAGGTTTGCGGGGTCAGTGCTGACCTTTCACATGCACTGACAGGATTGGGTGGTTTAGTGGGGATAATACTGCCTTCTTATGGGCACTGACAAGAGAGGGTGTTTTAGCGAGGTCAGTTCTGACATTTCATGAGCACTGACAGGAGCGGGAGGTTTAGTGGGGTCAGTAATGACTTCTCATGGGCACTGACAGGATGGGGTTAGTGGGATAGTATTGACCTCTGGGCTGACAGAGGGGTGTTTAGCGGTCAGTCCTGACATTCATGGCACTGACAGGAGTGGGAGGTTTAGTGGGGTCAGTACTGCCTGCCCTGCCTCCTCTCCTCCCAAGAGCATCAGGGGCGCTTACCAATTCTTTCGTAACAGTTTACACCCTGCTGAGTGACTTTTGGCTCCTCAGTGTTTTGCACTTCTGACTGTTTGTTCGGAATGACAGGGATGTCTGGGCCGCCTGCCTCGCAGCTGTGGGAGGACCGACACAATAAAGCTCCCGTAAATCAGCGAAACGTGTCATTAGAGGATTTAAAAACATTTTCTGTTTTTTCCTGCGATTCCTTCCTCCTGATTGATTTGTTCCAGATCTTTGTTTTTTTTTTTTTTTTTTTGTTTTTTTTGTCAACGGCGCCGATCTCGGCCAATAACAGCCGTCCCCCGGGCTCGGCGTAGACCGGCGCCGACATCAAAGCGCGCGTTCGCCGCGACGAGTCACCCCACCCCCCCCCCACCCCCCACCCCCGCCACCCCCTCAGTCAGGGAGCAGCTCACACACCTGCACGCAGACGATCACAGGTAGACCTTCCCGGCCTCTAATTGCGGAATAAATGCCGCCCTCGGCCCAGTAATCGCAGGCGGTCTGTCGCCGTGACGCCAAGGCCGCCATTTCGCCGTCGCCAGACTCCCCCCCGCGTTTCCTCCAGAGCGGTTCGGGATGATGACACGGTCGGGCTATTAAAAGCAAACAGAGAGACACATTCGCCCTCGGGCTTTTAAACGTAAAGAGGGATAAACAGACCGATTAAAACGAGGAAAACAAGTCCAAGTGGCATCCAAAAACTGCGCCGTCCTTATTAGTGATCGTACTTAGACAAGTTTACGTGAAACGAACTTTGGTGTGAAGCGGTGTTTTGTCGGTATTAGTCAACATCTTGTTGACGTGTAAACGCCTTTCCCAAACACAGATGCGTTTGAGTGAGGCGGTTTGAATTTGAATTTCTGTTTGCGTTTGTTAACTGCTGTTCGGTCTTCTGTGAACAGTTCTGCTGTTACCTCAGACCGCATACTGCAGGGAACTGCACTCACCCAACCCCAGCTCGTTAAAAAACCTCGTTTTTAACGATCACTGGTATCGGTGTAATGAGACATACCTTTCAGAGATCAGAGAAGAGAAAGAAGGCACTTCTGTCTTCAGGTGCTCTTTTGGGTGACGCCAGGTGTGTAATTCCAGGTAGCGTGTGTGTGCGTGCGTGCGTGCGTGTTTGTGTGCGTGTGTGCGTGCCTGTGTGCGCTTGCATGTTTGCATGCGAGCTGACTCTGTGCCCATTTGGATTTTATTGTAATTGCTGTAGAGAGATCAAAGCTGCGCTGCACTGATGTTACTGAAAAACCACATTTCTTTGTGCAGAGCCCCCCCCCCCCTGCCCCAGCAGGCCCCCGGCTGCCCCCTGCACATGCCCGCTCATAAACACAGACTGAGGAAGTGTTTGTCATGTCTTTATGAGGCAAGCGCTGTGGGACTGCGAACAGAGTCTCCTGACAGACTGGCGAGGGATAGGCTGTCCCCCCCCTTTTTCCTGGGCCAGGCTTTTTATTTAGTCAGCATTAGTGTCACAGTGTGTGACACAGCGCATGTGTCACAGTGATTTAGTGGAGTGTT
This sequence comes from Anguilla rostrata, assembly GCF_018555375.3. Taxonomy (NCBI): domain Eukaryota; kingdom Metazoa; phylum Chordata; class Actinopteri; order Anguilliformes; family Anguillidae; genus Anguilla; species Anguilla rostrata. The sequence goes on from NC_057947.1 coordinate 4,501,906, forward strand.
TAGGAAATACAGAAAGAACAGTCGCACTCTTATCTTCCCTTCCAGTAGGAAGTGCCGAAAGAGTGACCTTTTTTAACTATGTGGCTGGCGGTTAATGTTTCGATCCGCTGGGCTCAAGTTGCACACGCTCGCTCTCACTCACAGCGCTCACCTACACACATTGCACGCTCACATGCACACGCACATGCTTGTGAATCCAAAATAATCGTGCTGTGTCCTACTGCTCCTGACATTTTCCATGTCAATTCTGGATCTACCTTTGCTTTTTCTGTAAGATATAGGCCAAGCTCAGTAATCACAAAGGGCCTGGTAGGCCAAGTGCATCTCTACAGTTTGTTACAGTTGGCCATGTTACAGTTCCAAAAAGAGCCTACAGATTTCTGGAAAAAAAGTCTTGTGGACAGAAGAAACCAAGATTCAGTTGTATCAAAGTATGGAGGCCATCCGTGAAACGTGGTGGGGGTGTTATGGTTTGGGCATGCATGGCTGCCGCAGGTACTGGCTCTCTTGTGTTCAGTGATGATGTACCTGCTGATAGCAGCAGCAGAATTAAATCTCAAGTGTACAGAAACATCTTATCTGCTCCGGTTCAGCCAAATGCCTCCGAATTCATTGGTTGGCGCTTCGTACTACCGCAAAACAGAGATCCCAGGCATACTGCTAAAGGACCAGTTTAACCACATATTTCCATAGTTCAGTCTGAGTTGTGATGTTGTTTGGCAACAGAATGCTAATGTGAGAGTGGGAGCCCTGTAGCCAGCCAGCTTTGATATGTTTACTAAATGACTTTGCTGTGGCCTGATGTGGCTTTGGATGCGTGTTACGGGAGTGACTGGGACTGTTATGAATGGAGAGACAGTGAGAGAGCAGGACTGAACCCCCCCCCCACTGCTTTCAGTCTAAGTCTCGATCTCTGCGCTCCCTCGGACAGCCCGACACAGATACTGGCTCACTCGGACAGCCCGGCGCTGGACGAGGATAAATATTCCACGCGGAGCGTGTTAAGCCGTCGCTGAGCGACGGCATTTAGGAAGCGGCTGAGACGGAGAAATTTGGCGGGAATCCCGCCGCTCCGCGCTCTGCCTGCCGCTGTCACATGCGCCACAGGTGTTACAGGCGCCACAGGTGTCACAGGCGTTACAGGCGTCACATGCGTCACAGGCGTTACAGGCGCCACAGGTGTCACAGGCGTTACAGGTGTCACAGGCGTTACAGGCGCCACAGGCGTCACAGGCGTTACAGGCGCCACAGGCGTCACAGGCGCCACAGGTGTCACAGGCGTTACAGGCGCCACAGGTGTCACAGGCGTTACAGGCGTTACAGGCGCCACAGGTATCACAGGCGTTACAGGCGCCACAGGCGTTACAGGCGCCACAGGCGTTACAGGCGCCACAGGCGTCACAGGCGTCACAGGTGTCACAGGCGTTACAGGCGCCACAGGCGTTACAGGCGCCACAGGCGTTACAGGCGCCACAGGCGTTACAGGCGCCACAGGTGTCACAGGCGCCACAGGTGTCACAGGCGTTACAGGCGCCACAGGTGTCACAGGCGTTACAGGCGCCACAGGCGTCACAGGCGTTACAGGCGCCACAGGCGCACAGGTGTTACAGGCGCCACAGGTGTTACAGGCGTGCACAGGTGTCACAGGCGTTACAGGCGCCACAGGTGTCACAGGCGCTACAGGCGTTACAGGCGCCACAGGTGTCACAGGCATTACAGGTGCCACAGGTGTCACAGGCATTACAGGCGTTACAGGCGTCACAGGTGTTACAGGCGCCACAGGTGTCACAGGCGTTACAGGCGTTACAGGTGTCACAGGTGTTACAGGCGTTACAGGCGCCACAGGTGTCACAGGCGTTACAGGCGTCACAGGTGTCACAGGCGCGTTACAGGCGCACAGGCGTTACAGGCGTCACAGGCGTCACAGGCGTCACAGGCGTTACAGGAGTCACAGGTGTCACAGGCGTTACAGGAGTCACAGGAGTCACAGGTGTTACAGGCGTCACAGGTGTCACAGGCGCCACAGGCGTTACAGGCGTTACAGGTGTCACAGGCGTTACAGGAGTCACAGGAGTCACAGGTGTTACAGGCGTCACAGGTGTCACAGGCGCCACAGGCGTTACAGGCGTTACAGATGTCACAGGCGTTACAGGCGCCACAGGTGTTACAGATGTCACAGGCGTTACAGGCGCCACAGGAGTCACAGGCGTTACAGGCGCCACAGGTGTCACAGGCGTTACAGGCGTCACAGGAGTCACAGGCGTTACAGGTGCCACAGGTGTCACAGGCGTCACAGGCGTTACAGGCGCCATAGACGCCACAGGCGCCACAGGCGTCACAGGTGTCACAGGCGTTACAGGCGCCACAGCCGTCACAGGGCTGACGGCTTTTTATCTAGCGACTGTGGTGAGGGACTGCGGAGAGCGACCGCAAGCGCAGCTGCTCTGCGTTAGAATTTTCATCTTTGGTGCTTTTTTGCAAGCCAAAAAAAAGCAAGCCATTATACAAACACAAAAATTCTTTCCTCTTCTTTAAAAAAAAAAAAAGTGTTTTTTTATGATAATTTTCATTTGTTAGCTTGATGTTTTTGCTCTTTGGTTTGGTGCTCCTTTTATGTTCTGTTTTGTAGTTTTTATTCAGGTTGTCTTTCAGCATCATTGGGACCAAGCGGGATGAGAATAAATGATTCACTGTCAAAGCAGAGAGACTGATGGAGCTATAGTCAAAGTCTGATATTTCATCCAATGAAAAATAAAAAGTATAATTTTTTTATTGTATGAAATATCAGACACAATTCTGACACTGTTATTTGTCAGATTTCTCTGTTTGTTCTTGCAAGACAGAGCAGTAGCAACGTCCCTCATGGCAAAAATTCAGTGAAGGGTTCTGTAGTTTTGGGTAGCAATTCAAGCACCACAAATGCCTGTTTCTGTTCCTTGGGCTGTTTCAGGTTTTTAATTTGAATATTAATTAGCGTAAATAATGTCCCTATCAACCTTAATCACATTAAACCGTGGTTAACATTGACGTTTTCTACTTAATATGCAAAAATTCCCATTAGATTTGCAGTGAAGGCAGTTGAAATTCCATTAAAGGAAGAATCAAAATTTCAGGCTTCATTTGCTGAAAGAAGGAAGTAGTCTGGACTGGAGAGTGCTGACTCTTTCTGTTAGCAGAGCAGAGTGACTGCTCTCAGTTCACAAGCTCACATTGCTGTTGTGCTTAGCTAATAGCGCTGTACTGCGAGTCTTCTGTACCATTTATCTGATTTTACTTACAGTGACAGACATCATTTTCTGATGCATACAGGTAGTTCTGTAATGACTGAAAGAAAAAAGACGATTCTGTAATCTCTGTCATGCACTTCTGAATGTCACATTTAATTTATTTTGGGGGAAGTGATTATATTAGTATTTGTAGTGCAAAGTGTGAGTTAGCTTACATTACATTGATTTGGCAGGCGCTTCTGTTTCCACTGTAAAGGGTCTTTGTGACAGTGTAAAGTCCTTGCTTCCTTGCTTTGCTCAGGTTGACAGTCCTGCTGTATGAAGTGCCGTAGGAACATTTTATTTTGGCTGATGTCAGGGTTCCCGCTGCTGCTTCCTGTTAAAAAAGCCCTCAGAAGAGCTTTGCAATGAGGAAGAAAGTTGTGAGACTCCACAGGTCCAATGATAACTAAAGAAAGCGATCAGCTGACCCATGAGGTCCCTTAAATTTACTGCTGAACACTTGAGAATGAGCCATTTACAGTCCAGCCGGTTACACTGGCTGCTCCAGCTCTGTCTGTAATGGGTCTGGTTATGGACACGAGTAACTCCCAGTAACAGAGAGAAGCTGGCAGAGTCGCACGCGGAGGAGTACAGCTTGTGTGCGCGCGCGGCTGGCCCAGAGGCGGGGCTGACCTGTGCTTCTGTCCGCAGGCTGGTGAAGATTAAGGAGTGGGTGGACAGCCACGACCCCGGGGCGCTGGTGATCCCCTTCAGCGGCGGGCTGGAGAGCAAGCTGCTGGACATGAGCGAGGAGGAAAAGACCAAGTACTGCGAGGAGCACAAGACGCAGAGGTTCACTAGCGTTCCCTCTCCCTGACCTTCATTAGCGTCCCCTGATCTTCATTAGCGTTCCCTCTCCCTGATCTTCATTAGCGTTCCCTGATCTTCATTAGCGTTCCCTCTCTCTGATCTTCATTAGCAGTCCCTCTCCCTGATCTTCATTAGCGTCCCCTGATCTTCATTAGCGTTCCCTCTCCCTGATCTTCATTAGCATTCCCTCTCCCTGATCTTCATTAGCGTTCCCTCTCCCTGATCTTCATTAGCGTTCCCTGATCTTCATTAGCGTTCCCTCTCCCTGATCTTCATTAGCGTCCCCTGATCTTCATTAGCGTTCCCTCTCCCTGATCTTCATTAGCGTTCCCTCTCCCTGATCTTCATTAGTGTTCCCTGATCTTCATTAGCGTTCCCTCTCCCTGATCTTCATTAGCGTTCCCTGATCTTCATTAGCATTCCCTCTCCCTGATCTTCATTAGCATTCCCTCCCCTGATCTTCATTAGCATTCCCTCCCCCTGATCTTCATTAGCGTTCCCTCTCCCTGATCTTCATTAGTGTTCCCTGATCTTCATTAGCATTCCCTCTCCCAGATCTTCATTAGCATTCCCTCTCTCTGATCTTCATTAGCATTCCCTCCCCTGACCTTCATTAGCATTCCCTCCCCCTGACCTTCGTTAGCATTCCCTCCCCCTGATCTTCATTATTGTTCCCTCTCCCTGATCTTCATTATTGTTCCCTCTCCCTGATCTTCATTAGCGTTCCCTCTCCCTGATCTTCATTAGCATTCCCTCCCCCTGATCTTCATTAGCATTCCCTCTACCTGATCTTCATTATTGTTCCCTCTCCCTGATCTTCATTATTGTTCCCTCTCCCTGATCTTCATTAGCATTCCCTCTCCCTGATCTTCATTAGTGTTCCCTGATATTCATTAGCGTTCCCTCCCCCTGACCTTCATTACCATTCCCTCTCTCTGATCTTCATTATCAGCTGATTCTCACACTCCTTTATTGGCTTGAGCTTATAGAACAATAAATGGCAGGGTAATCACCATGATAAAGAAAGGAGTGCGTGTATGTTTGTGCATGAGTGTGTGTTATTGTGTGCGCGCGCCCCTGCGTGCGTGTGTGTGACCCTTTTGTGACCGTGACGCTGCTCTGTGTTGGTGACAGCGTGCTGACTAAGATCATCAAGAGCGGCTACGGAGCCCTGCAGCTGGAGTACTTCTTCACGGCGGGTCCGGATGAGGTGCGCGCCTGGACCGTCAGGGTACGTCACGCCCCGCCCCTCCGTGCCCCGCCCACCTCTGCCCCACCTCTCTCCGCCTCCCCCAGATAGCACCCGGTCCCCACCCTGCTACAGCAGCGCTCAGCGCTCTCTTTACTCGCGGGGGGGGGTCTGCGGTGTGTGGCCGCTGTCTGTCTGTGGTGAGACTGAAGGGGCTTCCCCCCCCGTCCTCACCTTTACCAGAGTCTCTGCAGTTTACCACCCCCGTTCGGCGCTGTCTCTGCATGCCTGCGCGCGCACGTGTGGGTGCGTGTGTGGGTGTGTGTGTTTGCGCCCTGCGTCCCACACCGCCCGCTGTGGTCACTCACTGTTCGCTCTCCTCTCCTCTCTGCAGAAAGGCACGAAGGCTCCTCAGGCTGCTGGGAAGATCCACACGGACTTTGAGAAGGGCTTCATAATGGCCGAAGTGATGAAGTACAGTGATTTTAAAGAGGAAGGCAGCGAGGGCGCCGTCAAGGTCAGGAGTTGGGTTGCGAGCTGGGCGTCAGTGTTATAAACGCTTCACCTTTTCTCAGGTGGAGAAATGACTTTACACACACATCCTGCTACCACACCTGAGAAGCCACCATTACCATTGCACCTCCTGACTATAACAGGATGTGAAATTTTTAAACCTGAAATAAACTGCTTTGTTTCCAAAGCATCTGTATAAAGCAGTGACAGGTTTCCTAAGTATCTGTGTAACCCAGCGATACGTCCACAGAGGAGACGGGTGACTGGGGTCTGTAAAGAGGGTTGCAGTGAAATCATCACTCGGTTGTCGTGGTAACTTCAGCTTAAAACACTTTCCAATGTGACCCACGAGCCACAAACATGAAAACAATCAGACTCACTGTTCATACAGCTGGGTGTAGTTTTTTTTCTCCCTCTATAGACCTCGGTGGTTTAGATAATCAGTTTTGAGTATCGGAACAAAGCAGAGGTGAGACTAGCTTGAACCTGATAATTTAGTGTGACTGGCAGTTCCAGTGCCAGGCCGTACGCGGGTGATTCATGCATAATTGCGCCGGGGCCTTTGACCCTGATTAGAGCTACACGAACAGAGAACCTGACACACCCCCGAGAGGGAGCTTCGCAGGCCTGCGTCACCATGGAAACCTCCTCAGTTCTCACAGACGGCGCCACCTTCAGGTCGCACCGTGGCTTTGCTCCGTTTTGGACAGGCTGCTTGTTCTGAGTAAGATTTGAGGAAGTACAATTTACACGGTCTTGGTTTTCGGTTAATTTAACAAAATAAACGATTAAATTTAAGCTGCAGGAATAGGGGTGGGTCATTTTCACGATTTTCTTGAAACTGTGACAGGCTCTGCCTCTGATGTAATCCTGAATTTTAATTTGAATTAGATCTGGAAGAAAAAAAAACAAAGAAGAAAGAAAATAAAATGGAGGTCGTTGCTGTGAGTGTTACTCGAGACACAAAATGCAGGAAACAGTTCTGTTGGCAGCTGAAACTGCAGCCTGTTGTCTGGAGGCTGTGAGCAGAGATCAGAGCTTTGGGGTCTCGCTCGCGAGCCAACGAGAGCCTTTTCTCCGCGCGCCCTGTGCGCTGGGGTTCCGTAACTCTGCGGCAGAGCCGTCGGCCCTCAACGCCGGCGGCGGGAAGCGGGCGTTTTGCGTACGGGCTAGCGAGCGAGGGCATCGCATCGTTAGGGATCATATCTTACTTAAGCCGCGTTTCCACCAAAATTACCCGGAACTTTCAGTCCCAGGAACTACTTTACCAGGAACTAAAAGGTTCCTTCAGCCAATGGTTGTCTGCGTTTCCACCGGGGTCTAAAGTACCGCGAAGATTAGGCAAATTAGCCCACTGACGTATGAAAAAGCAACGTTGTCGTCGGTCCGTCTGTCATATGATTTCTTCCGTAACCCCATACTACCACCGAAGTAGCCTACATTATTTTCTAATAACCGGGACAGCCCGGAGGGGTTTATTCCACTTATACAACGGGTTACCAACAATGACTATATATGGTTACTTTTGTATTTATTGATTTTAATATATCCTCTCAAACACATTCATTATGTTTTTATGCGAACATTCGCTTTCATGTCTTGACATCCGAAGCGACAGAATGCATTCACATTTATATGTATAACTGGCAACAACAGCAGAAAACATGCACACGTTGTAAACAATTTGCTGTTTGATTACTTTCTCGTCGTCAATTCCAGATAGGATAATGGCAAAATGACAAGAATAGAACGAAAACTCGGACTTGCGTGAAAATGTAAATTAGTAGTGGTACAGCCACCGTTTGCTTTCCTTCGAAGTTACTGCTAGCCGAGCAGCGAAGTGTGCCCTCCAGATGCGAACCATGCACCATAAATTCGTCCATAGTCTTCCTGGTCTTTTCGTGGAATTGAAAAATGGCAGTAAAATTGAGTAAAATTACGGCAGTCTGAAAAAGCTAAAGGGAAGATTACTAGAATTAACCTGTTATTTTACCCGGATAAAAAGTGCAGATGGTGATTTCCAGTTTGCTTGTACTGTGTCACCAATGTTAATTATGCAGAACTACCGCATACCTCACATAACTGTATCAAACGTTTTGAGTCAATTACAACGGGCTAACAAAGAAAATCCGGAAGAAAATATTCAGCAACCGAATTAATCCGTTTGAATGTTTTGGTAGCCTACGTAATATGCTGTCCCAGCACGAATGCTTAGCATTTTATAAAACGAATACTAAAGCAAGAAAAGAACAGAAGAGCACACGTTATAATTCCAAGACGTTGACAGGCTATAACCAAAACTAGGCTACTGCGCCGCATAACGTACAAGTTTGATTTGAAGTTATTATGAAAATAAATTGGTTTGCCGCTGCATATTTTCAAACATGGCGGGTAATGGCGGAAAATAAATACAACACAAATGCTGCGAGTACTCGACCAATCAGAAATGTTCAGCGCTGCAAGCTCCACCCAAAAGGTTCCTGTACTTTCGGAAAGTACTACCCCCCGAGCAGGAACGTTTTGGGGGGTAAAACAAAGCCCCCAGAACTAAATTTAGACCCTAGTTCCTGCGGTGGAAACGCACTGAGTTCCTCAAAAGGTTCCTAGTTCCGGGGTATAGTTCCTGCGGTGGAAACGCGGCTCAAGACAGCGTTCGCGCCTCCAGATGGCTGCTTTCAAGTGTAAATGAGCCAGTCTGATACGTACTGAGGATCCGGGAACAGCCGCCGGTCCCCCCACCGCCCGCCTCCTCTGCCCGCCCTGGTCTCTGTTGATACCGGGCTGGGATTGAAGGGTCCCCTGGGCCTTCTCAAGGGAAACACTGATCCTTTAACTAATCGCGTGCCGTGCCGAAGCGGAATTCAAAAACCCACCACTTCAGCTCGGTTATTTACCTGCAGATACGATGCATACAAATGTGTGCATTTAGAAAGTGTTTTATTTAAATGTCGTTTGTGAAGTATAAATGTACCAAAGTTATGTGTTTAAATGCGAATTGTGTGTTTTGAGAAGGGAATTTTGTGAACTCATTAATTTTTTTCTGTTTACTCATGTTTTGCTTGAATTTAGTGTGCTCTTGGGTTGACTGTTGGTATGTTTTCTCTCTGACATTTTTTTTTAAAGTAAATGATTCATTCTCTGACCCCGTTCACAGTCTGCTGGGAAATACAGGCAGCAAGGCAGGAACTACACCGTGGAAGACGGAGACATTATCTTTTTCAAATTCAACACGCCGAACCAACCCAAGAAGAAGTGAGCAGGCGCCATCGCCCAGCCGAACAGAATGAACTGATGTGAGGGGCGGGGCAAAGTGCCCTTTTTTTCCCGCCGAAATGACACGGGGACGCTTGATTGGCACCTGCCAGGAACACCCACCCTTCCTCCTGCCCACCTTCACATCTCTGTTTGGTGTTTGGTTTCAGTGTGGAAAATACAGACCCCCCCCCCCCCTCCCCCCCATTGCCCTGCTGCATATTCACAGGTCCACCAAAACACTGACTGCTTTGCTGTTTTAAGATTAGGATACCCCCCTCTAAATCGGGAGTCTTTTGAAGAAGCACATTGCTCTCCAGATACTTCATTAATCTCCATCAGCGGTGCCAGGTTTGACGCGCAGACGGCCGGGACAATGGAGTCCGGCTGCCGGGCTGCGTCTCCTGATAATGCATGCTTTACAGTAGCCCAGATGTCCACGCTCAATAAAACGTTTGCGAAAAAAGCAGCCTGTGTGTTCGGGGGGAGGGGGGGGTGTCTGCGTTGACCGGCGTGGGGCGTGCGCAGCGCGATATGGGGGGGCCTGCAGGGCGCTGATTGTAGAATGAGAAAAGCAGGACCGCCAGAGTGAGGGGGAGGGGGAGGGTGAGGGGGAGGGGGGGGGGTAATAAAAGTTGAGTCTTCTGATGAATCAGAAACAGCCGGGGATATGATCACACTCACATGGACACACACACACCTATGCGCACAAGAATATGGACACAAAGGCATGCACACACATGCACGTACGCACATGCACATACGCACTAACGTGTGCACACATAGACACATTTATATATATATGTGTATGTATATGTACATGCATACATTTATATACACACACTCGCACATGGTTAAAGGCGATTGTAACTTTGAAAGTGAAGTTTGTTTATTGGAATGGTTAATTATGCTGCTTTTATTTTGTAGCTATTATAGCTATAAAATAAGGTATCATAGGCTATAATGTCTTTTAAAACTCTTGCAAACTGTTTGATTTAATTTGGACCCTGCTTTATATCAAACACTTTATCACAGTGTTCTTTAGACACGTCTGATTATGATGGTGCATCTCCCCTCATATTCTCCTGATAACTGGAGTCATTCAGTTATTCGTGTGGAGTTGGCTCCCTTCTTTAATACGATTAACATGGGTATGCAATGTGAGATGAATCTTTCTGTAGTCAACAACTGTTTGCGAAAGGCACTCTCTCGTTCTCAAAATGGAAACGCTTTTGCTACTGGGTAGTTCATCCTGTTAAGGCTCTGTTCTAGTGCATGGATGGGCCCCACAGTCTGGTATCTGTCTAACTTACTGTTTTAGCAGTGGATCTATGGTCTGGTATCTGTTAAACTCCTGATCTAGTGCATGGATGGGCTCTATGGTCTGGTGTCTGTTAAGGCACAGTTCTAGCGCATGGGTGGGCTCCATGGTCTGGTATCTGTTAAGGCTCTGTTCTAGCACATGGATGGGGTCTATGGTCTGGTATCTGTTAAGGCTCTGTTCTAGCACATGGACGGGGTCTATGGTCTGGTATCTGTTAAGGCTGGGATAAGAGCATCTTGTCACTAAGGCTTTCTTTTTGAAGCTCACTTCCTGCTCTTCTTGAGAGACATTGCTCAGTAGCACCAGCGTGGTTAGTGCCAGTATAGGTCTTTCAGCCTCCTGGTTCAGTGCAAGTCAATGGTACCAGTGCAGTCAAAATATGAAGTCAGTTTTCCCCACAAGAACATCTAGTAATAGGTGTTTTTTCTTTGTCTAACGTCTCCACGTGCCAATTAATGTAGTCTGTCATTTCGACATTATTTTTGTGCACCCTGTTCCCATACTGTGCAGTCCCTGGCTGCAATTTGTACAACATGGTGGCACAAAAGTCAGTGGGCACATCACAGTCACTCTCTCTCTCTTTATTACATTACAGGCATTTAGCAGACGCTGTTATCCAGAGCGACTTTTTACAACTTTTACATAGCATTTTACATTGTATCCATTTATACAGCTGGATATATACTGAAGCAATTACGGTTAAGTACCTTGCTCAAGGGTACAACGGCAGTGTCCTTACCCAGGAATCGAACCTGCGACCTTTCGGTTACAAGCCCAGTTCCTTACCCACTGTGCTACACTCCGTCCATCTTTATGCCTATGCTCATTGCTCACTAGTCACTAGTAGTGGCCCCTGCTGGTAAATCAAGGCCTGCTTCCTTCACCTAGTCTGAGTTGTGATGTAATACATGGGGGATGACATCACATGCTTCAGAGGAGAGTACAAGTACATGCTTGCCTGTCTGTCCTGAACAGACAGTGCAGGTTGTGATGAGCATTGCATTGAGGACCATGATTGGCTGTTCAGACTGGGGGAAAAAAGTGGGAGGAGCATTCAAACATGCATGTGTGCAAATACAGAGAACCTGAAAGCTAATGACCCAGAAAATAGCAGGTAAGGAAAAAGGCCAGAACATGCATTAAAAACAATCCTGAAAGACAGCATCAGTGTGTGAACATTTACAGGGCAGCAATGGTCTGTCAACAAGCATGCGTACCCAGCTCAACTAACTGCTTCTAGTAGTGTTAGTGAATAATTGCATCCATCCATGTGTCAAACAAAGCATTAAAATGTGTGCTTTATTCTCTGCAAAATAAATATAAATATATAAATGCCTTTTTGAAATTTTTCCACTCCCATGGAAATTTACTGTCTTCAAAAACACTTTACATCGCCCCCAACTTTTTAATATATTAAATGTTTTATTCTGTGCGACTCCTTTCTCCTTTCAAAATCACATTTTCCATAAAAGATAACAAAGGGAATCTTTTATAATGTTTTTTCCAATTCATGTGTGTAACTATGACTTCTTTTGAATTCTTGAATTTTTCTACATTATTCCTTTAGAACTTCAAACTTTCCAAAATGTTTTGAGCATGTGTGTGTGTGTGTATATATATATATATTTATTTATTTGTTTTTTTACTGGTAAATTTATAGTGTTTATTATTTCAGTGAATTTATCACTGAAAGCAATGGAGCGAACACTATAAGTATTGATCAGTAAGTGGTCATTACTGACAGATGTGGACCCTTGAACTCAGCCAGCTGATTTAACTCATTAGTTCAACCACCTGGCAGAAGAATTGTGCTAACTGGCAAATCCAGGGTACCTGATAAAATCCTGGGGAGGACTTTTACTTTCTGAGCTGGATATTAAACCTCTGACTACTGATGGATACTGAAAAATATATATATATTTTTTCCTTGCCTTTGGACCCTCTTTGCATCCCAGACCACAGGCCTTCTTTTGAGTAAAGCAGTCAGCGAGCCCTGTTACAGATGAAACGGGGGTGTCAGAAATCAGTGTTGGTATTTTAAGGACTCTAACCATGCCTTTACAAGGATCTTCACTGAAGCATTCCGCATGCTGGAAGCCTTTGTTTTTAATGGAGGCCTGTCTCTGGCTTGAATTGCATCACTTTGCTTTGAAGCTCGGGCTGGCATAAAAAAAAAACATCAAAGCAACATCTAACCAATCACAAAACAAAAGGGAGGGTGAAGCCTCCTCAACAGAAAATCCACAAATAAATAAAATAGATGGTTCATAGCTGTTTCGGTGCACAGTGCAGGACACCCCCCTGTGCGAACACAGAGACCAACAACAGTGTTATGAGCTAAACACCCCCTTGTGTGAACAGAGCCCAACAATAGAGTTGTGAGCTGAACACCCCCCTGTGTGAACAGAGGCCGACGACGGCAGAAAGAGCTCAACACCCCTCCCCCGTGAGCAAACGCAGCGGCTGATGACGCCAGACAGACCCAAAGACCCCCCCTGAGTGAACACAGATTACGCAGGTAAGAGCTAAAGACCCCGCCCTCCTGCCAGGTGCCCTGCGACATCACTGGCCAGCCGCGCGCTGCCTCATCCACGCAGACTGCACACTGGTCTGTGATGCCAGGCTGCTGGGAGCTGTGTCTGATGACAGCTGGCAGGACTGTGTAAACCGAGTGTGCTGACAAGCTGATGTACAAGATGCCTGAACCTTTAGCCTTCTGCCCCAGGGTTGTGCACGGGCTGTCTAGGGCTTCAGGGAACAAACACACCTACTGCATCAGCTCACTAAAAGGGGGAATGGCATATGACATGTCTCTGGGTGTTCACTGTTACTAAGCCAGGGGGCATTGAGGTCCCCCAACAGCTGACTAATATTCGTGATATTTCCTTAATGAAAATCGACACAATACTGTAATAGTGCGTGCTGAATGTGCTCGTGTTCACCTTGATAAGTAGTCATTTTAAAATGATTGTTAGTCTGACCACCGTTACGGCAAAAATGGTGACGCCACTAACTGAACTGAGGATGACTTGCATGCCATTTCAGTTTGTTTGGGAGCCGCTTCTCAACTCAAACAACAGCTGATCATGCCTAAGGAAACAAAGGGCTTTGTCATGACCGTTTCATCAGGAAGGCGCCATTTCCTGTCCATGTGCAGAGCTGAACCTGTGTAGGAGGACACAAAATGAAGGTAAATGAATAGGTGGTCTTAATACAAGACGTCATTAAATTAAATAACTTTGGCGGGAGAGGGAAAGATGGGAGGCTTTAACTACAGCAATTTTCAATGAAAATGGTGTGGATTTAAAATGTAGTATAAATCTCCATAATTAATTTTAACCGCAAACTCACTGTACTTGTCCTACTTTATTGATTTTTTATTCGTTTAACAGAAAAAAATATTGGAAAAAATTGAACATGTAGTGTACTATTAAAGTTAGTTTTTACATATAAATAACAACCACCAAAAACAAGATTTTGAGTAGTCAACTAAAAAAAATATGAGTTCTCTGAACTCGAACCCACTTTAATTTTTTTGTGTAGGCTTGGACTGTTGCCTATTGCAGGTTGCTGTTGAAATGAATGTGTGCCACACTTACTCCACAGCAAACCGTGTACCTTTATAAAATTGAATAGTTATATTGAAGAGGCTGCATGTCAGATCTTTTTTTAAGTTGGATAGATATGTGGAAGAGGCTGCAGATAAACTAGCTCCTAGTCTGCAGAAAGAGACTCACAGCCATGTGGTATTCATACAGACCTATACTTACCCAGCACTCGGACTGACAGCATAGCGATTGGAAATATCCCCCACCAGAGAGAACGAGATGAGAACCCCTGAGTGCTTTTGCAGTAACGGCCCAGGTTTGAATTGCAGGTTGAGGGAAATGGCCTTACTCTGTCCTGCTGTTGATTGAGAAGGCACAAGTGGTAAAGATCTTACACCAGGGGCAAGGACAGATGAACAAAACACTGAGATACTTCTCTTTGAATACAATCCTGTCTATCCTTTCTGTAAGAAAACTAATGCTGTGGAAAAATACTGTGTTATCCAGAATTAATTAGGGAGTCCAAGCAATTGTAAATATGCGTAGAATCCACAGGAATAATAAAAGAAATTCACTATGTTGATCACAGGACTATGACATGCATAGTCGCCATTATGCAGAAAGTCACCTCAAGGACATAGAAACTCAAGAACCAATAAAATCAACTACACTGGGTTAACCAAACTATGTATATAAATTGCGTTAATAAAATTGAGGCCATTGAACATAGCGACATGCAATTTTGCGTTATACAGCTTTTATTTAAAGTTATATGACATTACGCTACGTGTATTTGGCAGACTCTCTTTATCCAAAGCGATGTACAATAAGTGCATAGGTTGAATAAGGTCGCTGTGTAAATGACAAAACATGGCTTCAGTAAGCCAATCAATTTGCTGTATTTGTGTGATATGCAAATGAGTCTAAACAAATTGTTAGGCCTAACAAATTTCACAAGCAAACTAGGTATATTTCTAAAACAGTATAAATTTAAACCTATTTTTCAAAATGTTTCTAAATGTTTCATCTGAATCATCTTAAGCCAATTAAAAGTTAATTTCAATTTACTTGTAACTACAATTTCAGAGGTGTTATGTGAATAAAACTATTACACAATTAGAAACCGTTATTGTCAGTCACAGTTCAGTTAACATAATTGTTTTTTTTACATTCTGCACAAGCAGTCTGTTGAGGCTAGAGAGGCCTGCAGTTCTTTGAATCTTCTTCTGGGATCTTTTGCGACTTCCTGGTTCATTTGTCACTGTGCCCTTGGAGAATGTGTTTTGTGTTTACTCAGTTTCAATTTGTCCAAAATTACATTTTGTCCAAAGTTCTGAAACCATTCAGTGTGACAAAATTTGCAGGAAATTGGGAAGGGAGCAAATACTTTTTCACGGCACTGCACGTCACAATTTTTCACATTCCTAATAAATAATTTTGACCTTTCACTCAACCTGGATGTCATCCCAATATCACTGTCTTCATTTGGCAGAAATGTTGGAGTGGTACTGACATAGTACAAAACTATAAAAATCATTCTACTGCCACGTCTGTGCTTCGGTCATCCTTAAGTGGCAATCAACTTATCAATGTGGTTGACTGGGGAGGTGTAATGTGATAATAGTCTAGTACCTGGGATCAAAGTGTAGTGACATATTGCTGAAGGACGCATGAAATGCAGGCGAGAACTTTGGTGGCCCTAAATCTTAACACCGCCCCCCACCCACCCCCCCCCCCTTCCCCAAACTGTACGCGATCGCAATTATTGATACTCCTCGAACAATAACATCATAAATGATAATAATGATGATAATTCAATATTATTTCAACAACGTGTAAACAGCATTGACGGGCAACATATTGACTATTTCGCAACCAAAGAACGTTGTTCGCTTCGGAAAGTAATACAGTCTGCGGTTATGGGAACATTTTCTGTTAAACCACTTCCTCTTACCTACCTGAACAGCATAAGCAAGCTGTCGATATCAGAACTACAACTCTCTGGTACTAAATGAAATTCTTACAGCCAGCCCCTAGCCTACTAGCTGGAGCTAAGCAGCAAGCAGGACTACATCCCGTATTGAATCATAGCACCATTGTTCTCGACCCTGCCAAAATAGCACAACCAATGAAAAACTAAACTAATGATAGCTGTGAAATTATCAATCTAGTCAAAAACAAACATTTTTAGCACAGTATATGCCACACGCAGTTGGCTATGGTCAAATTATCAGATTGACAGCGACCTCAGCTATCGTTGCTGAACTGAAAGGAAATGAACTGGATCATAAATAACAGTAATGTGTAACTCGTCTCTGCACAACATCAATAATGGCTGAATTGCTTTGTGAACTAACAGTACTTCCTGATATTTGACTACAGCACTCCCAGCGTAGCGTCTCCGCTATTTTATACAGACTCTTGTGTGAATTAACAAACAGGAAACACTGAACTGGACAATATGACAGACAAGTTGTCTGACTATTGATAAATCGGGGAATTAAACGAGATGCCCAATCGCCTTAGAGATGGAGGGCGGGACTTCCTGTGCGTGACGCAAGGTGGAAGCCCCACCTTTTGTCTTTCCCGCACCGTCAATCAAAATAGAAAAAATCCACTCGAACCACCGATCGCAGCCCGCCTTTGATTAAAATAATCATGTTTGGCGTTTAAATAAATTGAAAATCTCCCGATTAAAGCCATTCACGCTATGACTGGTACGTAATATTTAACCGGATTGAAGCATAGCACCGCCGATGAGTGCACTGTAGATAGCAGCTAGCTTTAGCTGAGTCTGTGGCTAATCTCTTCCAGCGCAGCCAGTAGTTTAGCGAAACACAAAAGTGAACATTTGCTGCGCATCTAACCCTTCCAGACTGCTGCAATGGAGGTCAGTCTGGGAGTTTATGGTGTTATGTCGTAGTTCGATATCTGTTTTGTACGGTTTTGTCAAGCTGAAACTGGAGAAAAAGGTTTGTTTTGCTCCGTTCATCTCTCTGTGCCTTTCTGTAGCCCCTGAACAGCCAGTGAAACAGGAGGAAATGGCTGCCTTGGACGCGGACTACCTGCAGGCTCAGCACAGCGGCGGCGGAGACAAGGTCATTTTCCCCGCTTCCCAGTTTGCTCTTCCGCCGGGTTTGTTGTAAATGCGTGGTGTTTTGTGAAGTTCACACGTTTTAAATTTTGATGTTGATAAAAAAGTCGTACTTCCTGTGTAGCTCCGGACTAACGGCCACCCACTTTCTTCTTTTTAAACCCGCCCATTGTGGGTAGGACACTCAGCCGTCACCGCTCGCTTTGCTGGCTGCTACCTGCAGCAAGATCGGGTATCCGTCGACAGGACAGGATAACGGTGGTGCCGCTGGCGTGGTAAGTCACCACCTCGGCTAGAACCGCAGCAGATTTAGATCTAGCATAGCCCAAATTGGCAAAGCGCGCGGAGCGGTGTCGGCAGAGTGGGCCGTAGCGCCGAAATAACTTTATCGCCGTACATAGTGAGGTCTAACAAAGCCTCGCCGCCAAGCTTGGACACTCAAACCCAGAGGTTTGACATAATCATCAGTTCGGTGCCGGAGCGTTCTGACAAAGATTTTTCTTATCGGGTAAATCTGACGTAAGACGCCATTGACTTTTGTAGTCGATTTTTTTCTTTTTTATCGCTTTGTGTGGCGGCCTCGATATGTACTAACTCATTCGACCCGAAAGGATAAAAACCGTGTGAACTTCAAATGTCAGGGTTTCTCCCAAGGTCTCCATGCCCCGTTACAAAATGTATCTAACGCTTTTCTCCTTCTGCAGGGAAATGTTCACCGCAGTCCCGGTTTGATAATTGCTCTTAGTGTAGCTGGCTTTCCCGAATCTAATGTCCATTTCAAGTTTGCTGCCTAGAGTTTGTCCTGGCGAGAGTGAGAGAATACCGGCGTGGTTGTTTTTAAAACAAAAGCGCTAGATGATATTGCATTCACCTCTCTGTTGATAAAATCTGTATCCTGAAGGTGCATTCTTTCAGAAATATCCATGTCCTGAAATCTGTATACTGTTGTGTTTGAACTATGGGGGGAAAGCATCTACTTTCCGTGACGAAAAGTGTTTTTTGTTCACAAATTACATGACCGTTGGCCAGCAGTTTTAACCGTGGATGTGTACTTACTTTTATAGACGACGGACCTGACGTCCATACAGTTGACAGGGACGTCAGAACGATGGGAGGTGTTGACTCCCACGGCGACGGTCAAGGAGGAGCCGGGCGTGGTGCATATTCCGAACGCGGGGATCGTGACGTCGAACGGACAGTACGTTCTGCAGAACCTGCAGAGCCAGCCCATTTTCGTGGCGTCGGGGGCGGACGGGTCCGCCGGTGCAGTGCCTAACATTCAGTACCAGGTAATCCCGCAGATCCACGACGGACAGATGGGCTTCGCCTCGGCCGTGGACGGGTCCTCCCTGGGCCAGGCCTCGGGGCAGATCCAGATCCTGCAGGACGCGGGTCAGGGCATGGGCTCCTCCGGGGCCTCCGCCGACATCCTCACCAGCACACAGAACCTCATATCCCAGCAGATCCAGGGAGTTTCCATCGGCGGCTCCACGTACAGCAACCAGGGTCAGGTCGTCGCCAACGTGCCTGTGGGGCTGCCGGGGAACATCACCTTCGTTCCCATCAGCAGCGTGGACTTGGACTCGCTGGGGCTGTCGGGGGCGCAGACGATAGCCACGGGGGTCACCCCCGACGGGCAGCTCATCATGGCGGACGGCTCGGACAAGGCGCGCGAGCAGCACGCGCTCTCGGCCAACAGCCAGGACATGTACGCGCCCGCCACTTCCTCTTCCTCCCGCCTCCCCGAGACGATAGACGGCACGGGGGTGCTGACCCAGGCCACCGCCGGTCAGCCGGAGGGCTACGGCCCCCAGGTCCAGAACGTTCCGGCGTTGTCCTCCGCGCAGCAGGTGCTGCAGCTGCAGCAGGACGGCGAGGCGCAGGGTGTGTCGCAGCAGCAGCAGCAGCAGCAGCAGGTGCAGAACCTGCAGCTGCTCAACCCGGGCACCTTCCTCATCCAGGCGCAGACGCTGACGCCGTCGGGCCAGATCCAGTGGCAGACCTTCCAGGTGCAGGGCGTGCAGAACCTGCAGAACCTGCAGCTGCAGGGGGCGGGCGGGGCGCAGCAGATCACGCTGGCGCCCGTGCAGACGGTGTCCCTGGGCCAGGGCGGGGTGCTGGGCTCGGCCCCCGTCAGCCTGGCCGCCGGCCAGATCCCCAGCCTGCAGACGGTGACGGTGAACTCTGTGCAGACGGGCATCCAGTTCCAGCAGGGCGACGACACCGGCAGCCCCGGAGGTAGGCCTCGGGCCGGGGCTCGTCCTCACGCACGGCCCGGCTTTGCCAGCCGGAGAACGGTGTAGCGGCAGCGTAGCATAATGGCTAAGGAACTGGGCTTGTATACCTAAAGGTCGCAGGTTCAGTTCCCGCGTAGGACAGTGCCATTGTGCCCTTGAGCAAAGTGCTTAACCTGCATTGCTCCCGCTGGATGTAAAATGCAGTGTAAATAGTTGTGTAAGTCGCTCTGGATAAGAGCATCTGCTAAATGCCTGTAATGTAATGTAATGGTGAACAAGCTACTTGCGCTCCCTTTCTTTCTTAGTAGGGACTGTAGGCATGGACAGCTGCCGGTATTGCTACAGTGACCGGAAATCTGTGCTCTTTTGCGCAGGCGTGAATTTGACTTGCTCCCGTCAGCCGCCGTAGCCTGCTGATTTACTACAGGGAAAACAGATTTACTTCCGGTCACCGTAGTCGTACCCCCAGCAGTGCAGCGTAGTGGGTCTGCAACTGGGATTGCTGGTTTGATACCGGGCTGGGGCATTGCTCTGGCACACTTGAGCAAGTTACTAAACCTGAATTTGCTTCAGTGAAATATCTAGCTGTGTTAATGGGTTAATGGAATGTAGGCCGTATTAAGTTTTACAAGGATGACCGGCAACAACTTTGCTATTTCTGTGGTGCAAGTGAGTTTTCCGTCAGTAATGTGTGTACTGTTGCATTAACTCTTAAGTGCTGGAGTCCTGCAACTTTGTTAGAATCAGCAAGTAAGTGTAATGCAGAATCTCACCCTTTAGTTTGAAATACACGTTTTGAACATTTGTATGCAAAACTGCTTAGACCCAGTGTAGTGTTTTGTTTGAGTCTTAAGTGACTGTTGGAAGGGATGTGTCCCTGGGTTCGGGTCGTGGCTCACGTTTCCCTGTCGGAGAGCGAACCCTTGACTCTGTGCGGTGTGGGTTCCGCTGCAGTTTCGTATATTGTGTGTTTTGTTGGAGGGAGTTGCGATGCCGGTCGGTGTAACGGGTCTTCTGAGACTCGGTGCTTTCATATGGCTCGTGTTCCGCGCACATCTGTTTTCGTGAAGCACACAGAGCCTTTTGTATCCAGCGCGATCGTTTCGGCCTCTAGCTCGGGGTTTCTCAATTCTTGGCCGCGCGGTTTTGCGTGATGAATTGAAAATCGTTCCAGTGGGGCTCAGTTACAGTAAGTGGTGTTGTTTGAGCTGTCGGTTGGATATTGGTCTGGTTTTGGCATTATTTAAAAAAAACTAATCTTGTGTTTAGAAGCATCATTTTGGTATTTTTGGGGAACAAGTGCTGAGAATTTAAGATGTCAGTTCAGGTAAGGACATAAGGAGTTAGGTGCTTGTGTACAGTCAGACCTGCTTGAGGATCTGAACATAGTTTCGTCAAACTGCTTTTGGATTCTTATCAGGTGGAAGGTTGTCAACGTGCTTGAGGATTTTAAGAAGTGAGAGGTTAGGTCAAACGTGCTTTGAGGTCTTTGAAGTGGACAGTTATCAGACTGCTTTTGAGGATCTTGAAGGTGAGAGGTTAGTCAAACGTGCTTTTGAGGACTCATAAGGTGGAGAGGTTACAGTCAAACCTGCTTTTGAGGATTCTTATGAAGTGGAGAGGTTTGTCAAACGTGCTTTTGAGGATTCTTATGAAGTGGAGAGGTTAGTCAAACGTGCTTTTGAGGATTCTTATGAAGTGGAGAGGTTAGTCAAACGTGCTTTTGAGGACTCATAAGGTGGAGAGGTTACAGTCAAACCTGCTTTTGAGGATTCTTATAAGGTGGAGAGGTTTCACGGTTTGAGGATTCTTATGAAGTGGAGAGGTTAGTCAACGCTTTTGAGGTCTTTGAAGTGGGGGGTTAGTAAATGTGCTTTTGGACTCATAAGGTGAGAGGTTACAGTCAAACTTCTTTTGAGGATGTCTTATAAGTGGAGCTTGTAAACGTGTTTGAGGACTCTAAGTGGAGAGTTACATCACTCTCTTTTGAGACTCTTATAGGTTAGGTTACAGCAGCCCAAAGAGTCTTATTGGCCTTGATAGAGGAGGTGTGCGCTCAGTTTTCACTTTTGCTGAGCTTATATATATATATTTACCATAATGATATATTTGTATGTCTTAAAAGGTGTATTCTATCTCTGGTCCAATAAGATTTAAGATTATCAAATATATTTTTCCTGCTATTAAAAGTTTTAGATGTTTCCCTGCTCCAGTACACCTGATTCAAATGAATGGGTCGTCATCAAGCTCTGCAGAAGCATTCATTTGAATCAGGTGTGTTAGAGCAGGGAAACATCTAAAACATGCAGGGCAGTGGGTCCCCAGGACCAGGGTTGAGAAACGCTGTCTTAGACAAAGTATGCGTTTTGTTTAAAGTTTACTTGTAACTTGGCCCGGGTAATGAGCCATATAAATGATTGTCAAAGGTTTTTCTGAGTGTGATGACAATTGTCGCCGCCTTTTTACGTAACCTCTGTTTCATCTGCGCAGGTTACGTAAAATGCTTCCAGGGGGAAAAAAAAGAAACAAAAAACAATACCACTCCTACCTATTGGCTGTTGATATGATGTCCACTTAACAGCGAGGGCTTTCAGCTTCTAATGTGATTGCCAAAAACACATCTCACACTTACAATGGAAACTTTGCGACCTTGCTGCTAATTGGCTGTCTTATCAGCACCTTTGAATGAGCAGAAGCTCCTCAGCCCGTCGCTGCAGCAGATTTGTATGTTTCTTCCGTGTTGTTGGAGGCAGTTTGTCCGTTTGCATCTTTCCTACACAAAGGTGTCAGTGAGCCTGGAGCTTCTGAAAGGCTCAGCCGTCCGTGTCCTCCCCCCCCCCCCAGACATCCAGATCAAGGAGGAGCCCGACTCGGAGGAGTGGCAGCTGAGCAGCGACTCCACCCTCAACCCCAGCGACCTGTCGCACCTGCGCGTGCGGCTGGTGGAGGAGGAGATGGAGCAGCACGGCCAGGAGGGCAAGCGCCTCCGCCGCGTGGCCTGCACCTGCCCCAACTGCAAGGAGGCCGGCGGGAGGTGAGCTCCGCCCACGCCCAACAGGCCCCGCCCACACCCAGCAGGCCACACCCAGTTCCCACTGCTTTACACCAGTGGCTACCGAACGCCTGGAACACAATGTATACATGTTCCTTCATCATTCAGTGCAGTTTACTCTTCAACATTGACGCTCATTTCAGGTGTAAGGGTCACAGCTCTTAAAACAGCCAGAAATAGATTTTTGTCATTGTAAATCCCATGTTGCAAAGAGCTTTATTTTGTATTGGTTGTAAACTGGAAACAGTCAGACTTTGACCAAATACCAAAGGCAATTAAGAACAAGATAGAGGCACTTCTGGTTGGCTCATCCTGTTAAGGCACTATTCTAGTGCATGGGTATGCTCTGTGGTCTGGTGTCTGTTAAGGCACTTTTCTAATGCATGGGTATGCTCTGTTGTCTGGTATCTGTTAAGGAACTGCTCTAGTGCATGAGTACGCTTTGTGGTGTGGTATTATCCAGTACTGACTGGCCAGCAGCCCCACAGGGCAATGTGTAATTGGCTCGAGTGTGGTCCAGGGATGGGGGTTTCAGTCTGCCAAGATGGGTGCATCTCATACGCTCTTATTTAAGCGTCTGTGTCCAACTCATGTCTGTCAGCCCGACTCGCAAACTGCGGTGTGATTGGAAGCAGTGTCTGACATCACAGTACAGGCTGTTCTTTGGGCTAAATCTGCAGAGGAGGCTAAGCAGGATTGGGCTGTCCTAACTGGGGAGGTAAAGGGGGGGGGGGGAAGTGGATGGCCGTGGGTAAAAGAGGAAAACACTGCGTTCTTCCTTCTGAAAAGGGAGTTTGCAGCTGCCTGACGGCTTTGGGACTGAAGCATCAGGAGTATGACTGAATTTGCCATTGGTGTAAGCTAGCCACCAAGCCAGTGACATTGCATCACTGTGTGGAGCCTGACATCAACTAGCTGCTGATCCCTAGTTAGCCACAGCAAATGAGTGACTGACTGCTGATCCCTAGTTAGCCACAGCGCATGAGTGACTGACTGCTGATCTCTAGTTAGCCACAGCACATGAGTGCCTGACTGCTGATCCCTAGTTAGCCACAGTGCAGGAATGACTGACTGCTGATCCCTAGTTAGCCACAGCACAGGAATCACTGGCTGCTGATCCCTAGTTAGCCACAGCACATGAGTGACTGACTGCTGATCCCTAGTTAGCCACAGCACAGGAATCACTGGCTGCTGATCCCTAGTTAGCCACAGCACAGGAATCACTGGCTGCTGATCCCTAGTTAGCCACAGCATAGGAATGACTGGCTGTAGCTGGCTAGTTGCTTTACACCCGGTGTCTTGCTAGTTAGTCCTCTAAGCTGCGTTTACTTTCTCCAGAACTTTGTTCTTGTTTAAACTGCTGCTCTGCTCTTTTCTGGGCGTCTGCCTTGACGAGAGCACTTATGAAGCATTGTAACGAGAGTAATTACAGTTTCTTAACGAGTGCAATTATGAAGTATCCTAACGAGAGCAGTTGGGAAGCATTGTAATGAGGGCAGTTACAGAGTGTCTTAACGAGTGCAGCTATGAAGTATCCTAACGAGAGCAGTTGGGAAGCATTGTAATGAGGGCAGTTACAGAGTGTCTTAACGAGTGCAGCTATGAAGTATCCTAACGAGAGCAGTTGGGAAGCATTGTAATGAGGGCAGTTACAGAGTGTCTTAACGAGTGCAGCTATGAAGTATCCTAACGAGAGCAGTTGGGAAGCATTGTAATGAGGGCAGTTAAGTGTCACGGGTCTTTCCGAAAAAATGTACAAAACTGAGCCTAGAAAACCAACATAATGCTAGGTGCTCAACATTAAGTGCAATATTGCCATTTAAGCTTGCTAAATAAGCAAGTTGAGTTGTTTATTCAAGATAAACGGTCAGTCTTTCTTGAAATACAGTTAAGATAATAATACCAAAATAATTAGTGTAAAACACAGTATTTTAGTGAACACTAATAACAAATCTCTCTTTGCCAACATTTTCTAGCTTGCCAGTTAGCAGCCGCTCTCTTTACACTGGCATGCAAGTGCACCTTTAGGCTGTTGCATTGAGGCTGTTGTATGGACAAGCTTGGCTAATTTTTCATGCGTAGATCACTTGGCCTAAATAGTTAGCTGCATGGCTAGCTTGGAGTAATATATGACGTTTGTTGACAAGTCCTGTCTGTGCAGTTTGACATACTTCTATCACTTTAGCTGTCAAATTTATGCTGGTAGCATGTTATTGGTTGGTTCACCAGGAACAGGTAAATGAGGAACGGCTTCTATTTGTTACCAGATGGAAAAGTAGCTTCATAATAAAGGAAAAAGTTAAGGACTCTTGTGGTGAATCAATCCAAACCAGTTTGGTTTTATGTAGGCAATCACTTACAGTAAAAGTCTCTTGCGAAAGCCATTACCGTCCAGTTGAACTTCTGACTATATCCAGTTTTTTTGTACCAGCTTAAATTTCGGCAGTACCTCTTTTTAGTCTAGTGTATTTACAGTGATAGAATATCTGGTTCTTTTTACACCTCTTGACCCCTTGCCTTTAAAATGCCCCATTTGTGCAGTATGAGACTCCAGAGTCCCTGATCTCCAGTGCGAAATAATGCTGCTGTAATGGCATTCTTCTGTTTATCATTGCAGCTTCGTTTGGTAGTCAGAGGAAACAAGGTTAGTTCATGTTTGGCCGAAAAACCCAGAGGAGCGTAGTGCAGTGCAGTGTAGATGGCAAACCCTGGGGTCTGTTTCTCTTTAAATAGCCCGGCCTCCTGCCGCCTGCCCTGACTCGTGTGTGTGTGTGTGTGTGCCTGCGTGTGTGTGCGTGCCTGCGTGCCGTGTGTGTGTGTGTTGTGTTGTGTGTTGTGTGTGTGTGTGTGCGCGCCTGCGTGTGTGTGTGCGCCTGCGTGCCGTGTGTGTGTGTGTGTTGTGTTTGTGTGTGTTTGTGTGTGTGTGTGTGTGCGCGCCTGCGTGTGTGTGTGCGCCTGCGTGCCGTGTGTGTGTGTTGTGTTTGTGTGTGTGTGCGTGCCTGCGTGCCGTGTGTGTGTGTGTTGTGTGTGTGTGTGTGTGTGTGTGCGCATGCCTGTGTGTTTGTGTGTGCATGCCTGCGTGCCGTGTGTGTGTGTGTGTTTGTGTGTGCGTGCCTGCGTGCTGTGTGTGTGTTGTGTTTTTCAGAGGGTCCAACATGGGGAAGAAGAAGCAGCACATCTGCCACATGCCGGGCTGCGGGAAGGTGTACGGCAAGACGTCGCACCTGCGGGCCCACCTGCGCTGGCACTCCGGGGAGCGGCCCTTCGTCTGCACCTGGATGTTCTGCGGGAAGAGGTTCACGCGCAGCGACGAGCTGCAGAGGCACCGGAGGACGCACACAGGTACGCCGCCCTGCCCTGCCCCGCCCCGCCCCGCCCCCACCCCCTCCTCACCAGGGTCCAGGCAATGGTGTTCATCTCTTACCGTCTAACGGTTATAATTTACACCAGAAACACAGCCGTGCCTGTTAAGAGCATCTTAAAGCTTTCCTTAATATCTTGTGTGCAATGCAACAGAAGGCTCTGAAATCTGCACGCATTTCAAATGAGTGGTCCCTTTTGGGCTACATGAAGCAAGATTAAGTTTTATTTTAGTGCAACACCGAGAAATTGTACTTTTCCTGTAGAAAGATTGACAAAATATCTAACGGTTTACAATATCACTCCTTACATAGTAGCTTTAGGGTTATTTTTACCCTTCATATTCACCTAAATGCAATGAAATTGCAGCAACAACTTTGAAATAAATGATGACAAACATACCCAGTGAGTTTCAAA
Organism: Anguilla rostrata; assembly: GCF_018555375.3. NCBI lineage: Eukaryota > Metazoa > Chordata > Actinopteri > Anguilliformes > Anguillidae > Anguilla > Anguilla rostrata. Next base: position 4,527,971 of record NC_057947.1, read on the forward strand.
ATCAAAGCTTTATTTTTCAGAGTTAATGTGGTACAAATTTCTTCTGCGTCTGAGATGTACCCTAACGATTTTTCAGTTGCCCTGCTTTTTGCTTCTTCTAGAATGCAAGTTTTTCCAGATATGAGTAGGAAAATTGGTCCATGCAGTGAGCTTGCAATGCTTTATCTTATGTAAAAGTGCTGGCAAAATATTGGATGTATCCAAAATAAGAATAATGTGGAGAAAATTTTTTTTTTGGTTGCTCTTTCAAAATTATTCACGAAATTATGAATGGACTCACCCATTCTTAGTTATAGCCTGGAGTGAGCCAAATTATTCTATTTGCCTGAGATTACATCAGTCTGTCAGATGTATGCTGAGTCGTTGCTGTATGAAGTTGAAGCCAGTTTTATGCTGTATAATTTACAATTCAGCTTTTTGTTATTATGAATTGTCATCTCAAAATGTAACAAAGGAGACATTATTGGTAATTTGAAATGCCATTTAATCTTTATCTTTAGTCAACAAATATTTTAATATTTAATATGTTAAATGCTAATTTGACACCTTCTAAAAATTATTTTCACTGTCCCCGTTGTTTCTTTCAAGCTCTTATGTGTTGGTTCTGTTCAGATATGGCCACTTGAGAAGGGTAGAACTGCAGCATGCAGCTTTTCACATTCTGAGTGCTAAATATTCTTATTTCGTCAAATGTTGGAAAAAAAAAAAAAAAGATTTCTGATGTTTCCTGTCTGTGTTGGCACAGACTTTCAGCGAACAGTGAAAAGCTCGTTTTTGGTCTTTGTCGTCTTTTAAAAATAAGCATTTCTGAGATGTCACAGCTCTGAGAACTAAACCCCCCCCCCCCCCGCCTTCACTATTGCACATCTTGTCTTTAGCGTTTTCCTGCTGGATGTATCGATCGGTCTTTGCTCTGCTTTCTCACGAAACCCTCTCATGGAAGCTGCGTAGTCCAGCTGCTGATTGGCTGTCATCAACATCCAGTAAACATGAATGGATTGTTCTTTTTTTTCCCCTGCCAAGCATGTCACATCATGGCCTCTCTTAGAAAGCCTATTTGGTTGGTGTGGCCTTTTGCTTGACAGGAGCAAAATGAACATGCTAAACGATAAATCAAGGAAGCGCAAATGTTACACAGTGAAATGACAGAGCGGCAGTGGTGGACTAAAAAATAAACGGGGTCATCGTTTATCACGTAATCCTGTTTCGGTCGTCATTTTTTAGTGATTAAATTTGCGTGGAACCAGCAGACAGCATAATCACATCAGAGCCAAGCACCCTTCCGTTGCCTGCGTGGATACAGAGCACCTCGACAACCGTCTCTGACCCGGAGAGACGTTCTGAGCGAATTACAGAGAGGATGTTCAGCACGCTTAAAGATATGCTGAAGTTTCACACTGGGAACCCCAACACCGCCTCACCCCCCCCGCCCCCCAACAGAAAAGAAAGACAAAACAATATATATATTAATAAAATACTTTCCGAGTTGAGGCATGTAACCGAATCATTTCGTGTTTTTTTGACGTCCCTGCTCAGTGCCTGCGGTGTCTTTTTCCGTTGCAGGGGAGAAGAAGTTTGTGTGCCCGGAATGTTCCAAGCGTTTCATGCGCAGCGACCACCTGGCCAAGCACATCAAGACGCACCAGAACAAGAAGGGCGTGAACTCTGGGGGCGTGGCCATGGCCACCGTGGAGACGGCGTCGCCCGACGGCATCCTCACGGCGGGGGGCACTACGCTCATCCTCACCAACATCCAGCCGGGCTCCGTGGCGGGCCTGGGGGCCGCCAACTCCGCCAGCGCCCAGGACCTTCTGTCCAACTCGGAAATCCCTTTACAGCTCGTCACCGTCTCCGCCAGCGAGGTCATGGAGTAACGTCGTGGCGACCGTCGCCGCGACTCCTCAGCCCCCTCCCGCTTTCCCCCCCTGTTTTTTATATCTATAAATATATATATAAATATATATATTTTAAAAGAAATTATCTGTTTATTATCATTAGCAGTCTTTTTAATGTTGGGGCAAAAATGACACACTCAAATGCCTTATTTTGTATCATACTCTGTACTATAATCTGGTGGAGCTGCATGTATTTTTAGCTACTACAATTCAATGTATAATAGTTCTGAATAAAATGTTTTTTTTTGTACAAAGGAAATGAATGGTACAGAAAAGAGGGAAATTGGAGAAACGTCGTCCTGATTATACCGCGAACGGGTTCTTGGGGAACTGTACGCGAAACGCGGCGACAGTGAGTCTTGTTGACAGAAAACGTGAATCGTCTTTTTCAGGCACTGACTCGTGCTTGCTAAAATGCAAACGTGTTTATTTACAGGTTATGACTGTGCGTACAGGGGTAATAGCGGGTTATGACTGTACACAAGGGTAATTATGCTTCTTAATTATGTCCGCGCGAGTCAGATTGGGACTCGCCGAAGCTCTTTTTGTTTTGAACTTTGTTTAGCCACCGGTTAGGTCGTAACCAGGAATTTGGCGGGTGGTAACGGGAAAACAATCATGTGATTTGCAAACCGTTTCGTTTTCCCCCCGTTTGTAAGTCTCCCGTCGATTGGGTCGGTCGTACGCATTACTGGCGGAAATGCTTTTTATAGAACGCTCGCAGCCGTTTGTCGTATCGGAAGCTCCTCGTTTTGAATTTCTTTGTAGGTATCCGGGCCGAGCGCCCGTCCTCACTTTTGTAAAAACTTTAATTTTCGAACGGATCGCATTTAAATTCCGACTACTTTATATATGAAAAAGCCATGCAAAAAGGGTTGAGTTGCCAAACTTTCAGAACGACCTGCTCATGCAATAAATGTTGTATCGCACGGTCACAAGAATCAACCCCTGCAGCACCTCCCGGCCAATACGTGTTCAGAGATCACGTGGTGAAGGACCAAACGAAGAGTCTATTTCTTGCATACTGTGTCATGGTATACTTGTCAGGGTCTTAATATTCCTTTTTTTCTTTATTAACCCACCCCCCCCCCCCCCCCGTCCTCGTCCCCCCCCATTAGTGGGGTAATGGCAGACCCTCAGGCTGTGACATCACTCAGAGGATCTTTAATGTGAGTGAAATGGTGTCTCCCCCCCAGTGTTCTGGAGATGGTACTGTTTTCTTACTGGCACTGTTGTACTATACTAATCAATTGCCGTTTAATAATAATCATCTTTTTTTATAAACTTACCTTTTTATATACTGGCCAGGAAAGTGTGTGTAGTCTATGCACTCTTTTTTTTTTTTTTTTTTTTTTGCTCTGTCAAAAAAAAATGTACTTTTTTTTTCTTTTTTAAAAATGTATTTCTATATTATTTGTTTCATTTGTTTTCTATATAGAATTGTTTCCGGCATTCATTATGCAGGTTGTGTAATGTAAGATTTGAAGTATGTGATTTATGAGTGCTATACAATCTTGTTGCTGGAGTTGATTATTCCAGTGACTGGGATTTTGTTTAAAAAAAAAAAGAAAAAAAAAGTTAGACAATATTTTACAATGTAACTCATAAGGCCATCTGAGACTCAGACTCTACCTTGTAATTGAAATATATTAAACCCAAAGCGGTCATTAATAAAACACTATTTTGACATTTCATTTGATCGTGTTGGCAACTTTTTGAATAAAACTTATTTTATTATACAATTCTAACATCGAATAATGTATTATGTTTTGTATAATGCAAAGCAGTGTGTGTGTGTGATTTCCTGTGAAGCATCTTAAATACAATGAATGAATTGGTAAATCCTGTTAGAATATACTGGGCGTTTTTCAATGAAAATTAATTTCCTGGATCAACTGAAATGTATGAAATCTTCAAATTTCTTGGTCTTTTAAACACCCTATAACTCTGTTAGGGTCATTGGGGAGCAGTAGAGGAGGCAAACCCTGTGTTACTGAGCTGGGCCACTTGTTGCTAGGCTGGGCCACTTGGGGGCAGTAGAGGAGTTAAGGCCTGTGTTCCTAGACTGGGCTACTGGAGGGCAGTAGAGAAGCTGAGCCCTGTGTGACTAAACTGGGCCATTGGGGGGCAGTAGAGGACCTGAGCCCTGTGTTACTACACTGGGCCACTGGGGGGCAGTAGAGCAGCTAAGCCCTGTGTTACTAGACTGGGCCACTGGGGGGCAGTAGAAGACCTGAGCCCTGTGTTACTAGGTTGAGCCACTGGGGGGCAATAGAGCAGCTTCGCCCTGTGTTACTAGGTTGAGCCACTGGGGGGCAGTAGAGTAGCTTAGCCCTGTGTTAATAGGTTGGGCCACTCGGGGGTAACGGACCGAGCCGTGGGGCTGATGTGACTGACGGACAGATCTGCTGCCAGGTGGGACGGTGCACCTGTGCGCAGTGGGCTCAGGTTTCAGAAGGGACTGGTGTTAGATGCGGTGGTGTGACAGTGACATCACTGAAGGCCTTGGGTACAGAGGCAGGGGAGGGGTCACATCCCTTTGTCCGTTGCTATGGCACCAGGCCACCTGACTCTTGCTTGGGGTATCAGTTCCACAAGGTCAAGCAGAGAGGGCAGGCAGAAAGAAGAGTTCGGTTTTGTTGTACCCCTGAAAAGGTGAGGTTTAGAAGACGTAAAGGAGAAGGAGGACTGGTCCTCTAAGGCATGGAGCTTTGAGTCTCCACCTGGTTCAGGTTTATGTACAGCCTGGTTCTGACTGGTTTTGGCCGGAGCCTGAATGTCAACATAGCTTCACCTGTGTGAGGAACCGAAGGAGGGTGAGGTCAGACGGACGTGTGAACACCGTCTCCTGCGGTGAGGTTCGGTCCCCCACCGCCGGTGTGAGGACGCCCCGCCACGATGGCCGAGACCGGAGTCCGGGTGTCGCAGGAGCCCCTGAAGAGCGGCGCGGCGGTCGACGAGCGGATCGATTTCCTCCGGGAGCAGGCCTTCGTCTCCCTCCGCCTGAAGACCGACAAGTGGAACCGCTTCATCGCCTCCGAGGAGAACCAGAAGGTGCTGCTGGACTTCTTGGACAAGGGCTGCTGCGACCTCCTGGTGCTGTTCAGCGGGCCCGGGGGAACTCTGCACGCAGCGGACGAGCAGGTGAGCGCGGTACCTCCAGGCTGCATCATGTTGCATTCGCTACTGCGATAGGTCAACACGAAGTGCTCAGAACCCCTGGAAACATGTTGATTATGTGTTTCAATGAAATACATCAAAAATACTGCAACACTTCACAGTTCATGAACAAATATACAAATTACTGCTGCTTTCTGATATTGCAAAAAAAAGTAAGTACATCGCTGAGAAATGAATTTCTCACTTCAAAAAAAGTCCACATACTTAAAAGTTTGTCCCATTTCTGTAAGTGAACGTTTTTGACTTTTGAGACTATCTTCACTTGTATTCAAATGCACTGGCAGCTTTTCTGAGAAATGGTGAGATTTGAAATTTGAGGATGAGGTATTATAAGGCTCATATGAGACATTTCACATTTTGTGTGGACGCATAAACTTTACATATGAAGTGAGTTTGTTTCTTGCAAAGTTCAAGTTTTTGCTTATGCTAATTATCTGACGTATCTTCAACTGAAATAAGTTATCGCTTATTTCCAGTGCTTTCAACGTTGAAAGCATTACACAATTATTTGCTTTTTCCAAGACCCCAGTGCCGTGGAAAACCAAGCTTTTGTGCGTCCTGAAAAAAGGGGGTGCAAAAGTGTCCAAATCCAACTTCCGCGCGGAGCTCCGGCTCGGGGAGGTCTCTGGCCACCCCCTGGAGCAGCTCCCTGTTCTCGTCTCTGAGGTAACCTTAGACGGTTTTTTCGATAAGGGATACAGGGTGCAGAGGCGGCCCGGGTTTACAGCAAGCCTGTATCTCTCAGTCCAGTGCAGGTGCATGTATTTATTTGCAGTTCACCATTATTGTTGGCTGGACCGCAACGGCGGGTCCAGCCTTACAAACGCGAATGTCTGTGACTGAGTGAGTGAGTGATGAAGTTACACCATTGGTCGCCGGATGAAGTGTGTTAGGTCCAGCCATACACTAGGTTTTGACCTGGTCGTGTTTTTCAATAATACTGCAGACTCATAACTAGTAGATTGTCTTTAGTGGCGATAGTTGCAATCTTGTTGCATGAGATCATTGCTATGGTAACCTCTGCACCAATGGAGAATTCCGCCTAATGTTTTTTTGCTTCTTTGTGGATGCGTAAAGCAAGCTAAGTGTGCAGAAGTGTGCTGTGAGTGGCGGTCTTGTTTCCGGCGGGCCAGGTGCTGGTCTCTGTCCTGGTGAACGGGAGGAACCACAGGAGCTGGCCCCGAGTGGTGTCTGAGGACATCTGCAAGCACATGGAGAAGCTGAAGAGCCAGCTGGTCACCCTGCGAGGCCGGTCCGAGGGCAGGACTCTGCTGCCCCTGCCGCTGTGCGTGGAAAGGGCCGGGATGCAGGAGGACTTCCACAGGTCAGGGCTTTCCTAGGGGCCTGCCGTTCTACTGCATACCCCCACACTACACACAGTGTTCATGATTGTAGTCATTGTTACAGGACACCCACACACTACACACTGCGTCCATGATTCTAGTCATTTCTATAGCACACGCACACATTGCCCACTAGTGTTCATGATAGTAATCATTTCTACGGCACGCCCACACACTACACACAGTGTAACGTTGTGTATATTATCCGCTGAATGGACTGTCTGTGCCCACAGCCCTACCGGCTGGTCAGTGGATCGTACCATGCTGTACTCCATTGAGACCATGGTCATTCAATGGACGCACCAGATCTGGGACGTCCTGAAGAAGGATTCCAGTCGAGCGCTGCAACAGGGGGATCACCCTGGGCCCAGTGCCGAAATTGACTTTTGGGTGACACAGAGGGGCAACCTGCTGGGCATTCAAAGACAGGTGCAATAGCAGGACTCTGGTGGGACACAGCCTGCTATACAATTATAGGCTTTCAAAACTTATTTTGTTGTACATTAAATAATGACTTTATTAGTCTCCTTTTGGACTTGGGACATGTAAATCCAGTTCTGGAGGACTGCAGTGTTTGTTGGCGCATGTTTCCAGTCCTTACAGTACAGTGCAATCCATAAGTGTTTGGACAGTGACACAAAATTTGTGGTTTTGGCTCTGTACTCCAGAGCCACAATATATTTGAAAGAAAACAACAAATATGAGGTTAATGTACAGACTGTAAGTTTTAATTCCCGGGTATTTATTTTTCTTCGGGTGTACCATGTAGGAATTGCTGACGTTTTTATACATAGTTCCTCATTTTAGGGGAGCAGAATCATTGGACAAATTAATATAATGTTAATTTGTCCAATTATTTTGGGGGCTGGGTGCTTGGGATCTTGGGCAGTTCCCTTTGGCCTCCATATTTTGCTCTTGCCATCACTCTGATGACTTTCATTGGCACAAGTCTGGTCTTCATGTTGACAAATGCCAGTAACAGACTCCAAAGGCAATCAAAAACCTAGAATCAAGACTAGATACATTTGGTGGCACATGTGAAGCCATTTGTCCCAAACATTATGGTCCTCAGGCATGGGGGATGGGCTATGTATAAAGATTGCTGTATAAAAAAATATTCTTTATTTAAAGCCGAGTCTTAAGTTTAACCACCTGTGAATTGTTAGCTTACAAAACTAAGATTGTGGAGTACAGTGCCAAACCATGAAAAAATATGTCTTTGTCCCAAACATTATGGAGTTCACCGTATATTTGACTGATTTGTGGATTGACTGATTTGATTGATTGACTCGTTCCCGCTGAATTGTGGATTTGGTTCTCGGATTTCTGTGTGTTTTTGCATCAGATCCAGAATCCAAAAGTGGAGAAGATCGTGGAGATTCTGCAGAGGATTAAAAGCAGTTACTACTCGAGCTTCCGAGACATCATTTTGAAAGTGAACCAAGGTTAGCACCTGACCTCAGCGCTTATTGGGGCCTTATTAAGGGTCTCAGTGCTCATTCCTCTTGTCATGGTGTTTTTCAAAGAGTATTCTCTGTCTGAACTATCACTTCTGAGGAGCTGCCATTCAAGTACCTGTTGCGGAAGGTCAAGGGCGAGAGATGAACGTTCCTACATGTAGAATGAGCCTCATCAGGCCCAGGCAACCTTGTGGAAACTCTGGCACATATTTGTATTTGGGGTGACCTTGTGGTTCGGCGCTGTTGTAATGCTCTCTCTCTGCCTCTACTCAAAGTGGTTCAGGGGGCAGTTATTCTCTCTCTCTCTACACAAAGTGGTTCAGGGGGCAGTAATGCTCTCTCTCTCTACACAAAGTGGTTCAGGGGGCAGTTATTCTCTCTCTCTCTACTCAAAGTGGTTCGGGGGCAGTTATTCTCTCTCTCTCTATACAAAGTTAGGGCAGTTATTCTTCTCTCTCAAAGTGGTTCAGGGGGCAGTTATTCTCTCTCTCTCTACACAAAGTGGTTCAGGGGGCAGTTATTCTCTCTCTCTGTCTCTACACAAAGTGGTTCAGGGGGCAGTTATTCTCTCTCTGTCTCTACACAAAGTGGTTCAGGGGGCAGTTATTCTCTCTCTCTGTCTCTACACAAAGCGGTTCTGGAGGCAGTGGACATCGAGCTGCACCTGCGTCCTCTGAAAAGGCACATAGCACGCTTGGAGGAGCGGAGCTTCATCGACATGGAGCCGCTGATCGCCCCCCTCTTCCACACCCTGTGTCTGATCTGGAGCCACTCCAAATACTACTGCGCCCCGGGACACATGGTGGTGCTCCTGCAGGAGTTTTGCAACCTGCTGATTGAAAAGGTGCACGGCACTGGGGAACATTCCCCTCCCAGGACCTGTGATCAGTCAGATCAAATAATGTTTTCATTTTCTGTAGCACGTCACATGTCACGTGAAACATGTTCCTGCTGTGATAATCCATGTTTTGAGTTAATTATACGCAGGCACTGGGGTTACAGTTGCTTAATGTGAGATCACTTGTCAACTCCAAAAACTATTTTTTGGAAAATGACGAGTGCAATAATAGAGCGCATGACAATTAGCGAAGGCGTAATTCAATTAGGAAGAGGAGATTTGAACAGGACAGTCTGGGATCCAGGGGAACTGGGGGCTGCTGTGGATGTTTTTTTGGAGCCAAGCAGATGGAGTTAATTTATTCTCTGCAGGCTTTTGCTTACCTCATTCCCGAGGAGCTGTTTAAGATGGAGCTGGAGGAGGGGGTGGAGCGGGTCCAGCGGACCATCCACGTGATCAGGAGCTTCAAACGGAGCTTCCACCAGCACAGGGAGAAGATCGGGCAGTACTACGGGGGGGACGCGGAGGTCAAACCCTGGGACTTCCCCTCCAGCTTGGTGTTCCACAGGACGGACTGCATCCTGCAGAGGCTGCTCATGATTGAGGTGTGAAGGACATGCACTGTGCCCATTACCACTGTGCCCATTACCACTGTGCCCATTACCACTGTGTCCATTACCACTGTGCCCATTACCACTGTGTCATTACCACTGTGCCCATTACCACTGTGTCATTACCACCATGCCCATTACCACTGTGTCATTACCACTGAGCCCTTCTGTACATTACCACTGTGCTCTTCAATACATTTCGTGAGGCATGAGGCCATCAGGATTGGGTCAATTGGGCATGTTTGTGTGTGCACGTGTGTGTGGGCACGTGTGCATATATAAGTTTCATTCATTTTACATTTTTTGCAATCGCATGTTCTTGTGGTTAACAGTTATTTAAGATGGCACATTTAAATGCAATTTCTTTCATAACCATGACTCCTGACTCCATGCTATCTCTTTCCCTGTGTGCAGGAGCTGTTCACATCGGCGCTGGACTTCCTTAAGCTGGAGAAAATAGAGTTGGGGGGGTGCCGGGGGAAGATTCTGAGTGACGTGGTGTACAGTATGAACGAGGAGTTCCACGACAGCTGGAGACACCTCAGGGAGCGCAAGTATGACCCCCTGGACTACACCAAACAGGTAACCCCTCCCCCTCCTCACCTGTCATTAATCACCACTGCCCCTGAGGCAGTCCAGCTGTGGCCCCACCCTTTCCTGCACTGTGGTCTGTAATCAACTTGCTGTAGGCTGGGAAATCCAGGCTCTGAGGAAATTCAAAGTTTTACACATTTCTAATTTATAGTTTTGAGGAAATTGTAGGTTCAGATTGCAATTTTCTGAACAATGAACAATAGAAGGCATTTTTTCTTTTTCTTAAACGCACATTAAATGTAATCCCCCAAGTGAGCGCGCCCCACTCCCCCCTCCCCCCAGAGGCAGCTGTTTGTCGTGAGGGGGTGTGGGGGGGGGGGTTAGGGTGGCTCTCTGCTCCTCTGACACATCCATGGCAGGTCAGATGGAGGCGATACGCATGCAGCCTGACAGCGTAGCCGTGACAACAATGTGGCAGTGTAGTATAATGGCTAAGCAGTTGGTCTTGTAACCTGAAAGTCACAGGTTTCATTCCCTGGTTGGACACTGCCGTTGTACCCTTGAGCAAGGTACTTAATCTGAATTGCTTCAGTATATATCCATAATTGGATGCGATGTAAAATGCTATGTTAAAAAAGGTTGTGTAAGTCACTCTGGATAAGAGCTAAATGCCTGTAATGTAATGCGCGTAGCGGACTTTCCTTTCCTGACTTAAGGCAGTGATCTCCGCAGGACTTCCTCTCTGATTACAACCGTTTCGTGGAGCAAAACAGGGACTTCGATCAGCGGCTGGGCACGGTGCTCAACCTGGCCTTCCAGCACTCCAGAGGCCTGGAGTCTGCCTTTAAGGTGCGGGCAGTTTCCCTCCGGTTTGCGGTGCGGTTGCGGGAGGGTGGTTGGCGAGCGCCGAGCAGGCGACGCTAAAACAGCAGCGCGTGCGCGCAGGGTCAGTTCAGCCTCTTCTGCGTACAGTGTGCACAACAAGCACGGAGAGCAAAAAACAGGCTTTAGGTATAGCGCATGTCCGCTCTACACCTTCTTCACTCCAGCCTTCAGATTGAATTGTAGAGTCTGCCGTTTCTGTTTCATTTGTTTCTTTGGCAAGGCGGGGCTTTGAATGTGGCTTGTGATCAGGGCGCTCAGGGTGTGATATTTCTCCGAAACAGCTCTTGCAGATATTCTGTACCTTCCTCGAGAGGCCGAGAATCAGCCATCTTTTCGCCCCGAACTACACCACCCTGCTCCGCATGTGTGAGGAGGAACTGAACTGCTGTCAGCTGATCCTCGACTGCCAGAGAGAGAAGGTAAGATTGGGAAATATCCATCACATTTCAGCTACAGAATTATTGAACTATATTTACGGAGAGTGTGAGTGGTCATATATTCATTTAAACTCACAAACTCGTGCCAGGTGAGTGCGTGTTCAGGTGAGAAGAGGGGGCTCATTTCTCTCTCTGGCTTGGCGATGTTCCAGATGCAGAACGGCTGTGCCGTCCTGGGGAAGAACATGCCCCTCACTGCTGGGAGCCTGATGTGGGCCCAGGAGCTGCGGGATCGAATCCTGGCCTGCCGGAGCAGCCTGAACCACCTGACCCACATGTACGTCTCCTCTAAGTGACCTTAGTCAATGTGGCACATGTTAGGAGATGTGTCATATCTAGTGGAAAGGTGCTCGGCAGTGAAGGGAATTGAAGTTGCCAATCAGGGGGTACAGGGCCTTAGCAGTTATTGGACAAAACTCCCAGAATCCCTCTGTCCACTTCAGAAAGAAGCAGAGAGTGCTTCCTTTTCCTGGGTGTTTAACACAATCACACATGGTCTTAGCATTCCCTTTGTATCTGAAGATGTTCTGA